>NC_090303.1:68199207-68877540 GCF_039906515.1 Pseudorca crassidens | reverse complement strand
GCTTAAGCTTGAGTAGCAATGTTTTCTAGCCATCTAAGTTAGAAAGACGTTGAATCTGATGGAGAGAGCTTGGTCTGGCTTGGTGATGAGTACCTGAACCCTGTAACTGTAACTGTATGTTACAGTAACCTTGTAACCCTGTAACTGTAACTGTATGTTACAGTTCTTTCATCTCTCAAACAGCCTTACTGTCATTTTGGGTTTATACAGACCAGACAAAAAATTTCTCATATCTTTTCTTAGATATTTAATCTCTATTTCCTTCAAAGCAGTGATCTGTACAACATGCAAACATCTTTCCTTCCATTCTCTAGTTCCAAAGCCTCAGTTCCTCAAATGCCATTTCAGCAAGAGACCACGTTTGTCTTTTCTTAGGTTCTCCTCCTTTCTCAGGCCCCTAGCCATGATGTTGTGATTATTCTGGGCACACGGACTCTTCCTTCTGTCCTCTTAACTCTTTCCATGACTTACTCCTTCCATAGGATAAATGATTGTCACATAGGATAAATGATCATTTACATCAAATGGTAAACCTTCTTTGTCCTCCCTCAGGTCTGGTCTTTTCCTGAGCTGTGTCTCCTAACTCTGATGAAGAGAAATGTGTTCAGAAAGATTTATCCTGCCTTTCCTTAGAGTCTTTAGGCAAATACTTTTGACTTCCTTTTATTTCTATGTTTTCTGTTTAAACTCCCCCAAAGAAAGAACCAGGTTGGTTCAAATAGTGAGCTATCAGGAAAGCATGCCCTAATGAGGGAGATTCCTCATGTTACTACCTCATATGCCAGCCTCAAGACTGATCACTCTCGGCTCAGGGGTCCAGCCCTGGTCATAGCACCTGTAGCCCTCATGGTGAAGTTCATGTCATGGCTCACATGATGTGTATCATGTATCACATGCTCTGACTTATAAAGTTAATGAACCCCTCAGAATAAGGGAGAGGCCATGTAACTGGCCAGCGGTTTGTGTGGCTTATTGAATATAAACATAACCACCAATAAAACAAGACAAGGAACTATCAGGCAACTTGCACATGAATTGTTATATGTCATAAGAGTTTAGAGCAATAAGAATATATTGCTTATTAAGCAATAAGCAAGATATTCAGTCAAAAAATATTCTTAGGTGGAAAAAATGACAACACAGGAAAGAGCAGTAGGGTGCCAGCAAAGGCATGAAAGCAGGAATGAGCAAGACAAGTGTGGGTGGCTGGAGGGGTTTGGCTGGATTGATTAGTTACTATAAGGGATTACTAGGGCCCCAGGCATTCAGCTAATGGCTCTTATTCAAGCTTTAGTCGTCAACTAAAATGTACATCCTCACTCAGAATGGCCTTCTATGACTACCCATTCTAAAGGAGACTCACATGTTTTCCTTTATTATACCATTCTGTTTTTTTCCTTGATAGCATTTATCGAATATTGAAAATTATTGATTTATTTTTTGTACTTATTTGTTTGGCATAGTGGTTAAGTATGTTGCTCTGGAGAGTGGTTGCCTTGATTTGAATACTGATTCTGCCACTCACAAGCTTTGTGACTTTGAACAACCTTCTTTGTATCTTAGTTTCCTCATCCATATAGTGGAAATAAAAATACTGTTCCCCATTGGGTCATTTTGAAAGCAAAAAAGTGATATATACTTTAAAAATATTTTATATGTTTATACATTTTTTAATATTTTTGAAAAATATAAACCCAATGTCTAATATATTGCTTGGCACATAGTACACACTCAAAATTTGAATGTGCTTCAAGCTGGGAATTGCTTCTAAGAACTACTGGGACCTGGATAAACAGCACTGACAGAACTTTAGCTAAATGAACTCAGAAAAAACAGAGAGAAGACTCAAATCACTAAAATCAGAAATGAAAGTGGAGAATTACTACCAATTATACAGAAAGAAAAAGGATTTTAAGCAAGTACTGTGAAAAATTTTATGCCAGCAAATTGGATAACTTACACTAAACAAATTCCTAGAAACAGAATCTATAGACTAAATCACAAAGAAATAGAATATCTGAATAGATCTACAACTAATAGGGAGATTGAATCAGTTATCATACATTTCCCGACAAAGAAAAGCCCTGGACCTGATGGTTTCACTGGTGAATTCTACCAAAAATTTAAAGAAGAATTAACACCAGTACTTCTCATACTTTTCCAAAAAATTGAAGAGGAAGAAATAGTTTTTAACTCATTCTTTGAGGCCAGCACTACCCTAATACCAAAACCAGACAAAGGTACTGGTAGAAAAGAAAATTATAGACCAATACTCCTTTTGAAATTTTATATAAAAATCCTCAACAAAGTACTAGCAAACTGAAATCAGCAGCATATTAAAAGAATGATACACCAAGTGGGATTTATTCCTGGAATGAAAGGATGATTCAATTTACAAAACTCAATCAATGTAATACACCATATTAACAGAATGAAGGGAAAAAAACCACAAGATAATCTCAACTGATACAAAGAATTTGACAAAATTCAACATCCTTTCATGATAAAAAAAAAAATCAACAAATTAGGAATAGAAAGAAATGACCTCATCATAATAAAAACCACATGTGAAAACCATGCAACAATCATCATCATATTCAATGATGAAAGACTGATAGCTTTTGCCCTAAGATTATGAATAAGGCAAGGATGCCCACTTTTGTCATTTCTATTCAAAAAAGTTCTGGAAGTTCCAGCCAGAGAGCCAAGAAAAAAAGTCATTCAAATCAGAAAGGAAGAAGTAAAATTACCTGTATTCACAGATGACATTATCATAAATGTAGAAAACTCTAAATATTCAGCAGAAAAAATGTTAAAGCTAATAAATGAATTCATCGAAGTAGGATACAAATACAGCACACAGAAACCAGCTGCATTTCTATATACTAACAATGAACAATTGAAAAGGAAATTAAGGAAATTCCATTTATAATGGCCTTGAAAAAAATTAAATATTTAGAAATTAACCAAGTAAGACTTTTACAATGAAAATTACAAAACACTGCTGAAAGTAATTAAAGAAGACATAAATAAATGGAAAGAAATTCCATGTTCATGGATAGGAAGATTTAATATTAATACTACCCAAAGTGATGTCAATACTACGCAAAGTAATCTACAGATTCAATGCAATCCCTATAAAAATTCCCATAACATTTTTTACAGAAAAACTCATCCTAAAATTCATATGTAATCTCAAGGGACCAAGACCATTCTATGGGGAAAGGAAAGCCTTTTCAACAAATGGTGCTGGGAAAAGTTGATATCCACATACAAAAGAGTGAGTTAGACCCTTACTTAATACCATATACAAAAATTAACTTAAAATGGATCAAAGACTTAAATATAAGAGTTAAAATGATAAAACTCTTTGAAGAAAACATAGGACAAAATCTTTGCAGCACTGGATTTGGCAGTGATTTATTGGATATGACACTAAAGAGATAGGCAACAGAAGAAAAAATAGACAAATTGGACAACAAAACTTTAAAAATTTTGTGCATCAAATGGCACTATCAACAGAGTGCCAGGCAATCTGCAGAATGGAAGAAAATATTTGCAAATCATACACATGGTAAGGGATTAATATCCCTTATCATATATAGAGAGAACTCCTAAAGCTCAATAACAACAAAAAAAAAACCCAATTCAAAAATGGATAAAAAACTTGAAGAAACATTTCTCCAGCGAAGATATACAAATGTCCAATAAACACATGAAAAGATGCTCAACATCACTACTCGTTAGAAAAATGAAATATCAAAGCTGCAATGAAATACCATCTCAAACCCATTAGGATGGCTACTATATACTATATGAACAAACAGAAAATAACACATGTGAGCAAGGATGTGGTGAAATTAGAACCTCTGTGCACTGTTGGTGGAAATGTAAAATAGTATAGCCACGGTGGAAAAAGAACATGATTGTTCCTCGATGATTAAAAATAGAAATACAGCTTTTTGGATCCGCCATCTGCGGTGGCACCGCCGCCAATATGCAGATATTCGTGAAGACCCTGACGGGGAAGACCATCACTCTCGAGGTCAAACCCTCGGATACAATAGAAAATGTAAAGGCCAAGATCCAGGACAAGGAAGGAATTCCTCCTGACCACCAAAGACTGATCTTTGCTGGCAAGCAACGGGAAAATGGACGTACTCTGTCGGACTACAACATTCAAAAGGAGCCCACTCTTCATCTTGTGTTGAGACTTCGTGGTGGCGCTAAGAAAAGGAAGAAGTCTTACACCACTCCCAAGAAGAACAAGCAAACGAGAAAGAAGGTTAAGCTGGCTGTCCTGAAATACTATAAGGCGGATGAGAATGGCAAAATCAGTCGCCTTTGTCGGGAGTGCCCTTCAGATGAATGTGGTGCTGGAGTTTTTATGGCCAGCCACTTTGACAGACATTATTGTGGCAAATGTTGTCTGACCTATTGTTTCAACAAACCAGAAGACAAGTGATTGTATATTGGTTAATAAAAGACATGAACTAATGAACTAAAAAAATAATAATAATAAAAAAGAAATACAATATATTAGCAATCCCACTTCTGGGTATATGCCCAAAAGAACTAACATCTGGGTCTCAAAGAGATATTTGTATACCCATGTTCATAGCAGCAATATTCATAATAGCCAAAATGTGGAAGCAAACCAAGTGTTCACCTACAGATGATGGGTAAGTGAAATATGGTGTATACATGTATGCAATGGAAGATTATTCAACCTCAAGAAGGAAGAAACTTCTGATGTATGCTACAGGATGGATGAATCTTGTGAACGTTTTGCCAAATGAAATAAACCAGCCACAAAAAGACAAGTATTTTTTGATTCCACTATTATGAGGCGCTTAGAATGATTAAAATCATAGCGACAGAAAGTAGAATGGTAGTTTCCAGGGGCTGGGAGGAGAGGGGAATGGGGAGTTATTATTTACTAGGCATAGCGTTTCAGTTTTTCAGGATAAAATGTGTTCTGAAGATGGAAAGTGGTGACAGTAGCGCAACATTATTAATGTATTTAATATCACTGAAGTGTACACATAAAAACGGTTAAGATGGTAAATTTTATATGTATTTTACCACACTAAAAGAAAATTGGAAAAAAATATGGTTGACCCTTGAACAACATGGATTTGAACTGCATGGATTCAATAGTAAATGTTTTTCAATTGTAAATACTACAGTATAACATGATCTGCGGTTGGCTGAATCTGTGGATGTGGAACTGTGTACATAGAGGAAACTCGGATACCAAAGGCTGGCTGTGAGTTTTATGAGGATTTTCAACTGCACAGAGGGTCGGCGTTCCTAACCCTTACGTTGTTCAAGAGTCAACTGTAGGTATTAAGTAACCCCAAGAGCAATAAGATATATTTAAATAGCTAGGGAAAAAGAGACTACAGGGACCTGAATTTCACTCTGTTGAAATGAAATATGCAAATAACTTTTCTTTATGGCAAGGTACTGAAAATGCCACTATATTGAATGCTAGACAGAGTGTCATACTGAGAGCTGCTTCCAAGGACTAAGAGAGTGTGAGAGGAAGGTTAAATATACTAAAATCTTTGTTCCACTCAAATAGTAACACCAAACTCAGCTATTGCTGGGTAATATTTGTCCTAAGTGTTGATGAACAATGACACATTCGCTAGTAGAATATTAATATAATAGTTAAAATAGGGCTTCCCTGGTGGCACAGTGGTTGAGAGTCCGCCTGCCGATGCAGGGGACACCGGTTCGTGCCCTGGTCTGGGAGGATCCCACATGCCGCGGAGTGGCTGGGCCCGTGAGCCACGGCCGCTGAGCCTGCGCGTCCGGAGCCTGTGCTCCGCAACGGGACAGGCCACAACAGTGAGAGGCCCGCGTAACGCAAAAAAAAAAAAAAAAAAAAAAGTTAAAATAACAATACTTATTCTGTCCTCTGTCCACACACAAACTTAAATTTTCTGACAGACTAGTTGCTCGCTTGCTCTCTTCTTCAAATTATAAATACTTAATATTTTAAGTTTAAAGTATCTGAGTTATATATATGATATATTACAGCTATATTACAATCACAGGCTCAATAGTATATTTTTAATTTAGAGGAACCAAAATAGTAAAAATGAGAGATTATAGAATTACTCTTAAAAATCATTAGTTCTTTGATGAATGAAGGTGGTAAAAAATGTAGTAGAGGTGTTAGGGGATTTGTTTTAATGGATAGAAAAGAGTTGTAATTTCTAAACAGATGGTGACGTGAACTTGAGTGTAATTTAAGAACTTAAAGTGTACTTTAATATGTTTTCAATAAATTTTAAACTGTTCTGAAAACATTCAGCTTACACTATTCACTTATTTAGAATATTTTATAGACTGACCATAGAGGTACATATCAGTTCAAGCTTCCGCCAAAAGAGTACAGATATTTAAATTGTTTGTTTGAGAACTGATGAGACTTCATGGCTGGTGCAGTATGAGCAGAAATTATGTTTATTATTGACCAAGAAGGCCCTCAGTTTAATGAAACTTAAATAAGCTTCTTCCTAACTCTAGGCCCCTGGCGATCCTGTTCTTAGAGCATTTACTTTAGAAGACTTGTCATTGTCAATTCTTTCTCTGCCCCTTTAAAAAATCTTCTTGCTATAACCCAGGAATGACTTTCCTAAGACCTTGGGGCCAACTCTTTGAAATGTAATCATCTAGAATATAGTGCCCTTATTTCCCAGTTTCTGTGGGAGGATAGAAGCCTAATTTAGATGGGCACCAATCAGTTAACACCGATGATCTAATCATAAAGGAACCATTTGCATATTCAATGTGCGGGACACATCCCATGGATCAATCCCCCTCCTTCCTGTCCTCCAGTGCTTAAAGACACTCACATCATTTGTTTCAGGGGAGTTGAGTTCAGCTTCTATGCCCAATTCCAAGAGCCAGAATAGTCTTCCTTGCTTGTTTAACTTTGTCCAGTGAAATTTTTGCATTGACACTGTGAAAGATATGGTCCCAAACAGACCAAAAAAATCGTTATCTGAACTGCAGTCATTACTACTGTCTAGTGATGAGCTAGCCTCAGGCATTCTCTTGTCAGTAAAAGCTTGTTTAAAAAGACCAACCTTATACAGCCTCCTCAAAAGTGAAAGGCTTAATTCAATTGAAAGAAGGAAGGTGGAATCTCCATTCCAGTTCCAGATCCCAGTAAGGGCTCCACAGGGGAGAAAGGGAAGCATGGGAAGCAGCTCTCTTCCTGAGTGCACAGACCAGAAAAGAGAGGAACTCACTAAGTCAGAGACTCTAATTTTCTACTTTAGTCCAACATATTTCCAGTGAATAACAATCCACAGAATAATGAGTTTGAACTACCTCCTGCAGGGCCAAAAAAAAGAAATCCTTACTACCCAAGAAATAAATAATCTTCACATAAGACCTGAATCTTCAAAGGTAAGCACAATTATACAGAACTAAATATATTTTGAAGCAAAACCCTTTTTGTACTTTCTCATCGCTTTTTCTGTGGGTGATAATTTACTGACATATAATGAGTAAAATGGATAAAAGAATATCAAGAGAAAATTGGGCAGGTTGTTCAGATAACAAAAGACAATTCTGCCTTTCATTTTTTCTTATTCCTCTGTAGACTATGGATTTACTAAAGCTACAGAATAGCCCTTGTTCTAGGAACTGCCTCTGCGGGTAGAGGGAAGTTGTGAATATATATGAACGTAAAGGTACTGGTAAAATACATGAGGACAGAAGTTGTCAACTATTCCAAGTATCCATGCTTTACGTTAGCCATTATTTTTTAAAACTACAGGAGAAAAAAGGTCTCATTAAAACAGAACTACTGTTGTCGTCTTATTAACTCAAGATAGAAATCACCCAATGGTGAATAATGGAAATTCATTATAAGAAAAGTATTCTGAAAAATTAAGCTGAAAACAACTTGATGTGAGTGAGAGGACAGCATGATTCAGTCAAGTATATGGAGTTATATTTAAAATTTCCATGCAGCTGGAGGCAAAATTTTAAGGTAAAACCATTTAGCTTTTATCTAACCTTCCACCCTTTCTACTGAGCCTCTTCTCTCCTCCTGCTGCATCTGGAAAGTCACAGCCCTGACCCCACTAGCTGGATATCTACACTTCATTTGGTACTTCTTATTGACTGTAGAACTCTCAAAAGCAAAAAATAAAATATCCAAAGTTTCCCTTTCCGGTCTTTGAAGGAGACTGTTTTATTTGGCGGGCACCCTTCCTGTGTACCTTAAATTTCCATAACTAGATCATCTCTGACTTCACCCATGTGTCATTAGATGTTTTATACAAAAATAAACAGCTTACAAGAGTGATTAACCCTAAAACTATTGATTAATCAGAAAACCATAATGATTATTGATAATATACTCTGGAACCCTGAGATGGTTATAACAATTAAAATGAAAGTAACAAATTTTAAAACATAAAACTTCAATACCATGTAAACTTTTAATTGATTCCATTTTGAAAATAAACAAGCTAGTTTTCTCTTATGCTTAATCTACTTTGGGGAAGAAATATATAGGAAATAAAAGAATTTTCCTTGATTTTTAAAGACCTGAAGATTGAAACAGGTACCAAATAAAACTTCCCCTTGAATTACTCATAGTTTGAGGGACGATGGCAAATGCTCTACTATTTGAAGACAAGGTAGCAGAGGAATTCTAAATGTTGATTAGTGCTTCTTGTTAAAAAAGAAATCAGGTATAAACCTAAGATTTTGCTCCCAACCTTGCCATTTCTTCAAATTATGCTCGACTTTAATGTTGGGAAAATTATGCTATTTTGGAAAATTCAAATGAAAGAAAAGGTAGGGAAGGTACATATACAATCAAAAACATGTATCAGTTTACTTGGTGTGAAATATAACTAAAGCAAAGATTTATAACTGCATACATAAAAATTAGCTGAGTAGTTATTTGTTAACTGCTTACCAAAAATATCACAGGGAAAGGTTTTTAAAAAATAATTCATCACTACAGAATTGGCTGTCAGTGAATACAATAATCTCTTTCAGCAGAACAATGCACTTATTAAAAAGTATAATTTGCTGTTTCATCATACTTTCTATACACCTTGGATTTGAATGCTAATCATTCATGGTTTGCTGCTGTTGTTTGCAACACCTTTAACATTCATTACAAACGATACCGAGATTGTAAACACCTGTGTATTTCTGCATACATATGTATAGAAAATCAATATTGCTATGCTAAAGTGTTTGAAAAAGTATCACAACTATCTCAGCAGTTCTACCGATCCTTTGCTACTTTGATTTCCCTTTATGGTGTTTTTTATGTTTTTGCAATACAAGAAAATATATGGCCCCAGTTTACTAATCCTTCTTGTTGGGAGAAAGATAGTTCACCAAGTCAATTAAAGTTTCTTTTGGAAGGTATCTTCCAAAATGTAAAAAGTCTTTATCCAGATGCTAAAATGAGCAAATGAATAGTTAACAAAATTTAGCAGGTCCTTTCACAGAATCCCTCCTACACAGTCATTCTCAGGCTACAATAAAAAAGAGAGAGAGAGTTTTCTTGGAGACAATACTGAATACACCAACCAACATTCCTAAGTCTTTGAGTATTTTTCAAATGTTTTGGAAAATTATCATAGGAGTCTACGCAGCCTTCTTTCTGAGAGCAAAACATTGGCTAGCTCACAAAGAATTTTGGCAACTTATGACTCTCTAAAGGAGGGGCATTCATTCATTCATTTGCTCATTCATGTTAATCTAAGAACTCTTGATTGAAATTTTAAGAGGACAGTGTGTACATCAGGTGAAAATAGACCCATTTTGGGATAAGAGCAGGAACCAAACTATTCTGAGGTTCTCCTCCACTTCTTACAGGACACTGACTACAGGTATTTGAATACCAATCTTCTAAAAATATATAGTACAACTCACATTTAAAATTTTTCTGCTTGGTTTAAGAGAAAGAGAATAGGACACTGTATCAAATGACTTCAGTTTTCATTCCAGTAAAACCTATTACCAATGTGACTGTGGGTAAATCTTTTACCTACTGTTCACTGTCTCATCAGCAACATAAAGACAGCTTTGCCTATGCTGGGTAATTCCTGACATAGAGTTCACCCTCACAAATATTATTTTATTCTATATTTAAGGAAAAACAATATCAATGTATAATTCTAAGGCACACTTCCATTTTAACCTCGAAGTCTATTCAGAGTCAGGCAGAGCGTCTGTTTCTATTTGGGTTGATCAGGGATGAACCTAGATGTCAGAAACGTAATTTGCACAGTATCATACAGGATGTATGGTAAATAGCAGCACCTAGACTTGAACCCATTTTCCTGACATAAGCCTGGAACACTGCCATGATTCTGTTACTTAGTTAAATGGCCATATAATGGTGCTAATGGGGTTCTGTAAATCATCCCAAATCTAAATTATCTGCCTAGTTCTTTATTCTTTATGCACATCAAACAAGTGGCATATTCACTGTTTGGGGGCAGAACTACTTTCTCTACCTAAGCGACACTGACACTGCTATAGTGACTCTTTCAGTCTCATAATAGTTAGGTAAATATTCACATGTGTTCTCAGGAAAGCCCAGACAATTCAAGTCATACAAATGCAAATACTTCTGACTAGGGTATTAAATATTTTTTCAATAATTGTAAAGCCCTCTAAGAGAGGATGGAACTTGGAGGACATGAGGTGTTGGAAAGCAGGGTGCAAGATGGCCAGGAGCTCACCTTCCCAGAAAAGCCCGCCCAGCATGAGGTAAGAGGACACTGTCAACATCACAGGGAATTTATGGGGCAGCCTGGAGAGGCCCAACAGTGCGCAAGAATGTGGTGACCTGGGAGCTCATGAAGGACCATGTCTACTGTTAATCTTCCTTACATTATCCCGCTAATTTCTGCCATAACACTTATTACTATCTTTTCTTTAACGTTACGTATCCCTTTTCCAGCTACCAACTATAAGTCAAAAAAGGCGAGTATTATGTCTGTGGTTTTCTACCACTGACTCCTCGGTACCTGCGATAGTGGCTAGGTACAGAATAGGCACTAAAATATGTATTTATTGAATGAATGAATGGTGCCCAAAGCAATATTAGGAGCAACGTACACCAGTCAGAATGAGAGCACTGTTAGAGGATTCACAGCTATAACTAGAGGATGCTGAATGAGAAGCTGTGGTCCCTTATTTTGTTGATGGGAAATGTATATCCAATAATACCCAGTTGAGAAACATAGAAAATGAAAAGGATTTTTTAAATTGCAAATGAGATTTTCATTGTACCATAGGAACTATATTAGGTTAAAAGTTTCCTTGACCTGGCTTTATAGATGGGATAGCAGGATTAAACTATCTTAACCCTTTCATGCTTTTTTCATGAATGTTCTGTTATTTGACACATACAAACATTCTATTTCATCAGAAAAATAGAAGGTTACCAGTTATCTTTATACCTGTTCAGTTAAATGTTTGGAAGACATAAACAAGCTTCATTAATTCATATATTAAAATCCCATTATACTCAGTTTACCAGGTATTGTCATCAGCAGATACAACTACCAAATTTTCCTTTGTATTACATTTTTCTCTTTCCCCTGTGACAACAGTGTTGGTATAAAAAACTACAATCATTACCTAAATCACCTGTAGAAGTTCTAGGAATGAAAAATCCTTTTATCTGTGTGCTACAATTCTAAAATGTCTATAATCTGAATCTAACATTTTAAGAAACTCTTCCAACCACCTGAGCCCATGTTCTGTTTCTCCTTTGGTCCTAATTGAACAAACAAGACAGGATTTGTAAATCATACTTTGTAAAAGCTACTAAAGAAACAAGCCTTCTTCATCATTTTACCTTACCTATGCCATTTTCAAACATTTGGTAGTAAAGTGTTCACCTCATCCCAAAACAGAGCCTGGCAGCAAGGCCCCTTTTCAGTTAAGCTAATGGGCTCTTATCAGAAAAGAAAGAATTAGGGAATTCAATGGTGCTTCATGGGCCTGATATTCATGAAAGCTCTGTATGAGAGTGGATTAGATTACTACTTCATTTGAATTACAGAGTAATTAGACTTCTCCTTTTGGAAATATTTTCACATATGTGTTTAGAAATAGTTATTTTAATGGAAAGACCAAATTGCCATTTGAAGCCTCTCACTGGCACTCAGATGTCCATTTACTCATTATTTCATTCATTAATACATTGAGTGCCTACTATGTGCCAGGTACCATACTTGGGGCTAGGGTTTCATAGCTAAAACAAAAGCGAAAACAGAGTTTCTGTCCACAAAGCTCTTACTATATGGTGAAGAACTAGACAAATAAACCAGAAGTATAATAGAGTGTGGCAGTAAGTTGGAGATAAATAAGGTATAAAAGAGAATACGTGGATGGGTGACCTAACAGCCAGGACAGCAGGGTGTGAGGGTGGGGGAATGTTAAGAAAATATTCCATGATAAGATGATACACTGACTGAGTCTGGAAAGCCAAGTTTATGTGATTCAGGCAGAGAAAGAAAAAGCCTTCTAGATGCAGAGGACAGCATGCTCAAAGACACAGGGGAATGCAAAAACAGGTTGCTGCTGCTTCAGGTGAAGGTGGTTGGTGAAGAATCAGGAAGGTGTTGCCCAGTGTTGACTCGAAATAAGCCACACCATTAGGAAGATACCAGATTAGGATGCTACCACCTGCTGAGTCAGGAAGCTACCTCTACAGCTACTGGCTCCAGAATCATGCTGCTTCTGCTACAATCTGCTCCCTGCCCCCAAAATGGATGCCCCTTAACCCCAGGTTATTCAGTTATGAATCCAAGTCTTATTCAAGTGCATCTAATTTATACATAGAACTGTAGCTGCAAGGGAGTCTGGAAATATAGGTTTTAGCTTTCTATTTTTTATACTGTAGAATATATTTAGAATGAGTAGTGAATGACCCAAACCCAATTTGTGCCATAGATTTCAACTTAAAATCACAAGTCAAAATAACTATCCATTTTGAATAGCAATTTTAAGACTGGCCTAAAATTATCTACGAAAAAATTTTTTAAATAATATAAGTAATATAAAATACTAAATATTACAGACTCTGTAACATGAAAACAATTATATATTGCTTTTGAACTTCTTAAACATTCCTATTCTTAATTCTATATATTTCTTGGGTTGAAAAAGACGTGCTATTAGAGAGACATTTATCATCTCAACTCACCAAGCTGAGGACATACTCTGGACAATACTTAATAGCTGTTATATCATGAATTCCAGAATTTAAGGGGATGAGGATCCAATGGTCTAAACCACTGACTGTCAAGTATTTTATTATTTTTACATCATGTTAGGGCCTGTAACCCACACTCTGTTCACACCACATTGCTGAGCTTTCTCTGATCTAGTTATTGCTTTATTACCTTCTCAATTATTTTTATGTTTGTCATATTATAACCAAAGTTCTAGATATATTAAAATGCTAGTCAAGCAAAGTTTTAGCTCTCATGTCTTTGACCTGCAGTCAGCACTTCTAAGGTCACTCTTCTGACAAGTCAGGAAGAATTCTGAGAAATATCACTATTAAAGGAAAGGCAGTATTAGAGGACCCTGAAAATAAAGGAGGAGTAAACATGGGAAGAAAACTAAGAGTATAATGTCATGAGAGCAAAGGGAAGAAGAGTTTGGTTAGATGTGCTTGGAACAACAGAATTAAATGCCCAGGTTGAAAGAGAGAAAAGGATAAAAGAGTCCTCCCTGGATTTGGCAATTCAGAGATCAGTGGTGAGGAAAGCAGTTTCAGCAGAGCGTGCAGGGAGAGAGTTTGGCTTTGAAGGGGAAAAAGAGAGTGACAGCTAGACTCAAAACATAATTTTGACAGTTTTTTTGGTTTGGTTTCGCTTGATTTGATTTTAATGGGAGATCACGCAACATAATTAAATGACACAGAACACGTTTTAAGAACCAATCCCAATATCTAGTCCAGTCTTGGAATGACCACACTATTTGGCATTTATATGTTGGGCTGACAAAAATAGCTGAAGTATTTCAGGCTTTAGGCTTGAAAGAACCAATAACTCATTGTACTGGGTGTTGTGAGTACTTAGCAGAGTCAAAGATTTGCTGACTGTCCAGTCATTCTGTAGAGAAACCATCAGGGTCACACATACGTCGGGTGTGTCTGAGAATCTGTGGGGGTAATGTTGAATTATTACAAATAAAATCTGAAATTGATTTTTTTTGCTGGTAATTATAGTAAATTAAGGAAGTCTTAAGTTTGTAAGAAAATTCAGAAAATTCATAGGAAGTGAAAGTTTTTAAGAGACATAATAGGATTCACAGCTCATTATGGACCAGAGAGAGAGAGACAGAGAGAAAGCTCTCCAGAGGGACCACTTAGAACAGTCAAAGGATGACAAAAATTCATCTATTTTAGATTTTAGCATATAATGAACAATTCATACATTCACTCTCATTTGCAAGGGAACTTCGATTCCAATATTATTCACATTAGCTTCATTGTCCTGGAGAGTTAAAGAAGATAATGGAATAAAAATGTTTAAGAGATTATTTAAAAGTTCCATGTGTAGTTACTTTTTATGCATAGTTCAGTTTTGTAGTTATCACTATTTTGTATACTTCATTTTATTTATAAAAATTAATGAGTTGAGAAGAAAAAGTTTTAAATCCCATGTAAAGCTATTCCTTATTAAACATTCTTAAAAATCATATGTAAGCCATACCATGATGGTATAACAGAAATATTTACCCTAAACATTTTGAAAATGAATAGCATGTTCTACATAAAAAAATTAATGGATTAAGCTTCACATACTTGAGTCAAACTTACAAAAAACTGGTCATCTTTGAATTAGTATTTAACTCCATTATTAATAAAGTTGCTAAAGTAATATATTACAAGTTGATAGGATTTTAATGTTTTTAGAGATCTTAGATACTAAGTTCCTCACTCTTATTTACTCCTGAAGAAGCCAAGCTCATGATAGGTTTTTTTCGCTCCCATTTTTTCATATCTTAATTAATTAATTGATTAAAATTGCCAGTAGGACTTCTTAAATTATTTTTTGACAAAAGATGTGTGTGTGTGGGGGGTGGGTATGGAATATAGAGAAGGAGGGAGGGAAGAAGAGATAGGCATGAAGCTCAGAGGAAGAAAGGGGGAAGACGGGGGAGAGACCCTCAGTATCATGTCCTAGCTAAGGGCATCTTCTTTGCTTGAGCATAATCCCAGGCCTAATCCACTACTCAAGGACATGGCTCTAGCAATTCTCCCTTCTCCCCTCTCTCTCCTGTAGCACCAAGATTTCTGTCTTCCATTGACCACCAGTTCATAGCCATTACATGCATTTCTCTAATCTAAAAAAAGTAACAAACAAAACTCTACTGACTTCAATTCTTCTAGTCAAGACCTCTTTGTCTGCTCTCCTTTGTAACAAAATTCTTCAAAGGAGTTCTCTACATTCATGATGCCAACACATCCTCTCCTCCAATTCCTTTTTTTTTTTTTTAAACATCTTTATTGGAGCATAATTGCTTTACAATGGTATGTTAGTTTCAGCTTCACAACAAAATGAATCAGTTATATATATACATATGTTCCCATATCTCTTCCCGCTTGCGTCACCCTCCCTCCCACCCTCCCTATCCCACCCCTCCAGGCGGTCACACAGCACCGAGCTGATCTCCCTGTGCTATGCGGCTGCTTCCCACTAGCTATCTACCTTACGTTTGGTAGTGTATACATGTCCATGCCTCTTTATTGCTTTGTCACCGTTTACCCTTCCCCCTCCCCATAGCCTCAAGTCCATTCTCTAGTAAGTCTGTGTCTTTATTCCTGTTTCACCCCTAGGTTTTTCATGACATTTTTTTTTTTCTTAAATTCCATATATATGTGTTAGCATACGGTATTTGTCTCTCTCTTTCTGACTTACTTCACTCTGTATGACAGACTCTAGGTCTATCCACCTCATTACAAATAGCTCAATTTCGTCTCTTTTTATGGCTGAGTAATATTCCATTGTATATATGTGCCACATCTTCTTTATCCATTCATCCGATGATGGACACTTAGGTTGTTTCCATCTCTGGGCTATTGTAAATAGAGCTGCAATGAACATTTTGGTACATGACTCTTTTTGAATTATGGTTTTCTCAGGGTATATGCCCAGTAGTGGGATTGCTGGGTCATATAGTAGTTCTATTTGTAGCTTTTTAAGGAACCTCCATACTGTTCTCCACAGTGGCTGTATCAATTTACATTCCCACCAACAGTGTAAGAGGGTTCCCTTTTCTCCACACCCTCTCCAGCATTTATTGTTTCTAGATTTTTTGATGATGGCCATTCTGACTGGTGTGAGATGATATCTCATTGTAGTTTTGATTTGCATTTCTCTAATGATTAGTGATGTTGAGCATTCTTTCATGTGTTTGTTGGCACTCTGTATATCTTCTTTCGAGAAATGTCTATTTAGGTCTTCTGCCCATTTTTGGATTGGGTTGTTTGTTCTTTTGTTATTAAGCTGCATGAGCTGCTTATAAATTTTGGAGATTAATCCTTTGTCAGTTGCTTCATTTGCAAATATTTTCTCCCATTCTGAGGGTTGTCTTTTGGTCTTCTTTATGGTTTCCTTTGCTGCGCAAAAGCTTTTAAGTTTCATTAGGTCCCATTTGTTTACTTTTGTTTTTATTTCCATTTCTCTAGGAGGTGGGTCAAAAAGGATCTTGCTGTGATTTATGTCATAGAGTGTTCTGCCTATGTTTTCCTCTAAGAGTTGGATAGTTTCTGGCCTTACATTTAGGTCTTTAATCCATTTTGAGCTTATTTTTGTATATGGTGTTAGGGAGTGATCTAATCTCATACTTTTACATGTAGCTGTCCAGTTTTCCCAGCACCACTTATTGAATAGGCTGTCCTTTCTCCACTGTACATTTCTGCCTCCTTTGTTAAAGATAAGGTGACCATATGTGCGTGGGTTTATCTCTGGGCTTTCTATCCTGTTCCATTGATCTATATTTCTGTTTTTGTGCCAGTACCATACTGTCTTGATTACTGTAGCTTTGTAGTATAGTCTGAAGTCAGGAAGCCTGATTCCTCCAGCTCCATTTTTCGTTCTCAAGATTGCTTTGGCTATTCGGGGTCTTTTGTGTTTCCATACAAATTGTGAGGTTTTTTGTTTTAGTTCTGTGAAAAATGCCAGTGGTAGTTTCATAGGGATTGCATTGAATCTGTAGATTGCTTTGGGTAGTAGAGACATTTTCACAATGTTGATTCTTCCAATCCAAGAACATGGTATATCTCTCCATCTATTTGTATCATTTTTAATTTCTTTCATCAGTGTCTTATAATTTTCTGCATACAGGTCTTTTGTCTCCTTAGGTAGGTTTATTCCTAGGTATTTTATTCTTTATGTTGCAATGGTAAATGGGAGTGTTTTCTTGATTTCACTTTCAGATTTTTCATCCTTAGTGTATAGGAATGCCAGAGATTTCTGTGCATTAATTTTGTATCCTGCTACTTTACCAAATTCATTGATTAGCTCTAGTAGTTTTCTGGTAGCATCTTTAGGGTTCTGTATGTATAGTATCATGTCATCAGCAAACAGTGACAGCTTTACTTCTTCTTTTCCGATTTGGATTCCTTTTATTTCCTTTTCTTCTCTGATTGCTGTGGCTAAAACTTCCAAAACTATGTTGAATAAGAGTGGTGAGAGTGGGCAACCTTGTCTTGTTCCTGATCTTAGTGGAAATGCTTTCAGTTTTTCACCATTGAGGACGATGTTGGCTGTGGGTTTGTCATATATGGCCTTTATTATGTTGAGGAAAGTTCCCTCTATGCCTACTTTCTGCAGGGTTTTTATCATAAATGGGTGTTGAATTTTGTCAAAAGCTTTCTCTGCATCTATTGAGATGATCATATGGTTTTTCTCCTTCAATTTGTTAATATGGTGTATCACGTTGATTGATTTGCGTATATTGAAGAATCCTTGCATTCCTGGAATAAACCCCACTTGATCATGGTGTATGATCCTTTTAATGTGCTGTTGGATTCTGTTTGCTAGTATTTTGTTGAGGATCTTTGCATCTATGTTCATCAGTGATATTGGCCTGTAGTTTTCTTTCTTTGTGACATCCTTGTCTGGTTTTGGTATCAGGGTGATGGTGGCCTCGTAGAATGAGTTGGGGAGTGTTCCTCCCTCTGCTATATTTTGGAAGAGTCTGAGAAGGATAGGTGATAGCTCTTCTCTAAATGTTTGATAGAATTCGCCTGTGAAGCCATCTGGTCCTGGGCTTTTGCTTGTTGGAAGATTTTTAATCACAGTTTCAATTTCAGTTCTTGTGATTGGTCTGTTCATATTTTCTATTTCTTCCTGATTCAGTCTTGGCAGGTTGTGCCTTTCTAAGAATTTGTCCATTTCTTCCAGGTTGTCCATTTTATTGGCATAGAGTTGCTTGTAGTAATCTCTCATGATCTTTTGTATTTCTGCAGTGTCAGTCGTTACTTCTCCTTTTTCATTTCTAATTCTATTGATTTGAGTCTTCTCCCTTTTTTTCTTGATGAGTCTGGCTAATGGTTTATCAATTTTGTTTATCCTTTCAAAAAACCAGCTTTTAGTTTTATTGATCTTTGCTATCGTTTCCTTCATTTCTTTTTCATTTATTTCTGATCTGATTTTTATGATTTCTTTCCTCCTGCTAACTTTGGGGTTTTTTTGTTCTTCTTTCTCTAATTGCTTTAGGTGCAAGGTTAGATTGTTTATTCGAGATGTTTCCTGTTTCTTAAGGTAAGACTGTATTGCTATAAACTTCCCTCTTAGAACTGCTTTTGCTGCATCCCATAGATTTTGAGTCGTCGTGTCTCCATTGTCATTTGTTTCTAGGTATTTTTTGATTTCCCCTTTGATTTCTTCAGTGATCACTTCGTTATTAAGTAGTGTATTGTTTAGCCTCCATGTGTTTGTATTTTTTACAGATCTTCTCCTGTGATTGATATCGAGTCTCATAGCGTTGTGGTCGGAAAAGATACTTGATACAATTTCAATTTTCTTAAATTTACCAAGGCTTGATTTGTGACCCAAGATATGATCTATCCTGGAGAATGTTCCATGAGCACTTGAGAAAAATGTGTATTCTGTTGTTTTTGGATGGAATGTCCTATAAATATCAATTAACTCCATCTTGTTTAATGTATCATTTAAAGCTTGTGTTTCCTTATTTATTTTCATTTTGGATGATCTGTCCATTGGTGAAAGTGGGGTGTTAAAGTCCCCTACTATGAATGTGTTACTGTCGATTTCCCCTTTTATGGTTGTCAGTATTTGCCTTATGTATTGAGGTGCACCTATGTTGGGTGCATAAATATTTACAATTGTTATATCTTCCTCTTGGATCGCTCCCTTGATCATTATGTAGTGTCCTTCTTTGTCTCTTCTAATAGTCTTTGTTTTAAAGTCTATTTTGTCTGATATGAGAATTGCCACTCCAGCTTTCTTTTGGTTTCCATTTGCATGAAATACCTTTTTCCATCCCCTTACTTTCAGTCTGTATGTGTCTCTAGGTCTGAAGTGGGTCTCTTGTAGACAGCAAATATATGGGTCTTGTTTTTGTATCCATTCAGCCAATCTGTGTCTTTTGGTGGGAGCATTTAGTCCATTTACATTTAAGGTAATTATCGATATGTGTGTTCCCATTCCCATTTTCTTAACTGTTTTGGGTTTGTTATTGTAGGTCTTTTCCTTCTTTTGTGTTTCTTGCCTAGAGAAGTTCCTTTAGCAGTTGTTGTAGAGCTGGTTTGGTGGTGCTGAACTCTCTCAGCTTTTGCTTGTCTGTAAAGGTTTTAATTTCTCCATCAAATCTGAATGAGATCCTTGCTGGGTAGAGTAATCTTGGTTGCAGGTTTTTCTCCTTCAACACTTTCAATATGTCCTGCCACTCCCTTCTGGCTTGCAGAGTTTCTGCTGAAAGATCAGCTGTTAACCTTATGGGGATTCCCTTGTGTGTTATTTGTTGTTTTTCCCTTGCTGCTTTTAATATGTTTTCTTTGTATTTAATTTTTGACAGTTTGATTAATATGTGTCTTGGCATATTTCTCCTTGGATTTATCCTGTATGGGACTCTCTGTGCTTCCTGGACTTGATTAACTATTTCCTTTCCCATATTAGGGAAGTTTTCAACTATAATCTCTTCAAATATTTTCTCAGTCCCTTTCTTTTTCTCTTCTTCTTCTGGAACCCCTATAATTCGAATGTTGGTACGTTTAATGTTGTCCCAGAGGTCTCTGAGACTGTCCTCAATTCTTTTCATTCTTTTTTCTTTATTTAGCTCTGCAGTAGTTATTTCCACTATTTTATCTTCCAGGTCACTTATCCGTTCTTCTGCCTCAGTTATTCTGCTATTGATCCCATCTAGAGTACTTTTAATTTCATTTATTGTGTTGTTCATCGTTGCTTGTTTCATCTTTAGTTCTTCTAGGTCCTTGTTAACTGATTCTTGCATTTTGTCCATTCTATTGTCCATTCTATCTCCAAGATTTCGGATCAACCTTACTATCATTATTCTGAATTCTTTTTCAGGTAGACTGCCTATTTCCTCTTCATTTGTTAGGTCTGATGGGTTTTTATCTTGCTCCTTCATCTGCAGTGTGTTTTTCTGTCTTTTCATTTTGCTTATCTTACTGTGTTTGGGGTCTCCTTTTTTGCAGGCTGAAGGTTCGTAGTTCCTGTTGTTTTTTGTGTCTGTCCCCAGTGGCTAAGGTTGGTTCAGTGGGTTGTGTAGGCTTCCTTGTGGAGGGTACTAGTGCCTGTGTTCTGGTGGATGAGGCTAGATCTTGTCTTTCTGGTGTGCAGGTCCACGTCTGGTGGTGTGTTTTGGGGTGTCTGTAGACTTATTATGATTTTGGGCCGCCTCTCTGCTAATGGGTGGGGTTGTGTTCCTGTCTTGCTAGTTGTTTGGCATAGGATGTCCAGCACTGTAGCTTGCTGGTCGTTGAGTGAAGCTGGGTGCTGGCGTTGAGATGGAGATCTCTCGGAAATTTTTGCTGTTTGATATTATGTGCAGCTGGGAGGTCTCTTGTGGATCAGTGTCCCGAAGTTGGCTCTCCCACCTCAGAGGCACAGCACTGACTCCTGGCTGAAGCCCCAAGAGCCTTTCATCCACAGGGCTCCTTAATTTGGGATGATTGGTTGTCTATTCAGGTATTCCACAGATGCAGGGTATATCAAGTTGATTGTGGAGCTTTAATCCGCTGCTTCTGAGGCTGCTGGGAGAGATTTCCCTTTCTCTTCTTTGTTCTCACAGCTCCCAGGGGCTCAGCTTTGGATTTAGCCCCGCCTGTGCGTGTAGGTCGCCGGAGGGCGTCTGTTCTTTGCTCAGACAGGACGGGGTTAAAGGAGCCGCTGATTCGGAGGCTCTGGCTCACTCAGGCCCGGGGGTAGGGAGGGGCACGGAGTGTGGGGCGGGCCTGCGGCGGCAGAGGCCGGCGAGACGTTGCAGCCTGAGGCGCGCCTGTGCGTTCTCCCGGGGGAGTTGTCCCTGGATCCCGGGACCCCGGCAGTGGCGGGCTGCACAGGCTCCCCGGAAGGGCGCGTGGCCAGTGACCTGTGTTCGCACACAGGCCTCCCGGTGGCGGCAGCAGCGGCCCTAGACGCTCTGGGCGGCCCTAGCCACGTCCGTCTCTGGGCTCCGCACCCCTAGCCGCGGCTCGCGCCCGTCCCCGGAGCTCTCTCAAGCAGCGTTCTTAATCCCCTCTCCTCGTGCACCAGGAAACAAAGAGGGACGTAAAAGTCTCTTGCCTCTTCGGCAGTTCCAGACTTCTCCCCGGACTCTCTCCCGGCCAGCCGCGGTGCACCAACGCCCCGCAGGCTGTGTTCACGCCGCCAACCTCAGTCCTCTCCCGGCGCTCCGACAAAAGCCGGAGCCTCAGCTCCCAGTCCCGCCCGCCCCGGCGGGCGAGCAGACAAGCCTCTCGGCTGGTGAGTTCCGGTCGGTCCGATCCTCTGCGCTGGAATCTGTCCGCTTTGCCCTCCGCACCCCTGTTGCTGTGCTCTCCTCCGCGGCTCCCAAGCTCCCCCACTCCGCCTCCCGAAGCCTCCACCCGCGAAGGGGCTTCCTAGTGTGTGGACACTTTTCCTCCTTCACAGCTCTGTCCCGCTGGTGCAGGACCCGTCCCTATCCTTTTGTCTCTGTTTAGTTTTTTCTTTTGCCCTACCCAGGTACGTGGGGGGTTTCTTGCCTTTTGGGAGGTCTGAGGTCTTCTGCCAGCGTTCAGTAGATGCTCTGTAGGAGTTGTTCCACGCGTAGATGTATTTCTGGTGTATCTGTGGGGAGGAACGTGATCTCCGCGTCTTACTCTTCCGCCATCTTCCCTCCAATTCCTTCTTAAACCTAGGCTTCTGCCCACAATTCCTCTGAAACTACTTGGTCAAGGTCACCAACGGCCTCCATGTTGCTAAATGCAAAATGTGTATGCTCAGTCCTTATTTCCAGATCTGTCAGCATCATTGGACACAGTTGATTACTCCTTCAAATGCTTCCTTCACTTGGTTTCCAGGATGCCACTCTGCTGAATGTCTTCCTTATATCACTGCTTTCCACTCTCCTTGGTAGGTTTCTCCTCATCTTTCCAACCTCTAAACATGGAGGAAGCACCCCTGGCTTCGGTCCTTAGACAATTTGTTTGCTTACACTCATTCATTTACATACCAGGTAGAGGTAGATGAATCCTAAACAGATATCCCTAGAACTCAACCCTGAATTCCAGACTCACATATCTAACTGCCTTCTTGATAACTCCATCTGGACCTCTAGTAGGCATATCAAACTTAAAATGTCCTGAAACAAATTCAGGATCTTCATCTGATGAAGATCTTCATCTGATCTTCATCTTCAAACCTGTTCTTCCTACAGCCATTCAGTAGATGGTAACACCATTTTTCCAATTCTATAGACTGAAAACCTTGAGGTCATCCTTGACTCCTTTCTCTCACGATCCACATACAATCCTTCAGCAAGTCCTACCAGCTATACTTCTAAAATATTTCTGGTCAAGCCTCACTACCTCCACTGCTAACCCCATGGTATACTGTCATTGCTAATCATAACTTCACCTGTATAATTGGAATAACCTCCCAGAATTTTTCGTGCCCCCTACCCCCAATATCAGTTCTTTACTTGGCGGCCAGAATGATCCTTTCAAAGTGTGAGTCAGCTCATGCTACTCCTCTGCTTAAAAGCCTCCAGTGGTTTTCCATCAATTTAGTGCCAAATCACCACAATGACTTAAAAGCTGTACGTGGTCTGGCCCCCACTATTTCTCTGACCTCATTACCTACTTCTCTCCCTCTCCCTTACTTGGCTCCTGCTGTTCCTCAAACATTCCATCCATGATTCAGTCCTGAAATCCCTGCTATCACTGTTCCCTCAACTTGCAATGCTCTTTTTTTGGATGTCTACATGACCTATTCCCTTACATCCTTTACACCTTTGCTCAAATATCCCTTCCATGAAGCCTTCCCTGATCATCCTATGGACAACTGCAAACCCACCCACAACCCAGCACTCTATTCCATCAACCTTGTTTTATGTTTATCCATAGTGTTTACTACCATTTAGCATACAAATTTCACTTTTCCCTTTATTTGTGTTTTTTTCCAACAAAAGCAAACACTTTTATCCACTTTATCAACAGCCATAACCCTGGCACTCAGAACCAGGCCAGGCACATACTGGGCACTCAGTATCTCTGTCTGACCTTGTATTTAACAACTTCTCAGTAACTGTGTAGAAAAAACATAAAAAACAAATATTTGAGGACAAAATAATAGGGTATTATCTGGAGATTTTCTCTTTGTGAAGCTCTTCTGGGTTTACTCGACTTTTAAAATCCCTTGAGTTTCATCTACCACTGATTAAAGTTAATAAAGAAGTAAAAGCACTGCCAGTTAATGCAGCATGTCATGATTCATTTGTGCATAGCCACTTTTTCTTTATTTAATGCTAAGAAGAGGATTCAAAAACACATTTGATAAAATGAACAGAGTGAGCTGACATTTGTTTCTTATAGAGACCAGTACCAAGTTCAGAGCCTGGCCAAGGCAGTATTAAGGCTGAAAATTATCGTGTCTTCTACCTCAAGTATATGCATATTCTAAAAAATACTAAATTGTAAAATGAGGTTGTAAAAGCCAAACACAATGCTACTTTGTCCAGTTATTCCTATTTCATATATATTTTTGAAACATCAATGCATTCTTTAAAACATATTCAGCACCTTTGCTGTTATGGACAGACCATTTGTTTCCCCCCAAAATTCATAGGTTATAACCCCACCCTCTGATGTGATGGTATTAGGAGATGGGGCCTTTGGGAGGTAATTAGGATTGGAAGAGGTCATGAGGGTTGAGACCTCATGAAAGGGATTAGGGCCCTTATACAAGTCACAAGAGAGCTTGCTTCCTCTCTCTGTTCTCCACCATGTGAGGATATAATAAGAGGTCAGCAGTCTGCAATCAGGAAAAGGGGTCTCAGCAGAACTTGACCATGCCAGCACTCTGATCTCAGACTTCTAGCCTCCAGAACTATAAGAAATAAATTTTTGTTGTTATTAAGCCACTCAGTCTATGGTACTTTGTTATAGCAGCCTGAACAGACTAAGACACTTGCTTTGCTATTGCCTTCAAGCACTTGCTTAGTCTACAATTCAACCCTAGATGCATCAGAAGAGACGTTTACTGAAAGAAAAAGTGAGTAACTATTAATCCAAATTGATTTTTTTTTTTAATGCTAGGCTGAATCACTAAACAGAACCTTGCCAGATAAGAGTATATTTGAAAAATAAATGTTCTCTCTTTCTTCTCACTGTCATACCCTGAAGGAAATCTGGCCTGGCTCTAAGTACTAGCTACACTCCAGTGATTCCCGAATAATTCCTTCCAAATAATACCTTCTATCTCTGACACTGCTCTTGAGCTACGGGGTAATATATGCAATGGCCGAGGCAACATACTTTCTTGGCTCCTCAGTCTTAACTTCTCCAGCATTGAAATCTTCCTTTCATATCCCCCACCAGCCTCCAAACCTGCTCTCTATCCAGGCTTCTCCAACCCCCGGTAGCAACAATATTCACCTAGTCACTCAGGTCAAAAATTTTGAGGCTCCCTTCATCCCGTTTTTATCTCTATCCATTTCTTAAGCAAAGAATATACATCTTCATGTATGTCAAGCCTCCCTAAGGACGCTGTTACCACCCTAGTCCAAGATTCATGCTCACATTATTGCAGTGGCCTCCTAACTAGTCTCCCTGCTTCTGCCCTCCAGCCCCTAAACTCATTTCGCATACAGCAACCTGAGAGGTCCTCTTACATGTAGATTATGAAACTCTCGTCTTTAAATTCTCCAGTGGCTTCCCAGGGTCCTCACAATAAATTCCAAACTTCTTCCCTGAAAAAATTCCATGGTCTGGTCTCAGCCCAGCTCTCTGGCCTCAGCTCCAGCTCATTTCCCTCCTTGCTCACTCCACTAGAGCCCTATAGGCCTGTTTTAATTGCTCCTCTGACTTCAAGCTTGATGCTCTGTGGTGGCCTTTGCACTTGCTCTTGCCTCAGCCTTAGTGCTTGTGCTCAGGTCCGTTCGGGACTCTCCCTCTCACTTCCCTCTAGGTCTCTGCCCAAATGTTACCTTTGACCAAGATGGCTTTAATATTCCCCTTAGTTTGACTAAACTTTACATGGGTTTCTTCCTGACTATAGACCCCTGACCTCCCTTTTCTTTGAGCATTTAATTTAGAAAACTTCCAACGTTAAATTCTTTCTCAGTCCCATTTGAGGTATAAATCTTCCAACCTCTAGCCAGTCTTACAACTGAGGAATGTGTTTCTCAAGGACCTGGGAGCCACCCCTTTGATACATAATCATCATGGAAGGTGGCGCCGCTATCGCCACTATCTTCCAGTCTCTGTGGGTGGACAGGAGCCTAATTTTTATAAGGGAAAATTAGCAAACACAGATGGCCAAATCACTTGACCACCTACCCATAATATCCTCCAGTACTTTCCACTAGCTCACCCCAGTGCTTAAAAATTCTACTGCCTTTTGGGTCAGCAGAATTCACTCTGTTTCCTCTATTGCAATAGTCCTGACCCCACTGCAATAGTCTTGAATAAGGTCTCTCTTGCCTGTTTAATTCTGTCCTGTGCAATTTTTCTTTGACATCTTCTCAGAGATTCTGCTCTGACCCCTACGTCTAGAATAGCCTATTCTCACCATCCTCCCCACACCTAAATCTAGTCCTTCCTGAAAGCTTGGGACTTCTTTCTGGTATTTTTGAACTACTTATACATCCTAATTGTGCAGAGTTCTCTGCTTACATCAGGCTGTAATTAAAGTTCCTATCCCATGTTCACCTCTTTCCACAATCTGAAGCTTTGAGAGCAAAGCCTGGAAGGGGGTAATATTCCCCAAAGGAGCTCAATCTTCTCTGTGGACAAGCAGTCCCATCTATTTTTTCTCTTTGAGGGATACACAAAGACATTCCCTCATTGTGTTTCGTCCTGTCAACCACTCCCTCAATTTCCAGGTAGGCTAGGAGAAGAAAACCCACTTCTCAGCTGACCGTTCATGGCCCTGGATCTCAGAGGGTGTGGAAAAGTTAATTCATCCTTTCATTCAGCAAACATTATAGAGTCATGGGCATATGATAGTAAACAAAAGCTGTGCTACCTCCTCTGACCTCAGAGCCATCATGGAACATCCATTCTCATGGGGAAGATATACTTACAGTTATCACGAGAAAGTAAAATGAAGATTATGAGAGAGGAACTAAAGGGGCAGTAGTAGAAGAGACTAATCAAGGAAGACTGAAACGTAAAAGGTAAGTGGGAGCAAGCCAGTCAGGCAAGAATATATTACAAGAAAAGGGGACCATATGTCCAAACATAAGGGTAGAGGACGGGAGAGTAAGGGGGCATTTAATTCAGTACAGAGAAAGGGGGACTGATGAGAGATAAGGATGTTAGGGAGTCTGGGCTTTTGAGGACAATAGCGATGTTGAAAATTACAAGGATTTCTGCTGTTCAGAAAGATCATTCTGATTTGCAGTGGAGTATACATCAGAAGGGACCAAAACTGAAGCCAAGAATTTTATTTCCTAAATACTAAGGACAGTTTTAGGATTCCAGGCAAGATACGTTTGTGGCATGAGTTTGAAAATGGGATGTAGAGAAGTAAATGGATGAGTTAATTATATAAGATTTGGAATTTGGATGTGAGAAAACGGGGGAGAGGGAAGAGTTACAGTTGGTTTCCAGGTTACTCTTGGGCCTCCATTCACTGTTAGGAGTAATACTGGTGTGAGGTGTGAGGCCCACTTGTCCTGTTCAGGGCATTTAACCATGACCCGTGTCCTCTTGCTCCCCAGCACAGGTAGGCAACCACTCATAAATTTCAGGGTTGCAAACTACTGTGTTCAACTTTAGCTCAGGCTGTCAATTATATTTTATAAGCTACCTCCCAGTCATCTGTTATTGAGATCAGAGAAAAGGCTACAGTTGTTTTTTATTTTTTAACTTCTTTATTGGAGTATAATTGCTTTACAATGGTGTGTTAGTTTCTGCTGTGTAACAAAGTGAATCAGCTATACATATACATATATCCCCATATCCCCTCCCCTCTTGCATCTCCCTCCACCCTCCCTATCCCACCCCTCTAGGTGGTCACAAAGCACTGAGCTGATCTCCCTGTGCTATGTGGCTGCTTCCCACTAGCTATCTATTTTACATTTGGTAGTGTATATATGTCCATGCCACTCTAGGACGAAGTGAGGGCTACAGTTTTGATGCTTGAAATTGATGGGTAGGATCTTAATGGTTACGGCAAAAGTCTAAGGCATATCTGGTCACCTTTTGAAACTGAACCTTGATAGGAGGCCATAGAACCTCTGCCTTGTTAGCCTCTTGATAGTAAAGCGTAGATTTCAAGATGTGGCTTATAATTGCATTTCACATTTGTCTTTTTTCTCCTCCTTTCCTTTGTCTTTGGATGTGGATCTTAGAAATGCTATGGATGGAGAAAAAGGAAATAAGCTCCCATGGAGAAAAGACTAAAAGATGTCAGCAACTCTTTTCTCAGATAAGAGTGCACAGCAGGGAGTTGTTCTTTTCTATGCCTATAGCTGGTCAGGCAGCTACATTACACTTGACGGATACATTTCAGATGGATTATTTCCTTTTTGGAACACTGGACCTTTTTTCACATTGACTCACAACGGGCAAAAGGTTAGAAAATAGGAAGGGTACTAGTAATTGAATGTTCCTTTTAGAACATAGACAGGTCACAGGGGCTGAATGGCAGAAACAGGTTTTCATGCTGAGTCAACTTCCACAACCCAGGTTAAGTTGCTACTAAGGGATTGCTGATCAAATGAAAGTACTGGAGCTTTAGATTTAAAAAAAGATGCTTATTTACATTACAGTGATGAATGTCTGAGAGAATGATGTCTACATAATCAGTAAAAGCAAATAACAACAAAAGTCATCAAGTCACTGTGGGTACTTTATGGCACAGGGAGAGTTGCTGCGCTGGGAAGTTCCAAATCCAGCACAAACACTGAGTAAGCAAGAGACATCCAGTAAAATTCACTTAGTGCCTCATCATTTTTACACACAAATATATTAAGTTCATTTCCAGGATGAACAGAAGATAGACAAAGGAATAGAAATATTAATATATATAGGATCTCTGGAATTGAGCATATATATATTTCTGGGTTTTTATAATTTTCAGTCCATCGACAGAGGAATGGATAAAGAAGATGGGATACATATATACAATGGAATATTACTCATCCATTAAAGAGAATGAAATAATGCCATTTGCAGCAACATGGATGGACCTATAGATTGCCATAATCTAGGTGAAGTAAGTCTAACAGAGTGAAGTAAGTCAAACAGAGAAAGAGAAATATCATATGATATTGCTTACATGCAGAATCTAAAAAAGAAAAGATACAAATGAACTTATTTACAAAACAGAAACACACTCATACACTTAGACAATGAACTTATGGTTATGGGGGAGAGGGTGGGGGAAAGGGATAGCTAGGGAGTTTGGGATTGACATGTACACACTGCTATATTTAAAATGGATAACCACCAAGGACCTACTGTATAGCACAGAATACACTGCTCGATATTATATAACAACCTAAATGGGAAAAGAATTTGAAAAAGAATAGATACATGTATATGTATAAGTGAATCACTTTGCTGTATACCTGAAACTATCACAACATTGTTAATCAGCTATACTTGAATATAAAATAAAAAGTTAAAAAATAAAATAAAAATTTCAAAGATCTTTTTCTACTGGCCTTGGATTTAAACCACAGTAACTAATGTGGCTACTTTGGTCATGCTAAATTAAGGAACTTGCAAATTTCAAGAAAATAAAATCGTTCTACTTATGGTAATGCAACAGTTCAAAAGTCCTAATAAAAACAAATTTTGCTCGTCTGATGCCAGCTTATAATGATTTCTTGTGCTAGTTGTTTTCAAATAAAAATACATTAGTGAAAGAAAAACTCTGGAACTAAAATTGAATGCACTTCTATACATGTTTAATCCTTATTTGTAAACTGACCTTGAATAACATTAAGCAATAATCTAGAGTAGTCCAAAACTGAAACTCAGGTTATTGAACAAATCCAGAAAATCTAGGTACTATTCAGAAAAATGGTGCATAAATGGCTTTATGTTATCTGCCAATTATGTTTCCCTAATGAACCATCACAAGCATGTCCCACATAAACCCTCCATCGAGGCCCACCATAGCTGTTGGTGAGTTTCTCTCATATCATCACCCCAGTAATTAAAGAAATATATATGTAGTCACTATCATCACTGAAGCCTTAGAACCCCAGCACTTTCTCCTCTCCTTTGAATTTGATTTCACCCCAAATTCAGTTTGTATATAACATACAGAAATCTGCTTTATTTTCAAGGTAAGAAATCCTGGGGCAGGCAAGACAGAATAAGAAGTCTGAATTTCACGCACCTCTAGAGTAAACTGGCGGTTTCATCTCATATTCAGCTTGTAGAAATTTACCTGCTTTTCCAGGTGAGGAATCTGGGGGCAGGCCAGTTAGAGAGAGAAGTCTAAATTCTCATCATAGTGACCACAGCTAGGTCACCTGAGTTAATTCTGTTTACATGAATCTCTAATTCGTAAGGAAACCCAGTCTATTCTGACTGTTTAGTACAGACTGAGGCTGAAACTATTCTCAACAACTGACGTTTCTCCTCTGTGCTTTCCTGATGTACACACAGAGTGTGTGTGTACATGAGTGTAAGGTGTGTGTGTGTATAGCTATCTATACTCTAGGTCCCCCAGGTCAAATTACTTGAATATTTTCTCCAGCCCTTGCTGTTGAATAAACAATGGTCTCTTAATTCAGACTTACTCCTTTCTATTCCAGAGTATACCCAGTCACTTCCTTGAGCACACTTCTCCATATGCATCTACAATATCTGCTTCTTTAATGTTTACTAATTCCCCCCCAGCTTTACTGAAGTATAATTGACAAATAAAAGTTATATGCACTTATGATATACAACATGATGATTTGGTATTCCTTTACACTGTGAAATGATTACCACAACCAAGCTAATTGGCACATTCATATCTCACATAGTTGTGGGTGTGTGTGGTGAGAACAGTAAAGATCTACTCTCTTAACAAACTTTAAGCATACAATACTCTGTTATTAACTATAGCCACCATGTTGTACATTAGGTCTGCAAAACATATTCATGTTATATCTGAATTATGTACCCTCTTACCAAAGTCTTCCCTAGTTAATTGCTATCAGTTATAAAACAACTTTATACAACCCATATTTAGACTCCTATAGCAATAGCTCCTCTAATAATAAAAACTGAGATGATGAAAACAGATATGCCTCTGAAAATGGGGAAATTCACCATAGTGACTATTTTATAAAGTTAAGCAAATCAATAATTTACCAAGGAAGGAATTTTCAGCAAATGAACCCTATCAGTGTTTAGAATCATTTAGCTACCATGGGCTAAATTACATAACCTGTAATTTTGAGTAAATTATGTTGCTATCTCCAGTTTCCTGGAACACAGAAAAGATACTCCATGTATATAGTTTTGGGAATGTTGCAAATGAGAATTTAGTTTTGTGGAATACATCTTGGTACAAAAAGGCCCTAACCTAGGATGAATGAACTGATTAAGGAAGAGCTAATGGAAAAAAGGGAGGTAGGGAGGGAGAGGGAGAAAGACAGGAGAGGAAGAAAGAGACAGGAAAGGAGGAAAGGAAGAAACGGAAGAAACGGAAGAAACGGAAGGAAGGAAGGAAGGAAGGAAGGAGATAGGGAGGGAGGGGAAAGTAAGTGAGGGAGAGGGATAGAGAGAAGGGAGGGAGTGAAGAAAATATAAATTAAGAGAAACAGGAAAGTTAAATTGAAAACTACTATAAGAAAATACTTGAAAGTAAGAAAAATCTTTTATGGTGATTTGGTTCAGTTAGACAGGTAAGATTCAATAAGGAGCAATATGGTTGGTGTCCAAAGATACACTCAGGGGAATCAAGACCCATGAAGTCTGTGTTTAAATAGTTTTGCAGAAAAAAAAGTATGGAGAGATGGTTCTGAAGTTTTGTGAAGATGGATCATCTGGCCAACTTGGAAGTAAAACAGAAGCACAGTAAAAATTTGACCAGTGAATTAAGTAGCATTGATCAATTTTAAATAATGGGTCTGTGTATTAGTAAACTATTCTCTATATTGTTTGAACACTTTGGAAACATAAATTGTACTTTGCAATTGGATAGTTCAGGCTCAAGTCATTTGTCTCCAGTCATTAATGTGTAGATACATTACTAAGCCCTCTCACTTATCAGTCAGAGAAATAAATGAAGCAATATCAGATCAGTGTAGAGGAGGTGCAAGATATTAAACCACTTAAGTGAAAGATAATGAATAACATTTATTTTGAACAATACAGAGACTATGTCTTTAAATTCTATTTAAACTTGGAATACTAAAGAAACATAAGCTTTGAGAGTATAAAATGTAAGGAGATAAACACCTAGATAAATCATCACAAAAGAAAATACAACTCATAGAAGTCTTAAGGTCCCTCAAAATGTATTAACTCTATGATATGCCTTCTGCCATTCAATGTTTTAGTAGACATTATTTCTATCAGTATTTCATTAATCTTGAAGATTACAAGAGGAAATTTTCTGCAGAATATGTCCCCATCATGCACTCCTTTAAACATAAATGTTTCTTATGAATCCTTTTGAAATAATTTTTAATTTTGCATAGGCTAAATTATAGTCAATTAATTTCTAAAAGTGATTTTAGCTGTATCTTTTAAGGTTCTAATGCTTTGATGTAAAAGTACCACAATATTTAGCTGTAGTTATACCTGAAAATTTTCAATTATAATACATGCTGATCATCGGATACTGTTTTACTAATAGTCTACTGAGTTTTCATCTTTTTCATGACTTTGGGAAAATTGAAGATTTCTTTAAAGAGAGAATGTGTATGCTCTTTTGCTTAAGTTCAGTCTGGCTATATTCCTGGAAAACTCTTGTGTCTTGCATAGGATTTGAATCTGGTTGTTCATGAATTTCTGTCACTGATATGAAGCTAACCAGTGTCAACCACTAGAACTAATCCATCACGTACAGTTGTCACAGCACAAAGAATGTCAATTATCTCTCACAAAGTAACTGCGATGGCAAAATCAATTCAAGAATGTGCAGCAAATTATCTTCTAAATATAGCATGAAAAGCTAGAGTCTGTGGCATTCTCAAAAGTTGCTTCCCTAAAGAAAAGCCAAATGGCAGTCTGTTAGACAACACACCAGACACAGAGATTTGAGACCTGAATAAAAGCCTTAAAAAACTAGGAAAATTCCATTGTATCTCAAATGGAAGAATCCAAGCATAATATAGAGGTGAAGAAAAGCAATAGCTCTCCGTTATGAGCTAATCTCTTTTTCTTGTTGGCCCACTGAAATAGGATTTACGTTAGTTTTCCAACTGAAGAGAGAGGAAGGAATGGTATCCACCTGGCATGATGTTCTTTTATTCCTGATTTATATCAAAAAATCCAATCTATCACATATGGGGTTTATGTGGATGAATTGTGACAGAATCTAAAACATAGCTTTAAGTGATGCTTTATGTAGAAGGTTAAGGTCAATTGCTTTCGATTAGCATTACAAAAGAAGTAAAATACTCATAAAACATCACTTAAAACGGGGATATTGTTATTTGCATACACCACTAAAGGCCAGATATTTACAACATTTATGTTAGAATTTAGATAATTTAGTCTGAATAAACAAGGGCAGCAGCATGACTTATTTGCTAATGTTTATTGAGCGCTTATTATATCAAGCACTGGACAAGGCAATGGTATACAGTCATGAACAAGCTAAAAAGAATTACTACCCTCATGGAGCTTACACTCTGTAGAATAAAATGTAACTCTTAAGAAACATAGCAGTAGACACCTCTTACGGGATTTCTCCCTCTTTGTGCTTTACATGTGGAGATGCCTACCTGACTATATTAACAATAAAAGGACCTTGTCCTGACAGTGTGTAATTACCCTAAGCATATTGCAATTATTTTGCAATGCCAAATAGAAAAAACAAGAAGGGAATTGTATGAAAGCCTCCTTTGAACAAAGAGGAATAACAGATTTTATTAACAGTTTCAAATGGAGAAAAAACTTGTGTTTAATTCTGTTTAGAGTTTAATGATCTCCACCTGACAATTAAAAGGGAGACCCTAAGAGATCAAAATTAGAAATTCAATGAATATGTACAGTAGAAATTAAAGAAATTGCATTCCAAAACATATTTTATTTATTTTGACAAGTGTGATTTAGTTTCAATTAGTTAAGGTCATTTTAGTAGTACTGTGTTATTGATCTTGTAGAACATTTCACAAAATTGGCTAATTAATTCTTTCCTAGGAAATTAATGGCATTGATGAGCAATTTAATGGGAATGCCTGGGTTTTCAGATTAACAAAATAAGAAATATTAGTCTTTGCCAAACATCTATTTTATTTCTTAATCTGCCAATAAGTGAAAAAGGACACTGAACAGATTGATTTTTCTAGGAGGTGTGGTTTTTGGTGGAGGCAAGAAACTGCATAATCAGTAACTGGTTATTCCATACAAATGAACCACAAGTCAGTCAAAAAGTTATGACATTGCTGAATTATATGATGTATAAGGGGGTGGGAGTGGAAGGAGAAGTAGTCCTTGAACCTCATTGTCTAAGCCATTTTTAAGCGACAGAGCAAATAAATGGCACCCCAAGGGAGCAGTAGACACAGATGTATTAATCTTTCAGGCTTAGAATTAATGTTCTTAAGAACTATGTTTAAAGAATAAACAGGATCTTATGGTTTCCCAGTGACCGTTTAAGAAATTGACATTTAACCTCCTGACTCTGTGCTGCTAGGCCGTTGTTATAAAATCCAAAAAGATGCCACCATGCAATCCTCTCACTCAATACACTATTCTCTTGAGAGGCAAAGAGTTACAGACTGTACATGTCTGACCTTGGTATTTTGAACACTGCCAAGAGCAATATTCTCTTAAATTTTCTCCTCCTAATTAGTACAAGCTGTCTCTTGCTTTTTATCTCTCTACACATAAGTGGAAATATGAGTCAAAAAAAGACAAATTGTTCTTTGCTCCTTTCCTAGCTGCCACCAAGACAAATGATGTTCCTATAGGTTATGGGAACACTTCAAGTAGCTAAGAGCCCTTTATTACTTTTTACTAGTACCATGTGTAATAAAGGGATGAAGAATTAGCAGTATGGCACATCACTTAGATAACGAGCACCTACTGAAATTTGAAGCATTAGATGTTCCTTAGTCAACGATTCTATTGTTAATTCCTTTATTTTTTTATATTTGGAGTAAAAGTAGTGAACAGAGGGATATATATAAGTATATATACACACACACATATAAATGCATGCCTGGGGCTCTAAGTGTGGGTGTAGGTGTATATTCTGCTATGCAATTTGCAGGCGCAGATGTAAAGATAGTCTCAGGGATGATAAAAGGTAATGCCAATATCAAGAAGCATATTTATGCATATATATATATATAAAAAACTTACATGGTACATGGCATAAAAAGGTTTCCAAATACATTGGCATGGGAGTTCTACATGACAAGAAGGATAATGGGTCTTAAGGGGTAGGTAACTCTGGGCCTTAAAGTATGGATAGATAATTCTTTGTCCATATGACAGGTAAGTTTACGCAGAAATCTGCCCCAGTACTCCCCATCCCTTGATTCTGCTCCAGAAAAGAGAAAAGTGGAGAACACACTCAACCATATATATGTTTTATAGATGTGAAACAAAAGTAGCATGGAAAATATACACAAACACTGACAACAGTGTGAACTATGGAGGGGGATGATATGGAAGAATGCAACCAGAAGTGGCGGTTAAGGACCCTTTTACTCTTTCCACAATGATTTCTTTTCCTTTTTACAAGTAAAAATTTTGCAATAAAAGATGATAAATTAACTGTTTTTCACTATGAGTGGTAAGAATATGGATGCTTATTATATTACTAATTATTTTACTCTTTTATTTTTTTAAACGATTGATGGAATTTCCATAGTTATACAGAAAGGGAATGGAGAAAGTCCACAGGACATATTGAAGAAATGGTCACTAATTCAGCAAGGTCATCAAGATATATAAATCAGAAAGTATCATTGTGGACTTTTTTTTACCAGAGTAAGAAATCTCGATTTTCTTCAATAAGCAGTAAGTAGCCTTATAAAGCTTTTGAAAAATATGACATAATAGTAGTTGTTTCTTAAGATACTAAACCTAACAAAAAATTCCTAAAAGGTTCAATTCTTGAAATCTGCATATATTCATCATGTGTTGATTTAACCCAATGCTTTTTCCTGGGCTAGAGAACCGAGAGAGGCAAAGGTAACAGGGGTTACTCTATTTGAATTATTCAGTGAGATGTTAATAAGGGACTGAACTAAGTGGCAGCAGGACACAATAGATGAAAGAGGTATAACTGATTGATTGGACTTAGCAAAGGGTTAGAGAGGAGCCGAGAACATCTCTTAAGTAATTGGTAATGTTAAGGGCAAAAAAGGAAATTGGAGTTTTTTTAAAAGATGAGAGATATTACAGCTTCTTTATCTGCCAATGGGAATGACAAGATAAGAAGAAAAAATGGGTGCTGCAGGAGAGAAGGGTCTCTTACAGGAGCCATGTCCTGTGGTAGGCAGAAAGGATGGAACCCAGTGCCTTTATCAAGGCCCTACCCTTAGATAGTGTCACTGGGAGTTCCTCCATCATCACTACACATGTAGATGGGTAGATTGGAGATGTTCCTGTGCGACTGTTCCCTTCTGATTGTTTCTATGTTCAAATAGCATGCAAGTTTGATAGCTCAAAAAGAAGAGAATGGTAGAAATGGATGTTTGACAAAGAAGAAGTGAAATAGTCATCTAGGAGAGTAAGAGACAATTTATGAAGGAAATGTAAAGGGTTGCTGGACAGAGCTAGGATCCAACTTGAGGATAATGCTCATTTATTTAAGATCAGGGAATATTGGTGTACACTATTCTCCAGACATGAGTAGATGCAAAAGAGGCTAAAAATTGAATATAACTGGAGTTGGGTTTTGCAGGCATATAAGAAGATGCAATGGAAGGGGCCAAAGAATTGAAGATGTAAGCAACAGGCAAGTGTAAATATGAACTACAGAATCTAAGTTTGGATGAAGGAATATGAGAATTTTAAGGAGTTGAGAAAATGTTTGGCATGAAAACGCCATGTGACCAACAGACTGAAGATCCCAGACAAGTGGATGAATTGTGTGGGGAAGGAAATAGCAGGAAAATGTTAGAAAGATATGAAGGATGGATTGGAGAGTGGGGTGCTTCAAACTGAGATTATGCAGGGAGAGCTATTACTAGTAATGACAAAGTCTAGGATTACCCCATGGGAGTGAGCAGCTGATATAAAGTAGGGAATGAGATTCTAGTCAAAAAGGAGAACAAGGAACTAAAAAGTCAGGAGGTTAACAGGATCATCTGCATGAATACAGAATCACCAAAAATTGTGACGAAGTACTAATGGAGTGAATCATGTGGTAAAATCTTCAAGAAATGAACAAAAGTGATCTGGGGGTTTGTTAGATACAACAAGTCTGGGTAGTGGGCAATCTCTTGGTAACAACTTCAAAAGAAATCAGGGGTTTTGGAGGAGGACAGAAGGAAAAAAAGGTCTTAAAGAAACAAGAGGAATCAGGAAATAACGTTATCTAAACTCCAGACCCAGTAGTTCGAAGGGCATGAGAGAGAAAACCAACACTACTTGAAAAGACAACTCTTTAAGTCATCTCTAGGGAGAGCCAGAATGTAGCTGGAGAAAGAGGAGGAAGGCAATATTCTGAGACGAGGTGAAGTATGAAGGGGACATCTCTGATGACTGACTGTATATTCCAGAGGGCGAAGAAGAAGGGTTTGGGGTTGAGGAAGGTGGGAGATGTGGGCTAGTTAAAGGATATTCCAAGAATGAGCATCCATGTGATGAGATGACTTCAGTATCTTGGGCTTCTTGTGTGACTGACAGAAATCCAGATATTGGGCATGGTGAGGTTAATGCTGGAATTTTCTAAGAGGGTGGTGGTGTCTTTGGTGCTGTGTGGGGAGGAAACCATCTGGACAGGAGCACATGTAACTAATCGTGTCACTTCTTCAGTTGCATCAAAATACACTGAGGTCGGGAATTGCTAGGGGCCCTGAACCAAGATGGCGGAGTAGAAGGATGTGCTCTCACTCCCTCTTGTGGGAACACCAGAATCACAACTAGCTGCTGGAGGATCATCGACAGGAAGACACTGGAACTCACAAAAAAGATACCCCACATCCAAAGACAAAGGAGAAGCCACAATGAGACAGTAGGAGGGGTGTGATCACAGTAAAATCAAATCCCATAACTGCTGGGTGGGTGACTCACAGACTGGAGAAAACTTATACCACAGAAGTCCACCCACCAGAGTGAAGGTTCTGAGCCCCACGTCAGGTTTCCCAACATGGGGGTCCAGCAACGGGAGGAGGAATTCCTAGAGAATCAGACTTTGAAGACTAGTGGAATTTGATTGCAGGACTTCAACAGGACTGGGGGAAACAGAGACTCCACTCTTGGAGGGCACACACAAAGTAGTATATGCATCGGGACCCAGGGGAAGGAGCAGTGACCCCAGGGGAGACTGAACGAGACCTACCTGCTGGTGTTGGAGGGTCTCCTGCAGAGGCGTGGGTGGCTGTGGCTTACTGTGGGGAAAAGGACACTGGCAGCAGAAGTTCTGGGAAGTACTCCTTGGCATGAGCCCTCCCAGAGTCTGCCACTAGCCCCACCAAAGAGCCCAGGTAGTCTACAGTGTTGGGTTGCCTCAGGCCAAACAACCAACAGGGAGGGAACCCAGCCCCACCCAGCCCCACCCATCAGCAGTCAAACGGATTAAAGTTTTACTGAGCTCTGCCCAACAGAGCAACAGTCAGCTCTACCCACCGCCAGTCCCTCCCATTAGGAAACTTGCACAAACCTCTTAGCTAGCCTCATCCACCAGAGAGCAGACAACAGAAGCAAGAAGAACTACAATACTGCAGCCTGTGGAACAAAAATCACATTCACTGAAAGACAGACAAGATGAAAAGGCAGAGGGCTATGTACCAGATGAAGGAACAAGATAAATCCCCAGAAAAACAACTAAATGAAGTGGAGATAGGCAACCTTCCAGAAAAGAATTCAGATTAATGATAGTGAAGATGATCCAGGACCTTGGAAAAAGAATGGAGGCAAAGATAGAGAAGATGCAAGAAATGTTTAACAAAGACCTAGAAGAATTAAAGAAAAAACAGAGACGAACAATACAATAACTGAAATGAAAACTACACTAGAAGGAATCAATAGCAGAATAACTGAGGTAGAAAAACGGATAACTGACCTGGAAGACCGAATGGTGGAATTCACTGCTGTGGAACAAACTAAGAAAAAAGAATGAAAAGAAATTAAGACAGCCTAAGAGACATCTAGGACAATATTAAACACAACAACATTCGCATTATAGGGGTCCCAGAAGGAGAAGAGAGAGAGAAAGGACCTGAGAAAATATTTGAAGAGATTATAGTCAAAAACTTCCCTAACACGGGAAAGGAAACAGCCACCCAAGTCCAGGAAGCGCAGAGAGTCCCATACAGGGTAAACCCAAGGAGAAACACACCAAGACACATAGTAATCAAACTGACAAAAATTAAAGACAAAGAAAAATTATTGAAAGCAGCAAGGGAAAAATGACAAATAACATACAAGGGAACTCCCATAAAGTTAACAGCTGATTTCTCAGCATAAACTCTACAAGCCAGAAGGGAGTGGCATGATATACTTAACGTGATGAAAGTGAAGAACTACAACCAAGATTACTCTACCCAGCAAGGATCTCATTCACATTCGAAGGAGAAATCAAAAGATTTACAGACAAGCAAAAGCTAAGAGAATTCAGCACCACCAAACCAGCTCTAAAACAAATGCTAAAGGAACTTCTCTAAGTGGGAAACACAAGAGAAGAAAAGGACCTACAAAAACAAACCCAAAACAATTAAGAAAATGGTCATAGGAACGTACATATCAATAATTACCATAAAACGTGAATGGATTAAATGCTCCAACCAAAAGACACAGGCTTGCTGAATGGATACAAAAACAAGACCCATATATATGCTGTCTGCAAGAGACCCACTTCAGACCTAGGGACACATACAGACTGAAAGTGAGGGGATGGAAAAAGATATTCCATGCAAATGGAAATCAGAAGAAAGCTGGAGTAGCAATACTCATATCGGATAAAATAGACTTTAAAATAAAGAATGTTACAAGAGACAAGGAAGGACACTACATAATGATCAAGGGATCAATCCAAGAAGAAGATATAACAATTATAACTATATATGCACCCAACATATGAGCACTTCAATACATAAGGCAACTGCTAACAGGTCTAAAAGAGGGAATCGACAGTAACACAATAATAGTGGGGGAATTTAACACCTCACTTACACCAATGGACAGATCATCCAAAATGAAAATAAACAAGGAAACACAAGTTTTTATGACAGAACAGATAGATTTAATTGATATTTATAGGACATTCCATCCATAAACAGATTATGCTTTCTCCTCAAGTGTGCAAAGAACATTTTCCAGGATAGATCACATCTTGGGTCACAAATCAAGCCTCAGTAAATTTAAGAAAATTGAAATCATATCAAGCATCTTTTCTGACCACAACACTATGAGATTAGAAATGAATTACAGGGAAAAAAACTTAAAAAACACAAACATTTGGAGGTTGAACAATACGTTACTAAATACCCAAGAGATCAGGAAGAAATCAAAGAGGAAATTAAAAAATACCTAGAGACAAATGACAATGAAAACATGATGATCCAAAACCTTTGGGATGCAGCAAAAGCAGTTCTAAGAGGGAAGTTTATAGCAATAAAAGCCTACCTCAAGAAACAAGAAAAATCTCAAGTAAACAATCTAACCTTACACCTATAGGAACTAGAGAACGAACAAACAAAACCCAAAGTTAGCAGAAGGAAAGAAATCATAAAGATCAGAGCAGAAATAAATGAAATAGAAACAAAGAAAACAATAGCAAAGATCAATAAACCTAAAACCTGGTTCTTTGAGAAGATAAACAAAATTGATAAACCATTAGCCAGACTACTCAAGAAAAAAGGGAGAAGACTCAAATCAATAAAATTAGAAATGAAAAAGGAGAAGTTACAACAGACACCACAGAAATACAAAGCATCCTAAGAGACTACTACAAGCAACTCTATGCCAATAAAATGTACAACTTGGAAGAAATGGACAAATTTTTAGAAAGGTATAACCTTCCAAGACTGAACCAGGAAGAAATAGAAAATATGAACAGACCAATCACGAGCACTGAAACTGAAACTGTGATTAAAAATCTTCGAACAAACAAAAGTCCAGGACCAGAGGGCTTCACAGGCAAATTCTATCAAACATTTAGAAAAGAGCCAACACCCATCCTTCTCAAACTCTTCCAAAAAATTGCAGAGCAAGGAACACTCCCAAACTCATTCTATGAAGCCACCATCACCCTGATACCAAAACCAGACAAAGATACTACAAAAAAAGAAAATTACAGACCAATATCACTGATGAATACAGATGCAAAAATCCTCAACAAAATACTAGCAAACAGAATCCAACAACACATTAAAAGGATCATACACCACGATTAGGTGGGATTTATCCCAGGGATGCAAGGATTCTTCAATATACACAAATCAATCAATGTGATACACCATATGAACAAATTGAAGAAGAAAAGTCATATGATCATCTCAATAGATGCAGAAAAAGCTTTTGACAAAATTCAACACCCATTTATGATAAAAACTCTTCAGAAAGTGGGCATAGAGGGAAACTACCTCAACATAATAAAGGCTATATATGACAAACCCACAGCAAACATCATTCTCAATGGTGAAAAACTGAAAAGTTCCTCTAAGATCAGGAACAAGATAAGGATGTCCACTCTCACCACTGTTATTCAACATAATTTTGGAAGTCCTAGCCATGGCAATCACAGAAGAAATAAAAGAACATAAATTGGAAAAGAAGAAGTAAAACTGTCACTGTTTGCTGATGACATGATACTATACATAGAGAATCCTAAAGATGCCACCAGAAAACTACTAGAGCTAATCAATGAATTTGGTACAGTTGCAGGATACAAAACTAATGCACAGAAATCTCTTGCATTCCTATACACTAATGATGAAAAATCTGAAAGAGAAATTAAGGAAACACTCCCATTTACCACTGCAACAAAAAAAATAAAATACCAAGGAAGAAACCTACCTAGGGAGACAAAAGACCTGTATGCAGAAAACTATAAGACAGTGATGAAAGAAATTAAAGATGATACCAACAGATGGAGAGGTATACCATGTTCTTTGATTGGAAGAATCAATATTGTGAAAATGACTATACTACCCAAAGCAATCTACAGATTCAATGCAATCCCTATGAAATTACCAATGGCATTTTTTACGGGACTAGAACAAGAAATCTTAAAATTTTTATGGAGACACAAAAGGCCAAATAGCCAAAGCAGTCTTGAGGGAAAAAAACCGAGTTGGAGGAATGAGACTCCCTGACTTCAGACTATACTACAAAGCTACAGTAATCAAGACAATATGGTACTGGCACCAAAACAGAAACATAGATCAATGGAACAAGATAGAAAGCCCAGAGGTAAACCCAGGCACCTATGGTCAACTATTCTATGACAAAGGAGGCAAGGATATACAATGGAGCAAAGACAGCCTCTTCAATAAGTGGTGCTGGGAAAACTGGACAGCTACATGTAAAAGAATGAAATTAGAACACTCCTTTGTTTCTACCAAACACATTCCCACGAATTTTCCCCCTCACCCACTGTGCAAAGCTGCCTGGAGAGTTATGTGTATAAGGTGAGCTCATCAAACTTGGACAAAGGGAAAAAGAAAGGCTCTGTCCTGGAGAGAAGTTTTTGGCTGTATAAACAGAAACAGAAAGAAGAGGGCAGACTCTAGGCAATATCCTAGTGCCCCAAATAAGATAAGTGGACTAATAGAAGTCAGAAGAAAAATAAACAATGACAGGACAATGACACCAGACTGCGTGCCTCAGTTGTTAGTGGTGATGATAGCAGACAATTTAGAGGTAGGAATTTCTAAATCTCTTTTGGATTCCTCTAGTTTAGATAGTTTAAATAGGGCTTTTATCTTTTCTACTGGCATATTCATATAGGAACTACAAAAACTAGTGGTCGCTAATGGCTTTGATTTTGAAACTTTGAATCCTTTTGCAATGCAAAACTACACATGACTACCAAAACCAAAACTTGGATGGCCACATGTGGTCTTTAAAAACGACTGAACATGTGAACACAAACGGTCTCTCTTTTCTCCTACTGTCAAGACCTTAATCAGATAAACTGACATTACCTGAATTTTGACTTACTTTACAGAGCAAACCAATTCAATGAAAAAATGTGAACTAGCCATTCATCATAGATAGGACAGAAAGCCCAGATTAGGAGTAAGGAAAAGCAAGATGATCATTTCACATCCTTGAGGTCTCCAGGCATTCGTAGAGTACCTCCTACACTAGCAGGCCCAACGACATTCACAAAGTAAGCCCTTCTGAAGTCGTCAGTGTGTACTCTCACCTCCCACTCGAGAGGTCTGTGTTTAGTGACAGTCATCTCATAAAAGCTCCTTAGGCAACATCGTGTGTGTCAAGGTTGATAAAACAATATTAACATTTGTGTTTCCTGACTCTCAAGTCTATATTGTCAATTTAAACATCCAAATGCTGTTGGTGCTTTCATCTTGTTATGTGCATTTACATATGTATATAAAAATACATCACACAGCATGACTAACCACTTCCTTCAGGTTCATGAGTATACATTTTCCAAAGACAAGTATTTTCAGCTCCTTGATGTTGCAAGTATCCTGAACAGATGTTATTCTGGAAATATGTGATTGCACCAACATCAGCAGTAGCGAGGAGAAAGTAGATGTGACTTCGGTATGCTTAATTTATCATAGTTTTAGCAATTTTCTGAGAAGCACTCTGCATTTGAAGCAAACTTCTATTAGATGGAGATTATTTTCCAGGTATTAATTCTGCTAAACTATTAGTTCCTTAATGGTTCTTTTAAAAAACTGAATAATTAATTTTAAAGGACTTTTTTGAATGTTCCCTCAAAATGTGTCCATATTCATTGTTATCTTTGTAAAACTGCCAAACCACTAGCATAAAACACATTGGTCTTTCATTGCATCGAATCATGAATCATTTTCCTCCCTTAAAGATTTAGGGGAACTCAGTGTGTAAATATTTTAAAATTATTTCCTGGAAGTTTCCTTGGCCTTCTAGCGATAATAGATTGCCCTTCTGGGTCAACCTCATTCCATCCATACGTCCTAGATAACATTAAAAAATACAATCTCTTTAATCCTCTCAGATTGTAAAAAAAATCACTATCCTATGTCCAACACATCATGAGCATTTTCTCCTTAAACCACATCCACTAGTGGTAGTATGCCGTATCTTCACAAAGAAATAAATTTAAATGCACCTTATCTGCATCCTTTGCTTCATTTCATTATCAAGACAGAAAATGTCAAAGCATATGTTCAGAGAAGCAAGCCATTAAACAAAGAGGTTTGCACATTGTTTTTCTTAGGTTTAACATTCCAAATCACATAATAAGAATAGGTAAAAATATATAAACCTGTAACTTTATTAGATTCATTTAATTTGGTCACCTTTTCCAAAGTCAGCAGAAAGAAACCAAAAGATCACTGGCTGGAATCAGGGGGCCTGGGTTCTGGTCAATGTTCTGATACTTGCTCTACGAACTTGGAAAGCCCATGCCTCAGTTTCCTTATTTGTAAGATGAGATAACAACACTTCTCCTGTGTACCACACAGAGTTGTTGTAAGAATCCATTTTTGTAGACACCTAGATACATAATTTATTAACAAACCTTTCGCCAACTGTGAAGTTAAATATGAGTGGGAATCATTATTGTTGCTATAATTATTATGTGCATAAGACACATGATGGAATCCAGAAAGTGAACTATCATTAGTACTTTGTTGTTCCATAAACTTTACTCTAATAGTTAAAAGATTTATCCATGCATAAGTTTATAATATATTGTCGTAATCAAAGTGTGAATATAACATCCATAAAATTGACTGCAAAGATTCACTACCTTTCTCCAATATGCCCAGCCCTTCTGCTCTTTTCTCCTTACCCTACACCAATAGGGTATGTACAGGAAGCTGTAGTTTTTTATTTATCATCACGACTGTACATTTTTTAAAGTCTTTCAAAACTTAAAATGACCTCTAATTGTTGCCAAGATGATAAGATTTTGATGCCTATGAGGCTTTGCTACAATTTATAATGCTTTGTATGTTGTTCACAGAAGCAGTTAACAGGAGAGAGGTGGGGAATTTATTCCTTGGGAATAGCCAAGGGTAGAATAAATATGCCTGGGACTGGGTTAGAGGTACTCAGAGCTAGAGCTTAGGTGAAAGATCCCCTCATTTGCATTGGCAGAACCAAAAAAAGAGTAATAGATAATAAATTACTTTCCTAGAGCTGCCATAACAAATCACCACAAGCTTCGTGGCCTAAAACAACATAAATGTATTCTCTCACAGTTCTGGAGGCCGGAAGTCTGAAATCAAGGTGTCAGCAGGTCCGTGTTCCTGCTCAAGGCTCTAGGGGAGGATCTTTCCTGGCTCCTTTCAGCTTGAGACGGCCCCTGGTGATCCTTGGCTTGTGGTAGCATGACCCCAGTCTCTGCCTCCGTCTTCACAGAGCCTTCTGCTCTGTATCTCTGTCTCAGTCCCCTTCAGTCCAAGCTAGCAGTGTTTCAACATTCTCAAAAACCTTGTAGGCCTACCATGTATGTCATGGGATCCACACCATTAGACGGGAGGTCCTCCACAGATCTTTCCTGGATAACCCCATCTCTATTACTTGTGCCTGCTGAATCGGTCAGTCAGACACCTGAGTCACATACCTAGTCTGTTCAGCAAAAAGTTTCCGAGCCATACCCTCAGGCTTCGGTTCAGAGCATGCGTTCCCAGCAATGAATTTCCTCATTTTAGCATCCTTTGCAACCTGGGTACCCTGAGAGCCTCCCAAATCATCAAGTGCTGCTTCCTTTTTGCTTAGCAGCTCGTTCTTCAATTCTTCTCTTTGCTTTTGCATTTTACTTGTTTTCCATCCAACAGTAGAATACAATTCAGCCATGTTCTCTGCCACTTTATAATGAGAATCACCTTTCTTCCAATAACATGTTCCTCATTTCCTACTGAATCGTTATCAGAAATAACTTTAACATTTATATTTATACCAGCATTCTGTTCACGACAATGTATGTATCCTTTAAGACAAGACACTTTCTCTACTGTACTCTTCACTTCCTTCTGAGTCCTCATCAAAATAGCCTTTAATGTCATTATTTTCACTAATCAGATCTTCAGTGCAGTTTGGGCTTTTTCTATCATACACATCAAAGTTCTTCCAGCCTGTACCCATTATCCAATTCCAAAGCAACTCGCATATTTTTAGATGTTTTTTTACAGCAGCAGCCAACTTCCTCGTACCAAAGCCTCTATTAGTTCCCTTGGAATCTTCTAACAAATTAACACAACTTTGTGGCTTAAAACAACAGAAATGGAATCTCTCACAGTTTTTAGAGCCAGAATTCCAAAATCAAGGTGTTGATAGGGCCACACTACCTCCAAAGGCTCTAGAGGTAAGTCCTCCTTTGCCTCTTCCAGCCTCTGGTGTCTTGAGTGGCTCCTTGGCTTGGGACTGCATGACCCACACCCCCATATTCACAAGAACTTCCCTGTGTGTCTGTGGCCTCTCCCCTTCTTATAAGGATATCAGTCATTGGATTTAGGGTCTGCAGTCCTTAATGTAAAGGTCCTATTTCCAAATAAGGTCATACTGATAGGTGTTTGGTATTAGGACTTGGATATATCTAGTGGTTGAAATATAGAAACCAAGGTTCAGTTTGGGATTGACCTACTGAAGTAAGCTGTGACTGACCCTCACTTCTCTCCACCCAACTCTGATCATGTGGAGGAGGTACCTCCCTCAGGGCCACCATAGTACCCCCACATATGTGTCTTTATTACTGTACCTACAACATTATTAAATTATTATCTTTTGTATGTAGTATCTCCCACTAGACTCCAAACAGGATACAGCATCTTCAACAGTTCTCCTCTGTTCATGGGCAGAGCAATCACAGAACTGGAGAAGACTGACTTTATGACAAGCCATACATACAGCATGCATTTTGGGATGACATCAATTCCTTAATCAATACTCTTTGATCATGGTTTTTCAATCAACTGTAATTTCTTATATTTATGCTCACACCCAGTCCTCATTTACTTCTCTTGTTCACAAGGATCTCATGAGAAACACATGAGATGTGTGTACACGTCCATGTCCCTAATTGGCTAAGTTAGTAAATCCATCCCATAAGGGAAATAAGTTCAGGTTGACATGACTGCTCTCATTAGAACAACAGTTGAGTTCTCCACACTAGAGCAAAGTCCCTGGTGCCTGGGGAGAAAGAAAGCAAAGAGAAAAAGGGTGGCTGTGTAGTCACAAGCCAACCTAGAGAATCTGTTCTCCTTTCAGTTAGAGGCAAGACAGGCTAAAATAGCTAATCCTCCTTATGATCACATCACAGAGGCAGAAAGTAAAGGCGTACCCCAGACAGGAAACTGCAGAAGGCATTATCACACATTGTCTGAGCACTTCCTTAACCTCTAGCTTGTCACAGGGCAGTGCCATAATTACAGTAGCAGGGATTGCCCAGGAAGTTTAAAAACAAACACTTGATGAAGACTATAAATAATGTGTAAACCTCATAATTATAGACATATTCCTTGAAATTAGTATAACACAGCATATAAGGGAGTGAAATTTTATTATTGTTAACAAAAGATGTAGAAAGATGAAGCAAAACTAAGATGAAAAAGCTAGGAATAAGACAAGCACATCTTTTTACTCAGACCTGTCCAAGTATAGAGCCAGTTGTTCTGTGAGTAGGAATTAGAAGTTAATGCCCAAACATACATTAGATTATTTACATTTAAGTGTAGGATGTCATGATGGTTAATTTCATATATTAACTTGGAAGGTATTTTTAGATGAGATTAACATTTAAATCAATGAACTCTGAGTGGAGCAGATTGCCCTTCATAATGTGGGTGGGCCTCATTCAATCAGCTGAATGCCTATATAGAACTAAAAAACTGTCTTCCCTGAGTAAGAAGGAGTTTGTCAGCTGACTGCCTTCAGACTTCATGTGCACTGCTGACTCTCCTGTATCTCCTACCTGTGAGCCCACACTGCAGGTCTTAGACTTGCCAGCCTCCAGAACTGTGAGAAAAAAATACTTGTTGTTTAAGCCACCCACTCTGTGGTATTTTGTTATGGCAGCCCAAGCAACCTAATAAGGCATCAAAGTGGGTGATTCTACTACTGCTGCCAGCAGACCCTGGCTTCTCCTTTTCTTCTGCCTCCCAAAGCAAGTGCTTCTCACTGGTATTCTATTATCCAAAATTATATAGGGAAGGGGATTCCGAGCAAGCGAATTCCAGAATCGCTGGCAGTGATGCTGAGCTGACATCATAGTCCAGTACAATTGATTTCCTAAAAACCTAGAACGCTAGAATACCTAAAAAATTGAATGTCTACAAACCTGAAAATCTAGAACGCTAGACAAAATCTAAGCATCTGGATGTTTTCTTTCTTCTTTTGTCAAGGATAAAAATATATACATACTGTCCCTGTTATCTCTAAACGTAAGAAAAACAAATATTATATGGTATCACTTAAATGTGGAATCTAAAAAATAATACAAATGAATGCATATGCAAAACAGAAACAGTCTCACAGATACAGAAAACAAACTAGTGGTTACCAAAGGGAGAGGGACGAGGGGAGGGACAAATTAGAGGTATGGGATTAAGAAATACAAACTACTATGTATAAAATTGATAAACTGTAAGGACATATTATATAGCACTGGGAATTATAACCACTATCTTGTAATAACTTTTAATGGAGTATAATCTGTAAAAATACCGAATCGCTATGTTGTATTCCTGAAACTAATATACTATTGTAAATTAACTATACTTCAATTTAAAAAATAGACAAAAAAAATTTTAAAAAGTAAGTCCACCCATAGAGCCTCACCTTGGTCATGAACTACAAATATGTCTCCCTAATCATTATAAACCATTCTTGCTCCCAACAACTATCCTGATTTCAAACCATAGATCTCTTTTGAAGTTTTGGAATGGAATTACAATATCCATTCTTTCATCCCATACTGTGTTTATAAGATCATTCAGATTGTAGCAAATAGCTATAGTTCATATATTTTCACTGCTATATAGTATTTTATTGTAAAAAATATCACAATTTACTTATCTATTCTACTGTCAATGGACTTTCAGATTGTTTCCAGTTTTTCATTGATAATAATTACTCTAAGAATATTCTTATACAAGTCTCTTGGGATCGATATACAGTGAACTTTAGAAGATACTCCCCAAAAGTTTTTCTAAAGCACTTGAACAAATTTTACTCCTAGCAGCACTATATGAGAGTTTTAAAATTTTGCCTTCCTGGTGGCTATTCTCTTTTCTTTTAACCACCACTTTATCATTTTCAGGCAATTTTGCAAACTCTTCTTTATCATGTCCATGGCTTAGCACAAAAATAAACTCCAACTATGATGCCAGATGGGAATATTTTTTAACCAGCTGTGACATATTTTAACGTTGGGAAATTTTCTTTTAAAAGTATTGATGTGAGACATAGTAAATCATTGAGTAGCTAGGAGAAACTTAGAAACCAATAACTCAACATTACTTATTATGATGCAAATTAAGATTTTATTCACTGACAATCCACCATGTCCTACTTGATTAATAAGAGATTTTTGCCTCTTCTTACATATTCTTGGGGATTGCTTGATCTTTCTTTTATTAAAGATTCCTATCCTCTAATTTTCTATTAAGATTTCATTCCCAAAGGGCTACTGTACATCTCACTTAAAATATGTGTTGCTGAATATATTATTTTTGCTTGCAATTTTAATTTAATTGTTGTTATTATATATTGATATAACTTTTGCATCACTGTGTGTTTAAAAGGAAATTTTAATTATCATTGTACAGGGGTTGTGATCTTACTGAACACAAGGTGGTGATTAGCAGGCCTGGTAGCTACCATTTATTGAAGGCAGGTGTGCCCAGCACTGCACTAAGCACTTTACTTACCCTATCAGGATTCTCTCTCACAATACCATTAAGATGTTGATGCTATGTAAATCAGAGGTTTGTTTTTTCTGCATCTCTGTTTTCTTTCCTCACAAACATTATTCCTTTAAATTTTCCAGAAAAACAAATCCATTTATACTGAAAGAATTACTGAGCAATAGAGATTTTAGCAAAGGTGTCACTGATAAGACAGAGGAGAGTTTGGCTGCTTCACATACAGCCTCATTTGACTCACCTCTTCTCCTGATCTGTCTCATCCTGTATGTCCACTTCCAACCCTTCTTTCTCAATCTCCTGATTATGTAATGTAGCGTCTTTTTTCCACTGGCAACCTAGGCCCCCATTGTTGGACTTTCTTCTATGCCACAGTAATCTAAAAATCTCTTTGCACTAGCTACTGAGAAAATTAAAATTCTTCATTTTGTTATAGTCATAAATCTGTAATTTAACCATAAGTAAACTAAGGTGCAGAGATATAAAATTGCCTGCTCTAGGCTACTTAACTGGTAAGTGTCTGCTCCAGGAATCAAATCTAGGATGATATGACAGGCTACCTCCAAATTTACCAACATATTTTTGTTTGTTTTAAAATATGGATCTGAAACCTCCAGGAAATTTACTAAGCACATGAGTTCTCGGCTGATTTCACTTTCTAGTTCTTCACCAATCCTGAATCACTGTGTACCAATTTATGCATAAATGGTTAATCTCCAAATAAAATGGTTATGCATAAATGGTTAATCTCCAAATAAAATGCATAATTAAAGGAGGCAAACTCTAATCCTAACTATACCACCCAAGGTAGGACAGACATGATTTGTGTACCACCAGGCAACAGCTATATATGAAAACTTAGAGTTGTCACTGCATATTTATATGATCAGTTGATGGGTGCAGGTTCTTGAAGTAAGTAGAGGCCAGATGATGCTCTGAATAGCAAGTAAATAATCAGACAATCCTAGGAAAATCCTTAGAGTCAGTTCTATGTGTTGGTGGAACTGTTCACCTCTTTCAAGCTATGATTTCATAGAGGCCACAAATCCAGTTTTCCTTTCTTCAGGATACTTCAGTAAAGGAGATGATGCCTTCATTCCACAAGTAGAGTTCAGGCTTAAACTTCAATAGCCACTGACAGGTGTGGTTCACTGACTGATCAAAATCACCTAGTCATAAACATAAAACATCAGATCCTTTCTGGAGAGCACATGGTATGAAAACAGGCAGTGTGACTGGGAAGCTGAGTATCCTAGACACTGTTTGTTTTGGTATCACATGGGTTAGAATAAATTTAAACCACAAAATCATAGTGTTAGTGTTGGAAAAGACCTTATGGTTCCACTAATCCAGTGATTTGTAATGAGCATGTGTCCATATCAAGGTAGGATGAATTCACATGTAGTCTGGAAAAGCTCATTTAAAGTCATAAGTTCTTAGGCATTATTTTTTATCATTCAAGCTTAGACAGTAAAACTGTCTAGAACTACAAGGTTGGTGGAGTAAATAAGCCCAAAGATAAATTGTATATTCTTTTTATTGGTGATTCCACAAAACAGAAGGTGTTACTTCTTTACAGAAGTGGAAGAAGTAGAGTGATCTCCAGAGCAGTGTACAATTTTATCAAATGGAGGCAAGGGCTTAAAGCAAAGATTAAGAAAGAATGTCATGTTTCATACTCCTCAGTCTACCGATGAAAAACTGAGGTTTGTAGATGCTTAAAAAAATTAAAAACTGGCTAATTCTCCACTCTACTAGCTTTTACTATGTAATAGATTACCACAGTGTAACAGCTTGAAACATTTCACATTTACTTTCTCACAGTTTCTGTAGGTCAGAAGTCTGGGTACAGCTTAGCTGGGTTCTCTGCAAGGCTACCATCAAGATGTCAACCAGGGCTTGATTCTCATATGGAGGCTTGACTGGGGAAAGATATGTTTCTAAGTTTCTTCAGATTGCTTGTAAAATTCATCTCCTCATGGTTGTAGGACTGATGCCCCCATTTTCTTGCTGGCTCTTAGCCAGGAGTTGTTCTTAGCTCCTGGAGGTTGCACATCATTCCTTGCCATATAGCCTTCTCACAACATGGTGGTTGACTTCAATCCAGCAAGGGAGAAAAGTCTCTCCAGTCAGCTAAAATAGTCTCAGATAATGAAACATAATCACAGAAGTAAAATCCCATCATCACCTTTGCTTTATTGACTTGGTTAGAAGCAAGACACAGGTCTCCCCTGCCACACACACACTCAAGAGCAGGGGGTTACAAGTGGTATGTATCATTGGGGGTTAACTTAGGGTGTATATGTCATGTCCTCAGATACTTTTAAGAATTTAGAGAAAACTCCAGATCTTCTAACTGCACATGATATTACAGACAACACTGCTAAGATAGGCAAAAGAATCATGGCTCTTCCCCCTGAGTTGTTACCACTGGCATTTGGAACGAGCAGGATCAAGCGCAAGGGAAAGAGATTTCCAAGTGAAGAGGAAAGGTGTCATTGTATGGGAACTCAGTGCGTGTTAAACAACACAAATGCATGGGCATAAGCCACCCTTGTGCCACTCCAGGATACAGAGAAGTGCATGAAACGGTAAGATGTCCATATTCCAGAACTACTTTAAAGAACACTGGGACTACTGCAATGAAAGAAACAAGTTTTAATGTGATTGATTTAACAATTGTTTACTATCCTAAAACTAGAAGTCTGGGCAAATCTACTGCATATTTAATTTCCAAGTTCTGCACATGCCTCACTCTCGTAAAACATTGTGGGTATGTATACACACATAGATACACACACACATTTACTTTAAAGTAATAATGTCCCATAAGGTCATTGTCATGTAAAAGAAAATTGCTCTGATAGTCCTTCTTTCCTGGAATATCATTCCATTCCTTTTTGAAAACCCCGTCATTTTATCTGGTTGCACATCAAGATCCAAAATTACTTCCTCCAGAAACCTTTCTCTGCTAAATTCTGTTGCAAAATGAACTCAGAATATTCGATGTCTAAGGGATTTTAAAACACACCTGAAGGAGTCCTGGTGGCTGAAGGAAGTTTGATTTTTGGCTTCATTTGCCCATGTGCTAAAAAAACAATACTCCCCTGAGAAATGGAACAGGCCTGACATAGGTTAGAAATGAAGTTGAAATTCTTAGAAATATGGACAAGAGGGAGGGAGTCCAAAATGAGCTGCATGTAGTCCAAAAGGTTAGCAAGACAATCCACTGGAGGATGGAAGAAGAAAATACTAAAATGTGTGTTTTTCAATATAAAAATATAAGAATTATGTTTTGCTAATATTTAATATTCAGATGGGCCCTGGTCTTTGTTACCCTACATGTTCAATAGTCCTAGGTTATCTGTATATCTGGAGCATCCTGAAGGAAAGGTAAGGGTGATTGACAGTTGATACCTCTATCTTTCACTTGCTTTTAGCATATTGTAATGCTTTGCAGTTTATTATATCAAGTTAAGAAGATGTAATTATGTTGTGTAATTCTAACTATACCAACCCTGTTGAAATGTCTGGGAAGTCTTAAAAGAATACCACTAAAGAACAATGTATAAGACACCTCTACTGTTGGGTACAGCTCTCTAAATACCACAGAAAAGGATATTGTGTTATTACCAGATCAGACAAAAAGACCAAGCTATGTAAATAATCTAGAAGCTTACTTAAAATATGGATCCATGTCCACCATTGCTAATGCTGTTCTTAATCCTATGTATAATACATATTACACCTATAGGCACTAGTTAATGTAATTCAATGCCATCTTCCATTTGTATTATATTTTATATATATCAGGCTACCTTTATTTATATGGTCATTTAAAACTTATATGGAAATAAACTCAACTTAGAACCCCTCCTTTGACTCATTATAGCATACATTTTAAACCAGGATTTAAACCAAGAGTTTCAATACACAGAAATATATTTAGACTTGGAAGAGTCCGCAGGGTTGCCTTGGAGCTCCTTTGGCTTGTTTGCAGCCATCAGAAAAGGGATCACAAAAAAGCGAATGCCTGTACAGTCCTCTTCATCATTTGTGACCTGGGATATTGAGCTCTTGGGATGTCAGAATTCCAGTTAATGAGGCAATCTATGACATTCTGGTCTAGCCAGATGAGGCTGAGACTTTTATCTAAAAGACTGGAAGGAGAGACCTTCAAGATGGCAGAGGAGTAGACATGGAGATCACCTTCCTCCCCACAAATATATCAGAAATACATCTACATGTGGAACAGCTCCTACAGAACACCTACTGAATGCTGGCAGAAGACCTCAGACTTCCCAAAGGACAAGAAACTCCTCACATATGTGGGTAGGGCAAAAGAAAAAACAGAGACAAAGGAATAGGGATGGGACCTGCACCTCTGGGAGGGAGCTGTGAGGGAATAAAGGTTTCCACACACTAGGAAGCCCCTTCACTGGCAGAGACGGGGCTGGGGTGGGGAAGCTTTGGAGCCACAGAGGAGAGTGCAGCAACAGGGGTGCGGAGAGCAAAGCAGAGAGATTCCTGCACAGAGGATTGGTGCCGACCAGCACTCACCAGCCTGAGAGGCTTGTCTGCTCACCCGCTGGGGCAGGTGGGGGCTGGGAGATGAGGCTCCAGCTTTGGAGTTCAGATCCCAGGGAGAGGACTGGAGTTGGCTGCGTGAACACAGCCTGAAGTGGGCTAGTGCACCACAGCTAGCCGGGAGAGAGTCCGGGAAAAAGTCTGGACCTGCCTAAGAGGAAAGAGACCATTGTTTCAGGATGTGCAAGGAGAGGGGATTCAGAGCGCCACCTAAATGAGCTCCAGAGATGGGTGTGAGCTGCGACTATCAGTGTGGACACCAGAGACAGGCACGAAATGCTAGGGCTGCTACTGCAGCCACCAAGAAGCCTGTGTGCAAGCACAGGTCACTATCCACACTTCCTCTCCTGGGGGCCTGTGCAGCTCGCCACTGCCAGGGTCCTGTGATCCAGGGACAACATCCCCAGGAGAGCACACGGCACGCCTCAGGCTGTGGCAATGTTATGCTGGCCTCTGCCACCGCAGGCTTGCCTTGCATTCCGTACCCCTCCCGCACCCTGGCCTGACTGAGCCACAGCCTCCTAATCTGCTGCTACTTTAATCCCTTCCTGTCTCAGTGAACAACAGACACCCTCAGGCGACCTACACGCAGAGGCAGGTCCAAATCCAAAGCTGAACCCCAGAAGCTATGCGAACGAAGAAGAGAAAGGAAATTTCTCCCAGAGATCGGGAGCAGCAGATTAAACCTCTACAATCAACTTGATGTACTGTGCATCTCTGGAATATCTGAATACACAACGAATCTTCCCGAAATTGAGGTGATGGACTTTGTGTGATTTTGTCTGTATAGCTTTACTTTTACCATTTGCCCTAGGGTTCTGTCTGTCCATGTTTTTTTTTCTTCTTTTTTGTATAGTTTTTTAGTGCTTATTATCATTGGTGGATTTGTTTTTTGGTTTGGTTGCTCTCTTCTTTCTTTTTTTTAAAATTACTTTTCATTTTTTTATTTTTAATAATTATTTTTATTTTTTATTTTAATAACTTTATTTATTTCTTTTTTTCCTCCCTTTTCTTCTGAGCCGTGTGACTGACAGGGTCTTGGTGCTCCGGCTGGATGTCAGGCCTGTGCCTCTGAGGTGAGAAAGCCGAGTTCAGGACACTGGTCCACCAGAGACCTCCCAGTTCCATGTAATATTAAACGGTGAAAACTCTCCCAGAGATCTCCCTCTCATCACTAAGACCCAGCTCCACTCAATGACCAGCAAGCTACAGTGCTGGTCACCCTATGCCAAACAACTACCAAGACAGGAATACAACCCCACTCATTAGCAGAAAGGCTGCCTAAAATCATAATAAGGTCACAGACACCCAAAAACATACCACAGGACGCAGTCCTGCCCACCAGAAAGACAAGATCCAGCCCCACCCACCAGAACACAGGCACCCGTCCCCTCCACCAGGAAGCCTACACAACCCACTGAACCAACCTTAGCCACAGGGGGAAGACACCAAAAACAATGGGAACTAAGAACCTGCAGCCTGTGAAAAGGAGACCCCAAATACAGTGATTTAAGAAAAATGAGAAGACAGAGAAACACACAGCAGATGAAGGAGGAAGGTAAAAAACCACCAGACCAAACAAATGAAGAGGAAATAGGCAATCTACCTGAAAAAGAATTCAGAGTAATGATAGTAAAGATGATCCAAAATCTTGGAAACAGAATGGAGAAAATACAAGAAAGGTTTAACAAGGACCTAGAAGAACTAAAGAGGAAATAAACAGTGATGAACAACACAATAAATGAAGTTAAAAATTCTCTAGAAGGAATCAATAGCAGAATAACTGAGGCAGAAGAACGGATAAGTGACTTGGAAGATAAAACAGTGGAAATAACTACCACAGAGCAGAATAAAGAGAAAAGAATGAAAAAAGAATTGAGACACAGTCTCAGAGACCCCTGGGACAACATTAAATGCACCAACATTCGAATTATAGGGGTCCCAGAAGAAGAAGAGAAAAAGAAAGGGACTCAGAAAATATATTAAGAGATTATAGTTGAAAACTTCCCTAATATGGGAAAGGAAATAGTTAATCAAGTCCAGGAAGCGCAGAGAGTCCCATACACTATAAATCAAATGAGAAACATGCCAAGGCACATATTAATCAAACTATCAAAAATTAAATACAAAGAAAAAATATTAAAAGCAACAAGGGAAAAACAACAAATAACACACAAGGGAATCCCCATAAGGTTAAGAGCTGATCTTTCATCAGAAACTCTGCAAGCCAGAAGGGAGTGCCAGGACATATTTAAAGTGAGGAAAAACCAAAAACCAAGAATACTCTACCCAGCTAGGATCTCACGCAGATTTGACAGAGAAATTAAAATCTTTACAGAAAAGCAAAAGCTAAGAGAATTCAGCACCATCAAACCAGCTTTCCAACAAATGCTAAATGAACTTCTCTAAGCAGGAAACACAAAAGAAGGAAAAGATCTACAGTAACAAACCCAAAACAATGTAGACAGTGGTAATAGGAACATACATATTGATAACTACCTTAAATGTAAATGGATTAAATGTTCCAACCAAAGGACATAGACTGGCTGAATGGATACAAAAACAAGACCCATATACATGCTGTCTAAAAGAGACCCACTTCAGACATTGGGAAACATACAAACTGAAAGTGAGGGGATGGAAAAAGATATTCCATGCAAATGGAAATCAACAGAAACCTGGAGTAGCAATTCTCGTATCAGATGAAATAGACGTTAAAACAAAGACTATTACAAGAGACAAAGAAGGACACTACGTAATGATCAAAGGATCAATACAAGAAGAAGATGTAACAATTGTAAATACTTATGCACCCAATATAGAAGCACCTCAATACTTAAGGCAAATGCTAACAGCCATAAAAGGGGAAATTGACAGTAACACAATCATAGTAGGGGACTTTAACACCCCACTTTCACCAATGGACAGATCATCCAAAATGAAAATAAACAAGGAAACACAAGCTTTAAATGATACATTAAACAAGATGGACTTAACTGATATTTATAGGACATTCCATCCAAAAAAACAGAATACACTTTCGTCTCAAGTGCTCATGGAACATTTTCCAGGATAGATCATATCTTGAGTCACAAATCAAGCCTTGGTAAATTTAAGAAAACTGGAATCATATCAAGTATCTTTTCCAACCACAATGCTATGAGACTAGATATCAATTACAGGAAAAAATCTGTAAAAAATACAAACACATGGAGGCTAAACAATACATTACTAAATAACCACGAGATCACTGAAGACATCAAAGATGAGATAAATAAATACTGAAAAAAAAATGACAATGAAAACACAACCACCCAAAACCTGTGGGACGCAGCAAAAACAGTTCTAAGAGGGAAGTTTATAGAAACACAATCCTACCTCAGGAAATAAGAAACATCTCAAATAAACAACCTAACCTTACAACTAAAGCAATTAGAGAAGAACAAAAGAACCCCAAAGTTAGCAGAAGAAATCATAAAGATTGATCAGAAATAAATGAAAAAGAAATGGAGGAAACAATAGCAAAGATCAATAAAACTAAAAGCTGGTTCTTTGAGAAGATAAACAATATTCATAAACCATTAGCCAGACTCATCAAGAAAAAAAGGGAGAAGACTCAAATCAATAGAATTAGAAATGAAAAAGGAGAACAACTGACACCACAGAAATACAAAGGATCATGAGAGATTACTACAAGCAACTATATGCCAATAAAATGGACAACCTGGAAGAAATGGACAAATTCTTAGAAAAGCACAACCTTCCGAGACTGAACCAGGAAGAAATAGAAAATATAAACAGACCAATCACAAGCACTGAAATTGAGGCTGTGATTAAAAATCTTCCAACAAACAAACACCCAGGACCAGATGGCTTCACAGATGAAATCTATCAAACATTTAGAGAAGAGCTAGCACCTATTCTTCTCAAACTCTTCCAAAATATAGCAGAGGGAGGAATGCTCCCCAACTCCTTCTATGAGGCCACCGTCACCCTGATACCAAAACTAGACAAAGATGCCACAAAGAAAGAAATCTACAGGTGAATATCTCTGATGAACATAGATGCAAAAATCCTCAACAGAATACTAGCAAATAGAATCTGTTAAAAGGATCATATACCATGATCAAGTGGGGTTTTTATCCCAGGAATGCAAGGATTCTTCAATATATGAAAATCAATGTGATACACCATATTAACAAACTGAAGGAGAAAAACCATATGATCATCTCAATAGATGCAGAAAAAGCTTTTGACAAAACTCAACACCCATTTATGATAAAAGTCCTCCAGAAAGTAGGCACAGAGGGAACATACCTCAACATAATAAAGGCCATTTATGACAAACCCACAGCCAACCTCGTTCTCAATGGTGAAAAGCTGAAACCATTTCCTCTAAGATCAGGAACAAGACAAGGTTTTCCACTCTCACCACTATTATTCAACATAGTTTTGGAATTTTTAGCCACAGCAATCAGAGGAGAGAAAGAAATAAAAGGAATCCAAATCTGAAGAGATGAAGTAAACCTGTCACTGTTTGCAGATGACATGATACTATACACAGAGAACCCTAAAGATGCTACCAGAAAACTACTAGAGCTAATCAATGAATTTGGTAAAGTAGCATGATACAAAATTAACGCACAGAAATCTCTTGCATTCCTACACACTAATGATGAAAATTCTGAAAGAGAAATTAAGGAAACACTCCCATTTCCCATTGCAACAAAAAGAATAAAATACCTAGGAATAAACCTACCTAAGGAGACAAAAGAGCTGTATGCAGACACCTATAAGACACTATGAAAGAAATTAAACATGATACCAACAGATGGAGAGATATACCATGTTCGTGGATTGGAAGAATCAACATTGTGAAAATGACTATACTACCCAAAGCAATCTACAGATTCAATGCAATCCCTATCAAACTACCAATGTCACTTTTCACAGAAGTAGAACAAAAAATTTCACAATTTGTATGGAAACACAAAAGACCCTGAACAGCCAAAACAATCTTGAGAAAGCAAAATGGAGTAGGAGGAATCAGGCTCCCTGAATTGAGACTACACTACAAAGCTACAGTAATCAAGACAGTATGGTACTGGCACAAAAATAGAAATATAGATCAGTGGAACAAGATACAAAGCCCAGAGATAAACCCACACACATATGGTCACCTTGTTTTTGATAAAGGAGGCAAGAATACACAATGGAGGAAAGACAGCCTCTGCAATAACTGGTGCTGGGAAAAGTGGACAGCTACATGTAAAAGAATGAAATTAGAACACTCCCTAACACCAAACACAAAAATAAACTCAAAATGGATTAAAGACCATATGTAAGGTCAGATGCTAAAAAGCTGTTAGAGGAGAACATAGGCAGAATACTCTATGACATCAATCAAGGAAAGATCCTTTTTGAACCACCTCCTAGAGAAATGGAAATAAAAACACAAATAAACAAATGGGACCTATTGAAACTTAAAAGCTTTTGCATAGCAAAGGAAACCATAAATAAGACAAAAAGACAACCCTCAGAATGGGAGAAAATATTTGCAAACAAAGCAACTGACAAAGGATTAATCTCCAAAATATACAAGCAGCTCATGCAGCTCAATATCAAAAAATAAACAACACAATCCAAAAATGGGCAGAAGACCTAAATAGACATTTCTACAAAGAAGATATACAGATTGCCAACAAACACATGAAAGAATGCTCAACATCACTAATCACTAGAGAAATGCCAATCAAAACTACAATGAGGTATCACCTCACACCAGTCAGAATGGCCATCATCAAAAATCTACAAACAATAAATGCTGGAGTGGGTGTGGAGAAAAGGGAACCCTCTTGTACTGCTGGTGGGAATGTGAATTGGTACAGCCACTATGGCGAACAGTATGGAGGTTCCTTAAAAAACTAAAAATAGAACTACCATATGACCCAGCATTCCCACTACTGGGCATATACCCTGAGAAAACCATAATTCAAAAAGAGTCATTACCACAATGTTCATTGAAGCTCTATTTACAATAGCCAGGACATGGAAGCAACCTAAGTGTCCATCGACAGATGAATGGATAAAGAAGATGTGGCACATATACACAATGGAATATTACTCAGCCATAAAAAGAAATGAAACAGTTATTTGTAGTGAGGTGGATGGACCTAGAGTCTGTCATACAGAGTGAAGTAAGTCAGAAAGAGAAAAACAAATACCGTATGCTAACACATATATACGGAACTGAAAAAAAAAAAAGGTTCTGAAGAACCTAGGGGCAGGACAGGAATAAAGACGCAGATGTAGAGAATGGACATGAGGACATGGGGAGGGGGACGGGTAAACTGGGAAGAAGTAAGAGAGTGGCATGGACATATATACACTACCAAATGTAAAATAGATAGCTAGTGGGAAGCAGCCACATAGCACAGGGAGATCAACTCAGTGCTTTGTGACCACCTAGAGGGATGGGGTAGTGAGGGTGGGAGGGAGACGCAAGTGGGAGGAGATATGGGGATATATGTATATGTATAGCTGATTCACTTTGTTATAAAGCAGAAACTAACACACCGTTGTAAAGCAATTATACTCCAATAAAGATGTTAAAAATAAAATAAAATAGAAAAAATATATATATACATTTAATAACTTTAATCACTTTGTTCAGTAAAAAGTGTCATTATTTAAATATTTTGGCAAGAGGAAAATGTCTTCAAACAGTCAAAAAATAAAATAAACATGACATTTAAAATGTTCTCATTTTTCTCATCTTCTGGATTTCTATTTTATGTGTGCTATAACGTACATAATATATTAGAACATAGTAATATGTATGTAACTTAAAAATAAATATAATAGCTTTATTAGAGCTGTGAACTCAAAATTTTGGAAACCCTTGGTTTAGATTCTTGCTTGTTACTTGAGTACCTACTCATAAAAGCTATTATTATTTTTTTTTTGCTTCCTTAAATTGCTCAGGCACAATTTGTCAAACTATGTTCCTGTAAGTTAATCTTTTATTTGGGAAAAAAGAAGTTAAACAAATCATTTTTTTATAATGGAAACATCTCAAAACCTCCCATATGCTGACATGTCAAGTGAATTTCTGATAGGAGGTTTGAATGTACAGCATCTCCTAATTTTTTTAATCCATCAAACCCTATTTTCTTAAAGCATCTCACAGAATCGATGTTCCAAATAACAGATTTTAGAAGACACTGGAAAACATGCTTTGGTTTTATCCATCTATTTGTAGAACTCATAAATATTTCTGTAGCTCCAATCTTGATAAAAGTAAAGCTCACCTATGGAGCCTCTTCTATCTACTTCCTGTGTGAAACAAGCCTTCCTCAATCAACCACTCTGTGCCTACATTTCAACTCCTAACTGTCCCAATCCACCACCCTCATCCTTTACGTTCTCTATTCCCTGATTCCCTGATTCTCAGTCCCCTAGTATCTCATTTTTAGCAACTTTCCTTCCTCTACCACAGTCATCAGTTTATACCTAAAAACTGTCCTATCCCATCATGACCAGACTATGGCCAAAGTATTTATTATCTGATCAAGTAACTTATTATAATTATTTCTAGATGTTAAAGGCTTCTTTATAGATGTTCTTGTAAACCTCAGAACTAGAAGTAACACCTAAACTTAAACCAGTAGATTAAGGTAGAAGCGTGGAAACAGAGCAAGCCACCTAGGTAAGAGTTCAGAAAAGTGCCTACGGATAACCCAACGATGCCGGAAACATATTTTTCCGTGGAGCTGGTTCTGTGGTATAGGTAGGGCCTACTAACCTAAAGACAGTTTTCTCTAAGAAACATGCATTTTAGTGGCGTCTTTAATAACGTAACTCGGAGTAATGTTGTCATGTAAGCCAATATGGTCGCATCAAGCGAGAAACGATGCTAGAGAGCCAAGCCTGGGGAGTGTGTTCTTTAAGGTTATTTCAAATCCCAGTAAAGAGACAGCTGCTTATTCAGTCTATGTGTATGGCTGGCTCTGGATTGCCACTTCAGTTCATTGTCACCTGTATCACATAGGTCATTTGCTCAAAATGAATTCTGTATCTGTGTTGGCTATCATCCAGATGGGTCTGTCAGCTGTAGTGACTCAGCAGCAACCCACAGCTCGGCTGGCGTAGGAGAGTCAGTTCTTAGTCAGGATGCATGGATGAAATCTCCCGGGCCACAGTTCTAGAAATCTCACACGAACTCAGAAAGGCTATGCCATCTGATGGTACAGTGAAGGGATAAGATTTACATCAACAGGACGAGTGAGTTGCCCCATAACTAGTGCATAAGCAATTGTTAATCGTGGTACAAAATACAGTATTGCTAAATTAAAATATGGATTGAAATCAGAAAATAATTACAGCGTTATTATGAATGTAGTTAAACTCTTGTGGGTGAAATTTTAGAACATCACAAGGGGACCCAGCTGCCCAATCCCCATAAATGCCTTGAAAATGTACTCCTTACTGAATAATTTTGTAACAGGAGATAAAAAACAACTTTGAGTTTTTGGGCTGCACTACATTTTTTTTTTCTTGGTCAGCTCTATCCTGCTTTCTCAACTGATGGGAACTAATTTACAGCAGAAATGCTTGGTATACAACATTTCTTGTTGTGCCCTATAGTGTGCTTTGATAGCAGAAACTCTGAATTTCACAGCTCTAGGGTCCCGTTCAGCTTGAGCCTGAAGAGTGTTTGAAAGAAACTTTCATTGGAGAAATTTAAAGTAACACATGGAAAAAAATGTTACCAATTTGAAACCTGGGAATTTCTCATGCCATTAAAAAAAATGACAGATATGGCATTTCCTTTAATCTGTCTTCAATTATAAATAATCTTGATTTCAGAGAGATTGATTTTTTAAATGCGTATTTTAGGATTGATAAAACCTCTAAATACAATTGGCTGCAGATCAAAAGTGACTTAAGCTATCTTTATATTACACTATTTAAAACTGACATGCATTTGACTGGGATTATCAACCTATATCCCTTTTTATATCAAATATAAGTGTGGCTTTTGTGTGTGTGCCCTATAGATGCTACCTCCAAAATACATCTCAATTCTGTCTACCTCTCCTCTTACCCACTGCTTCCACCCATGCCCAAGCTCAAGCCACGATCATCTCTAGCTTGGACTACTAGAATGGCTGCCCAGTTGGTCTTCCTGCTTTCATTCTTGCCCCAGCAACCCATTCACCATAAAGCAGACAACCTAAGTTGAATCCTTTCAATAACCTCCCATTACCCTTCCTGTTAAATCCGAACTCCTCACTATAGCCTACAAAGCCGTGAACAGACTTACACCAGCCAGTTCTCTTGCCTCCAATCTGTTCCTGAGTCACTCTCCCTTTCCATCTTGGCTCCATCGTTTTAACCTTCTTTCAGCTAATAGATCAGGTCAAGATTTTTTTCCTTCCTGAGGGCTTTAGGCTATGGGACTCCTTCTTCCTGGATGGCTTCTCCACTCCACCCTGCTGTCATCATTGTATTCTCTTGGTCTTTAAAATTTCACCTTAGATGTTATTCCTCAAGGAAGTTGTCTCTGCCATCCAATTTAAAATAAGTCCTCTTCCATTATTCTCTCTCTCTCTCTCTCTCTCTCAGTCTCCTAATTTTCCTTCAGATCACTTCTTCATAATTGAGGATGATACAGTTATGTGTTTACTTGTTTATGGTATATCTTCTTCACTAAAGTTTAAGCCCCATATAAGTCGGGCTTGGTTTGACTTTGTTTAGATTCTGTACTCAGCATCTACCAGACTAGATTCTCAATAAACACTTACTGAATAAATGAATAGTTTTATACCCTATTCTGCCCACATTTGCCACATACATCCTTCACTCCCACTTCTCTTCATTACTGAGCACATACTTAACACAGCCAGCCACTGTGCTGAGAAAGGTGTATGCATCAACTTATTTAAAAAAGCTAATCAATATGCCTTCTTTTTACTATGTGCTAATTTGCAATAAGGACTTAGGCCCAGAGCGGTTGGATAACTCGTGCATGTTCTCACATCTGTAAGTGATGGTCAAGCAGGCAGTCTCACATTACAGGCTTGATTTTCTTAATCACTTGACTATGGAGCATCTTCTGTAATGGTAACTGTCCTCTTATTTGTTCTGTGCCAGGGGTGCTCCCCAGGAGGCTCAGAATTAGCCTACAGGCTTACTGATGACCAGCACACTCAGAAGCGTCAATTATACATAAGTGATTATCTTGTTATGTCTCCCTTAAGCCTCAATAAAAGGAACCTAAGTGGTGTTAGGCTTACATTACTTCTGTTTGGTCTCTGTAGTAGTGGTTGGTTTATGGATAAACTAGAGCACATCTGCCTGGCAGACCTGCCCAGAAGGTCTGGTCAACTCTAGCTATTTCTCAGATGTCTTTATTGATTTTTACATTGCTTCTGGCTTGTTTTCAGCACATCACTTTAGTGTCTTAAATTGTCAGCCCTCTGACCTATTCAACTACTGAATTGTTGTTCAGAAATGTACTCTCTTGCCCTGCCTACACAACAGAGCTGAATTTCTACAGTGTTCTGATCAGCCTGACACGTTAAAGGGGTGATCATATAGATGTGGTGGAAGTTTCCATGGCCATGATTTAGTAATGCTTAGCAAAATGGGTCTCAGAATGAGGAATGTAGTATTTTTTTATCTTTTATCATTTTATTGCAACTATATTAAGTGACTTATTTAGTTCAATTACTAGGTGTTGAGTACGCTATCAGGCTAGTATAGTACGAAAATACAGTGTTATATGAAAAAATATATAGTTCTCTTAAACCCTGTGTAACCTTACGGGGAAAATGTTTCCTTTAATAAACACCTTAGATAATCATCTATGACAGCATAAGGTCAAGTACTGGAATCAATGTTGCAAACAATGCAATTGGAATGAAAAGAAAGCATATGGCTATGGGCAGGAATTGACGGCGAAGGCTTTAGGAGCATGTAAGGATATCTGGTCTACCATGGGAAGCAGTGTGGTATAATGGTGAAGAGTATAGGCAGGAGCAGTCAGAGGGTCTAGATTCAAATTTGGATTTCTCCATTCACAAACTGAATGGCCTTGGACAAGTTATTGGATTTCTATGGCACCAACTGAATTATTTGTAAATTGAGAACAATAACAGTATTTACCTTACAGAGTTGTGATCAGGATTAACGTGAATAATACATATATATACAAATTTAATGTAGTGGTGGGACACAGAACATAACATGTAACTGCCATTGGCTCAAAGTATGAAGGATGGATGGTAGTTGCATGAGAGGATGGGCTGGGAAAGAATTTTACGAAAGGAAATAGCACCAGCGAAGACCAGGAGCTGGAGATGAGCATGGCGCGAGCCCAGGAAGGAGCGTAGACCCGCCTCAGTGCAATCCACAATAGTCTAGTCCCTTCTATTGGATACTCTGTTCTACCCATTTGATTTTGGACAAAAAGCAAAGCTAATGCAATTGCAATTTACCAACACTTTCACCCTGTCTCCAAAGAGAATTCAATACCATTCTCTCTTTGAAGGGTTGATTTTCATCTGCACGGCACACTGCTCCATTACCATTCCTGCCAGTCTTCAAAGAGATGCTCTCACTTTCTTAATGCAGGTTGTTATCTCCTTGTCAAATGATGCCTCAGTGCAAGGAACATTCCCAAGTTACCATGAATACAGATACAACTTTCAGCTTTGGGCTTTTGATAGTCTAGCAATTCAAAGGCAGGGCAAAGTAATATGTATGCCTCTGCCTTTTACCCAGTCTATGGTACACAGAATTTTTTTTTTTTCATTTTCATGAGATTGTCTTTGTGTCCTTTGTGGCTTTTATCAGCAGCTACAGTGAGATGCTCAACAGAAAAGTTAGACTATATCTGAGCCCTTCCGTAGAGGCAAGGATGAGAAACCTCAAGCTTGCCGCATAAAAGGGCAGGGCATGGGAAGCTGAACTGCAACAAGCTAATCTCTTCATATTAGAAAACTGACTCCTTGTTTCTTTCTGAAAACAGCAGGAAAATCCTCCCTTCATTTCCGTGCAGTCTGTAACAGGGAAATACAATTAAATGGCCTATGAGAAAAACAGTGTTCTCAGAAAGATACTGTACCACTTTACCCTTTTATCTGAGACACTCATAATACCTTCAGAAAGTCACATGGCCAGCAGACCCTTCCAGCCAGGCTTTGCTTTAATCCCTTCTAATCCTCACAGCATCCCTGTTCTGTTGTTATTCTTCACTTTTGGTCCAAAGCACATAGAATGTGTAGAACCCTCTGTACAGTTTGTGTTCTCAAGTATTCCACACTCACTGCCCTGTACCACTAAGATACCCAATCATCCCACACTTGAGATATGACTAAGCGAAAAGAAGGAACGCTATAAACTGTGCTATTTTGATATGCAGAAGCTTAACAGAGAAAGAGGGAGAGAGGTTTCGTGGGTCCTGCTCATACAATCTGGGCTTCCTGGAGAAGCAATAGATGAGTTGTACAGGCAGAGGTCATTCTGCCACTTCTGGCTTAATATTCAAACGGAACACTGGCACATTTGGCCACATTAGACTTTGTCCATTTGATGGCAAAACATTCAGAGCAGAATGCAAACAAATCATCTCAACCTCTAGGGTTTTGGAGTTATGTTGACAAAATTCCATGAGATTGGGTAAAATGCTTACTTTCCTTTGGGACATGCTGGCATCCCGCACAGAGGTAGAAACTCCTCTGATGGCGGAGCAGAGTGACAAATAGAGAGCATTCCCCGCCCCGCTTCAGCTTCTGACTGGCAAATGTCTACCTGCAATGCATTTAGACTTAGAAGTCCTCGAGCAGCCAGTGCATAGACATGGTGGGTTCTATTTCCCCTTTTAGGTCCTAACAAGCCCTCAGCCCACGCAGGCCGTGTGGTGCCACAACAGTGTCCACAGACCAGGACGTGCTCACAGACAAGCCAGATAGACAGTGGACCACCCTATCTTGGTGCCACTCTTGGGCACTGAAATCCCATTTTTAAGTAATTCCATTTTTAATAAAGCCAGACTGCCTTTTGATGATTTCTCTTTTTTGCTTTAAAATAAAATAACTTGCTTAGTAGCCTTCTCATGTACCCTTCCTGAGAGAATAGCGCAGACGGACCATGCAAATGAATATCTGGGGCATCTAAATACTGTGTTGGCGTCCATGCTTATCCAAATCCAATCTCTGCCGAGCCCCCACACTTCAAAATTCTGCAGCCAAAGAAGACTGGAAAATGTATAAATCATGATTTTGCTCCTGGGTACCTAGCCACAGTGATGAGGCGCTTAGCATCCTATCCCACCTGCATCCTAGAGGGCCATAAGCTCTTCTGGTTTTTCTGAGGCTTCACTGAAAGTAGAGAAGATACTTTCACTGAAAGTAGAAGAAGATCCATATTTACCATTCAGGACTGAGAAGAAACACGCTGTAAGCCATCCCTTATGCTTCGCTGTCAGCACAGACTTGCAGGGGGAGCGTACTAGATTGGATTGCTTTAGAATGGCATCCAAAGCGATCCTCAAGGAAGAGGCCACAGACTGGTTAATACCTGCAGTGCTCTTGAAAGTTGTCTCAGAGTTCCTCACTGTTAGGAGTCCCGAGGTGATTGTAACTATGATGGTCACGGGTAACACGTGGAGAGGACAGAACTCATATGCGCCTTACATAGTCAACAGCCAAGCTCTTTGTTCTCAGTCAATTTCCCCCTATGCCTCAGGGTAGTCTACCAGTAGTCAGACATCATTTTTCTGATGTTGTGTAGGTACTGGAAGCATGCTAGGGGAAGAGCTGACATCTGGCAGCAGATCCTGTGGGATTTATAAAACTGACAGATGTCACATGTAAGAAGCATGCTTTGCATTTGACACCCAATGGTGTTACAAAAATGTCACTTTTAATGCAAACTGAAAACCAAAGTTTAGCATCCTTTAAGAAAATAAGTTGACATTCTAAGGCATCTCTCTTACAACTTCCTTAAGAATCTATGCTACATTCAAGTTGCAAATGACATTGAAATATTTGTTAGATATTGATTTCAGAGAGTAGTTCATAGAAAGCGGACTCTGGGTTTGACCTAATCTTTTAAAAATTGATCTTGGAGTTCCATGTCCTGTTTTAATCAGGAATTAGGGAACAGTTATTTTGGAAAGAAAAATTATTTAGTTTCTTAATAAGCAGTATGACACTTTTACTGTTCTCATCAGCCCTAAGGTTCTTCTTCTTGACACTCATGGGATAGCAATGTTGTCTCATGGATTCACAGCTGGGTACAAACAAGCTTCCATGATTCTAGAGAGCCACCTCTCCTTTAAACTTTCTGGTCAGCTCATGTGGGAAGGCCCAGAGCATAATTAACACTACTTAAAGAAGGTCTCTTGCCGTTCTGAAAACCCTCAGTCTCTGGAGAAAACAGAAGAGGCAGATCCCATAGGAAGTCTTTTCTTCTTCCTTCTAGTGTTAGCTGTGTCAGGCAGCAACTTGACAGTGGGGACCAATTGTGTAAAAGCACTAAGTATATACTCACATTTCTCATCTAAATCTACTTTCATTCATTAAAAATGTACTGAGGGCCTATTATGTGCTATGCATTAATTTTCAATGTTACAGCTAGAGGAATAAATGAAAAAAAACAAAAATCCTAGCCTTCTCTATTCCAGCAATGGAGATCGACATCAAGATAAATAAAATATGTATCTTGCTAAGTAATGGTAAGTGTCAGGGAGTCAAAGAAAAAAGCCAGATGTGTTGGGGTAGGAAAGGAGTATAGAAATTTTAGGTAGGATATACGGGAAGAACTGTTAAGAAGATAATTTCTGAGTAAATGCCTGAAGGCAGTAAGGTAACAAGCCATGGAATTATCTGGAGAAGGACCACTCCAGACAGATGAAATAGCAAGTGCAAAATCCCCTAAACATGGCATGTTCAGGAAAAAGCAAAAATGCCAGCGCATCCAGAGCACATGACAGCAGAGCAGGAGGAGAGGTCATTGGTCAGATCATATAGGGTCCTAGAGGCCATTGTAAGGACTTCTGCTTTTATGCTGAGTGAGATGGGAACCCAGGAGAGGCTTTTAAGCAAAGTAGTTACATCATCTTACTCATATTATAATAGTATCACATAGGCTGATGTGCTGAAACCAAATTATATTAGAAGCAAGGATGGGAAGACAGGTAGGAAAGAGGCTACTGCAATAATACAGTCAAGAGGTGATGGGTTTTGACTGTTGAAGGTGTGGACTTTCAAGGCAGGGTTGGATTCTAGATATATATGCATATAGGCTGCTTTAGTCAGACTTAATACTTGGTTAAAACGAGGTCAAGCAAACAACTATCAGAAAACCTTTCAGACACTCATAGAATACACAGAATATATCACGTCCTCTGCAAACACATGTAGTAAAAAGATCTACATAAATTCATATACAGTATATTCTCCATACTTATTTATGTTCTCTACTCAGGTTGCATATTTCTTCTTAGTTATCCCATTACTAGAAACATCTTGAATAAACCAAATTTGATGACTTAAATTTTGAGCTCCTTTGGAAAAGCATATTTTATATATGCATAACTTTGGAATACATTTTCATACGTAAATGTAATTACTAAGTGGAAATCCACCATTGTCATTAGTACTTGTAGTCTTTCTAAAATTTCTAATGTGCCTGCCGTAATTTGTGGAAAACACTGTAAAACTCTGGTCCTCCTATGCCATACCTGTCTCAGAGGATTAGTTTTCAGTCCTAGACAAAATATTCGCAGCTCTTCATTTGGAAATCACCTTTTGCAGAAGTGAGCTCCCTGATGAAAGGTTGTGTTCCCTCTCTGGGGTAGCCCATATCCAATGGCTGGTCCATGCAGGGTACAAAGACATAGCTGCTCTGCCTTGACTCACAACTCTGAAGGGCCATGCCAGCTCCAGAGCGCTCTGTGGACTTGACTGTGGCCTATGCTGTAGCCTCATCACGTTCAATTTCTTCCTCTGCACATCCTGCCTTTCTCACTCCCTCACAGGTATCGGTCCTGAGAGCACTCACCCAATAAACTTACTGCATGCAAATCTCGGGCTCAGAGTCTATTTTCCTGGAACCCAAATTAAGACATCATGACCTTATTTATACAACTTTTACTTAATGAAATTGAATACTGAAGCCATGGATACAGCCAAAGTATCAGCCACCTAAATAAAATAAATACTCACCAAAGGGAATGAATGTTAACTATTACTATTTTAAATTTTAATTCTGATCTAATCCCCAAATTGCTTACTATTTCAGTCCATTATTTACCTTATGGAAAAGGCTTTTAAAATGAAAGACGAACTTCCAAGAGAAAACTCTTTGCCACTGTACAAAATGTATTTCCTACTCCGCAAATTATAGAAAACACACATGAAGAATTCAAAAGATAGATGTCCTTAGAAGTCAGAAGTATATGACAATTACCTGAGCATACATATATCTTGGAAGGAGATTAAGACAGTCACGTTTGAAATTGTTATCTAAGTTCCTCAGACACTCAGCCATTAATGAAACGAGCTTTATACATATTAAAAAAATAAAGCTGTATCTATTCATAGGTGAATATGCTTAGAAGTGCTCTCTTGACTGGGGGTTCTTTCATAAAGTATTTTAAACACAAAGAAACATTGCCTGCCATTGGAGATATCTGTATGCCACTGTCAGTTCATCTCCCTGGAAACAGAAGAGAGGTTCATAATATAATGTATTCTGCTAATAGCAGTAACCCTGATAATATATGACATAGAGATAGCAATTTTAACTATGCACCACGAAACACTTTATGTATGCATTAATGAATTCCAGTAAAACTGAAATACAGTGAGTTGGAATTATTTCTTTTCTCCTTTGTTTGACTAACAGCATCTTGAGATCAGAGATTCTCTATCTCCTATTTTGGCTTTGGCTTGGGAGGGATTTTTGTTCTTTCTAATGTTTTTATAAAAACCAGATAAACAGATTGTTCTTTGGGGGGCTGAGAAATTACTGCATGATGACAATAATTCACTGTAATGAGACACATAAGTAATCTGAGAATAGTGATATGGGAACAGTTCAGTGTTGTTACAAGATTTCACTTGTCATACTTGGAGCTCTATCATTCCATTTTGTACTGTTAGAATTAGAAATAATTTAAAAAATCACCTATTTCAAGTTTTTTCAGAAGAAAAATATCAGGCCCAGTAAGATAAAGTTATTTGTCTCGAGGCCATAGAGGTATTTGTTGCAGAATTAAAGCTGGAAATTCAGGTCTCCTTCCTTTCAGGATGGTGAACTGAGTACAAATTTAGCTTTGTCCCCTCCCAACATACCCCAAAGTGAAGGAAGACATATAAGAATCATAATTTTATAATTATGCTAGGACTCTAGAGAGGATATCATCAGCAGGACAGAAATGCTGAGGAATTTCTAGAAGATATAGATGGGCTTCTGCGTCTCTTAAACCTGTGTTCATGTCGAGTACATCTGTCTCTTTCCTGGCCCCATTCAGTGAACCCACCAAGAAGGACCTCCCTTACCCAAGGGGGTGGGGTTTTCCAGCTTATGTGTCTGCTACCTAGTAAATAAATTCACACAAGAGTGATAAATAGCTCATTCTGCCAGTTTACTTAACAGTGAATCCAGGTTTACTAGGACAATTCAATGTACACGCCTGGAGTCACACTGCCCGGGTATGTAACTGGGACTCATAATTACACTTGCTCATAACTGAACATACTATTTGCATCCTTGGAGACTCAGTTTACTTATCTCTAAAGAATTAATAATAACAGCACCTATGTTTGCAGCTATTATTGTTTGTTATTTTTAATTATCCTTTTTTTCCTCCAAGTCTCAAATATAAATAAACCTACTTTTAAAATACCAGATGGGCTCAGATTGATGCTGAAACCAGAGGAAAGCACTGCACATTCTAATATACGTACAGGAGAGGATTGACAAAGGTGTGAACTGTTCCTCCCAATGAGGATGGTAAGAAACTCTGCATTTAGAAGCAATAAGTGTAAAGAACAGGAGTTTAAAAAATACAATGATGTTCAGAATAACTAATCAGAAAACTATCAATATCTTCCAGAAAGCTTGGACAATCAGGCCCTCCCCATCTCCACATGTTAAAAGAGCTGAATGTGGACTTTGTCTTCAGGATAAAGCCAAGGAAGCATTATCTAAATCAGAAGCTAATTTAACTAATCTGGGGTAGGACTTAGACAGCCAAATCTCTTAACAGCTCTCTAGGTGACTCTGGAGTTAAAGGCCATTTTTCTAAGCCAATGGTTCTCAAAGTGTGGGCCCTGGGATAGCAGCATCACCATCATTTGAGAACTTACTAGAAATGCAAATTGTTTGACCCAAAACAATGATGCTAAACCTGCTAAATCAGAAATTGTGTATGGAGCCCAGCAATATGTGTTTTAATAAGCGTTTTGGATAATTCTGATGCATGTTAGTTGGAGAACCACTGTTCTTAATGAAGTGGATGATGTAATATAGAGGACCCTTAATGGCCTGGGGACTTGGGCCAGAGCCTAAAATTAGGGAATAGTATGATGTAACTCCAGACTTATATGATGGGAAAAAAGATGAGGGAGGGAAAGAGGAGGAAAAAGGATGAAAATTTAACTCTATTCAGGAGAAAAAATGATTTATTTTGATAGCACCAAGTATTGTTAGTCGAAGTCAGCTTTCTCATTCATAAGAAATAAATGATGCCATCATAATTGGCTGTCTGACCAAAAAGACCCTTAAATATATATATTTCAAGACAGACTCAAAAGAATCAAATGATAAAAAAATGTATATCTGAATAAACAGTGTGGGAAGCAACCTCTTTAATAAGAAATCTGATTTAATCAAATAAAATGCACACATTCGACCACATGAACATTCTCAGCACCATTTTACAAAGAGTGACTGATTTATTTAAAAAATGATCATGGGGCAAAGGATACAAGCAGAAAAATCATAGAAAAAGAAATCCAAATGATTTCTATGAAATGATGCCCAATCCCAATGGTAGTCAGGGAAATGCCAATTGAACCCATATTCCACTTATCAGACTGCCAAAAATTGATAACTGCAATAATACCCTGTATTGAAAAGATGCAGAGAAATTAACAGAATCAAATATTGTTGAGAAGGATGTAAATTTCACAGAAAAAACAAAAACAAAAAATTTTGGAAAATGTACATCTCTATTAAGATAGAGTAGAATAAAATATATGTGTTTACACAAAGAAATTCTGTTTTTGGTTATCTACTCTGTAGATTAAAAGTGCAAATATGTAATAAGTGAAAGGTATTTTTACTATAGCATTGTATGTAGCAGCAATAAAGTAAAACTCTATCCATTAATAGGGGAATGGTAGATGTAAGTATTTTTTTTAATCTTTACTATGTACTATTACGCTACTATTCAAAATACGTATTTTAGATTGTATCTAGGACCAGGAGAATCATTAATGGTTGAATGATGCCTTTTTTGTTAAAATTAAATGCAAAAAATACTCCTATGTATTTGTGTTTATGTAGTTAATAAGGGATTAAGTCGCTTGGAATTATCATCTCTTCCTCTCCACGCACACACACACACACACACACACACATGCACACACAATACAGTTACATAGAAATTCAAGATGAAAATATAATAAAGTTGCCTTTAAAAATTGAAAATACATGGCTGGACTTAAAACTGAAAAGAGCTCCTTGAAAACTCAGGAGCTGGAAATAACAGAGATACACAGAGTAGTGATCAGAGGCTGCAGATAAATTGTTTACAGCTATTACAGGTACATACAAACCCTAATGCTGAGGGCTGTGGAAAAGGACATTTGAACAGCCCAAATCGCTCCCAGTGCTATAGCAGCTCTAGCAGCATGATAGAGAGAAACACAAAGGGCTAGTAAGAGGGACTTGATACAGGATTTGAAAAAGTCCACCAACTGACTCTGAGAATAAACTAAGCACCTTATGATTCACATAGGGCCATGGATTTAAAAAAAAAAAAAAAATCAACCACAAGAAACTGAAATTACACACTAATTAACCAAGACCAAAAGCCAAGAAGTTAACATGAAAACAGGTCAGAAATCATGGAACCCTTGGGGCCAGATAGAGGGAAATGGAAAACCACTGTCTAGGACTGACTTCACATTCAGACAATTTGCAAAGGAAAACAAAATAATAACAAAAATTCACTGAAGATAAGCACACAGTGTATAATAATGAAGATAGTAATGTACAAAGAAGAAACAGGAACCCTGATTTCTATGCAACTGACAACACTGTGCAAAACATATAAGGCAAAAACTGATGGAATTACAGGGAGCAATTCAGTAATCCACCATCCAAGCAGAATATTTTAAATCATCTTTTAGAAACTGATAGGTTGAACATTTGTAAAGCTACTATAGCTATAGAAGATTTTAACAACACACATTAACACGCTGTATCTACTAGATATTTTAAACTCTACATTCAACTAATTTTCAAGTGCACATGAAAATGTTCAAAAGCTGACCAGTCACTAGTCCATAAAGAAAGTCTCAACAAATCCCCCAAAATAGCTCTTGTAAAGACCATACTGTATTATCACATAACAATTAAATCAGAAATAGCTAATATCAGAACTATTTAAAAATATATGTGTAACTAAAAGTCACACTACTACATAGTACCTGGGTTGACTAAATCATAATGAAAGTTATGAAAAATTGTATATTTAGAAAATAATAACAAATATCAAAATAGACCCCCAAATACATAGAAACCTGGTATATATAATAGAAATGGAACTAAACATCATGGGGAAATGTTAGATATTTAGTAAATGGCATAAGTAAATGGGATTTCCATATGGAAAACATTAGATCCTTATTGAAAACTATATTTTGAAATGAGATCCAGATATTTTGGAGACCTTAATGAACACACAAAAAAAACCCTACAAAGAATAAGAAGCCTTTGAAACCATCAGAAGAAATTATAGAAGACTATCCTTATGACCTTGACATAGAAAAGAATTTCTTCAACAGGGCACAAACAGCATAATCAATGAAGGAAATATGTTGATAAATTTGAGAATACCAAAATTTTAAAATTCCGCATGAGAAGAGACCCCATAAACAAGTTTAAAAGACATGTTAAAAACCGCAAGAACAGTTGGCAATATATATAACAGTTAAAAGATTTTCACTTAGAATATCAATGAACTACAAATCAGTAAGAAAAGGTCAAATCAATGGAGAAAGTATACGAAGCTGCAATTCACAGAAGAGGAAACCAAGTGGCCAATAAACTTCTAAAATGCTACACCCCCTTAGTAATGAGGGAAATGCAAAAAAAAAAAAAAAAAAAAAACAGTAAAGAAATACCTCTAACTGCCAAAATTAAAAGTCTGAGTATATTAAATGCTAAGGAAGTGGTAGCCAACAGGAGCTCTCATACTCCAGGGGTAGGAGTGTCAAATTGAACCACTATTTTGCATAGCAACACACCAGAGCTGAGGATGGGGGCTAGGGTCTGTTGCAGTAGATGGTTAGTTATAGCTACCTATACACCTCACAAACCCATGCTCTTGCCTTTACAAAACAAGTGTAACATGTTTCTTTCTGTGTACCCTACAAACCTAATACCATACTCACAGGGAGCTCAATAAATCTTGTAGGTGCAGGTAAGGAGCCCTTCAAAGAACGCCAGCTGAGTCATTATTCCGGTCTACGGGCTCCCTCTTCAGCATTTTAAAATTAAATTAGGTTCTCAGTGTCCATCTATTTCTGGACATTTCAGTCAGCAGCCCCAACAATGTACATAAAACAAGGTGGTTTTGTCAAATGTGATAGAAAAGGACAGACAACTGGCAATTTATTTGTAACTCCACAGAGAATTTTTCACACATGCAACACAAATGCCAGAGTCCACACCCACTTCAAAAGCTCCCATCATATTTTGGTTTCCAGTCCAGAACTGGTTTGGTTGGCTACAAATTTTTCCTTTTTTTCTTTCTTTTTTTTTTTTTTTTTTTTGCAGTCCGCCAGCCTCTCACTGCTGTGGCCTCTCCTGTTGCAGAGCACAGGCTCCAGACACGCAGGCTCAGTGGCGTGGCTCATGGGCCCAGACGCTCCGCGGCATGTGGGATCTTCCTGGACCAGGGCATGAACCCATGTCCCCTGCATCGGCAGGCAGACTCTCAACCACTGCAACAGCAGGGAAGCCCCCGATTTTTCTTTTTTTTTTAAGATAAATTTATTTACTTATTTTTGGCTGCATTGGGTCTTTGTTGCTGCACATGGGCTTTCTTTACTTGCGTCAAGCGGTGGCTTCTCTTGTTGCAGAGCATAGGCTCTAGGTGCATGGGCTTCAGCAGTTGTGGCACGCAGGTTCAGTAGTTGTGGCTCAGGGGCCCTAGAGCGCAGGCTCAGTAGTTGTGGCGCACGAGCTTAGCTGCTCTGCAGCATGTGGGATCTTCCCAGACCAGGGCTGGAACCCATGTCCCCTGCATTGGCAGGCAGGTTCTTAACCACTGTGCCACCAGGGAGGCCCTACAAATTTTTCTTTTAAAAATTTCACTCAATCAGAATGTGACTACCTACTATGTGAAGAAGCAATTCTTCATTACCACTTTCAGAATGCAAAGGAGATAAACATATGATTTAACTAATAATGGAAAATGAGTAACCACTCAAAATATTTTTTTGAATTTCACTTAGGCAAAGAAAAATAGTCTAAGAAAATAGAGCAATCTAGGAGAACAAGGCTGTTAATATTAGCCTTAGGACTTCAGCAGATTTAAACACTTTACTTCTGTATGTTTAACATTTATAAAATAATAAGCATGAAACCTACGTGCTGTTGGGTTAAGGTACTCCTAAGAGGCTAAGAACTAAGGGACCTGAATTTCTTCTCTTTTTGAAAAAACACAAAAAAATGTATGAGAAGAAATCAGCCTTTATATACCTCTTACACAGAATTGGTTAATGTTGTTATTTTGTTAAAGATTAACAATAACACGTAATAATAAAAGAAACAAAACATAATAAAGTAGAATTCTTGCTTGTATGACCCTGCAACACTTCCTTTCCCACCCTAAGGTTACTCCTCTGCTATCATTAATCAGGTGAATATATCTCCAGTACTTTTTTTTAACAATTTAATAATATACATATCCATAAATAACAGTGTGTTACTTTCTGAAACTCGCTTTTGTATTCCCTATTGTGTTTTTGAACTCCATGTATGTTGTCCTATACGTTCATCTTAACTTTTATACAGCACGCCATTGTTTGAATGTATTACCCTTTATCCATTACTATTGGTGGATACTTGGTTTATATCCAATTTTTCACATTACAAACATTTTACCTGTAAAAAATACTGAAGTGAACATCTTTGTATGACTTCTGGTAAACAGAAGGAATAATTTCTCTGTTAAAGAGCTAAAGGGTTAAGCATGAGTTCTGGGTTATTAGCATTTTCAGCTTTATTGGCTATTGCCAAAAACACTAAGGGAGTGGGAAGGTAGGCCTTCTCATACAGTACTGTGAGCAGTGAAAGTTGGTGCTGTTGCCTTCATGATAAGGAATTGGCAAAGGTCACCAAAATAAAAAATGCATATAAGCTTTGGCTGCAGAATTCTATGTCTGAAAATATATCTTCACAACATACTTGCTTATGAGTACATACATGTATATTTAGGACATCATTAAACATAGCTTTTTTTGTAATAGTGAATAATTAGAATAAATTTGATGCTCTTTTCATAGCATTTTTACAAGAAATACTATAAACAATTTTGAAGTCTACAGTCCAAACCTCCCTATGCACACACACACACTGAGCAGTTGGAAAAAACAAACAAACTAAGTTTTATGTCTGGTGCTAATTTCAACTGTCTCTTTAATTAGCTCAGGTCTTTAGCCCAATGTCTAGGATTTTAAATCACCCTCCCCTTACCTTCTCTTGCTGGTGATGATGTGTGGTATCTGTGGAACTTATTGTGTCCTCCCCGGGGGCTATGGGGAGGGAGTTTGTGTATGTGTAGTGACCTTTGGTACTACTGACCACCATAGGCATGTCTGTACTGTGTGTCCTGATGGCAGAATTCAAGGTATTGTCCCCCTTAATTTGATTGATCTTAATGATGACCATACATCAATGCTTCATGGTCCTGGAAAAAGAGTAGAGGCCTCCTGTTCTCTACATTTCCCCTCTGTCTCCTCTGTCCTATACTGTATGTCATAGAAGCTTCTCCAGGTCAACTTGCCTCTATTCATGGCAGCTTCAAAGAAGCTCCACCATCTCTCAGTACAGCTACTCTCAGTCAGTGTTAGGGGACTATGGGAAAGTGTGGATCCCATACCCGGCCTGTAAGAACTGGGGACAACTCAGAACATCTCAGAAAGTCTGGCCTTTCTCCTGCCTAAGTTGACTGCACTAATGAATTTAATTGATGTGGTCACCCCCCAGGTTATTTCTGGAGGCCCCGTCTGTGACAATCTTCTTCTAAACATAAATTGGGATAAAAACTCCAGGCATTTTTCTCAAGAGAAACTCTCTGACACCCTAACTCAAAGTGTGAAGAAAAGGGACTGGGAGCCACATACTTGAAACCCCTTCTTCTGCTTTTCTCCCCATTCTCTTTGATGCAGCCTTTGGGTCCTGCTAGGGCTAGATTTTCTCTTCATTTTCCTACTCTGCCTATTTCATGCCCTGGCCATCGCAAGCAAAAGGAATATCATCACTATACTATGCAAGACACCCTATAAATCTGAGTCCTTGTAAGTTGATTCTTAATATAATAAATTTAGAATATTCTCTCTATATTAGTGCCTGGCTTTAAGCTTGGTGTTTTGTTGTCAAATTCTATTTTGGAAGTTAGAAGCTGAAAAGGTTCTCATTGATTGCTTGCTGCAACACTTTGTTCCACCCCCCCCACCCCACACACCCCCGCAAATACACACACCACCATCAAGATGGGCAGAAAGGGGCTTCCCTGGTGGCACAGTGGTTGAGAGTCTGCCTGCCGATGCAGGGGACACGGGTTCGTGCCCCGGTCCGGGAAGATCCCACATGCTGCGGAGCGGCTGGGACCGTGAGCCCTGGCCGCTGAGCCTGCGTGTCTGGAGCCTGTGCTCCACAGTGGGAGAGGCCATAACAGTGAGAGGCCCGTGTACCGCAAAAAAAAAAAAAAAGTTGGGCAGAAGGATGCTTTAAGCTGACTGGAGAAGAGCATGTACGAACACAGGCAAACGAGAAAAGTATATTAACATGTGTCAACACATTACATTCACTCCCCATATACACATGTAACCGGATATTAAGTAGGAGTTTTTCTGTAATCCTAGGATTGCCTGCTAGGATCACAAACTGTGCACAGTGTCTCCAAATACCAAACTTTCCCAAGACAGACACCAATGAGTGGTGTCAGAAACCTCCCTCAGATATTACTGAGATAGCTGAGTAAGCTCCACTACTCCAACCACTTCACTAGCTCCCCTCCTCTACCATTCTGACACCTAGTCTATCGAAGGGGAAGAATAAGGAAGGGGGAGCAAAATAATTAATTGTTGGAGTTGGAAGAGTCATCAGGAGTGTAGGCTTTACGGGTAACTTGGAGCGTTCATCCCCTAAGTGAGGTCAGTCCGTTGTATCATTTCCCTCTTTCTGGCCCAGAGATAAAAGGCATTTCCATACAAATCCCTAGGGGCAGGAAGTACATGTTCCCCTGTCCCCATCTCAAACATGTCTTAAAGTCCTTTAACTGGGAAATGAGATGGGAGACTTCAACCAGAGAAGACAGTGGTCTATTTTTGTGTTTGCTTCTTGTTGTTTATTTGTTTTAATAATGGGAAATGATCAGAAAGTTTTGGAATCTACACAAGTTTTTGTGAAGGGGGTCAGTCACATAGTCTAGAAGATAGGTAATAATAGAAGAAAGATGAAAGTTTTCACATTCATGCTCTACTAAGTTTGGGCTACTTAACAGAATGGCTACATGTGCTTAAAAGTTAAAGACTAGAAGTATATATACCAATATATTAACAGATATTATTTCTTGCTGATAAAGTTAAGGGTGATTATTTTTAGTTTTATTTAATGCATTTGCAAATCTTTCATAAATTCCACAATAAACTTAAAAGTCAGAATAAAGCTCCACTCTTTCCAAATGAACAGATGAGTAGAATGTTACGAGTGTATCAGTCACTATTTCTAAGTTATATTACTTTCATACGAATTAGTCTTCTACTTAATTCTCAAGTTAAAGAACAATGGTAATCCCAATTGTCACTGTACATTTAGAAATTAGTATTTTCTGAACACCAAGGTAAAATGAAAAACCATACCCCTGATTAGAACCACAAGAAGAGTAATAAAAGAGTTACAACCCTTGCCCTCTACATCCTTGAGACCTGTATTTTAAGCTCTAAAATAATCCACCTGATGGGGGACCTGAGGCTCAACAGAGCTTCAACTAACTCTGGGCACAACTGCACTTTCCTATCTCCTCTCACTTTGGTCTCACTCCTACTGTCTTCAGAGCTTTATTTTGGGAACACCAGGTGCTGAATAAATGAATAAATGACTCATGCCATCCACATGGCAGCCAGCAGCCTCTAGTATCCCCTTCAGGAAGAAGGTTATTAATGCAATGTTGTCATGGAATTTGATCACTCCCTCAGATCTAAGTGCATTCTGTTTTCATAACCAAAAAGACCTTCCTTGACAGTCTTAACTATTGTAGACCAGAAAGTATTCAGTGAGGCCAAGTACAATTTTGATCATCTTAATTCCAAGGACACTAATTTCTTAATTATATTTAAAAAAAAAACCCCAGTGTTTCCAGATGGATTATTCTTTATCAAATATTTTAATTTAGCAACTTTACCACTTTTAGTGGATCTTATACCACCATGCAGGGAGAAAAGGTTGGAGAAGCAAACTAGATTAATGACTGAATTATTGTTTTATCTTAAGCTGAAAAATCCTTCAGGCAAAGCTATTGAAAGCACAGGGCCAAATTAACATGTAATTTACTCTTTTCTTCTTCATTGGATATTAAGGTCTCTTTCTCATAGTTATTCTATAATAGCCAGTTCTGGGTCATGCAAGGAAACAGCAGATTCCTTGTTCCTAATTCGACAGGACATAATTAAATGCTGGAAAGAAAATTCTCATAATTATTTTTAAAAGATATAAAGAAAGAAAACACAATTTTACTAGCAGTTTTATTGACTGGAAGAAATCTCTTCAATTAACCTCTTCTTCTATTGGCCACAACAATTTTCAGTTGGATTATTAGAAGAGTTTTTGCTTTGTATTAAAATTTTGAATCAAGAGGAGTCAGAAAGGAAAGTTTTCTTGGCACGGCCCCGTACTGACCCCAGCCGGGGGAGAGTGAGTTAGCAGAAGCCCGCTTACCCCCTCTTCCTCTCCCGCTCTCTGAACATACACTTGAAGGTGGCAGGACTCTGACAGAATTGTGCTGATCTCTGATGTGGATGTCCAGCCTGCTGCATTTCATGCTGAGCCAAACCTCAAGCATGAGCTGCAGGTAACGAGTTTACTTCCTTAGGAGTTAAGGAAAGATACGTACATGGTCAGTTCATCAGAAGTAGTCTCCACAATGTCACAACTCAAAACCCCAGCCTGGAAAGCAGAGAGGCAGGGAAGCCTCTGAAACAGAAACCTCTCGTTGCCTCTTGGTCACTCAAAGTACCTGCTCTGAATTCTCCTGTCTCTGCTTTAAATGAGCATCAGAAAACCACAGTCCTGTTGAGGGAGAATGTCCCTGGTTCCTGTGAAACATCCCTTTCCCCTCGAGCCAGGTTTAATTGCAAAACTGAAGAAGTATTGTGACAGGACCCTCTGCATTTTTCTGATAAGGTACAGTTTTTCATTTCCCTCTGGCTTTATGATCCTCGAGGGTGGGGAGGCGCTGACAATGCAAGTCAATGACCAGAGGTGTTGACTCTCCAAGTGCTGATTTTTCTAAAGGAAGGCAGGCAGAGAAAACCTAGGAATTAAAATTGTGGTGAGGAAGAAAGCGTGGCCATGGCAACTGATTTGGATACTTGAGGAGGAAGAGAGGCTTCAAGATGAGTCAGTAATATCTCTATCTAAGTAAGTGCAAATTAAAGAGAAAGATAAAAATGCTTTGTCACCATGACTACATTGCTGGGAAAGCCTTGGTGTTTACATCTATCCTAAAGTTGGAGTACTAGTATTGCTGCTGCCGCTCTGCTACTACTTCTACTACTATGAATAGCAAAAATAATAATGGTGGGTACCATTTATAGAGTGTTGATTTCTATAACCAATTTTTTTAAAATTAATTTTTATTGGAGTATAGTTGCCTTACAATGTTATGTTAGTTTCTGCTGTACAGCAAAGTTAATCAGTTATACATATATCCACTCTTTTTTAGAGTCTAGTCCCATATAGGTCATTACAGAGTACTGAGTCGAGTTCCCTGTGCTATACAGTAGGTCCTTTCTGGTTATCTATTTTATATATAAATATATTCCCAATCTCCCAATTTAACCCTCCCCACCCTTTCCTCCTTGGTAACCGTAAGTTTGTTTCCTACATCTGTGACTCTATTTCTGTTTTGTAAATAGGTTCATTTGTACCATTTTTTTAGATTCCACATAAAAGCGATCTCATATGATATTTGTCTTTCTCTGTCTGACTTACTTCACTGTTATCATCTCAGTAGTTCTCACACATTGCTGATATAAGCACTCTCACCATCCCCATCTTCAAGAAAATGTGGCTTAGAAAGATTCAGTAACTTCCCAAAGGCCAATGAGCAAGTAAGTGGCAGAGGTAGCATCCAATGCCGTAACTAAGTCCAAGTCCTCTAGGCTATGCTGCCTCAGGCTCAGTGTCACCAGAATCATGTCGTACTTGGTCCTTCAGGCTTCTGAGAGGCAAAAGCCAACTAGCCAACCTCGTCTCTATTGAAAGCCTGCCACTATTGAACGAGCATCATGTTTCCCATAGTCCAACCACTTCCCTAAAGTGTGCCCTGCTTGTAACACTGCTTATGACAGCTATAATTAAACATTCAGTCAAGATTAGCAAACTTCATTTAAAACAAAGCCTTTTTGTCTTGCGACACTTTTATCACAAAGAACTCTCAGGCTTCTCTGAGATTTCTAACAACTCAACTGGTCCTCTGAAGGCTGTAGGAGGCTGACAGCAAAAATCTCTCCCTTCCAAGGTTTTAATAGCACTGAAATTACAACCCCGGCACAGTCTACTCCAGGACATAAAAAGCTGCTTCTCTCTCCAACAAAGTGCTCTCTTCAACAAAGTGATAAATAAAAGCAAAAACAAAAAATTCTGTCAAACCATGACAGAGTAAGCCAATTAAATTCTTTACTTTTTCAAGAGCGGAGTTTGGTAAATGGCACAATATTTATATGAAGTATTTTTCAAAGTTTAAAGTGCCAGATTATGTGTCTCGTCTTAGGATTGTCTATTTCCAATTAAGACTAAGTAGCAAATATTTTGAGCACTCATGTGCAACACCCTACACTAGTTTCAGGGAGAAATACAACACATAAAATGTTGACTCTCCCTTCAAATATCTGTTCTAGTTTCGAACTCCCACAATTCAATAAGCTCCATAAAAAGTGGGTAAAATATTTGAAAAGACACTTCACGAAAGATTATACAAATAGGTAATAAGCACCTGAAAAGGTGCTGGACATTGTTAATCATCAGGGAAATGCAAATTACTAACACAATGAGATATGACTACACTTCTGTAAGGCCTTGTCTTACCTGGACAAGGCCAGGTAAGAATGTAGACCAACTGTATCTCTCCTGTATTTCTAGTGGGAATATAAAATGGTATAACTACTTTAGAAAAGGGAGGTCTGAGTTTTATTTAAAAAAAAAAGTAAACATATATATGCCCTATGATCCAGCAATTTCATTTCTAGGTATTTACCCAAGAGACATTAAAATATATGCCATCCAAGAAACATGCACAAGAATGTTCAGAGCAGCTTAGTCATAATAGCCTGGCACTGAAAACAGCCACAAATTCTTCCATAGGAGAATGGATAAACAAACTGGAATATTCATATCAGGAAATACTATTCAGCAATAAAAAAGAATGAAATACTGATAATGTAACATAAATAAATCTCAAAATGTGCTGAAAGAATCCTTATACAAAAGAATATGTACATTCCTGTTTATTAAAAGGTCTAGAACAGATAAAACTAATCTGTAGTAGAAACAAATCAGAACAGCAGTTTCCTCTGAAACAGTGGCAGAGGGGATTGACTGAAAAGGAGCATGGGAGAACTTTCTGGGTTGATGGTAGTGTTCTATATTTTAATAGGAGTTTGGGTTACAGAGCTGTATATTTGTCAAAAAGCAGCAAGTGTACACTTATGTGTTTTTCACTGCATGTAGACTTTACCTTAAAAAGCTATTACATTTAAAACATTCTAGTTAAAAGATACTTACACTGAAGTATTTAACAGGAGTTGAACTGATATCTTCAATTTACTTGAAGTGTACCAAGAAATAAAATGTACTAAGGATTAACAGAGGGAGAGATAAATGGATAGATATATGATAAAGCAAATGTACTAAAACAATGATAAAATAGTAAAAATCAATTTAATGGTGGATATATATATATATATATATATGGTCACTGTAAAATTCTTTCAACTTCACCCCATATGTCTGAAAATACACGTAGTAAAATGTTGGAAAAAACATGCTTCATTCTTTCAGTCTTTACATGAAATGGTTAAAGAGAATGTGTGTAATGAGGAAGGAAAGAGAAAAAGTGGGCAGGAAACAACAGCCAGGTAGATATTATTTTCTATATATAGTTAATCTCCAGTCTCATTCAACTGCTACACAGTCTTTGTCACACATTTAACAGATATTTATTGAGTTTCTACTATGTACCAGACTCTGTGCTAGAAGAATTCAGACACATTGATTTGATTGATTGGATTTTAAAAAGCTTAGAGTACAGTGGGCATCCAAAGCTTTGATATACATAAAACTTCTTAATAAGGCACTATCATTCTACAATTTTTTCTCAGTTTCTAAATTTGGAGTCTTTTTAATACTTGGGGAATGACCAAATTAACCAACAGCACTATGATGCTGAAAGCACTTACATTATAAAAAATATACATAATTATTCTGTAATTTATTATAAAGCAAATATGCAGGACATTTGCTTAATTATTATTTTAATAGAGTACTTTGCCCATTTAGGGAGTTAAATTTAAAATATCATGATAAAATCATAATAATTATGACATTTAGGTAACCTCACCTAAACCTATAACTTCAAATAAAATCAATGACTCCCAAATGTGTATTTTTGGCCAACAGCTTGTTTCTGAGTTTCAGAAACTTGAAACCAATGCCCTGCTAGATATTTCTACCTAAGTATCCCTCAAGTATTTCAAATTCAAAAGGTTCATATATAAACACAATATTTTCTCTCACAGAGCTGCTTTACCCTCAGTACGTTTTAGATTAGTTATTCATCCCAGTCCCAAGAGTTAACTTAATCCCCTGCTTCATATTTATTCACTAATATCAAATACTATTTATTCTAGGTTCTAAAAAACTTTAAAAGTTTGTTTTCTCATAATAAAAATAATGCTATCAAATAAAATTTGGAAAGTACAGGAAAACAGCAAGAAATATAATCGCTTGTGATTTTACTATGTAATAGGTAAAATGCTATGTAATATTTCTACTACTCCTTTTCTTTCCTAAATATAGAGTTTTATAGGAGGTTTCTTTTTTCACTTAGTAATATATAATATAAATGATTCAGTACACTGCTTTTAAAAACTTAATGTTATATCATAACCTGTTTTCAATTATGCCATTTCGTCCTTGTAAACTCTATTTTTATTATTTTTCGTTTTTTATTTTTTTTAACATCTTTACTGGAGTATAATTGCTTTACAATGCTGTGTTAGCTTCTGCTTTATAACAAAGTGAATCAGCTATACATATACATATATCCTTGTATCTCCTCCCTCTTGTGTCTCCCTCCCACCCTCCCTATCCCACTCCTCTAGGTGGTCACAAAGCACCGAGCTGATCTCCCTGTGCTATGCGGCTGCTTCCCATTAGCTATCTATTTTACATTTGGTAGTGTATATATGTCAGTGCTACTCCCTCATTTCATCCCAGCTTACCCTTCCCCATCCCTGTGTCCTCAAGTCCATTCTCTACATCTGCATCTTTATTCCTGTCCCGCCCCTAGGTTCATCAGAACCATTTTTCCTTTTCTTTTTTTTAGATTCCAGAACCATTTTTTTCTTTTCTTTTTTTTAGATTCCATATATATTAAACTCTATTTTTAAATGCCTGCAAAATTCTTAATTACCTAATGTTCTAACTGTTACACTCTGTAATCTGGTTCACATAATTATTTTTTCTGCATTATTATAAAGGTTATTTTAACCAGTCTCCTCTAAAATCTATAATCTACATTGAGCTATAGTTAGCATTCAAATTAAAAAATGATTCACTTCCTTTCTTAAAAATCTATTGTGGGACCTCTGTATCCAGGATAGAAGGAAGGTACCTAATTAACTCTCCTGCTTGAAAAAATTAAAACACTCAACAAACTATGTAAAACACATTTAAAAACATTGGACATCATATAGCACAGAACAGTTATGCCTGAGATAGGAAAATCAAAGAGGTAATCCCTATGATTGCCCGACTTTATTGCTTGGGAAGAGTTTCCAGGCTGTGACCCAAGATAGGGAAACCCAAGCAAAATCTGGAGCTCTTACAGAATGGAGTAGTTGGAGTTGAGAGTTCAGGGAGGTCAGTGTGACTGGAGTTTACAGAATAGAGTACTACAGAGAAGAGAGGTGCAAAGAGAGAACACTCTGGATATACGTAGAGGGACCCCCTTGAGTACTCATCAATGTTCTGATCAGCATACACATGGAAAGAAACTATCTGAGGCCAAGGAAAGAGTTGCCTGAAAAGATAACAGGGAAAAACGTCTTTGCAGCACAAACAGAGCTGGGAAAAATACAGTTCGCATGAGCCAGAATAGAATAACTGATAATTCTGAGTATCAGGTAAAGTAGAATTTTGTAGAAAATCCTACAAAATCTTACAAAAAAGTAGGAAAGAAGAATTTTTGCCTCATAAGTGGGCAAAAGAAAAAAATGTTTGAGGAAACATTAATCTGGCCCTGCCCAACAAAGACTTAAATCAAGTTCCAAAAAGATTAAATGATTTCCATGTAATTTAACTATGACCCAGAACAAAGTTCAAGAACGTACTTTGTGAATGAAAATTCCTCGATAGTCAATAAAGTAAAATTACAATTTCTGTCATCTAATAAAAAATTACCAAACATACAAATAAACAGGAAAATATAACCTACACTGAAGAGAAAAATCAATAAATGAAAACCTGCATTATGCAGATGATAGAAATTTTAGGCAAGAACATTAAAACAGCTATTATGACTATATTCCATGTGTTCAGGACAGTAAAGGAAATAGTAAATATATAAACAAAAATACAGATGATATGAAAAAGACTCAAACCTAATTTGTAGAGAGAAAAAGTACAACATCTGAGATGAAAATATACTGAATGGGATTAATAACAGATTAAAGACAACAAAAGAAAAGGTTAGTGAACTTAAAACTTAGCAATTGAAATTATTCAAAATAAAGCACAGAGAAAAATGAGTGATAAAAAATGAGCAGAGAATCTCTGAACTATGGAGTAACACCAAGCAGTCTAACATAGATGTAATGGGAGTCCCCAGAGGAAGTGGGGTGTACATGCAGAAAAATATTGATAAAAATCATGGTAAAAATTTTTCCAAATTTGAGGAAAATGCAAACAAATACATTCAACAAGCTTAATGAACCCCAAGCATAAGAAATATAAAGAAAACAACATCAGGATATATAAGAACAAATTGTTTAAAACCAGTGAAAAATTTAAAAATCAAGAAGGCCAGGTTGGGGGAGGGAGAAGAAAACAAATTGTGTACAGAGAAATGAAGATGACAGATTTCTTATCAGAAATAATACTAACCAGAAGAGCACTAACAACATCTCTAAATTAGAGAAAGAAAAAAAATCTACCAATCTAGAATTCTTTAGCTAGTGAAAATGTATTTCAGAAATTAAAATAAAATGAAAAATTTTTCTAGATATACAAATTTCATGTAAGTCACTACCAGCAAACCCTCACTTAAGAAAAAAAGTTAAAGAAATGTTTCAAGCAGAAGGAAAATGATGCTGGCTGGAAATCTGGATCTACATAAAGAAATGAAGAGCACTAGAAATGGTAGATATGTGAGCAAATGTAAGATAATCACTTTTCTTTGAAATATAAATGACCCAAGAAGAAAAAATAATAAAGTATTAAGAGATTAAAACATAGTAGACATAATTTATGGCAACAATAATAAAAAAACCAGGAGGAAGGAAATGGAGTAAAGTATTATAAAATTCTTACATTATATGTGAATGGAATAATGTTCAAAGTTAGTCAGAATTAGACTATGTTATTTTAAAGATGTATACAATAAACCCAAAGCAACAACTAAAAAAAAAAAGAAAAGAAACAAGGTGATTTACCTTTTAAGAAAATAAAGGAGATTTAATGGAATCATAAATTATTCAATCCAAAAGAAGGAAGAAAATAATGAAAAGGAAACAAAGACATATGGGAAAATGAGAAAATAATAGCAAAATGGTAGATTTAAACCCAACCACATCAGAAGTCACATTAAATATGCATTATCTAAAACCCTAAATAAAAGTTAGAGATCATCAGATTGGATATAAAACAAGATTCAATCATAGGCTATCTTCAAGAAATGTACTTAAAATATTAAGATATAATTTAAAATAAAATAATAGGAAAAGATATGTCAAGCTAACAGAAGTCAAAAGAAAGCTGGAATGATTAAAATATTATCAGACAATATGAATTTTACAGTAAAAAAATATAACCAGTGTAGAAAAAAGAAAGGTTATTATTTCATATGGATGAAGGAATCAATTCGTTAAGAGGACCCAAGAAACTTAAATATTTGCAACTGATAACAGAACTTCAAAATGCATGAAGCATAAACCAACACAGCTACAAAGAGAAATAGACATATCCATATTTATAGTCACACATTTCAAAATCCATCTCTCAATTAATTGACAGAACAAGTAGACAGTCAGTAAGAATAAAATAAGTAAACAGCACTATCAACCAACCTGAGCAAACTGACATTTACAGAAATCTTCACCATCCTATAGCAAAATGCAAATTCTTGGATGCACTCACAGAAAATGTACAAAGATAGACCATGTTCTAGGGCATAAAACAAATCTTAATAAATTTAAAATTATTCAAACCAAGCAAAACATATTTTCAAACCGAAATGTAATCAGATCAAAAAACAACAGTAGAAAAATATCTGAAAAAAAAAAATCCCCCAAATTTGAAAGCCAAACAACACATTCAAAATAACTCTGGGATCAAGGGAGAAATTAAGAGAAATTTTAACAATTATTCAATTGAATTAAAATGAAAACACAACATAACAAAATTTGTGAAAAGAAGCTAAAACAATAGAGAGGAATTTATAGCATTAAATGCCTACACTAGTGAAAGAAGATCTTGAATTAGTAGCTTCAGCATCACCCTAAGAAACTAGAAAAAGAAGACCAAATTAACTAGATAGTAAGCAGAAGAAAGGAAATAATGAAGAGAAGAAATCACTATATTGAAAATAAATCAATAAAACTAAAAGCTAGTTCTCTGAAAAAAATAAAATTTGTAAACTTTTAACCAGAATAATGAGGAAAAAGAGAATAAACACATTATCACAAATTAAAGAGATGACATCATTACAGATTCTACAGATGTTAAAAAGATAAGGAAATAGTATAAACATAAGTACACAAAAAATTCAGTAAGCTGCATGAAATGAACCAATTCCTTGAAAGACACAAACTGCCAAAACTTACACAAGAAGAATGAAATAATCTGAACAGCCCTAAATAGCAGGTAAATTGAACTTCCAGCTTAAAAATTCTCACTAGGAAAATCCAGGTCCAGATAGCCTCAGTTGTGATGGATACCAAATTTTCAGGAAGAAATAATACTAAATTTATACAAATAGAGAATTGAAGAAGAGGAAATATTTTCAAATTTATTCTAAGATAACAACATGACCCTGATATCAAAACTAGACAAAGATGTTACAAGAAAATTACAACCCCAAATCTCTCATAAACATAGATGCAAAATTTAACATTTTAGCAGATCAAATTCAAAATATATAAAAAGTCTACTACATCATGCTCAAGTTGGGTTCATCTTGAAAGTACAAGCCTGGTTTAACATTTGAGAATCAATGTATTTCACCACATCAACAAACTAAATAAAAAACCACAAAGGACTATCTCAATAGATGCAGAAAAACATTTGACAAAATCTAATGTCTATTCTTCATAAGAACTCTCAGGCAACTTGAAAAAAAAAAAAGGTAAATTCCTCAACCTGATGAAAAGCCTCTAATATAAAAACGAACTAAAAATCAATCAATACTTTAACATTAAACTAAAAAAATTTAAAACTTTGGAAAGAAACACAGCAAAAAATTTTCATGACATTGGTTTAGGCAAAGACTTCTTAGATAGAATACCAAGAGCATAACCCATAAAAGAAAATATTAAAAAATTATACTCAAAATTAAGAAATTCTGCTCTTTCATAGATGCTGCTAAGAAAATAAAAAGTCACAAATTGGGAGAAAAGATTTGCAAATCACATTTCTGATACAGGACCTGTATCCAAAATATATAAAGAACACTCTAAAATCAATAATAAGGAAAAGAAAAGCAAATGATCAAAAGATCTGAATGGAAACTTTACCAAAGATATGTCAATGGCAAATATGCAAAGGAAAAGATGTTCAACATCATTAGGCATTAGTGGAATGCAACTTAAAACCAAAATGATATACCACTACATATCCACTAAAATAGTTAAAATTTAAAAACCTGACTATACCAAGTGTTGGTGGAGATGTGAATCAACTAGAACTCTCACACACTGCTGGAGAAAATGTAAAAGGAAACACTTTAGAAAACAGATTGATAGTTTCTTAAAAACAAAGCACCTATCATATTGTCTATTTCATTCGTAGGTATTTACTCAAGGCAAATTAAACCATATTTGCACACAAATACTTGTGCAAAAATGGTTATAGCAGCTTTATTTATAATAGCAACAAAACAAAACAACACAAATTCCCATCAGTAGGTAAATGGATAAACAAATTGTGGCATATTCATACAGTATTATGCAACATAGATGAATACGAAAATAATTATGCTGAGTGAAAGTCTAGACCTAAAATGTACATACTCTATCATTTCTTTTATATATACTTCTAGAAAATGCAAACTAACCTACAGTGAGGAAACAGATTACAAAGTTACAAAGGGGCAGGAGGAGATTTTAGGGGTGATGAATATGTTCATTATTTTAATTGCATTGATGGTTTTATGAGCATATAGATCCTTGAAAATTTTTTCAAATTTTACCTCTTAATGATGCATGGTTTTTTTTATATAGGGGAGGGGAGGGGAGGAGAAGGGGAGGAGAAGAGAGAATCGAATAGAACAGAACAGAGTGAGGGAGGAAGGGAGAGAGGAATGAAGAGAATGGGAAAGAAACAATCCCTAGTGCTTGCCCAGAGCTCTCAGACTAATACCTAAAGTCTTTAAATCATACTGGTGTCCTTTCATGAAGTGGCTTGTCTCCCTCTACAGTCTCCTTTATCACAACTCTATCTCCCATCTATTTCCAATTTCTTTCACCACATACTCTACATTCTAGTTTACATTACCTCAAAGCTTGTTATCCCCAGTGGTCCCTGAAAGTCTTCTTTGTTTTTCAATGATCAGTGTCATCTGCCCTTTCCCTGAGATGCTACTCCCAAGCTGCGTTAGTTGCTCCTGCAGTGCTCCCAGATCAACAATTCATAGCTCTAACAAAACATTCTTCACTCTGTTTGGTCACTGTTGACTCACTTTTTGGTCTCCCTTTTATTGAGAAAGCCCTGAAGAAAAAATTTTCTTGTGCACCCCATGTCTCTCAATATCTCATATAGTGCCTAGTACACAGTATGCACATAACATAATTTGTTGCATGAAGGAATAGACCTAATTATGTTAATGTATACTCCTTCCCAGTGGTGTCCTTTCAGTACCATAGCATATTACATAGCATAAAGTCATAAAGAGAGTCATAGCTATTTATCCCAACATTTATTTCTAGTATGGGGATAAAAGACAAAACATTAAAACAAATTCCAGATGTATGAGAACATTAAAAATGTTCACCACATCATAGCAAAACATCTCACCTCCAAGGTTTGTAACAGGCTACACAGCCTCGTTGAATGATCTGCCAAACAAATAGACATATAGGTAGCTTTTTAATAGGGATACCCTGATTGACTTTTACCTATGTTTTCAACAAGCACAGCACTAACAATAAGACATAGTGGAGCAAGTTGCATGAGAAAGAGCTAACAAACTGCTTCTTTATTTTGAGTGCAGGGTACTTACTTGTGAACCCTTGAAACCTAAAATTTAGTCTGGCTCACAATTTTGCTGAGAGAAAGTGTATGACAATCAAGAAGTAAATGAATCTAGTTCTCAGAACAATCCCCAGTGGGAATTATAGAGGAGTGAGGGGAATTCTCTGGGATGAACAGATGTTTTTTCATCAGAATGTTTTTCTCTCTACTTTGACAGTGTTTATGAACTATTCGAAAAGTGCGCATTTACTGTAAACAGGTATTTTGCTGCCCACTTATGCTTAGGAGCCACATTTCCTGGAATAGGCTGGGATGAACCCAGCTGTATTGTTTCTGCATGATCCCAAATGGAAGACCAATATGAAAGAAGTTCTGAAATGTCATTGGACTGGATGCTAAGTGTACTCCATTGTGAAATGAACCCTAGAGTCAGCCACTTAAGATATTGTTCTGTGTCATTTAGGTCAGACAGTAGATGGAGAAAAGAAAATGCAAGTGAAGAATTTTTTAAGCCAAGCTTTTTAAATAAAGCTAAGAAAACTTGGGTGAGGATGTATGAATTTCAGGCACTCTGGAAAGAGGTGCAAATTAAAATCTAGCTGGTAATTCCCTCCAGAACAGGTTGTTTCTTCCTCTTGAAAAACACAAAGAAGAAATCATGCACCAAGTAAAGCCAAATCCCTTTAAAGCTTCTGTTAGTAGTAGGTTCATTTATTTTTCCCCTGAGCAAGCATCATGGGATTCAAATAAAAGGCTTGAGGCATGTTCGGTAGATGATAATAAATGATGAAGAATCTATCTAGTAAAGTTGCAGTGGAAAATCAGAATGGTAAGGTTACTTTTACAAACATTTATTTAATAAGGACATGCATAGAAACGTGGAGGCAAAAAAGAGGTAGACAGGAAACAAGATATACCTAGGGGCACCTTTCAACATCTATTTCAAACTGATGGCAACTGGAGAAAAAAACAACAGCAAATGAAATCCTCATCAGTCAATCATAAGAAACATGAAATGTAGCAACATGAAAATATCACTCATCTTCTCCATACACAGAGATAAGGGGAAGTCCCCTTCGTAGAGTGTTATTTCCAGTCACGGTGATAAATTTGGAATAACTGAAAAGAAAACAGCAACCGTTCCAGTCTGAAACACAGCCCAATACATCCACTTGTTACCTATTTCTAAATAGTTTCTTTAAAAAAGAAGTTGATAGTAATTCAACCATTTCATCTCTTCCAGACATGATTAAAATATATAAAGAATTTAAATTGCCCTGTTATGGAAGATGTGTACATGTTCAGTTATATCACATTAAGCAGTAATGGGGTGTGTGTGTGTATCAATTACCATTTCATTTTATTGTGGATCACCTTTGCTCCTGAATTTATGTGCCTCTTAAATTATAGGAGAAAACATCGCAGAAATGACTCATGACATCAGGCATATTCTTAAACAACCAAGCTTAGAGGGCAGGTAAAAGATTCTAAATGCTCAAAAGCTTTTCTGCAGTGTCAGTAGCAATTCCAGAAGCCTGTACTTTTTTTTTTTTTTTTGCAGTATGCGGGCCTCTCACTGCTGTGGCCTCTCCCGTTGCGGAGCACAGGCTCCGGATGCCCAGGCTCAGCGGCCATAGCTCACAGGCCCAGCCACTCCGCAGCATGTGGGATCTTCCCGGACCGGGCCACGAACCCGTGTCCCCTGCATCGGCAGGCGGACTCTCAACCACTGCGTCACCAGGTAAGCCCAAGCCTGTACTTTTTGAAATAGTTATTCTTCAACCCAAAAGGTCATGAAGTGCCAAATTCTGAAACAGCAGCATCTTAAAATTTTTTTTTTAAAAGGATAGTCTCCTCTTTAGTGGCACTATGCATAGAAACTAGTTTTTCTTTCACCCAACATAATGGGCTTGAGGCGGGCGAGGGACAGAAGACAGAAGAGTCTTCAATAGCTACCATGCTCGGGGCATGAGATCCAGCACTGTGCAGACATGATCTACTTTAATATTTGGAACATCCTGAGTCAAGTGTGATCACCATTTTATGGCTGAGTACTGAGGTTAAGTCACTCTAGCCCAAGTTGACCCACTTGGTAAACAGTGGGCTGGAAGTAAAACCCAGTCAGCCTGACCCCAAAGCCAAGGTTCTTAACTCTACACCAATCAGTTAAATTCTGGGTCCTGTTTATGTTTACACTGTGGTTTTATTCTAACAAGTTAACCATCAGATCAACTTCTACAGAAAGTCCTTCCTTACAGTTCCCAGACTGCATGTCTCTGCAGTCCCACATGTCAAGCAAATTTTAATCAGAATATTGAGCACATTAAATTAAATTATGCAATAAATCCTCTCTGGAATGTAAGCCCCTTGAAGGTTGGAACCACAGTCTCTTCTGTATCCTAAGCACTTAGTGGAGTATCAGCAATGTAGGAGATGCTCAACAAATATTTAGTGAATTATAATGGAACAGAGAGCTGATTAGATCAACAATTTCCAAACTCTGCTCCATGGAACTCTAGAAATTCTTCAGAGCACACCACCTGTGGGGAGGGGGATTGAATTGCAGGAAGAGAGTGCTGACTGGGCAAGAGTCCTGGTCTCCTCCATCAACAGAATCACAGGTACCCGATTTCCACTGGAGTGCTTCTTCCTCAATCTTTTTTTCTCTTGAACTTCCACATAACATTTTATTTGAACAAAGGAAGGTATGGCTTAAAAAATGTTTAAAACTATTGGATTAGATGGTCACACTTTCACTTCCAAATTTATATCATTGCTTTCTACTTTCCTCTTTTTTTTTTTTTTTTTTTGAGGTATGCGGGCCTCTCACTGCTGTGGCCTCTCCCGTTGCGGAGCACAGGCTCTGGACGTGCAGGCTCAGCGGCCATGGCTCACGAGCCCAGCCGCTCCACGGCACGTGGGATCTTCCCGGACCGGGCCACGAACCTGCGTCCCCTGCATCGGCCGGCGGACTCTCAACCACTGCGCCACCAGGGAAGCCCCTCTACTTTCCTCTTAAAAGTCCATTCCTGGAATCCAAGTCATCAAATGTATGCCAAGCACATATGTAACTGAAGTTGCTGTGGGAAACCTGTGTTGGTGGCTGTGGTGTACTTCATTTGTGTAATGTGTTCCAGAATCTCGTGGAAGAAAATCGTGGAATAATCCAACATGTCAAACTCATGATGACATTTCCCCATGTGGTCCTTTGGGAAAGATTTCCTCATCCGATTTTCAGGAGTGTTGAAAGGCCATCATGACTGAGAGAAGGCATGAGTCACCCCAAGTTTGGGGTTAAGCATTGTGAGTTTTCTTACCAATCACGGAGAACAATAAACTTTATCAGAGATTATTCTCTGAGGAGGTACCTCCTAGGATCCTTTGTTATTGAAGGGGGTTGAAATCACCCCCAAGGGAATAGTCTTCAGAAGCAGCTATCCCTGTATATTCATAAAGAGCATAGAGGGGAAAGAAAAAATCTAGCAGTAGCTAGTGGATCATGTGGAAACTTTTACCTTCTTCTAATGTTAGTCACTTGTAAGTAGGCAGAACTGATCAACCATAAAGGCAAGGAAAGCCCAGAACATGGTTGGAGTTAGACCAGGGGTTCAAACTGGAGTTCTTTTGCCCATATGCTAATCTCAGTTTCACTGGCAGTGGGAGTCCCCACTCCTCCCCCGAAGTCTTATGTCTGTGGCATATTAGGAGGCAAGACTGAGGCAAATGAAGTGAACAGTAATTAGAGGCAAAGTCAGTTGTGGCTGCATCCACTCCACAAGATCAGAGGCTGGGGAGTTCATTAAAAAGTATTTAACACAGAAAAAGAATATAGTCACGAAGGAGAAATGTCTGAGTCAGTGTTCTTAGGAGTGCTTCTGAGCATGGGACACCCGTTGATTCACCCAGAGAGTCAATAAACAATGCTGTTTCATATCTGTGGTTTTTGCTTGTAATCAGAGCTGCCTGAAGGGAGCCAAGGACAGGCTAAATGAGACGCTCAGTCTTCTGGGGCCTTGTACATACTCATTTGTCCTGAGACTGAGCGACCCCCATGCCTGAAGTTTGGTTGTTCTTGCTGTTCTGACTCTCCCTCTGGGGAAGCTGGGGTCGGGTACTCCCCAGAGGGGAGTGTTTAGTGAAGAATCATCCATGACATGCTTTTATCTTTGACTTTGCTCCAGGACAGAGGGGCAGTATCATCCACGTTTTGCAAAAGAGTCATCATACAGAGGTTAGCTGACCCGCCAAGCTCCCACAAGGTAAGTGATAAGCTGGGATTTGAATTTGTTTTGTTTGACTCCAGGCCTCAGGTCTCTGATGACTTTGAAATAGTCTCTTCTGATGCCACATTGCCTCTCTCTTGACCTAGGTTGTGCCAGGTGTCACAATAAGTCTTGTAATAACACTAATAGGTGGGTGGGAATTATTATTAAATCTTTTCTGGAAAGTGAAGAAACACAAAGTTTAAGGATTTGCCTGACACTCAGAGTGACAGGGCTAGAATGAATTATAAAAAAATCTTGACATCTTCCAGTAGGCCATGAATTTTATATTCTAACCCATAAGTCAGCTAGGTTATTAGGGTCAACTTTATTCTCTCCTTTTGAATTAGAAAAACTTAACACAGTAAAGATGTAAAAGTCTTAAATATGGTGATGCCTCTAGAAGGTGTGGGAAGCTACCAAAGCCAAGAGGTATATAGGCCCACCTTCAAAGAGTGGATATCTTTGTGGAAATGATTTGTGCTAATAGAATACAAGCAAGCACACACTGGCAAACTCATGCCAGCAGAAGGTGAACAGTATAATATGGCACAGTGTTTGAGAGCAAGGGCTGCAGAATTATCCAGACCGGAGCCCAGGTCCTGGTTCTGCCGTGTACTCACTGACCTTGAGAAAGTTACTTTAATTTTTTCATCTTATGCAAACTTCATGGGACTGCTAACAAGAATGAACTAAGTAAATGATGTAAAACCTTGGCATAGTGCCCAGTACATAATAAAAGCTGCATAAAATGCCAGCTATTATTATTGATGTTGCTATTATTGTATTTGCAACCACGTTTCAACATCACACTTTATTTCTTTCCTAGCAAAAACAAGTTTTGCCTATTCAACCCTTTCTTATGATGCCATCAGATACAGCAGGGATCTTAAATGTATTTACAAATGATCGCTTCTCACTAGAGAACTCTAAATATAACACTAATGAATTAGTAAGTTAGTCACATTATATATACTTGCATGTGCCAAAGATTCTAGCAAAAGAGGAAATTCAACAAGGAATTTTAAAAAATTGGTTACTAATGCTAATTTTCTTAGGAGTGATAATGGCAATGTGGCCATGAAGGAGAAAGTCTTCAATCTTAGGAGATATACACTGAAGTATTTAGGGATGAGGGATGTCTGTAAACCTCCTCTCACAATACAGTTCTCAATGGGACCTTCATTTCTGCACATCGTGAGAGCCTGAGAACTAACAAGGTTTTCTTCTGCACTATCTTTTCAAGGATGTTTGTATAGTGAACAGCCTTGAAAGACACACAATGTTTCCCTTTGGGACAAAAGTTAAGCAGATTTGAAGTCCTCTTATAAAAGTCTGGTACTCCTCAGCTGTGACACAAACCTATTCTGCACCCGGCATCCACTTGGACCCGTGCTGCATCACTCCCGTGGGACTTGGGGACAAGGGAACCAATGTGAACATAAAGCTCATGGTGCCTGCTGCGCTGTGAGTTATAACATTTTGTTTTGTGACCCAGAAGTCATAGGTCTTATTTCAACACAATATCGACAGAACTCGAGCAGACTACCTTGGTTTTCAAATACAGTAAAAATCTCTTCACAGCCCTTGACCTCTGTTTTCACATATTTAAGCACGTAAAATAACATGTATGTCTATGTGTTTACTGTTGTAAAAGTCAAGGGATTAATTACCTGTCTTAAGAACATACGTGTATTAACCTCATCTACAAATCACTGAACTCTACACTTCAGTGCATGGTCCCAAGTGAAAGCTGAAAGACACCAGGTGTTCCCTGGAGCTGGGTGGGCATGCAGGCATCAAGTGCCTCTTTCAGGGATCTCCTGCTGTTGCTTCAGATACGAAATTAAGAGAAAATGTACTCAAAAGGGCTTCAGGGAACCTGAAGCAGCATATATGTCTGGCTCAATACTTAGAAAATAGATAAATATTTAGGTAGATAGACACATTATTTACATACTGCTTTAGTCTTTAACTCTTAAACACATGTTCTTCAGTGTTTCTGACATTTGTTAAGGACCTAGGTTGTGCCAGGTGTCACAATAAGTCTTGTCATAACACTAATAGGTGGGTGGGAATTATTACTAAATCTTTTCTGCAGAAGAGGGAAGTGAAGCAACACCAAGTTTAAGGATTTGCCTGATACTCAGAGTGACAGGGCTAGAATGTCAATTATAATAAAATCTTGACATCTTCCAGTAGGCCATGAATTTTATATTCTAACCCATATATCAGCAAGGTTATTAGGGTCAACTTTATACTCTCCTTTTGAATTAGAAAAACTTAACATGGCAAAGATGTTACTGATGTAAAATCTACAATCTACTATTTTTAAAGATATATAATTTCACATATCACTTAAAGGCTATTTTGATAATGATTTCCACCTGGTTTGGGCAATCTATGTATGTTTTCCTTATTTAACATTTATTTTGAAGACCTTTATTAAAATAGTAATAGTCTTCATTTCCTAGCACATTAAGCTTGGGGAAGTTTGTCCACAGTTGTGAATCTATAATGATTTGACTGGATTCAGATTTATCTTTAAAATGTGAATTTAAGTAAAACTTTCAGTCATTAAATGACTAGCTATGATAATAATCTTTCAGTCAGTTGATTTTGGAAACTCCAAAGACAGACAAATTGAAAACATAGCCAAATCATTTTGTTGGCAATATGCCATCTTACCAGGATACATATGTAAACGTTTAGTCGTAGTCAATACAATCTTTGGGCATATTCAAGTGATACATTTCACTGAATACTATTTTTCATAATCAGATTTTTATCTGTATGTGAAATGTGGCTATTGGCTTATGAAGTAAGTTCAAGCTGATCTCAGCTTAGATTTATTCATTGATTGCCTTAGATTTGAAAATGTATGATCAGCTACTGAGCCGTTTGAATCTTTCGGGCTGATTATGTAGGGCAAATTGTCTTAAAAAGATTTTGCTTTATGATTTCTGATTTTTTTTCATTAAAAGGCAAGAAAAAAATCTTAATAGTTTTTTCTTATGATATTTCATCATATCTAAAGTTAAAAGCGTAAACTGCCCAAAATGAATATAAAGCAAGAAAGATGCCAACAAGTAGCTATGAAATATACACAACAGTTGTATCTATGCGGAAAGAAAGGAGACAGAGGGAGAGAGGAAGGGAAGGAAGAAGGAGACATAGAGAGAGAGAGAGAGAGGTAGGGGGAGGCGGGAGGGAGAATCTCTTGAATTAATCTAACTCAACCCAACTCAATCAAATTCAATTCTGATCCTTCTGATTGAAGGATCAGAAAATGGTATTGTTATACTGGGAAGAGTTACAGAAGAGTTCTCTGAATTTTATACCAAAATGTATAACACTCAATAGATAAATAGACATATGGAAAAAGTAGTTTAAAAAAAAACTTCTTCCTCTTACAAGACTAATGGACAGAAAAAAGATTATTATATTCAACCTGAATAAAGATGGGAATGCACAGTGTCCTTCATGAATATTCTTGGCTTTTTTATGAGGTAAATGCTGACGAAGTCTCTAACCCACTCTAGACTTCAGGCATTTTATCTGAAGAATTAAACTAGATGATTTTTTCTTCGGGTACCTTCTTGTTCTAACTCTCAGTTTCATGAAGGCAACGAGAATTCAATCTCTTCATATACCAGGAATCTTGGAACTATGAGGAAAGATGTCATCTAAACATTATTTGTGGGGCTTCCCTGGTGGTGCAGTGGTTGAGAATCCGCCTGCCAATGCAGGGGACATGGGTTCGAGCCCTGGTCTGGGAAGATCACACATGCCGCAGAGCAACTAAGTCCGTGTGCCACAACTACTGAGCTTGTGCTCTAGAGCCCGCGAGCCACAACTACTGGGCCCACGTGCTGCAACTACTGAAGCCCACATGCCTAGAGCCTGTGCTCCGCAACAAGAGAAGTCACTGCAGTGAGAAGCCCGGGCACCACAACAAAGATGAAGAGTAGCCCTTGCTTGACGCAGTTAGAGAAAGCCCGTGCGCAGCAACAACGAAGACCCAACACAGCCAAAAATAAACAAATAAAATAAATTGAAGAAAAACAAAAAACATTATTTGTAAGCCTTCAGTTTGGCCCAATTTGACCTGAAGTGTTAACTCAAATTTTACAATTTCTCCTTTCATTTTGTAAATTAGCCTGAGCCTAGAGGTGGTTAAAAATTCTTTTTTGTTTTTGATCTGGAATTGTGTCATTTGCTACCACTCTAACTTGGAATATTCTACAGACTTAAATATACGTGATAAATATTTACTCAAATGTTGGTTTTAAATTTTGACTCTGCCATATTGAACAGTTTTGTGTTTGTCAGTAAGTTATGGTTGGCCCTATCTTTCTTATCCAAATATCTATGGGAATGAAAAACAAATGGAGAGAAAGATCTTTTTGAAGTGGTTCTGGTTAAATAATACAACAGTAGAATATAGTTTGGGAAATGTTTTTCCTATATATACAAAACATTACAGAATGTCAGGATAGGAAATGATACAAACATTTAACCAAAATACAGAGAGCACAACACCAATCAACATAATTGCCTTCTCCATTCTATGCCTTCTATCGTTAAGGGGACTGTTCTCAGTGCCTGATCCATACTGAAGCTCAATGAATGTCTGCTGAACAAGTAATGATCTCTGTCTCATTTTACAGATATGGCTATGGAAGTAAAGAGACTGCATCATTTGCTAATTCATGGCAAACCCAAAATTAGAATTGTGGTCTTCTGACTCATAGTCCAGTCATACCTTTTATGTTAAGAATTTTGACATTGGTTAGATACATAATAAAGAAGAATTTAGATATATGACAATTTCCATTTAGAAACTGATGACTTTTAAAAGTCATTACCTCAGTTGGCAATGTACAGAACAAGAACCCTTTGCTGTGCCTTTACAGAGTACAGCAAAGTCATCAGGGATCCAATGAACTGAACGACTAGTTCTCAGCGGTGCTGCCTCTCCACTTCATGTGTTCCACAGGGATGCAGTCTGTGTGTTTTGCTTCAGAGGCCTGGGTTTTAATAGGGGCTCTAAAATCCAATAGTATTCTAGAATTCTGTGTGACCCGGTGGATCTTTTCTAGGACCTCAGAATTGGAAAAGAATTAGAAGTTAGCTTACTTGACATCTCACCTAACACAAATCCTTTGTACACTAATTCCTACAGAGAGGTACCCAGATGGAGCTAGAACTCCTCCTGTTAACAGTTTGCCCTACTTCACAAGGCTGCTTGAAGTAAGGGAAAAAACTCAAGGCTTTGAAATGAAAAGACGTGAGTGACAACAGTAAACGTTAACTTTTTGGAGCCTCTTTAGTTTTTAAAATGTAAATACTAATATCTGCCTTGCAGATTATTATTACATAATAAATTATATAAAACACTCTCACTAGGCAGTCAGAAATACTCATTTCTTCCACAGATGCTTTATCAATCAATTTGAGTAAAATTCTTTCTAGATGTATTAGTTTCTTAGGCCTGCTACAACAAATTCCCACAAACTGGGTGGCTTTAAACAACGTAAGTTTATTTCCTCCCAGTTCTGAAGCCTAGAAGTTCCAAATCTAGGTGTTGGTAGGATCACACCCTCTCTAAAGGTCCTAGGGGAGAATTCGTCCTGGTGCCTTCCTGGCTTCTTGTGGTTGCTGACAGTCCTTGGCCGTCCTTCCTGTGGAGATGCAGCATGCCAGTCTCTGCCTCTGTTATCATATGGCATTATTCCTATGTGTCTCTGTATTGAAATTTCCCTTTTCTTGTAAAGACACCTGTCATACGGGATTTAGACCTCACCCTAACTCAGTCTACACTCAACTTGATTATATCTGCAAAGTCCCTATTTCCAAATAGGGTACCATTTACAGGTTCTAGGTTGACGTGAATTTTGGGAGGACAGTATACAATCCAGTACAGTAGAATCGTTATGACAAGTAAATGAAATATTGTGTAAACTGCAAAGTACAGGTTGATTCCATTTCTCCAATTTCCAACTGTTAATTTTTATGTATATCTATGAAAACAAATTATTCAAGAAAATTACTTTCAAACATAGTAAAAAAAAAAATTCACCAATTAGAGGAGAAATGAGATAATTCCTACTCCCAAATAATAGTTATAAAAGAATACAAAAGAGTTTTTATGTCTAGTATGATATTTCATCACATAAGATTAACCCATTTTAGGAAATCTACAGTCATGGGATGTATGAGGCAGGAATTACAATGTATTGAACATCAAATTCAATTTTCCATTAACTTATGTTGATTTATATTGATGTGAGGATTATTGTGCCCTTGAGCCAAAGTTTAATGGTTCACTTACAGTTTTTTAATAGAAACTTCTGAGGAATGATGATAGTGTCACATTGTAACAGCAGGAATAGATTTAGTTCAGTGATTATCCACATACAACTATTTAAATGGAAACGTATGGCATCAGTCATCTTTTATAATTCTTTGATTGGGTTATATAAAGAAACCTTGGGATGTTTCACTTATGCTTAAATTGTGAACATTGTAAATATCAGCATTTAAATTAATATTAGCAGAATAATTGAGTTGGGTGAAGTATTTTCTTCATAGGAACCTGTACAAAATCAATCAATGTCACTGGAATTGCTGCACTTGGACTCCCAATAGCATATGATTTTCACTGAGTGGTACTGTGTAAAATATACCTCGAATACTATGATCAGCCCTAGGAGAGACAAAAAGGAGACTTCCTTCACAAAGACAAGATGTGATCATAAGAGTACGTCATGCTTTCTGCATTGAAATACAAAAATCCATAAAAACAGTAAAAGACCTACATTTTATCGGAGCTCTGATCCTAATGTTTTGAATACTTAAAGACACATTTGGGCTGTATTTCTCATATAAATAGCCTATTAGAAGAAAATGAATTTTTTTTTAATTATCTAAAGGGAGAGTGAGGATAGCATCTACAATTTTTTTAATCTTTAGAAATTTTTATCCTCTAGTATAAAAAATAGAATCTCTCAAGGTTCACCAATTCCTTTCTAGAATCGAGTTGTCAGGCCTGTGGAGCTACAAGAACTTCAGTGGATTCATAACGGATTATTCACATTGCCATTGTCCCCAGCCTAAAGTTCTTATCACTGTCACCTGAAACCACTGCATTTATATCCAACTGTTCTCCCTGCCATAGTCTTTTCTTTTCCTTAATCCACTCTACTCCACATTTCAGACTGATCTTCCTATAACATATCTTTGCTCATGTCATTTCTTTGAGGAAATATCTGCATGTACTAACACTGTAGTCACAACACCATTGCCTCATTCCACTCATCTGAGATCTAACTCCAGCCAGTTTCTCCAGGTTTATTCCCCAAGTCTTCCTCTCAAAATCCTACACCTCAGACAATCTAGATTCTTCTCCATTGTGTAGAGCTAGTCAACACTTTCCAATTTCTCTGCCTCTGCTCAGATCATTCCACTTGAGTTGGCCTTTCTCCATCCAAACCTTTTCTGAGCCACTCAAATGTCCTTTCCTGCATGAAGATTCTCTGAATCAAACCCCCTTCTCCTCACAATTCCCTCCCAATTACTAGGTTTACGTGTATCAACATTTAGCACATTCTGGTTTATCTTTAACTTACTTATTTTTCTCCCTTACTGATCCTACTTGTACAGTCCATGAGAAGAGGAATCATGTTTTCATCACATATGACTCATCCCCAGCAACTAGCAGTAACACATTTTTGGATTAAGTCGAAGTTTTTCATGTGGATTTTTCTGAAAATTCCATGGGAGATTATCATCTTAGACAGAAAACTAATTTAAGACTCCTTTACAGATTACCAGATAAGGATGGCAGAACTAAAAGAGGAGGAATATGGAATTGTTACAAACTTAGTTCTCAGAATATAGATGAAGGGAAATTATATATAGTAGCTTCTTCAGTAAATACTGTACGGACTTTCCCAAAAATAAAATCTGTATAATTCTACCCCCACCTGAGTGATCACAACACATATTTCTTTCTCTTCTTTATATTCAGGGTTTTCTCTGGCAGATGTTGCTACAATCCTAAAATACAAAACGAAGGTGAGATTTGGAAATTTTTAGAATTTTTAAGTTTATTTGATTGGTATTGTCACAAACTGACTTTCAGGGGGAGAAGAATAGGAGTCTGCCTTGGATACCATTCCTAAGGAGATGGTATAAAAGATGTATGAGTAACCCATCTTTCTCCCATTGCTTATTTGTGAGGCAAAGACTCTAAAATAAAGCCAGAGTGACTGAAATGTCTTTAATGGTGTTGGAGTGTTTAAAGACAGTCCCTATAAAATAGAAGTTGCATTTCTCTTCACCTGGCCTTCATTCAAACACTTCTCATTTTGTTGGGCTCTCTTTTCAGCAGAGCCTCTTGATGATAGAAAACACATCTTCTACATTCTGCCAGTGGAATTGCTTGGCACTGAGATTCTGGCTGGATGCTGCCCGATGAGAAATTCCCTTTCAGTATGCATCGTCGAGCACCCTACTGTGTACTTAGATCAAGCTTTTATTTCATGATTTCTTAGTTCCTCTTCTTTATGAAATCAAGTAGTGTAAATCATCTCTTCTGACTTGTACATATTAATTAGAGCAGTAGTTAAGAAAAGGTATTAATGAAATCCTTCCATTAAAATGGAGGTCAAACGTGGCATATTACTATTCCATAGGGAGTTTAACCAAATTTAAAGGAGTAGTGAGCTCTTTGGCAGACATTATGCTCTGGAGAATAATTAAACTCCTGTAAACTTTCTTGAAAAAAACCTCACTATCGAATAGGAAATGTTGAATGAAACTCTCTTAGATTTTAAACTATTGGATGTCTTAATGTTTGCCACTGTTACTCATAAAGATGGTTATTCATAGAAAAATTAATTGCTCTCCTATTTTACTTTATACTACTCACTTATTTTGAGGATTTTTTAAAAACTTTGCTTTACTTTGTTTTGGTATTTAGGTACATTGGTTTCCTCCATGAGACATTAATGTCTGCCTGTTTTACTTTCGTATTTGCTCAATCATAGTACATAGGACTGTGAAATGTAATATTCTCTGTCATCTAGATTTCTCCCCCAGGACCAAAATCTGAAAGAAGTTTCATGTCCTGTGTTTATCAATATCTTATATAGAAACATTTGATGAGATTTTCATGTATAATGAAGCTAAGAGGGACATACACAATCAGAAATAGGATACAAAAGACAACAAAGTGCTCAATTAATATTCCAGTTTCAACAAGGTAAAGCTTAATTAGGTTAAAAGTACTTAAGTATTTTTAAAAATACTGTACAAATATAGAAGAGGAGCTATACATTAAAAGTAATTCATATAAATACTAAATGAATAAAAACAATCTCAGAGCCCTTTAAGTTTAAATAGGAATGAGATGCCCAAGTCAAGAGTGACTTGACCAAAGTGACTCAGTTACTGGTAGCTTCCCGGGACATCCACTCAGCATCTCCAGCTTCACGTGACTGAGCTGCCACATTACCACAGGACAAAGACTGGGCAGTTTTAATTGACTCTAAACTGAAAATGTGGAATGACTCCAAAATCAATGTTCCTTTAAGTCAAATTATTAACGAAAGAATAATGTCCAGCACTAAAGAGATAACATTCTCCATTGGTCATACCCCAAATGGGGTTTTTCATAGTTCTAGATACTGTTTTTTGACTATCAGCTCAATAAAGCACCTTAGGCTCAGCATTCCTCTTCCCTTTCCCAGTCCTTCACTCGTGTTCCTTGGGCTCATTTCTCTAAACAAACAACTGGCAAACTACGTCCTTGCTCCAGGTTTTCTTCTGAGAAGAACCATCTAAGACACATACTGAATCTGCCCCAGGGGGACACAGCAGGCTGGACTTCATAATCTACTCTACTGTAAAATATATTTTTAAAAGAGCATTTCTTACCTCGGGTATTCCACAGAACATACTCAGGGAAACACAGAACTAGATTTATTCTCTCTCAACATAGAATAAAATCCAAGTTCCCTATCTTGATCTCCTACAAGAAACTGTGAGGCAGAGATGTGACCTATATAATCCAGTCCCCAGCTACCTTCTCATACTCCTATCTTACCCTCTCCTTCTCAGTCTCTTTACTCTGTATCAGCTGTTCTTTGTACTCCTCTTTAAACGTGCCAAGCATTTTCCTGCCTCTGAGCTTCTGCCCTTGCTGTTCCCTCTATCGGGAACAGATATTTGTCCAGATAGTGGCATGCCTCACTTTCCCACTTCATTCCTTTCTCCATCTAACTGTCACCTCAGCAGAAATGCCTACTACAGTATCTAAAATATCTCCCCTAGTTACTTTCTTTCATCCAGCTTTACTTTTCTTCAAAGCACTTCTATTTGAAAGCACTTTTCACTTATGTATTTATTGGTTGTCTCTCCAGTAGAATGTAAGCTTCATAAAGGCAGATTTTGTCCGTTGTTGTGTTCCCAGTACCTGGGAAATCTGTGTGTCTTTGAAAATGTGTGTGTCTTCTTCGTCATCCTCATTTTTCTCATTTTGTTACAGACACATGTAAATGCAATCCTAAACCAGTTTTTAGAGAAAAGCACTGCTCTGTAGTACTGAGCAATTTCCTTAGCATAATATAATGCCTTCACTCATTCTGTTTCTTTTGTCCTTTTCGCTTTTCTTTCTCACATTTGCCTCGAGAATTTTCCCTCTTCAGCACTCAGATTCAGCTTCCTATCCTCCATGAAATCTGGCTGACAGCCCATACCATCAGGGCAGACACTCTCTCCCCTTCATGCTCACTTGTCTTAAAACATGTCTGAGTGTGCTGTAAAGGCTTGATCATGTGTCTGCACCACTAGACTCTCAGTTCCTTTAGGGCAGTGGCCCTGTACCTTTACAGGGAGAGTGCCACTCTCATACCTTTTTCACCACGACCATCCTTGTCTGACACATTGTGTTATTAAATGGAACATTTTTGAAGCTACTTTGTCTTTTCTTACTAGACCTTATAAGTTATTTGTGTGTCAAATGTGGTTTGTCCCATAAAGCCTTTAGTGGTGCAATTTTCTTTTCTTTCCCATTATATTTTCAATCTTTGAGTAAAATGCATTGTGAATAATACAGTGTATTATTACTGGACGGCTTTAACAATATTTTTATATGATTAATCTGTGTCATCTTGTGGCTTGTTTATAGTAGTTATTTCACCACCAAACCAGAGATCACAGCTTCAGGACCTAGCGACCCATCTATTTAGCTCACTGCAGCCTGTGTAAATCTTTTGTAAATGTGAATCTGATCGGGTCACACACTCTTATGTCCTTGCTATCCTGATTCTCCTTACAGCCTTTGCCAGTGCAGTTCCCTTTTCTGAAATGTTCTTTCCTCCCCCGTCCCTATGGCATACACCTTCTCATCTTTCAATGTCATAGAAGCCTCCTACTCTGTGTGTGACTATTCTCTATTACAAGCATTTATAGCACCAACTACCTCTCCTTCCAGTATCTTTCACATTTATTGTTTCATTTTGGTCATATGATTAATGTCTGTTTCTCCCCCAAAGAATAAGCTCCAAGAGGAAACAGGCTATAGATGCTGGGTACTTAGTAGGGAGTCAATTAGTCAATAAATACTCTTCAGGTAAATGAATGAATGCAGGTGCAAAAGTACTTATAATCTAACTAAGTTTCCAACATGCAATAAAAGGGTTGCTATGGAAAAAGAGAACACTTTTCAGGCGTCTCGAGAGGATTTGGTTTCTAAAAGAACCTTAAATTCTTACAGAGTTAAAAAAGGAGTAACTTTTTGAACCCAATCATTTTTAGAATGCTAGCCTAGGCTGTAAGTCAAAGGAAGGAAGCTTTATGTTCACAAACCCCAAGGGGTTAAAGGCACGATCCAGGGAACCTGGAAGAAAAGTCTGCCACTGAAGCATGAAAAACCTGGTGTAAAACGGCTTTCAATTCAGGTCCACCTGTTAGGAATTCTAAATTTTACAGTCCTTGATCCTCTCTTCAGCAGATTACTTTGTAACTCAATTGTTTCCTCAACTCAAAAGAACACGATTTTACTTTTTTAGATTCAGGTATTGAGTGAACTGAAAGAGAATAAAGAAATTAATTAAAGTAAGATAACAATGGTCAAGTTTGCTCTCTGCTGAGTGGATCGCCCTCAACTTAAATCTTCTTAAACCACATGCAATTATGCCCTCGAAAGCCTGAGGGCACTTGCACGGAAAGGCTAATGGGGTGAGACTTTAAATGTTAGAAAGTCCTTAATTTGAAGTCTCTCTACTGGTTTATGTTAACACCTTAGCGATTAATCTTGTGATGACTGAAGCTGTTCTATTCACGGATATCAAATTGACTGAATCTATCCTATTTTTGGTCACTTTAAATTCTCATTCACCACACAACTGATTGCACTGACTGTACTGTAATCTAAATCTTAAAACTGCAGAAAGTACTAGATTGGTCATTGCTTATAGATAATGTAGACATAATTAGTCTCTGATATTTTCTAAATATTTTTTAAAAAGTAGATGTAGACATCCATACATATACAACCACAGAAGACTAATTTGTAAATTACCTACGTGGACAACTATAAGAGGCTGATTTGTAAATTATAGCACATCTATATAAGGGCTGTTTCTGTTTTTGCGGTACGCGGGCCTCTCACTGTTGTGGCCTCTCCCGTTGCGGAGCACAGGTTTCGGACGCGCAGGCTCAGCGGCCATGGCTCACAGGCCCAGCCGCTCTGCGGCATGTGGGATCCTCCCGGACCGGGGCACGAACCCGTGTCCCCTGCATCGGCAGGCGGACTCTCAACCACTGCGCCACCAGGGAAGCCCATAAGGGCTGTTTCGATGCAACTTTTAAAATAATGTTTTCAGAGACAACTTAATGACATGGGAAATGCTCACAATGTTAAGAAAAAGGGCAGGTGACAAAGCTATATAAGGAATATAAAGCCACTTTTTTGGGAGGGATTTTATGTATATATAAATTTTATATTAATATATATACATTTTATATATAATATATATATTTTATGTTATATATATACACACACACACACACATATGGACTAGAAGAAGGAAAGGACTAGAATGTAGGAGGGAAAGAGGGGGATAAGAGGAAAGAAGCAAGAAAAAGACAAAACGAAAATGCACCAAAATGTTAATACTGGTTAAACATATAATGGCATTATAGACATTTTTCCTTTCATTTTCATACATTTTCCAAAGTAGCATACTTTTATAATGAGAATAAATCAATATTTTAAAAGTTAGAATATACACTCTATGGCCTTCAAATGAAGAAAATAATCTTCAGAAATTTCTCATAGTTTGGGAAGGCTAGTTGTAGAGAAGTGGGAAGGAAGAAAAAGGATTTTATCCCCCATAGTCTTCTGCCACTACTGAAACATGCATGGTCTCCCTCTGCCTTTCTCCCTTTCTCTCCCTCTTCCCTTCCCCTGCCCCTCACACACATACACATACACACACACACACACACACACACTCACATAGTGATGCTGCTGTAGGCTCAGTGCCTTGACATCTAAAAGCTGTGCTGTACCAGGCAATCACTGTAAAAGTCCAACTGTGTGTTCTTAGCTACTGGTAACCTAGAAATGATGCAGCAATCCAAACAAGCAAAAAGTGCTCTTCATTTTTGACTCCAAAGGCTTCTGGCAACCAAGGTGCTGTGTGGCCACCATCAATTGTGAATAAAGAAAAAGGTGAGAGGGAATGCAAAAAGACTCACAGAGCAAGGCCTCTCCTATGATGGAGTCTCCATCTCTGGAAGATGCGGATTTTCTACAAAGACTACCACCCCCGTGGGCCAGAGTCGTCAGCCTACATGATGTAGCCTGACACCGGCGGGGGTGGGGTGGGGGGTGGGTTACACAGGGAAGTCTCTCTCTCAGCCCCTTCCTGGAGCCATAAACACTTTTTTGGAGATCTATGATAAAGAAAGCAGAAATAAAAGTGATCCTGGGCTTCCCTGGTGGCGCAGTGGTTGAGAGTCCGCCTGCCGATGCAGGGGACACGGGTTCGTGCCCCAGTCCGGGAGGATCCCACATGCCGCAGAGCGGCTGGGCCCGTGAGCCATGGCCACTGAGCCTGTGCGTCCAGAACCTGTGCTCCGCAATGGGAGAGGCCACAGCAGTGAGAGGCCCGCATAACACAAAAAAAAAAAAAAAAAAAAAAAGTGATCCTGAGAACATTCCACAGGGCAGCCCACAAGATTTGCAGGGCCCAGAGTAAAATGAAAATCTGGTGCTTCTTGTCTGAAAAGCTGCAACAAAGTGTCATTAAAGGTGCTAACACATAAAGCTTTTTCCCTTCTTCCTCATCTTTCTCCTGACCTGTCACAGTGTTTTTTTTATTTGCTATCAAATGTCATCCTAAGAAGAATTTAAATTTTTGATTATTAGCGTGAATTTTACCATTCCTGTTTATATTGCACAATGCCTGTTTTCAATGCAAATAGAAGAGCATTTAGCTCAATGGCAGAATCACCAAGATTACACGATTCATATTTTGTAGCTTTGTACATGCATATATATGTTGTTCTTAAAACAGTGGAAATACTGCACAAAACTCAACTGTTTTTATCTCACTTCTCGATATGCGCACATTCTATCAACACTCTACTTTAAGCCTACTGACAAGTTAGAAGTAATGAAAGGAAAAGAACCATGGTTTTCCTAGTTCCTTTTCCTTCTATGTCATCATTTTCAGCATAAGCAGCTGGCTAATACAGGGAAGTAACATGAGTCAGAAAGGATATGATATGATTCCTTGGTGATTGTGTAGGAAAACACTCTTAGTGTTTCTCCTGTACTACTCACACAGAACACTCTGACACTTCTGAATGTGTCTGTCTATGTTGGAGGGGGAGGTTCCTCACACCAACGTCAGCTGGATGTCCTACAATTTAACTCAATTCTGATGCCATCTATCTGGATCCCACAGGTCAAGGGCTCAATTCCACAAAACTGCCCCCAACCTTCACTTTAGAAGCCAATTATGTTTCAGACTGTCACCTGTGCTTCTGACTGATTGGCTATAAATTTGGGTTCCCATGACTGCCTCTTGGGTTTGACAATTTCCTAGAATGGCTCACAGAACTCAGGGGAACACTTACTTACGTTTACCAGTTTATTATAAAAGGATATGATAAAGAATATAGATAAATATGCAGATGGAAGAGATGCAAAGGGCAAGGTCTTGAAGGGTCCCAAGGAAGGAGCTTCTGCCCCTGTGGAGTAGGGGAGGGCTATCCTCCAAGCACAAGGATGTGTTCACCAGCCTGGAAGCTCTCCAAACCCTATACTTGGGATTTTTACAGAAGCTTCATCACAAAGGCGTGATAGATCATTAACTCAATCTCCAGCTCCTCTTCTCTTCCTGGAGGATGAGAGGTAGAGCTGAACATTCCAAGCTGCTAATGATGGAGTGGCTCTTTCTAGCGACCAGCCCCTGTTCTGAAGCTCTCCAGGAGTCCACCAAGAGGGACTCCTTAGAACAAAAGACACTGCAATCACCCAAGAAACTGCAAGGGATTTAGGAGCTCTGTGTGAGAACTGGGATCAAAGACAAAATGTGAGAAAAAATGCTCTTAGTACTCTTATCACTTAGGAGCTCTGTGCTAGGAAATGGAGGTAGAGACCAACTTAGATATTTTCTATTATTTTACAGTTGTTCATATTAGAACACCATTGCCTTCCCTCTGCATTTGAAACAAATTCTGGTTCCAACAGAAAGCACAGCGCCCCAGGCTGTCAGTTCACCCACTTTCTCAGTTGTAGATAGAACATGCTTACCTTGGACTCACTTTTTGTATTGCTGAACATTCATACATTGTGGGTCCACCAGAATTCTGTGCTCCTGGGGCATCCCAAACACTATATGCAAATGAGGTGACCCAAAAGTTGGGCACACATTTTGTGCTAATCTCCTCTGCTCACACACATGCTCCACTGTCCCATCAAAGTTCACTTACAAAATACAAGTTGAAAGAGATAACTGTTAAGAATTTCAAAACACCACCAAAGCATTAAATCAAAGGCAGGGCCCTTCTGATCACAGGCCTACACAGGTTGTACATCCATGAATCCAGCCAGACATACTGCCTTGTTTTTTTGGCCAAGGTACTCTCCAGTGCACTCAGCAGCCTATAACACCTGCTTGCCTAATTAATGAAATTAAAATTCACCATTTCACCAAAGAGCACGACATGTACACACTGAGTTCTACACAAAGAGATTAGAACTTACTAAATAAAAGAGCTAATCACAATGATCTGATATTCACACATGACATTAAATGACTATTTCACCAAAATCCCACTTTATAATTTATGGATAAAGCTGGTAGTGGAAGAGAGATCAGAAAGCAGCAAAGAAGGAAAACTTGCTCACTGGTTATTTCAGACACAGTTCCCGAGATTGACTGGGACACTAATTGGAGAATCATTAAACGAGAAGGCACAGTCTTACATATATCAAAGGTCTGTTTTCTTTCTGGTTGACAAAACGAACAATTCCAGGAATCATGCTGAACACTGTAATCTGATAATTAAGGAAGGGCTCAGTGGAGCAAGGAAAGGAAACATGAAAATTAAATTTAAGAAGAAGCTGTTGAAGAGCCAGACACCAGCTGACATAAAATCATCCGTTGAAGATGTTCTTAAAGAGAAACTGAAAATGCTCTTCATAAATAAGGTTTAGTGGCATCAAAAAAAAGAGAAGCTTTTCTATAAAATAACACTAAGGCTGTCAAGGCAATGCATTTCTTAACCAAGCAAGTTAATACTGTTTTTGTGTACTGCTTGCTTTAAAATGGGTGAGGTCAGGGCTTCCCTGGTGGTGCAGTGGTTAAGTATCCGCCTGCCAATTCAGGGAACATGGGTTTGAGCCCTGGTCTGGGAAGATCCCACATGCCGCGGAGCAACTGAGCCCGTGTGCCACAACTACTGAGCCTGAGCTCTAGAGCCCATGAGCCACAACTACTGAAGCCCATGCACCTAGAGCCTGTGCTCCACAACAAGAGAAGCCACCACATGAGAAACCCGCGCACTGCAACAAAGAGTAGCCCTCTCTCATCGCAACTAAAGAAAGCCTGCGCACAGCAACGAAGACCTAACACAGCCCAAAATAAATAAAGTAACATAAAAAAAGGAAAAAAAAAAGGGTGAGGTCAGCCTTATAATATGATCAAAACAAGTGCAGTTGACGTGAAATGTTTATGCACATTCTGTTGCCATCTACATACACAAAGTGACCCTCATATCAATACATCAGGGAAGCAAGATTAACCAGAAGCTTTTTGCTAGACACTGATTTGGCATAATTTCTACCTCAAGTTGCCTAGTTTCCTGGTTTTCCACAAACAAACCAGTTCTTATGGCCTCCCTCCTAACAAAACATTTTCACTTGAGCAAGATTCTATTACCCATTCCTTCCAGTGTGGTTCAATCTCCAATATTCATATGTGGAGCAGTCTCCATTGGACAAATGGCACCTGCCGGGGTTACAAATTGGACACCACCATATGTCTCTCACTATCTTTCCATTGCCATCATCCAGATTAGAGCTCTGGGTTCAGATAATGCAAATCCCAAATCATTCCAAACATTGTTGCTTTGGACCACCCAGCTCTCAGTTCTGAGACCATTCTTTACCAGCTAATGTGTTTTCCCCAGCTCTTCAATCCATAAACTAAAAAGGTTGTCTCCATCTAATAATGGCTTATCCTATTGCTATTAGCACCAAGGTGTCAAGATATCAACATATCTTTAACTTGAGTTCATCTGAAATACTAAATGAGTCTCAGGGTCACTCAAATGGGGCATCCTAGCACCTGTGCCTAACCAAAACTCTACATTTGGAGAGCACTGCTGTTCTCCACCAATGGTGCTTGTGTAGTCAACTTCTGTGCCCTTGGATCCCACTGTAGGTTGGGAGGAGGAAAAAGAGTGCCAATGTAAGAATTATTAAGAAAGTTCTTTATTTCAAAAATTGGCCCAATCCAGGTGCCAAAATATTTGCAATATCTTCATTAATAACTCAATTCAAGGTAAACCCTTTTAGCACCAACCAAAGAAGACACAATGGGTAACTCTATATGTAATAAAGATAAATGAAGCACAGCTCCTGCCCTGGAGGAGCTCACAGTCCAAGTAGAAGAAATAAGATATATGATACTATATAATGATTATTTTATAGATGTAGATAAAGGAAACATTTATGAAGTGTTATGAGGATATAGACTGAAGGTCATTTTCTTTCAGTTAATCATTGCTCTCTTCCAGACATTATTTTATTCAAATTATTCCAAGTAGCAGTACATCATTTATTAGATCTATCAGTACCTTATCTCTTCTCCAAGCAAAAAGTATCAGGAAAATACTCATTAATGCATTCATGCATGCATTCAACATTTGTAAATCACCAAAACTACGGCAGATACTGTGCAGGATGAAAAGTTCTATCAGGCATAGTTACTGTCTTCAAAGGAACACGTGTTACCACCTATTCCTTGATACTGAGAAATTCCTTGATATTGAGAAATTAAGTCGGGACTTTTGCAACTTTGAGCTTAATAGCTGCACTTTCAATATTTCAGGATTTTAATATCCCATTCCATTGTACAACAAATTCTTATAGTTACAGACCTACCTTACACCTTTTATTCCATTGACGTGTCACTTGTATTCATTCCTACTGTAACATTTTTTTTTTTTTTTAAAGAAAAAGATTAACTGCTTATACCTATATTTCACAGAATGGAGTCACAGCTACTAATACCAGAAAGATTCACTTGGGTACTTACAAAACACAGAAAACCTGACTCAGAATCTCTGAAGTTGAGGGCCAGAAATCTACATTTTTAGTAAGCACAGATTATTCTGATTAACACTAAAGTTTGAGCACTACTATTCTAGACACATTTACCTTTGCCTTATACTCTTGAGGATTTAGATCATTCCCCTTTTTAAGTAATGTTCTGCCTCCTGCATTCATTTCCATTCAAAATATAATGATTAAGGAACTTCCATAGATATGAGAATACAATTAACTCATAAAGTGGCTACAAGGCCCTGAAGATCAGACTTCTGCCTTCCTTTCCAAACCCATCCCTTACTAAGGTCAGCTGTGCTCTAGCCACAATCTGTCTTCCACTTTCTTCCTTGTGTCAAGCTCTTCCGCAACAAATGAGTTTATACCATGTCATGTCTAAAGCCTACAAGGTTCTTCCCCATACTCTTTGCCTAGAAAACTATTTTTCATTCTTCATATCTCAGCTGAAATATCCTTTCCATAGAGAGACTTTCCCTAACCACTCAAAGTTAATTAGGTCTCACCTAATATTATTCTTTAATAGATCCCTATTCCTTTCTATCAGGGAGTTTATCACAATTTATTATTAACACTTGCATATGTTTTGCTTGATGTACATTTCTTCTGCCATTCCAACCTGCTTCAGAGTGGGGACCATTATCTTTTCATTTCATGAATGGATATCATCTCCTAGCAAAATGCCAGGCCCAGAGTAGATATCTAATAAACACTTGAATGAATAAGCAAAATAAGTAAATAGTAATTACCTTCATTCAAGTGAAGATATGAAAAAGAACACTGCATAAATTAAATAATATGTAACAGTTAATTGATCAATTATATGCAAGTCATAAAATGGTTTAAGAATTCAAGGGCAAAGAGATCAATGTGCACTGAAGTGGTCAGGAAAGACTCAGTAGGTGAAATAGAACTTTAGCTGTGCCCTAGATAGTAATTAATGTAGGTAAAGAGAAGGAGAAAGGTCTCAAAGAAAAGAGTTCAGAGGCTGCAGCTCTTGTAGCTGCCGAGAGAGGCAGAAAGATGCTCATGGGCGTGGAACTGCTGTGGGTCTTTTAAGGACTCCCGTGTGCATGACAGGCTCTTGGTGCCCCAGCCAGGCATCAGGGCTGTACCTCTGAGGTGGGAGAGCGAAGTTCAGGACACTGGTCCACAAGAGACCTCCCAGCTCCGTGTAATATCAGACAATGAAAATCTCCCACAGATCCCATCTCAATGCCAAGACCCAGCTCCACTCAACGACCAGCAAGCTATAGTGCTAGACACCCTATGCCAAACAACTAGCAAGACAGGAACAAAACCCCATCCATTAGCACAGAGGCTGCCTAAAATCATAATAAGGCCACAGACACCCCAACACACACCACCAGACGTGGACATGCCCACCAGAAAGACAAGATCCAGCCTCATCCACCAGAATACAGGTACTAGTTCCCTCCACCAAGAAGACTACACAACCCACTGAACCAACCTTAGCCACTGGGGGCAGACACCAAAAACAATGGGAACTACGAACATGCAGCCTGCAAAAAGGAGACCCCAAACACAGTAAGTTAAGCAAAATGAGAAGACAGAGAAACACACAGCAGATGAAGGAGCAAGGTAAAAACCCACAGAAGCCAACAAATGAATAGGAAATAGGCAGTCTACCTGAAAAAGAATTCAGAATAATGATAGTAAAGATGATCCCAAATCTTGGAAATAGAATGGAGAAAATACAAGAAACGTTTAACAAGGACATAGAAGAACTAAAGGGCAAACAAACACTGATGAACAACACAATAAATGAAATTAAAAATTCTCTAGAAAGGATCAATAGCAGAATAACTGAGGGAGAAGAACAGATAAGTGACCTGGAAGATAAAATAGTGGAAATCACTACTGCAGAGCAGAATAAAGAAAAAAGAATGACAAGAATTGAGGACAGTCAAAGAGACCTCTGGGACAACATTAAATGCACCAACATTCGAATTATAGGGGTCCCAGAAGAAGAAGAGAAAAAGAAAGGGACTGAGAAAATATTTGAAGAAATTATAGTTGAAAACTTCCCCAATATCGGAAAGGAAATAGTTAATCAAGTCCAGGAAGCACAGAGAGTCCTATACAGGATAAATCCAAGGAGAAACATGCCAAGACACATATTAATCAAATTATCAAAAATAAAATACAAAGAAAAATATTAAAACAAGCAAGGGAAAAACAACAAATAACACACAAGGGAATCCCCATAAGGTTAAGAGCTGATCTTTCAGCAGAAACTCTGCAAGCCAGAAGGGAGTGTCAGGACATATTTAAAGTGACAAAGGAGAAAACCTACAACCAAGATTACTCTACCCAGCTAGGATCTCATTGAGATGTGACGGAGAAATTAAAAACTTTACAGACAAGCAAAAGCTAAGAGAATTCAGCACCACCAAGCCAGCTTTACAGCAAATGCTAAAGGAACTTCTCTAGGCAGAAAACACAAGAGAAGGAAAAGTCCTACAATAACAAACCAAAAACGATTAAGAAAATGGTAATAGGAACATGCATATCGATAATTACCTTAAATGTAAATGGATTAAATGCTCCAACCAAAAGACATAGATTGGCTGAATGGATACAAAAACAAGACCTGTATATTTGCTATCTACAGCAGACCCACTTCAGACCTAGGGACACATACAGACTGAAAGTGAGGGGATGGAAAAAGATAATCCATGCAAATGGAAATCAAAAGAAAGCTGGAGTACCAATTCTCATATCAGACAAAATAGACTTTAAAATAAAGACTATTACAAGAGACAAAGAAGGACACTACATAATAATCAAGGTATCAATCCAAGAAGACATAACAATTGTAAATATTTATGCAACCAACATAGGAGCACCTCAATACATAATGCAAATACTAACAGCCATAAAAGGGGAAATCGACAGTAACACAATCATAGTAGGGGACTTTAGCACCCCACTTTCACCAATGGACAGATCATCCAAAATGAAAATAAATAAGGAAACACAAGCTTTAAATGATACATTAAACAAGATGGGCTGAATTGATATTTATAGGATATTACATCCAGAAACAAGAGAATACACATTCTTCTCAAGTGCTCATGGAACATTCTCCAGGATAGACCATATCTTGGGTCACAAATCAAGCCTTGGTAAATTTAAGAAAACTGAAATTGTATCAAGTATCATTTCTGACCACAATGCTCTGAGACTAGGTGTCAATTACAGGAAAGAATCTGTAAAAAATGCAAACATATGGAGGCTAAACAACACACTACTTAATAACCAAGAGATCACTGAAGAAATGAAAGGGGAAATCAAAATATACCTAGAAACAAATGACAATGAAAATATGATGACCCAAAACCTATGGGATGCAGCAAAAGCAGTTCTAAAAGGGAAGTTTATAGTAACACAATCCAACCTTAAGAAAAAAAAACATCTCAAATAAACAACCTAGCCTTACACCTAAAGCAATTAGAGAAAGAAGAAAAAGAAAACCCCAAAGTTAGCAGAAGGAAAGAAATCATAAAGATCAGGTCAGAAATAAATGAAAAAGAAATGAAGGAAACTATACCAAAGATCAATAAAGCTAAAAGCTGGTTCTTTGAGAAGATAAACAAAATTGATAAACCATTAGCCAGACTCATCAAGAAAAACAGGGAGAAGACTCAAATCAATAGAATTAGATGTGAAAAAGGAGAAGTAACAACTAACACTGCAGAAATACAAAGGACCATGAGAGATTGCTGCAAGCAACTATATGCCAATAAAATGGACAACCTGGAAGAAATGGAAAAATTCTTAGAAATGCACAACCTTCTGAGACCAAACCAGGAAGATATAGAAAATATGAACAGACTAATCACAAGCACTGAAATTGAAATGATTAAAAATCTTCCTAACAAACAAAAGCCCAGGACCAGATGGCTTCACAGGCAAATTCTATCAAACATTTAGAGAAGAGCTAACACTTATCCTTCTCAAACTCTTCCAAAATATAGCAGAGGGAGGAACACACCCAAACTCATTCTACTAAGCCACCATCACCCTGATACCAAAACTAGACAAAGATGTCACAAAGAAAGAAAACTACAGGCCAGTATCACTGATGAACATAGATGCAAAATCCTCAACAAAATACTAGCAAACATAATCCAGCAGCACATTAAAAGGATCACGCACCATGATCAAGTGGGGTTTATCCCAGGAATGCAAGGATTCTTCAATATACGCAAATCAATAAATGTGATAAACCATATTAACAAACTGAAGGAGAAAAACCAAAGGTTCATCTCCATAGATGCAGAGAAAGCTTTCAAAAAACTTCAGCACCCATTTATGATAAAAACCCTCCAGAAAGTAGGCATAGAGGGAACTTTCCTCAACATAATAAAGGCCACATATGAGAGACCCACAGCCAACGTCGTTCTCAATGGTGATAAACTGAAACCATTTCCACTAAGATCAGGAACAAGGTTGCCCACTCTCACCACTATTATTCTACAGAGTTTTGGAAGTTTTAGCCACAGCAATCAGAGAAGAAATAAAAGGAATCCAAATTGGGAAAGAAGAAGTAAAGCTGTCACTGTTTGCAGATGACATGATACTATACATAAAGAATCCTAAAGATGCTACTAGAAAACTACTAGAGCTAATCAATGAATTTGGTAGAGTAGCAGGATACAAAATTAATGCACAGAAATCTCTTGCATTCCTATACACTAGTGATGAAAAATCTGAAAGTGAAATTAAGAAAACACTCCCATTTATCATTGCAACAAAAAGAATAAAATATCTAGGAATAAACCTACCTAAGGAGACAAAAGACCTGTATGCAGAAAATTATGACACTGATGAAAGATATTAAAGATGATACAAAGAGATGGAGAGATATACCATGCTCTTGGATGGAAGAATCAACATTGTGAAAATGACTCTACTACGCAAAGCAATCTACAGATTCAATGCAATCCCTATCAAACTACCACCAGCATTTTTCACAGAAGTAGAACAAAAAATTTCACAATTTGTATGGAAACACAAAAGACCCCGAATAGCCAAAGCAATACTGAGAAGGAAAAACAATATTGAGCAATATTGCAATATTGAGAAGGAGCTGGAGGAATCAGGCTCCCTGACTTCAGACTCTACTACAAAGCTACAGTAATCAGGACAGTATGGTACTGGCACAAAAACAGAAAGGTAGATCAATAGAACAGGATAGAAAGCCTAGAGATAAACCCATGCACTGATGGTCACCTTATCTTTGATAAAGGAGGCAAGAATATACAGTGGAGAAAAGACAGCCTCTTCAATAAGTAGTGCTGGGAAACCTGGACAGCTACATGTAAAAGAATGAAATTAAAACACTCCCTAACACCATACACAAAAATAAGCTCAAAATGGATTAAAGGCCTAAATGTAAGGCCAGACACTATAAAAAATCTTAGCGAAAAACATAGGCAGAACACTCTATGACATCTATCACAGCAAGATCCTTTTTGACCCACCTCCTAGGGAAATGGAAATAAAAACACAAATAAACAAATGGGACCTAATGAAACTTAGAAGCTTTTGCACAGCAAAGGAAACCATAAACAAGACGAAAAGACAACCCTCAGAATGGGAGAAAATATTTGCAGATGAAGCAACTGACAAACGATTAATCTCCAAAATTTACAAGGAGCTCATGTACCTCAATATAAAAAAAAACAAACAATCCAATCCAAAAATGGGCAGAAGACCTAAATAGATATTTCTCCAAAGAAGATATCCAGATCGCCAACAAACACATGAAAGAATGCTCAACATCATTAATCATTAGAGAAATGCAAATCAAAACTACAATAAGATATCATCTCACACCTGTCAGAATGGCCATCATCAAAAAATCTAGAAACAATAAATGCTGGAGAGGGTGTGGAGAAAAGGGAACCCTCTTGCACTACTGGTGGGAATGTAAATTGATACAGCCACTGTGGAGAACAGTATGGAGGTTCCTTAAAAAACTACAAATAGAACTACCATATGACCCAGCAATCTCACTACTGGGCATATACCCTGAGAAAACCATAATTCAAAAAGAGTCATGTACCAAAATGTTCATTGCAGCTCTATTTACAATAGCTAGGACATGGAAGCAACCTAAGTGTCCATCAAGAGATGAATGGTTAAAGAAGATGTGGCACATATATACAATGAAATATTACTCAGCCATAAGAAGAAACGAAATTGAGTTATTTGTAGTGAGGTGGATGGACCTAGAGTCAGTCATACAGAATGAAGTAAGTCAGCATAAGAAAAACAAATACGGTATGCTAACACATATATACGGAATCTAAAAAAAAAAAAAAAAAAATGGTCGTGAAGAACCTAGGGGCAAGATGGGAAAAAAGATGCAGACCTACTAGAGAATGGACTTGAGGATACGGGGAGGGGGAAGGGTAAGCTGGGACAAAGTGAGAGAGTGTCATGGACATACATATACTACCAAATGTAAAATAGCTAGTGGGAAGCAGCCGCATAGCACAGGGAGATCAGCTCAGTGCTTTGTGACCACCTAGAAGGGTGGGATAGAGAGAGTGGGAGGGAGGGAGACGCAAGAGGGAAGAGATATGGGACATATGTATATGTATAACGGATTCACTTTGTTATAAAACAGAAACTAACACACCATTGTAAAGCAATTACACTCGAATAAAGATGTTAAAAAAAAAAAAAAGAAAATAGTTCAGAGGCCAGAAACACAGAATGTCCAAGTTAAATTATCACAAGATTTATTTCAATTCAGCACATTCTGCTTATAGAGAAATGTGGTGAGAAAATTTTCGATTGTGATTGATTCTCTTGCCCCTGTAGAAATGATCCACAGAAAAGCAATATTCTAAATTTCTCAGTGGTTTTATTGATCCCACCACCAATCCCCAGAAATAGTAACTCTTGTGTTTTTCAAAGTATAAAGAGAGGTTAAAAGAGCATCAAAATGTGATCAGATATCCAAGCTGATATTATGAAACTTGACAGAAGTGATGTAAATATTGAAACAAAGCACATCCAATTTATCGGGGAGTTAAATCAGAACATGAAGTTGCTGATTCCTCTGATACAAACCAAGATTCTGCATGTCAGTCTCCTGTGAACTTGAAAAACATCAGTGTCCTTTCTACTTTTATTTCTGCTCAAATTGTTTTCCCTTGTTTAGAAAATGCATCCCCCACCGCCAAATCTTTAAAGCATTTTCACCTAAAGTCCTAGTCTACTGAGCAGTCTGAACTTAGAGATACAAATATAAAATGACTTTTTTTCTGTTTTTTTTTTTTGCCAAACATCTTTTGAAAGCTCCCCCTTCATGAAGCAATGTTGTCATTTTGAAACTTTAAAAGAAGCCTCTTGACTTGTTACTGTGTGTCCTTTTCTGAGACTTCTACCATATTAAAGTAAGTAATTTGGTCTTGCCTGAACTTTGTAACAACCAGAACTCTGGTTAAAAAAAAAAAAATGAAATGAAATCACTGTTTTTAGGAGTTGAACACCATGATCTCTAAGAGGATAAAAATAAATGAGGTATCCTTCATTCTCCCTGACTTTTGGCCTGGAGGAACACTGTGGACTGCAGCACATGGAAGGGGAACCTAAGCACAGTTTGGGGGTTTCATTGAGCTCAGGCAGAAATCAGGGCTTGGGTTTGCTGAGGCAGCTGCAGTTTTTCAGGAAGAATACAGAGAGGAGTGAGAATACAGAGAAAGAACTCCAGAAACCTCTAAGGTGGTTTTTCTAGTCTGTTTTTGAATACTAAGCTATCAGGCATAGGATGAAATTCCAAAGACCAAGCAAAGAGCTAATGGAGAGCTGTAAGATGAATAATTCCCAGAGATCAAACTGGACTAGAAGGTATTCAAGTACCAATCAGGCATAGTGGAGAGATTTGATCCAATAATCAGAGCAGATAAGAGAGACTTCAGAAGATTTGCACCTTACAAGGAAGGCTAAACTAGGTGTAAAGAATACACTAGATATATATGAAAAAGTCACTGGATAGCCAAAATAGGAGATTATACACTGATGGAAAAAATCAGTAATTGTGAAGACATAGCAATAAAAAATATTCAAACTGAAACACAGAGAGAAAGTGACTAAAAGAAAAAATGAACAAAGCCACAGTGACTTATGGGACAATTTAAAGTAGTCTGACAGATGTGTAATTTAAATGACAAAAGGTGGAATCAGCAGAAAAAATTATGTAAAGAGATAATGTCCAAAGATTTTCCATATTGATGAAAACTATAAACCCATAGATCTGGGAAATTCAATGACTCAAAAGCAAGAAGAAAGTAAAGTATGAAGTAGCCACACGAAGGCATGCATAATCAAAAAAAGTAAATCTTAAAAGTGATCATAGAAAAAAAAGACAAGAATGACCAGAGCCTTGTTCAAAAACAATGCTATCCATAAGAAATATAATTTCTTTAGAGTGCTAAAAACATTGTTACTGTAGAATTTTATACTCAGAAAAAAAAAGGAAGATAAAAAATGTCATTTTCAGACCAAAAAAAGCTGAAAATAAAATGTGCTACCAGCAAATAGGCACTACGAGAAATGATACAGAAAGTTCTTCAGGCAGAAGAAAAATGGTACCAAATGACAACTTTGATCTGCATGAAGCATCAAGAGCTTCTGAAATGGTAATTATGTGTGTAAATATAAATGAAATCCACATTTTAAAATTTATTTAAAAGATAACATGATGAAGGAATAATAACATTACAGAAATATTACATAGGTAGAAATAAAAGGTATTACAACAACAGCATAAAGGATGGAAGAGGAATTGGGGCAAACTTTCTAAGGTTCTGACACTATATCTGAAGGGGTATCATATTATTTTGAGGGTGACTCTGATAGGATAAAGGAGCTTATTGTTAACTCTACAACCACCAATAAAAAATAAATAAAGAGCTATAACTTATACTTCAGTAATGCATATAAAATGAAAGACAAAAAATAATCCAAGAGAAGGCAAGAACCAAGGGACAAAGGAACAACCACAGCAAAAATGGTACAAATAGAAAATGAATATTATTTGGCACTTAAACTCAACTATATAAAATTTTACATTAAATATACATGAAACAAACACAATAATCAAAGTAGAAATTATTAGACTGAATCAAAATCAAAACCAAAATATACATCAGTCTATAGAAATGCTCTTTAAATATAAAGATATATATAGACTAAAAGTAAAAGGATGAACAAAGAGAACTACAAAAATGCTAATCAAAGGAAGCTGGGAGTAGTTATATTAATATTAGACAAAGTAGATCTCAGGACAAATAATTTACCAGGGATAGAAAAGCAAACTTCTTAGTAATAAGAGGGGCAATTCATTCCAAAGACATACTAATATAAATATGCTTATCCATTTTTGACTGGTGACTTCAACACTCTTTGCTCAGGAATTATTAGAAATCATAATTTAAAAAATAATTAAGTACAAAGAAGAACTGAATCACACTATCAACTAACCTGATTTAATTGGCATTCATAGAACAGCACTTTCCAATTACGTTTCAAGTGCAAATGGAGTACTCACCAAAATAGATAGATCATCTGTTGGGCCCTAAAAGCAGTCTCAGTAAATATAGAAAGATTGCATTCAAACAGATTAGATTCTCTAACTACAACATAACTATGTTAGAAACCCTATTTTTGTTTTTGAGTTTCATGGAATATTGCCAAATAATTTGAATATTAACAACACTCTCCTAGGTTACCCACAAAGAAGTCATAAAAGATACTAGAAAATATTTTGAACGAATGATGATGAAAGAAAACATGTAAAAAAAATTGTGAGATACAAATAAAGCAGTACTTAGAGGGAATTTTATAGCTTTAAACATTTATATTGAAATAAAGATCTAAAATAAATTATCTAAGCATCATTCTTAAAAAGCTTGCAAAAGAAGAGCAAATTAAGGAAATATAAATCAAATGAATCAATAAAAGAAAAAACAAGGAAAAATTAATGAAAGGTGATTCTTTAGAAAAATCATTTAAATGGATAAACCTCTACCTAGATTAATCAAGAAAAAAGGAAGCATAAATGACGTATAGCAGGAATACAAGAGGGCATATCAATACAGATACTACAGAAATTAAAAGGATAATTTGAAAATCTTTATGCCAGTTTAAACAAAATAAAGTCCTTGGAAGATATAAATTACCAAAATTGAAATAAGATATAGCAAGTATAAATAGCCATACATCAAGAATTTGAAAGGCTAATTAAACTCTCTCCACAGGGAAACTTCAGGATAATTTCATTGTTGCAGTCTATAAAACATTTATACCAAAAAATAAAAAGCCAATCCTACACAAATTATTTTAGAAAATAGAGAAGGATGATACACTTTCCAAATCATCCCACAGAGTCAGAAGTACTCCAGTGCCAAAACTAGACAAGAGCATTACAAGAAAAGAAACCTACAAAGTCACTATCTCTCATGAACACAAATGCAAAAATCCTTAACAAAGTATCAAATTGAACCCACAATATATGTAAAAAAAAAAAAAATATTATGACCAAGGGGCATTTATTCCAGGAATTTGAGGATGCTTTAACAATTGAAAACTAATGTTATTCCCTATCTTAACAGAATAAAGGGAGAAAACATGATTATCTCAATAGATGTATGTGAATATACTGGATAACCACTTATATAAATTTATTAGCAAATTAAGAATGAAGGAAAATTCAATCTGACCAAAGGCATCTATGAAAAATCTGCAGTTGATGCCATATTTAATAGTGAAAGACTGTTTCCCTGCTAATTTTGGGAGTAAGGCAAGTGAAACTCTGCTTGGCTAAAGGGTACAAACTTCCAGTTATAAGATGAATAAGTTCTGGGGATCTAATGTATGGCAGGGCAATTATAATTAATAATACTGTATTTTATACTTGAAAGTTGCTGAGAGTAGATTTTATATGTTCTCACCACAGAAAAGAAATGGTAATTACGGGACATGATAGAGGTGTTAGCTAATACTATGGTGGTAATCATTTTGCAATATATAAGTGTATCAAATCAATGGGTGTTAAACTTACAATGTTATATGTCAGTTATATATATAAATTATATAATGTTCCAATGTTATATGCCAATAAAGCTGGGGAGAAAGGAAGTCTGCTCTCATCACCCTAATAAATATTCTACTGAAGGTTCTAGCAACTATAATTATACAAGAAGAGAAAAAAATAAAGCATATAGAATTGAAAGGAAAAAAATTAAACTGTCACTATTCTCAGGAACCAGGACTGTGTATATAGAAAAAAAACCTACAATACAAGTACTTGAACTAAGTGCATTTACTAAAGGTCTCAGTATATATGACTAAAATATAAGAATCAACTATAATTTTATACACTAGAAAATAAGATTTTTTAATGATACAACTTCCAACAGCATCAAAAAATGAAGTATTTACAGATTAATTTTCTACATGTCTAAAACCTATGTATTGAAAACTATAGAACATTGTTGAGAGATATCTTAAAAGACTAAATAAACGGAAAGACATACCAATTTAATGTACCAGTATAGTTAAGACTCAATATTGTTAAGATGTCAATTTTCCCAGTTAAAATGCCAACAGTTCTATAAGAATTTACAAGCTGATATTTATATACACACGCACACACACACACTATATATATATACACATATATCTGACAAAGAACTTGTATCTAGATATTTAAAGAACTCTTACAATTCTAAATAATAAGACGAACTATCTAATTTAAAAATGGACAAAAGAGTTTAACATGTGCTCACATGAAAATATGTGAAAGAACAAGAGCCTGAAAAAGTACTCAACGTCGTTACTCACCAGGGAAATGCAAATTAAAAATCACTGAGATAATGAAATTTAAAAGATTGATGACCACAGCTTAGAACCAGATCTGGGGGCTTCTACTCCAATAACTGGGGAGAAGACCTGCACCAGACAGGGCTGTGGCAACCACAGAACAAAGAGGAGGCCCCACCCAACATCCAGTGCAGGCTCTGGTCACCACAACACCACTTACACCCCCTATCAAGGGGATAATGGCCAGCACACTCTGAGGAAAGATGTAGCAGCCATCCATACCAAAAAAAGCCCTCGCACCAAAAATGCTAGACTCATGCAGACTACACAGGGATGCTCCCACACGAAAACAGCCCATCAAAACCACAGGGGAATGGGACAAACCAACCTCAGGCACCTCTTGATACGACACACTGAGAAGGATTCAACATCATTTCTGTGATATTCCTGCCAAAAAATGCATGACCTGAGTCTAATCTTGAGGAAACATCAGATAAATTCAATTGAAAACGTTCTACAAAATAACTGGCCAGGACTTCAAAAATGTCAATGTCATGAAAGACTGAAAATGACTGGAGAACTGCTCTTGATTAAATGACACAAAAGAGGTAATTAAATACAATGTGTAATCCTTCATTGGCTCTTGGATGATTAAAAATACAATGAAAGACATTATTGAAATAACTGGGGATATTTGAATAAGGACTCATATTAGGTAATAATATTAAATATAGTATCAGATCATAGAATTGTATCAATTTAAAATTTCCCAAGTGTTATAACTCTATTGTACCTGTATTAGAGAATGCTCGTTTTTAGATGATACATGCTGAAGTCTTTAGGAATAAAATGTCACAATGTCTATAACTATTTCAAAAAAAAACCACAATGGATAACTGTTTCTCCTAAATTCATAGAGTCACATAAATATAAGTAAAACCACTTATAAAAACCACTCCCAATTAAAAGAACAAGAGAATTTCCCTGAAAGAAAAAACAATGAAATAAACCTCTCCAGTCTACTGCATGTTCAAAAAGCAGGTAATAACAATGCTGAAGGAATTCAGAAGGCTGTTGATAGAAATGCAGATCACTGTGACAAGGAACTGCAAACTATGAGGGGCCAACCAAAATTAGACAAGTCAATTGCCAAGATGAAAACGAAGCTAAATGCAATAAATAGCAGAAAATAAATGCAGGAAAATGAATAAGTGATTTGGAAGATAGAATAATGGAAATCAACCAATCAGAACAGCAGACAGAAAGACAAATAAAAAAAAATATTAATGACGTCAAATGCTGCTAAGAATGTGGAACAACTGGAACTTTCATATACTGCTGGTGGGAATATATAATGGCATTTTGGCAAACATTGTGACAGCTTCTTATAAAATTACCCATACACCTAACATACAGTGTTGCTAATCCCGTCCATTTACACAGACCCATGAAATTACTGTTCACACAAAGACTCATATGAATGTCTATGACAACTTTATTCATAGTAGCCCCAAACTGGAAATGTAAATATCCACCAATAGGTAAATAATTAAATTGTAATATATTTATACAATGAAATACTGATCAGCAATGGAAAGGAATGAATACTGATACAGGCAATACGGATGAAGCTGAGAAACATTATGCTGAGCAAAAGACGACAGAAAGAAAAGCACGTGCTATTTGCCTTCATTTATATGAAGTTCTTGAAAAGAGAAAACTAATCTAAATTGACAGAAAGCAAATCAGTGGTTGCCTAGGACCTACAGTGGAGCGCACAAAGGAACGTTCCTCGTGATAGAAATGTTCTACATGTTGACTGTGGTTGTGATTACATGGGTAGTAATTATATTTATCAAAAAGTATCAAACTATGTATACATTTTAAGTGGTGCCTTTTATTGTATACATGTAAAATTTACCTCCATAATGTTGAATTTTTTAGCTTCTTAAAAACCTTGGGGTTGGGAGGCTATCAGACCACCCCAGCACTCTCCTCCTAGATCAAGGACTCACTACTCTAACGTATCCTTCTTCTTTAACCAATGTTTCTCTAGTTTTACCTTCTTGTTGTAGGCCAAATGGCATGGTGAGTGAGGTTCTCAGAAAGTTTTGTTTGCCCCTTAATCAGCCCTGGAAGAAATACAGGGCAGCAATCTTGTGCTTTCTGTAGAATATGGATATACTTATCTCTTCGTCATTAGTTTGGGACTTCACTCAGAATTATGAGTCCCCCACTCTCTCCCCCCCAAAAAAGTCACATTCAACATCATCTTACATGTTTTATGAAATATATTTTATAAAACTTCTATTTTGTTTAGGAACCCATTCCAGTCACGATCAAGAGGAGGAATCTTAGTAATTAGGAAGTATAACCTGAAATCCTTACAATGTCAGCTATTTGTTCAATAGCTTGGACAAATCAAGGTGATCTGAGCAAGTTAAGTAAATCTGGCTACTTAGAGGAGTTGAAGGAATCTGTAAGTTTCTAGGTAAATCACCTACTCTTGGGTAGCACAGTATGGTGAATCCTCCTGATGAAAAGGAGAATCAGAGACTGTCACTGGTGAGCGGAGTCCACCTAGAGAACCAGAATCTAGACAACCTTAAGGGGAGATAATGCCAATTTCTGCATGGCTGGATGGAATGGAAAGTTTGTACAGTGCAAATCATCTCAAACATTTTCACAGAAGAATTAAAACAGAGCTCAAAGTAGTACTGTACAAGCATAAAATACTCTTGATTTATTTTAAGAGAACATGAATTAACTATTATTATTTAAACTACTTATTACTGAGTAAAAATGACACTCCAAGAGATGATTCACCATGGTGATACTGTGGCTTTGTATACTTCCTGGTACAGGACCAGATCTGTCATGAGCATGCATACTCATGCTCATGAGTTTTCCAAAATCTAGATGTAACAATAGAATAAGAGATGAAGTCAAAGTGACTTAGCCCACAGGTAATGAAAGACTATGAAGGGTTTAATGAAAGTAAGGTTTTAAAAGTTTTAGAAAAATTTATTTAGTAGTAAGGTGGATTAAAAGGAAAAAAAATGGAACAAGGGCGATCGAGTAGGAAGCTACTGAAATACTTTAAGCAAAAAGGGAGTGCCTCTCAACTAATATTACCCTTAAAAATCTGAAAAAGTCCTCCACAGAACTTTACCAAGTAAAGACACATATTTTATTTTAGCTACAGACAAGGATTACAGCCTAAATGCTGCTAAAGGATTCCTTTTCCTTCCATCTTGAAGAGGAATGTTCACAGAAATCCTAGACATAGACAAATGGGGACATATGAGTAACTCTGAAAAGATAAAAACTGACTCTCTTTTCACTAGTATTTTAGAATATGTTTAATATTTAGTGGTAGCAGTGAGAAACAAGTGTTTTATTAATGAAAGCTGTACAACTCAATTTAAATTTGAAATAAGGAATTTATCATATGCACTGAACGTATCATCGCATTTAGAATATTTGAATTGTCATCAAATTGCAATTTTCCAAACCAGAGAACTTCTTAAGGGTCATAATAAAGGTATTTAAATTAGTTAATGAAATAGAGTACTCGTTCCTAGTAAACACCACACCTCATGGATTATTCAGTTTCAAATTTTCAGCTGTCTGCAACCATCAAGTAGCTGGCCTCGGGATTTGGTGGGTGTGCTGTGGTTGTATAGTACATTCTGCATGGAAAGCCACAAAAGTACTCCTTAAAACATAAACTGGCAACAATGAGGGTGATTGTTTTCTTGTTTGTTTGTTCACTCAAAGGCAGTAACTTTGTTAGGAGTGGGACCCGTCATCTGTGGAAACCTGAATTTATTGACAACATTTCTAACTTATTTCTCTGATGTTTTAGTGCATGTCATAAAACAGCAACATCATATGTCCAACTGGCCATGCTTTGAGAACTCTTCTGGCCCATTATGTGTTGGGGAACAGAATTCTAAGAGTGAAAAGAAATTATAAGTGTTTAGGCCGATGAGGTCTTATTAGTGTTTTGTTTTGTTTTGTTTTTTGTTTGTTTGTTTTTTGCTTGCACTGTGGCTGCTTCTCTGCTCTGGAAGGTCACTCCACTCTCTGAAGGATAACAGAGAGCTGGGGTACAGTCAACAAAAAAGGAAGCATCATCAAAATTGCTTAAACAAGCCTAGTCCTTGATAAAGGACCTCTCGGCTCCCCTAGGATCTACACCACAGGTTTTCAGACATCGATGTGTACCGGAATCACCTGGAGAGACTGTTAAAACACAAATCCCTGGGCTTCCCTGGTGGCACAGTGGTTGAGAGTCCGCCTGCCAATGCAGGGGACACGGATTCGTGCCCCGGTCCGGGAAGATCCCACATGCCGCGGAGCGGCTGGGCCTGTGAGCCACGGCCGCTGAGCCTGCGCGTCCGGAGCCTGTGCTCCGCAACAGGAGAGGCCACAACAGTAAGAGGCACGCGTACCGCAAAAAAACAAACCAAAAAAAAAAAAAAACCACACACACAAATTCCTGGGCTTCTTCCCCAGAGTTTCTGATTCAGTAAGTCTGAGGTAGAACTGGAGGTTTTGCATTTAGCAAGTTCCCAGGTGATTTTAATGTTACTAGGACTGGGATCATGCTTTGAGAACAACTAATTAACTAATTCATGGGGGCCTGAAGTTCCGAAGAGAAATTTGGGGACCAAATCCTGGATATTTCTAAGTGTTTTGCTTTGGTTTTGGCCTGACCTTCTTCTTTAATTCCCTTTTGTCTTATAAACCTGCAGTGGTTGTAGGAAGCCGATGGAAGAATTATGTCAGAGTTCCAAATACCTCTGTGTACCTTTCAGCCCTGGGCACGTGACCAAAAATATGCAGTGTGGGTTTTGTGGCTCCCCCCTTAGTAATCACGATAATAATTATTATTAGCACTATTTCATAGCTTGTAAGAGATGACATTTGTGATTGGTTGTTTTACTATTTTGCTACTTGTTTGTTTTTTCTTGTGTCAGGAGGCTGGAATCTGTAACCCGCTTAAGCTCTGTGGAGGAAGATTTGAGTGAAGACGGACAAGCTTTAACACCCTGCCTCGTGCACAAGGAACAATCATCAAAATGAATTTTAAACGACCTTGTGTACAATTTATACTGCAACAGCTGTCATCATCAGATATTATCTAAGTGAAAAATAGGAGTTGAATGATACTAACATATTAAAAAGTGTAGAGAAAATGAGAAACGAGTCCAAGAAAAATAATTTCTGTCCACAACTACACAATATAAACCAAGAAGAAGAAGAAGAAAAAAACTATTTAGGAAAAGTAAGTAGATATGATTAATCAGATTCAGAAGGCAAATGACAAATAGGTAAAAATGCAAATCTGGAAGAATTAAAAATGTAAAGAAAAATAAAGGAGGCGTTAAGTAAAAGAAACAATTCCTGTGCAGACAAGTTTACTAGGATACTTGATACATGTTAAATACAATATGGCTTTATAGTTCTCAGATAAATATGTTACACATTAGCTTTTTCAAATTAATAACGGGATAAAGACAAACAGGATGGATTCAGGTAAAGAATGAAAAAAGGAAATCTTTACCTTAATCAAAATATCCAGTATTGGATGATGGAAATCTATATAATGTAAAACTTAAGTGACACATTGTTTTATTCAGCAGGGACAAGAAAATGTTGATTTGTTTGAGATACAGTTAAGTATAGAATCAACCAAGGCCTGACATTTGTCTCTCTACATTTCTACCCACTAAGAATTTTCCAGCATCCAGAAATCACCCACGTTTCTTGGCTCCTAGGTGGCCACGAAGCCAACCACATGCATCTCTTGACTATTCTTCACTAGTCACATCTCCCTCTGACTCTATTTTTCTGCCTCCCTCTTCCTCTTCCATTTATAAAGACTCTTGTGATTTCACTGAGCCCACCACGAAAATCCAGGAAAATCTCATCTCAAACTACCTTAACTTAATCACATCTGCAGAATCCCTGTTGCCTATAAAGTAGCATATTCATAGTTTCCAGGAATTAGGCTATGGACATCTCTGGGGCCATTACTCTGCCTACAACAATAAGTTACTCAGTACGTGCCACTCATCTAGCATTCTAGTTAAGGTTTCATCAAAACAGAGAAGCAATACAGTTATCTAGGCCACTTATATTTCAAAGACAGCCACAGCAGATAATTCTAGCCCTCTTTTACAAAAAAAATCTGCTTTAGGGTGTTAGTTACTTTCAGCAAACGTTTACACAGCCCAAACTTAATTACAATCACTCTACTTACATCTTATAATGTGTGGATTTGCTTTTTTTTAAGCAATATATCCTGTCAAAAATGCAAATTAAACCATAAATACCAAGATAGATGTCACAAGGAATATTAAATTTCTTTCCCTTGCTTACAAATCTCAATAAAAATATTCTGATTTTAGAAATATTAACTCATTAATCCCATTCACTGTGGATTTATAGAATGAGAAAACAATCAAGAGCATTTCTCAGGACTTTTTTTAAAATTTTTATTTATTTTTTGGCTGTGTTGGGTCTTCCTTGCTGTGCACCAGCTTGCTCTAGTTGCGTTGAGCGGGGGCTACTCTTCGCTGCAGTGCGCAGGCTTCTCACTGTGGTGTCTTCTCTTGCTAAAGAGCACAGGCTCTAGGCACGTGGGCTTCAGTAGTTGCAGCATGCGGGCTCAGTACTTGTGGCACACGGGCTTAGTTGCTCTGCGGCACGTGGGATCTTCCCGGACCATGGATCAAACCCACGTGCCCTGCATTGGCAGGCGGATTCTTACCCACTGTGCCACCAGAGAAGCCCCATAAGGCCTTGTATTTTGATGGCAGTTTCATTTGTTATATGGAGGAAGAAATGGATTCATAAGTTTCATGTTTTTCCTATTTAGATATCATTTTTCTAAACAGAAAATTTATCTATGAGAAATTTATGAGATATAGCAAAACCACCAAGTAGAAAAACTTTGGGAGTTCATCAAACATTATATAATAACAAAAGAACTATTCAAGGATGGTCAGGTACTGTTACATTAAAAAGTATAATTTGTTCTGTAACCTGATTATACATTCTTCTAATTAGGGTAGATTGATGAAATCTAAGTGTTTAGAATGACTACTCAGGAAAAAAGTGGTATTTAATTAATGCAGCTCATAACAGCTTCTACAGTTCTTTGTACTATTGATTCCTCTTTATGTGAAAAATTACTCATGAATAACTCATATAAAAGAACAGCACCATTCATAAATATAACAGCAGGATATATATGGTAAAAAATATTCAGCAATTTACTCAAAGGAAAGCTACTTTATTACTATTTATTTCATAATAATTCTTGGTACTGGGCAAAAACAGAAAAAGCTTACTCTTTTGCTTCTTGACAAATGTTTAATTTTATTTCTAGATTCACAAAAAAATAGATGAGTATTTGAAATTATCCATAATTAAATGATAATGCATAATCACTCACCATTAAGTAAAACGTATGTTAGAGAGTCTAAAACTAATTGCAGGTTGTCAAATGCATATGTGTAATAAAAATTTCTTATTTTCATAATAGTCTGTAATTATATATTTCACAATAGACTAATGGATTTTCAGGAGCCATCACATTGTGCAGTGCTCACTCATTAAACAACATGGTGAATAATTTAGAAAGAGCTGTTTTCTTTCTTATGCTATCAAAAATGAATTAGAACCAAGTAAAATTCTGGTTCAGGCAACCAGAATCAATTTGTATTAACAGTCTAAAGGAAAAAGATCAGAGTAATTCTTTGTCAGGATTTTTTTTTAATATTTTACTAAAGGTGTCGTGTTAAAAGATCAAATTTTGGTACTAGGCACATCCTTATTGAAACCCATCCCATGGGGTTTGTTGGTTAAAGTAATAATAAATAAATTAATCACTTTTAGTATAGTAATTGAAAGGACTATGAAAACTAATTCTTGGCTACCTTTTTATATCATACTTTGCCCCTAAACAGAATACAAGTGAGAAGGGGAATAATGTAGAAAAACAAAAATAACTTCAGAATACTTGTACTGTAGATCTCTTTGTCATGGGTTTCTTTAGATTTACATCAGATTCTGAAAGACTTTGTAGTCCGTGGGCCATGTCTACACTAACTCAGCCAAGCAGGCCGTGGGATGAGAAACCTGATTGTGACAAGCTCAATCTACAGAGTCAGTATTCACAATTGGTATGGATGCCGTAGCTCTACTGATGATGCAGTGGTCCATGTTAATTTATAAAACCACGATAGCCATGAAAATAATCTTGGGTTTTGAGTATCCTAGTAATTTTTGTCCTGTCGTACCATTAGAATAATAATAAAAGAAAAATCAAGCAGCACACACATAATAAATTTTTAGGATTTTATCTTTAGTCAAAACAGCAGAAGTCAGAGGCCATCATTCATATATCAACATTTATTTAGTACTTATTAAGTTCCAGAATCTGGGCCAGTCACTTTCACTTATTACTTCGTCTTATCACATATTTCATTCAGGCTTTAAAGTGGAAAATCTAGGTTATTTTGCAAGTTAAACACACTATCATTTCTGTTTTACTGGGGAAAAGTTCAACTAATTGTTTTTTGATTCTTTTTTTAAAATTTATTTGTTTTACTTATTTTTTTAAATTTTTGGCTGCATTGGGTCTTCATTGCTGCACACAGGCTTTTCTCTAGTTGCAGCAAGTGGGGGCTGCTCTTTGTTGCAGTGTTTGGGCTTCTCATTGCAGTGGCTTCTCGTTGCAGAGCACGGGCTCCAGGTGCACGGGCTTCAATGGTTGTGGCACGTGGGCTCAGTAGTTGTGGCTCATGGGATCTAGAGCACAGGCTCAGTAGCTGTGGTGCACGGGCTTAGTTACTCCATGGCATGTGGGATCTTCCTCGACCAGGGTTCGAATCCGTGTCCCCTGCATCGGCACGTGGATTCTTAAGGACTGCACCACCAGGGAAGCCCTAGCTTTTTTTTGATTCTTTATTCTACAATTCTCAAATCATTTTTTGGTTATATTTATACTTCTTTTATTGGTTTTAATTGAGTTAATTTAATTGGATTTAATTGATCAATTTTATTGATCTTAAATCATCTTTAAGAATAAAAATCTGACTTAAGAATAAAACTACCAGTTCCTTTGGTTCTGATACATTGGTTCTGAAGACTGAGTCTCTGAAAATACATCAGCATTTCTTTAATGTAATGATGAATAGAAAATATTAGATATTTTCTGACACAAGGAGGGGAGGAGAAAATAGAGAAGAGAGTAATGTTTTTCAGCCAAACTCAGAGCTAGTTGACTTCCTACAAAGGAAGAGGAGGCAGGGGTAACAAAGCTATTTTGTAAGACTAAGGCCATGAGCTGGGCTGGATAGGTACTTGTGAAGGCAGAGGACATTCTGGATATGTTTTTTATAGTTAATTAAATGGTATTTATTATAATATTGTTCCCTGAGTTAAGTTTTTTGGTATCTGTAGTAAAAATTGTCACTTTTTTCTCACTTTCTAACATGAACTAGCTCTTTCTCCAAATCATTTGGTAGGTACTAAATGGTCCTTGGTGTTCCTACCCACCACAGAACAGAGTCACTTCAAAATAGGTATACAGTCCTGAAAACACACATATGAAAATAGCTCACAGTACCCTACTGGACTGAAAAAGCATGTCAGGTCCTTGTTGACAGGTCTAAGAATTACAGTCATGTCGTTAGCAAGGACTTCAAACTTCAGGGGACAGATCAGCTGTCATAATGGCTCCCCCTGTAGGGCAACGACATTCATTGGAACGGGGATTGAATTTCCATTCGGCCCTGACAGGCTGTCCTCAGATGCCAACCCAAGACTCCCTCTCTTGTTTATCATTGTCAGAAAAAATATCTGATAGTTTTTTCTCCTTGAGCAGATGTGTAAACAAACAGGAAAGTACGGCCTGTCAAAATGACAATTTACATTGATTCCTCTTATCAAGATGTCTTTGGGAAGACAGCTTATCTCAAATTTACAAAAGAAGAAACTCAGTATCAGTGTTTCTTCATCAATAAATGATGATGGCAGGCCTGGTTTGTAACTAATTGCCTGTTTCCAAAGCAACATTTAAAATGTAATGCAAAGCATCCACCCACTATAAACTGATGGGAAACTACCTTTGCTTCTGAATAAAGGCACATTATTTGGAAGGGATAAAAAACAAAAACATTATTGCTATTACAAAAGTATAAAAATATACATAATTTAAAGTAAGTTATAAACTAAGAACTAAAGTATAAGTTTGTAAGGTTATATTTATACGAGTAAATTATAATATGTGGACCATAAGTAATATAAAAGATGCATCTTAACACATAGGGGAGTATTTTCAATAAGATGTAAAAATACAGTAAAGTGGGTTTTATCACTAATCATCAGGCAAATGCAAATGAAAACCACAATGAGATATCACCCCACATCTGTTAGGATGGCTATTATCAAAAAGACAAGAGATAACGAGTGTTGGCAAGGATGTGGAGAAAAGGGAGCCCTGGTATACTGTTGGTGGGAATGAAATTGGTACAGCCATTATGGAAAACAGCATGGAGGTTTCTCAAAAAATTACAAAATAGAACTATCATATGATCCAGCAGTCCCACTTGTGGTTATCCAAAGAATTGAAATCAGTATTTCAGAGAGATACCTGTACTCCCATTATTCACAATATGCAAGATATGGAAAAAAAACCCCTAAATATTCATTGATGGATAATTGGATAAAGAAAATATGGTATACACATACAATGGAATATTATTCAGCTTTGAAGAAGGAGAAAATCCTGCCATCTGCAACAACATGAGTGGATCTGGAGGACATTACGCTAAGTGAAATAGGCCAGACACAGAAAGGCAAATACTGTATGATCTCACTTATATGTGGAGTCTAAAATAGTTAGTTGAACTCATAAAAGAAGAGAGTAGAATGGTGATTACTGGAACTGGGGGAAGGAGAAAATGGAGGGGTGATAGTCAAAGGGTACAAAATTTCAGTTATGCTAGATACATTCTGAAGATCTATATATTAGCACAGTGCCTATAGCTAAAAATAATAGCTAACTATGGCTAGCAAATACTTAAAATTTGCTAAGAGGGTAAATCTTATATTAAATGCTCATATCACACACACACAAATAATAGACTCTGGAGGAAACTTTGGGAAGTGATGGATATGTCTATGGCCTTAATAGTGGTAATAGTTTCATGGGTATATACTTATCCCCAAACTCACTGAGTTGTATACATTAAACATGTACAGCTTTTTACATGTCAACCATAATTTAATAAGGTGGTTTATATAATAATAATAAAAGAATTATGTAACTTTTTACTCTTATACTCAACTTTTTCTCTTTATTTTTAAATGCATAAAGTTTGGAAGGGTATCATATTTTATACCAAATATCAAAACCTTCCTATCGGTATAAAATATAGGTATTTATTAATAAGTGTGATTGACCAGTAAATGAGAGAAGAGAACAAAACTCATCAACTCAGTGCAAACCACCACCTTCTTACCACTCCATCCTATCTCTCTTCTAGGCCATTCCTCAGAATGTAGTGTGAACCTGGGAATGGAGGAGGTAGTTTGCTAGAAAGTAAAAATATACGTATTACTTATAATTATTTCCATGTCCCTAAAATTTTACCAGATAAGGAGAGTGGCCTAAGTGCATTCTTTTAGTCCTTCTGAACTTCTGGACTCATTCCTTCAGCTTAGGATGTAGATATAAAGAGCTAGAGAAGAATCATCTATAATTACTCAGCTATTACATCTGGGGTGCCACATCCATTCTGAGCTTGAAGTTTGGTTGCATGTTGAAATCAATCTGAACTGTTTCACTCACAGCAATTACCAACTATGTACCATGCAAGCTATTTAATTTCCCCATACTTCAGCCTCCTCATCTGTAAAGTGGGGATAAAAGTATTTACTTCAAGTGTCTCTGGAAGGATAAAATGAGATATTTCACATAAAGTTCTTAGAGCAATGCCTAACACATGGTGAAGTTTCAATAAATTTACAGTAAACACCATTAAACTATGATGGTTAATAATTATGGTTCGGGCCAGTTCTTCAAAATGGACATTACATATCAATTAAGCCTAATTAATAAATTATTCTTAAGGATTCGAAAAGCTAAGTTTGCAGTGTCCAAAAATGATCACCTTGACTTCTGTGAAGTCATATAAACTCAGAGATTTTGGCTTTTACTCATACAAATCAACACCTCTGTTTGGATAACTTGTCCTAAAAGTGTGTAGCCTTAAAGTCAAAAATATTTAGAAAAAGTTGGGCTTTGCTGTGATAATTCTCCTTTACAGAGGAAGCGTTGGGTAGAAGAAGTATACAGTTTATTTTGATAGAGTGATGCATGCTTTGAATTTTGAGTGCAATGTCTCTATTCTTAACATAGACTATTGAAAGGTGTTTCTAAATTTATTTGCCAGCTAGCCATGTAAATGGAAATAGCATATTTCTCTGGGAATACTTAATGTAAAAGCTAGGTAGATCTTACCCCGAATAGCCAAAGCAATCTTGAGAAAGAACAAAGCTGAAAGTATCATGCTCCCTAATTTCGAACTATATCACAAAGCTATAGTAATGAAAACAGTATTGCACTGGTATAGAAACAGACACCTAGATCAATGGAACAGAATAGAGAGCCCAGAAATAAATCCATACATATATGGTCAAGGACTTTACAAGAAAGATGCCAAGAATATACAATGGGGAAAGAGCAGTCTCTTCAATAAGTGGTGCTGGGAAAACTAGACAGCCACATGGAAAAGAATGAAACGAAACCACCACAGTCTTGCATCATACACAAAAATTAACTCAAAACGGATTAAAAACTTGAACATATGATCTGAAACCATAAAACGCCTAGAAGAAAACATAGGTGGTAGGTGTGTTCATTGAAATTGGTCTTGGCAGTGATATTTTTTTGGATTTGACAACAAAAACAAAAATAAACAAATGGGACTATATCAAACTAAAAAGCTTCTACACTACAAAGGAAACCATCAATAAAATGAAAAGGCAACCCAATGAATGATAAAACATAAATCACGTATTTGATAAGGGGTTGATATCCAAAATATATAAAGAACTCACACAACTCAATAGCAAAAAACCAAACAGTCCAATTTAAAAATGAGCAGAGTATCTGAATAGACATTTTCCCAAAGAAGACATACATGGCAAACAGGTACATGAAAAGGTTTCATCAGGAAAATGCAAGTCAAAACCACAGGGCGATATCACACCTGCTGGAATGGCTATTATCAAAAAGATAAGAAGTAAGAAGTGTTGGTAAAGATGTGGAGAAAAGGAAATCCTTGTGCACTGTTGATGGGAATGAAATTTGTGCAGCCACTATGGGAAACAGTATGGAGGTTCCCGAAAGAGGTAAAAATCTAACTACCATATGATCCAGCAGTTCCACTTCTGGGTATTTATCTGAAGAAAAAAATCACTAACTCAAAAAGATATATGCACTCCAATGTTCATTGAAGCATTATGTACATTAGCCAAGATATGGAAGCAACCTAAGTGTATGACGATGGAAGAATGGATAAAGAAAATGTGATATATATATATTATATATATATATAATATATATGATATATATGTAATATTATTCAGCCATAAAAAAGAATTAAATCATGCCATTTGTGACAACTTGGATGGACTCTCAGGGCATTATGCTAAGTGAAATAAGTCAGACAGTAAAAGACCATATGATCTCACTTGTATGTGGGATCTAAAAATAACACTGAACTCACAGATACAGAGAACAGATTGGTGGTTGCCAGAGGCGGGGGATGAGGGAATGGGCAAAAGGTACAAATTTTCAGTTATAAAATAAATAAGTCATGGCGGAATATAATGTATAGCATCGTGGCTATAGTTCATTTTACTGGATTGTATATTTGAAAGTTGCTAAAAGAGTAAATCTTAAAAGTTCTCATCACAAGAAAAAAAATTTTAACTATGAATGGTGATGAATGTTAACTAGACTTATTGACCACAATAAGTCTAGTTAACATCCATCTCCATACATAGTGGTGTACACATAATTTTTTCAGTATATATAAATATAGAATTAAAAAAAGAAACTGGACAGCTCTTCTTCACTCTTCCCTTCTTCCCTCGCTGAAAGAAAAGAACAAAGTTTTTGCTTTGGTACCTGTCAACTTCTGAGTGAAGCAGATGAGTAGGCAACTAATGTTCCACCAAGTACATGGTTCATACCCCCAAATATCAACCCTATTTACCATCTGAGTCACATACAAGATCTGACTGGCAAATCAGACTTAAACAAATCAGAGATTTTACCAGGCATTATGTTTTACTAGTAATTTCAAGGATGCAGATAATCAAGAGACTCCACAGAGCAGAAAGATGCCTAGGACATCAAGGGCAGTTCCCCGAGTCTCATCCTGCCATGTGAAACATTAACCTTTGGCCCAGAATAACAGATGAAAAAGAAATCTCTAAAAGTGGAGTCTGCGGGGTTACTTCATATAGTACAAGTAGGCTTTAATTGTGAAACATCTCCATTTAATACCCTAGAGAGTTATAACACTTATATGGACTTCTCCAGGAAGCCATGACTCATAGATTCTAAGTTTATGAAATAATCCGTTAGCCAGGGAACAGTTCCACCCTCAGACCTACCAAGTAGAGCCCCTGCCCCAGGACAGGTCCCTCAGAGGACTCTAGAGTCCCTTCATCAGAATTTTCTAAGTTCCGCTTCAGTGTCTGGGACTATATGAAGTAGTCCATCCAGGCAGGATGCCCTAAGCTCAAATCTGGTCCTACATGGATCCTGGTCACCAGGAGAACCTAACTCAAAATTTTCTGTCTCATTCTGATGGCTGGGACTGCCTGAGACCAGCAGTACTGTCTCATCAAGATGCCCTTGGCCAGGACCAGATTCTATCTGGGTCCCTTTGCTAGAAATGTCTTCCACAAAAGTTTCTAAGTCCCCTCCAGTGGCTGGGACTGCCTGGAACCAGTAGTTCCCTACAGGTAGGGAGCTACATGTGCCATGGTTTCCATTTCTTCTCTTTGGAGCTCTCTCTGAACCTTTATATTACACATGGAATGGACCAGATGCCCTGAGAAGCTCTGAGATTTATGGGTTTTGATGTTGCTCCACAGTCCAAGGCCTGGGCCCCAGTTCCAGGAGGGTGACCTTATAAACAGATTGCTTCCACTGGACAGAATATTTCTTTCATTACATCTCATGAAATTTGGCTACCAGAATTGTGCTTATACATTGATTCTGTGTGACTCTCACTCATGTCGGACACAGGACAAGTACCGGGCTATAAATTTCTGAGAGTCCACCTCTGATCCTTGGGCTTGAGGCTGCTTGTTTAGGCCCATGTGTCAGCTCTCACCTGTCTATGTCCTGACCATGGTGCTGTCTATGGGCTTCAGTACCCAAGAGTGGTAGAGGTGGTGGTAGGCATCCTTTACCTTGTGTCCCCTAGTGCTGGCACACGATGCAGTTACTCTACCGCTTCTGCAGGTTCTATACCACGTGTAAGGCAGTCCCCTCAGGTAGTTACAACCATCTCTTCCAAGGATTTTTCAATCATTGTTTTGCAACACTAATGGGCCATTGCAGTTAATGTCCTCACTTGCATCTGATTGATGTAGTGATATCATGCTCTCCTAGGCCAGTCTTAAGCTGAACTGGACAAATGACAAGCATTCCTTGCACAAACAGAATCTCTCTTTTTTCTCTACCCATGACCTCCTGCCTATTATTCCCTGGTGTTGGTGAGTAGAAGAAAGAGTTGTGGTCAACAGTGACTGAAGTCTCATCATAGGAATGCAGTGATTATGGTCTGAGGAGTTCAAAAGAACACATAGTTGGAATATGTGGTCTATATTTGAAGTAAATTATTGTTCACATTTTCCTGCACACTCTATGAATGAAAGTCTTACATTTGTGGGTATCAACAACAAAGCCCCGTTACAACCTTAAAGAGAGCCCTTGAGGTCCATATTCATGGGTGCATGAGGGATACTATAGCACCCTGTATAATGATGCAACCAGACTAATAAATATATGGTTTTAGGGAACTGTAGAGCCAATAAGATCCATATTCTTTCAATATAAATAAGGTTTGAAGATCCATGACATTGTAACAACAGTATCATTACCTTTTTATTGTGTGGGAAATAGAAAATTTGTCAGGAAGGGCACATTTGACAAGAAAGAACATGAAGAACATTGCTCCTGGATGTGAACAAAAAGAGGTACTGTCTGGACACCATGAAGAATCATCATGTACTCTGATCAGAAAATAAACAAATAATCATGTACTCTGATCAGAAAATAAACAAATACTTAAGTACTACTTCTGTTCATTACTCTAAGTTTTCATCAGTATATCACTATACATCATGAGTATTAATTAATTTTGTTACACATTATGTAATCAAATTATTTATCTAGGCAGGGTTCTCATCCCCCAATCCTTGGAAAATATTTGCCCAGGGTTTTACATGCCCTAGAAGCAGCATCCTTTCAGGAATACTAAATACATACAGTCTCTTTCTTTTGGGTAATATTATTGCTCTGTTTATCCAAAGTTCCAGGTGACAAGGAGATTTGATGTGGTCACCTACCTTCTATTCTTTCCCTCAGGGTATCCCCCTTGGATGGAATGTGAATAAATCACAGCCCAGCTGTTTTAACTCTTTTCATTTTGAGAAAAGGCAGCTTAAGAAACTGCCTATATTTCAATTTCAGCTCCACTCTGTACTGGCTGCATGACCTCACACAGTTATTTAACTACTTTGTGCTTCAGTTTAGTTATTACATGTAAAGCATGAGTTTGTTTCACAAATATTTATCGAACATCTACCATGTACTATATAACCTTCTAGGTGGTTGAGATACATCAGTGACAAAAACAAAGACTCCTGTCCTCATGAAAGTAATTAGGAACTCCCTTCCACCATCAAAAATTTTTCCTATGTACTTCGAAAGATTTTTCATCTTAAAAAAATTTCCTGTCTTGAAATAAAAATATTCTAGATGGAAGGTACAGTTTAACATGTATCAGCCAAAAACCTCACTTAGTAAACATTTAAGCAGAGTCCAACTGACAACTAAAAACACAAAAATGAAACACTGGTCAAATATTTTGGGGCTGGAGCTGTGTGCTGGTGAGCTGAGTCAAAAAAAAAAAAAAAAAAAAAAAAGTTTTAGGGCTTCCCTGGTGGCGCAGTGGTTGAGAGTCCGCCTGCCAATGCAGGGGACGCGGGTTCGTGCCCCGGTCAGGGAGGATCCCACGTGCCGCAGAGTGGCTGGGCCCGTGAGCCATGGTCGCTGAGCCTGTGCGTCCGGAGCCTGTGCTCCGCAACGGGAGAGGCCACAACATTGAGAGGCCCGCATACCGCAAAAAAAAAAAAAAAAAAAAAAAAAAAAAAAGTTTTGATGTGCAGGGTTTGCTGATTTCTGTGATGTAAATACTCTCTTCATAGCCACCAACAGTAGCTTTCAACCAGCTTGTAAAATTCCTGAATTTTCCACAATCAGCTGAACAGCAGGTACAAGTTGGCTTCAGCAAACCACTGCGCTGGTGGAGAGGGTCAAAGACAAACAAAGTGAAGCAGAGCTGGCAGTAAGGAAGGCAGAGGAGGTCAAGGAAACTTTGTCCCACATACAAATACACATAGGATAGGTTCTGGGCTTCTCCATAGCTTCGCACCCCACACACGGATGAGTTTCTATACTTACCAATAACAGCACTCTGTTATTTTAAAAAAATAGTAATAACAAAGTATCAGTTGACCTTAACCTTAACAAGAACAATAATTAACCCAGCTATTAAAGCAATTTTATGCTACTTTCAAAGAAGTAATATTCATTCAACTTTAAGAAGGTAATAATCTTGATGTATTCAGCACCAGTGAGAGTATGTCTGACATAGTTTGACTACTTTGGACACCATCTTCATACACAAATACACGCAAACACATGCGCACATAACTAATATCATTTACCATGTGCCAGGAGCCATCATAAGAATGAGAGTGAGGTACTCTGTTTATGTCACTTCTATTTCTCAGCCACCTAGACGATTGCGTGGTATATGGTAGGTGCTCAACAAATATTTGTAAAATGAATATTTTATGTGTAATAAGTAAACAGGCACAAAGAGGTTAAATAACCATCCAAAGTCGTGGAGCTAGTACGGAGTGGAACTGGAATTCAAACATAAGCAGTCTTTTAAGGGCTTGTTTGCAAAACTAAAGACTGGCAAGAGGAAGAGAAATAAGAGTATGAACTTAACAGGAAATTAGATGGTACACAGAATGGGTGGCAGACATGCCATTACTCAGGCTGGAAGAGACAAAAACTCAGGTTAGAACTGTTTTGACCTAGTAAAATATTAGCTGTTTTGAAAATATTGCTGAGTACCTCAGGTTAGAAGAAGAGAGGTGAGAAGAACTCTAAAGTGATAAATCCTCAGGAAGGCAGAATTTCAGTTCAAAATAAGAGGAATTACTGGTGTCCAACAATGCATGTACGACATATAGGAAACAAGTGACCCCACCTCTTCCCACTTCATTCATAGAAAGTATTCAAGCAGAGGACAAAGAAATCTCTTCATCAAGTGGCAAGTTAGGTTTATGGCCATTAGGATCTTCCCAGTTCAAATATTCCTTGTCTTAAGTAGAAACAGGAATCCAATAAATACATTTTAAAGCATCTTCGCCATCTTACGTACCACCAAGTCATAAGTTGGCTTAAATATGTGAGAATATTTGGATATATTTGCCTGGTTTGAAATTGTCCTTTTTTTTTAAATCAAAATGAAGACTGAGAAAACTAGATACAGACAAAAAACCCAAGAGAAAAATGTTTGCTAATCAACCCCGCCTATGAAGTCTCTAAAACATCACATATTCAATAGTATCTAAAATTTTATCCTAGCTAATTTTTCAGGAAGTGCACAAATTCAATAAGAAATGTTTTTAATTAGTCACTTGCTCATCAACATGTCTCTAAGCTATGGAAATTAGAAAAAGTTTCTCACAAAGATCAAGGGGTAATATCTCAAAGTAGCAGGTCAATGCTTGCATACGGGTTTCTTATTTCTCTGTGGATCCTTCAGAAGAATGCAGTCAGTACCAAGATATAATGTAGCTGCTATGCATAAAGTTACTGGAAATGATTTATTATTCTCTCCAGCATTAGGTTTGTGGAACTTCCATGTGATAAATATTACGAATATTATATAGAGAAACCTGAAGTACTTTATGTCATCAGAATCTACACTGGTGATTATTATTACCAGTGTTATTGATTTTTGGATGTACTTTTGGTACCCTTAGGGCCAGGACATAAGCACACTTATGCAAATTAGAGAAAAGGTTCCTGTTGGGCAGATCGACTAAAAACACCGCTCTTCCTGTGTCTGCCTTCTCCCTTTCCTCTTCCCAGGGTCATAACTTGGCAAACAGAGCTTGAGGTAGATTCTTATGCCTCAGACAGGCACCCTTATGAGGACATGATCTGAACAGATACTGGTGGAAACCTGCGTAGATTTTTAACCATAGAATGTTTCTGACTCTGAAAACTATATTTAAGATAAGAGTTGAAAGAAAAACATTCTTTTCCAATTCATTAACTATCCTCCACTCACTACCACTACACCACTCCACACCACCTCCCAGCGCAAAACAAATGGGAACAACCCAGAACCAGTGAATCTCCAGCTAATTATTTCTTACGTTACCTTCTCAAAACCTAGCACAACTGGTTAAAAAATTCTCACAACTAGTTAAAAACCTAAAACAGGCCAGATGCAAATCACTCCTGCTCAAGATTAAGCCTACTTTTTCCTTTTGATCCCAAGGGCAGGCTTGCTCCGCTGAAGTTGAGGTATTCCAAACTTACCCCATGGCTTTTTACCATTGATTTATTATTGTTTTTTCAAACCTCAGTTTTTGATCTTTTCTTGCTCTTGGGTACTACAGATCCTCAAGATATTGTTTTTGACCCCACCTTCCAGACCTTAACCTTCCTTCACACTCCTGATAATTAATAAACTAATCTTTCAACTATTATTCATTAAGCATCTATCATATGCTTGGTACTACACTAATTGTTGAGAATACAAAAATAATTAGGATACATTGCTTATCCTATCAAGCAGGGCATTCCTAAAAATAAACACGTGAAAATAGTCTTATAAATTCAAAATATGAAGTAATCAGTCTTTCAGGTAATGTAACTAAGACTCAAAGAGAATTAGGTCACCTGCTAAAGTGACAGAACTGAGGACCCAGGTTCTCCCAACTCTAATCTAATGCTGTAAACAGTACTTCGTGATAGGGTCATTCTTTTCATGTGTTTATTAATTAAATGATCCATTTATTTATTCAGAAAGTGTGCTTATGAACAGAACTATGTTAGTCATTGTGGCAAGAGAACTATAAGATGAAGATGCAGACTGTGAACTCAGAGTTTATAAATTAAACCAAAAGGCAGAGAGAGAGAGAGAAAGGGAAAAAAAGGAAATGAAAAAAATATGCCTTGACTTATATAAAGTGAATGGCTTAGATTAAATTCCATAAATTTCCTACACCTTTGTTTACATTTTCTGACATTCACAGCACACTGTTTACAAGGGTTTCTAACGGACAGATGTGAAAGGTCATGTTGAGCAGCTAAATTTGCATATACATTATATTTCTTATTTTGACATTGTTAAAGTATGTTCTTTTTATGTACCATGGAGACATAGGAACATTTTATACATTTTATAATTTTAAAATAGCTCCGTTTCAAAGTAATAAAATGGATCAAGATATTTCTCCACAGTTTAGCTCTTACAGAAGAACATGTTAGTTTGAGCTCCCACTTTAGCTAATGGCCTTTACCTGTTTATCTGGTCAACCAAGCCAGAGCTAGAAAGGTTATGCCTAATCATCTCTCACTGCACATCTCCAGATCACATCAGCCAATCACTAAATTAAGTGGAACCTCTTTTGAAACCACTCTCCTCTCTTCAACTACCACAGCATTTATATAATTTTCACCTAGACTATGGCATTTGCCTCCTAAAATACCTTTCTGCCTCTGGCCTTGACCCACTCCAATTCCTCCACTTTATGGCTATTAAGAGTGATTTTTATACAGATCTCTGGGGCTCAAATCTCTTTATTGGTTTCAATTTCCCACAGAAAATGGTTAAACCTCTTATATGTGTTTCTTCTGACTTCTGCCTGCTTTCCAACTTAATCTCCCCTATTGCCTCTTGGAACTCTTAATTTCCATCCATACAAATATCCTTGAATTTCCTCTAAATATTTCATCTTTTGGAACATATGCCCATTGACATCTTTGCTTAGAATGACTTTCACTTTGCTCGCCAGCCAAAAATCCATTTTTCTTCACTTTACCCTGAATTATGTCATTATTAGTAGTATCCTTCCAATAAAAACCACTTTTTTGTTGCCATATTTTCCTTCCCTGCTAACCTATGAGATTTTGAAGAAATCTGACTTGTTCATCTTTGTATCCCCATACTTAAGTGTAATATCCGACACAGAGCACTCAAAAAATAGTGGTTGAATTCAACACTCTAATATAGAGTGTTTCTAAGGATGACTGGATTTTTTAGACTTTGGGCATTTAGAAAACTGTATCAGAGATAGAAAAGAACTAGGTTGTTCTGGATTGTCTGTTGACAACCTGACACAACTGCTGCTTCTTCCATTCAAGTTTGGGAAATTTATTTCACAGAATCCCCTTCTCTGTGTGGTTTCACGTTGACATTTGCCAATGAGAGGATCTCACAAACTATTTGGAAAGTGGAAGTGAGGTAGAAGCCATTATTCTTAGGAGGCCATGGGAATCCAACATGATGACCTCATTCACTGTGGTGCTTCTTCAAATCTCTTCGTGAGCTCCCAATTTGAGGTTTCATGTGTATAACTTCTCAAACATCTTGCAAGATTTTTCACTCATGCTAGTGCTTCAGAATGAAGTGATTAAAGAGGGTTTATCTTCTAGCTGCAGCTTTGTAGACAAATCTCGACCAGCTACACACAAATTTGTATAAATTCAATTCCCATATTAAACCATTTATTCCTGTAATACTTGTAGTGGCTCAGTTTTCCTGGACAAGGACAGACTTATATTGCTTTTGGTACTAAAAGTGCATCCAGGGGAACAGAATCTTAAAGATGGTAATCTAGAATTGGTTCTATAACATGATTAGATTTAAAGGCACTAGTAACCTCATGTCAGTGGTAAATATGATATAGACCACAATATACAGTTGTAAAATAGTTTCTTAAATTATCCCCTGGAGTCAGGTGCCTACAACTTTGGGTGACTAAGTACCTACCTACCTAGAAAAAAAAAATCATGATAATATAAAATATAAGGACAGAGTGGGGGCAGGGGGAGATGGTTGGCTATTTTAACCGCACAGGAAAAGTTGGAAAAAAGTAAATGATGAGGTCAAGGCTTTAAATTCCCATCTCAAATCCTGAGTAAGGAACCAGAAACACATATGACTACCCTGAAAGATTACCTATTGCTTTTATTGCAAGTTTGAAAGTTTTGAAAACCAAATGCAAAATCTAATACTGCCAGTGGCTGAATTAAAATGTGAGTCAAATTCATAACTTCTTGGAGTTTTTTATAGTATGTCTATGACACTGATTGGGAAGGAATGAAACCCTAAAGATTGAGATAGAGATATCGGGATAAATTCCAATGAAGCTGAGGACCTGGAACCCCCAAATTCCACCTAGTAGGAACCTCCTTTGTTTGAGTAAATTCAGCTTCTCTTACTAAAGAACCTGTAGCCTTATGGGAGAAATGCTGATTCTCATAACAACCCACTCCATCACCTCTCATTGATTCTAAACCTTTAAATGGATTCAAGCCTTAAAAAAAAGTCTTAGTCTGGAGGTGATATTACACATACCAAAAACATTGCAATATTCTGACAATTTATATCAGTGGAAACTGGGGAAATTATCTTTGGGAATGAACACTAAGGATGTTAGAACAGGGAAGAAGAAATACACTGTACGATTCAGCTGGATTCTTTTATATGAATCACTGACAGGTGATTTTGGATTCACCGTGCTACCCTGAACAATTGGGAATAACTATAACACCTTGTTTGGTTGACTACAACTGGGTCCCTGTGGTGGCCAAACTGAACCTTCTTGAAGAAGACAGCATCCAAAGGCTTATGGAGATAGGAATGGAATTATTGTTCCACTGCTCACACCCACCCCTTTCTCCAAGTTTTTCAGAAATACAGTGATGACGGGGAAACAAGCAACCTTGAAAGCCTTTAATGGCTATTCTTTGCAAGTCAGGAATGACAGAGAGAGGCTATCAGTGGAGCAGACTCCCAGAAAACAATGAGGATGGTGGGATTCTGAAGTGGCGAGGAGCCACGTGATGAATTTAATTGCATCTAGAACTTAGTTACCAGGGTCAAGGTAGGCATGGTTACCATAATGGGTAGCAGGGACATGTAGACATGTAGAGATCCTTGTCTGTGGCTAAATAATTATATTCCTAGGACTAATAGAGATGAAAAGACTACTACATTAAATCTACCTGATTTGTATAAGCACAAGCCTTTGGGACTGGTGAGTAGAGGCCTGACTTGCGTTATCACAATAGTCGTGGTCCTTATTCACTTCCCAGACTTGAGTGGTTTGCAGGCTCAGAGCACCTTAAATGAAAAGGAGGCTTGATTCCCTTGAGTGAGGATACAGCTACACTGCCAAAAATGTATATTGTACATTAACTATTTAGATCTTTCCAAAAGAACCCGCAGCCATTTACTGGGGTATTTGTGCTTTAGAAAAGAAATAAACAAACATCTTAGAGATTACTGGACACTAGGTTTGAGCTAACAAATTCCTGGAGAAACAAAATAACACAGTGATCTACTTTTCAGAAAGAGGGCTTAAGAGAGCCAGGTGATTGATGCTGTTTAACCGAGGGTCCCTCAAGACACCCTGTGGTCATGTTCCTTGTACTAAAATGTAGAGCTGAAATAGATACACTCAGCAACATGGGCGTCCACTTAACAAGATTGATTTGGCTATATCAATGCTGAGTGCCTGACCTACCAACAGTAGAGACAAACCATGAGCCCCTGGTATAATAGTATTCTACTGTGGGGGTTTGGGGGCAGACAGCTATATGACAGCAGGTTAATTATACTTCTTTCATGAAAGGGGCAGTGATCTGTTCTTATTGGATTAAACACTTAAGCTAGATTTGAATTTGTCTTCCCTGCTCAAAAGTTTTCTGCTGATTTAGAGATTTAAGTTTCCAATAAAATAATGATTCTGCAAGGAGATAAAATAATGGCCCCATTAAACTAAAAGATAAGAATACCACCTAGTCACTGTAAGTTCCTTGTACTATGGAATTAACAGACAAAAAAAGTGGTGACTCTAGTGACTGGTGCATTTGGGTTGCTAATATACAATGGTGGCAGAAAGAAGTATGCCCAATGTGATAGGCAGACTTCTAAGATGGCCCCAACAATCCCCACCATTTGATATTTATGCCATTGTGCAATCCACTCCTTTTGAGCATGGAATGAACGTAGTGACATTCTTCTAACCAGTAGGGTACAGTAATGGATTTAGTTTCTCACGGAATGTGTTGCTATTTCATTATTAGGTTACAAAATATTATGATTTCTATCTTGTTAGACTGTACTGTCTTTCCAGCTTGCATAGTTTGAGGAAGAAAGCTGCCATGTTTGCTTGGCAAGGAACTGATGGAAGCCTCTGGCCAACAGTCAGTAAGGATCTCAGGCCCTCAGTCCAACAGCCCATGACAAATTCAATTATTAAGGTGATATGGCATGAGGAGTAAAACAAGGAAGATGTAATACCAGCTTATGCCTATATGACCACAATGCAGAAATAAGGACTATTATAGTGATATGTATTTTCTTGCATCTATATACATACACACGTACACCTATTTGCATTATATATATATAACATTATACATAATACAGTTATAATATATAGTATGATATAATTATTAGTCAGATGCATGATGTGGTTATTAGCCTCATTTGAAAGCTTGAAAGGATTGTATGAGTGCCAAGTTGACAAAAGGGTAGACTGTGCTGGATTGTGCCATGTCATCTTGGTTAAGCTTGGAACTATGACTAATGGAGTTTATAAGCGAAAGAACTTAGTGTTAAGATAAAGCAGAATTGAAATAAACAACATTTTTCTAGGGAGATCATGAGGGAACTGACTCAGTATCTTTGCTCAAGTGGCTAGTAACTTTCTCTGATCTTTTAGATACAGGCTTACAGACCATCCTTCCCTCAGCTACTCCCATAGCTATGAAACACTTAATTCCTATATTAAATCCCTTGTTCCTTTAATACTTGTGACTGGTATCTTCAGCAAATCTAGACTGATATACTCAGTTAAATCTGTATATGTTTATTTTTAATTTAGAACTTGTATATTCGATTTTTTTCAATTTACTACTTTAATATAAGCTTGAAAGTAATGAAGAAGTACAAAGATATATTAAAAAAAAGTTTGTCATCTGCTCCATGTCCCCTCTCCCACCCCATCTTCCTATCACAAGCAAACCCATGTCTTGTGTGTATTTTTCCATATATCTCAACTTGCTTATTCAAACTTATACAAGCATCTTCGTGCATATAAAGGGATATTTTAAAAATCCCCTTTGCTCAGTTGCTTATTTTGCCATAATAAAATCATACTGTAAAAAGAATCTGCAACTTTGACAAAATCTTTATGTAGATCTACGTATGTATGCCTTTTTGCTATTTTCTAAAATTAAAATATTAAACATATTTTCTACATTCTGCTTTTCTTATTCATAAATACTTTATGGCAATCCCTCCAACTCAACAGGCATAGCTGTAATTCATTTGTTCATTTAAATTAGTGCAAAATATCCCATAGTTTGGCTGTTTCACTATTATGTAAGCATTTTTCTAGCACCAAGCATTCACATTGTTACCAGTTATATGCCATCAACATCCATGTGAATACCTTAATTTGCTTTTATTTATATAAGATAGTTATGAAACACTGAGTTATCTATGGCTAAAGGTTTGTGGACTTTTAATGATTGCTGCCAGGTTGTTTGCCAAAAAGTTTGCAGCAATTCATATTTCTACCAGAATGTAGGAGTGCCTGAGTTTTTTTATATTAATTTTCAAGTTTTGTTACTTTTGTTTGCATTCACACAACTATTAATTAATTTAATAGTTTTTCATAAGTTCATTGGCCATTTGGTTTGCTTTTTGTGAACTGACCACATTCCTATTGGTTTGCCTATCTTTATCTCGTCTATTGGTAAGTCTTCTTTGTATCATATAGAAATGTCCCCCCTTTGGCTGTCAGGTAGGTTACAAATAGATATTTCCAAAAGCTATGTCTTCTTCAAATTAACTTTGCCTATGCTATTTTTTGCAATACTAAAGTTCCATATTTTTATATACTCAAAAGATTCCTTTTCAATCATACAGCTTCCAGTTTCAGCTCCCACATTCAAATAGCCTGAAAGGCATCATTCCCATCCTTACAACAAGAAAAAGCTATACAAACTGAAGATCAACGACTTTTTTGGAACCATCAGAGAACCAGAGTTGCAGATAAACTATCAGCCCCAAATCTGGAGAGACAGGTGCCTCAAGGAAGAAACAGCAACTGAAATCTGCTTTCTTGGAGCAGAAGTTACTAGAGCAATAATGTGGTGATAGGAACATTTAAATGTAATTTTGATGAATTACTGGAGGCTGATCATGAACAAGTGAAGAATGAGAAACTCCAGGGGCAACCACGCTTTTGGGGCTTCTTCTCCCAGAATTCCACCAAGTCCTTATGCTGAAGATTCTAGGAAGATCCCCAGTGGCTCTGGCAGGGGGAGGGGAAGAGCAGCCATTGCAAAACCAGCCCAGAAACTTGTCCATAACAAATGCCTACACTCCAGAGGAAATAACTTAAAAAGCTCTGCTAGGGGAAGGGAATCGCTCCCACTCAGCTCCCTCCAGCCTTCCTGTCTCACCTAATTAGGGGGCAGGGTATATATAGGAATCAGGGATCACAGATTCAGGAATAATGGGGCAAAGGAGAAAAAAAACCCAAAACTGTACCACTGGAGTAGTTTGTGAGTATCACAGTCCTGAAAATATAAGTCCACTGAAGGACTGAGATTTAATTAGAAGATTATAGAACACTCATCTTCCCCCATACCTTAGCAGCACACCAACAGGGTTCCAGTGTAATAACAGTGGATTATATCTGAAAAATCTGTAACACGCAAACTCTCTGAGGAGGAGTACTTAGGAAAGTCTTAAGTCAAAAGGGAAGATAAAAACAAGGACACTAGCGAAATCTGAAGCCTCTGGAACCTGTAACTCCTATTTTAGTCCAACTCTTAGCTATTAAAATATGTTACTATATTAATAATTAATAATATGTTATAATAATTAACATGTTAATTCATAAATTCTTGTACTAAAGGACTATTTATTACCTTCTACAATGTGTCCAGCTTTCAACAAAAAATTACAAGGCATGACAAAAGGCAAGAAGAAATATAGTCTGAAGAGACGAAGTAAGCATCATAACCAGACTCAGATGTAATACAAATGTTAGATTAGAAAAATTTTAAATATTACTATTAATATTTTAAGGGCTCTAATGAAATTAGGAGAAAATATGCAAAAGCAAATGAGTAATGTAAGCAGAGAGATGAAAACTCTAATAAAGAAGTAAAAGGAAATGCTAAAAACCAAAACCACTGCAAGAGAAATGAAGGATGCCTTCAATGGGTCCATCGATAGAGTAGACATCAAGAGGAAGGTTCATGAGCTTGAATATAGATCAATAGATACTACCCAAACTGAAATTCAAAAGAATAAAGAATATGCGGGGGGGGGGGGGGGGCGGGAAGAACAGAGCATCCAAGAACAGTGAGATGAAGTCAAAAGATGTAACATACACATAATTGGAATACCAGAGGAAAAGAGAAAACAGACCAAAATAAACATTTGAAGTTATATGGCTAAGAACTTTGTAAAATTAATGACAAACACCAAACTGCAGATTCAGAAAACTCAGAGAACACAGAGCAGGATAAATACCAAACAAAAACATGTATTCCATATTCATATTCATATTCTAACTTCAGAAAACCAAAGACAAAACTAAAATCTTGAAAAAACCCAGGGGCATGAAGGGGACACTTTTCTTATCTACAGAGAAACAAAGGTAAGAATTACACTGGATTTCTCATGCTAACACTAATCAAAAGAAAGCTAGAATAACTATATTAATTTCAGTCCAAGCTGACTAAAGAAAAGGGTGGATTAGCACAGATAGAGGCATGATATAATGATGAACAAATAAATTCTCCAAAACATATAATAATCCTAAACATGTATACAACTAAAAAATATGAGGCATCAGCTGATGGAACTGAAAGGAGAAATAGACAAGTATTTTGGGTTTTGTTTTCCAGTTGTAGTTTTCCTGTTAAGAATGTTTCCCAAATTTAGAATAGAGAAGTATATATGTAGATATCCTTCAAGCCTTGTATTAGGCAATTTTATGTACACGGTAATATGTTGATAAATGTTTAACAACTGGCTCCAGGTGGGGTAGAAGTGGAAGCCCTGATTTGTAGCATTTGCTAATTTCTGTGATGTACATTTTCGACCACTGCCAATTTCAAGTTTTAACATGATATCCCAGAATATGGAGCTGGGAAAAGATGTGCATGATTGTCTTATGCAGGCTGTTATGAGCCAAACTCCATCATGCTACTGAATATGTCCCAAAGATTGTTCCCTTAAAAAAAAAGGTCATTACCTTTTTCTTGAATTTTTAATATATGATGTGAGACAGAAGTTAATAATTTTATGTTCTTCTAAATATATATTCAACTGTGCCAGCACCATTCACTAAATAAGCCATTTTTTCCCCACATTGAATTTAAATAGCACTTTTACTATGATAACAAAGAAATTATACTGTAGACTATATCTGGATATTATTATGGTGTTGTCCTTTTTAATTTCCCTGCTCTGTCCCCATATCAAATTGATTTAATTACAGTAGCTTTATAGTTCTGTAATTTGGAAAGGCAAGGCTCCCATTAGTATTTATAGTTTTTAATTATCTTTAGGAAATTACATTTGAATTTTAAAATCATATATTTCAATCATTACAAAATGAAGTTCTATGTATATCATTAAATTTACACATTAATTCAGATAAGAACGATATTTTCATGATATAAATTTTTCTTGAAAAACCTTTATTATATTTGAATCTATTTTTTCATCTTATTTAAAGTTATTAGTAGGCTGTTGACTTTCAAAGAACTTTCTGGAATATATTGGTATAATCATGTTATTTTTACCCAACAAGAGTGATATTTTGAGTTATGTTGACAAATTTCCTGTTATTGAGCCACTCTTGCATTACTGAGTTTTCTTTGATAATTTTTTTTTTTTTTTTTTTTACAACTTATTAATCAGATAGCTTTGCCTGTCATTTTCATTGGGGGCATTGCATATATTATCTTTTATATTAAAGTTATATAGCCTTCATAAAGCAATTAAGATTTATCATTTTCAATAGTTTGACATAGTTTAAGTAACATGGAATTTATATTTAAAATTTAGATACAAATTGTATGTGAATCCACCTGTCCTATTTCATTTTAGTGGTAATCTTTAATCATTATAATCTCTTTTATGTTCATCATTTAGTCAAGTTTTTCTTTCTTTTGGGGGTTATGTTTGATCATCTCCTTTAGTTTTTAAAATTTCTTGCCATAGAATTGAATAGTTTCTTATGATCTATTAATCTTCAATATTAGTGAGTTTTCTCATTACTTATCAAGTATATTTTTACTCTCTTGTTTTTTAAAAATTCTTCCTTTGATATGGTATTTAACACTTTTTCTTCCCAAAGATCTAATTTGGGATTTAGGTTTTCATGGTATAATGCTACCACTTTTTCTTTGTTATTTATTTATATTTTATTAACTTTAGCTTTTGTATTTATTAATCTTTCTTCCTGTTTATGTTTATTTTATTATGCAATTCCCAATTGCTTGAGATACACAGTAATATTCTTTTACTCTAATGAAGGTATGTAAGCTTATTGATTTTCTTTTGATTATAGGTTTTTCTTTGTGCCCTGTAATTTGTGGTGAAATGTTTTCCTTTTTATTCCTTTTTCACTTGAAAGTAATTTTATTTTTTTATATTCCCTAAACCAAAGGTTATCTGGAATGTGTTTCTTAATTTCTAGGATATTAACATTTTTGTCACCACTTAATTTCATTATTTATTTTAAACTTTATTATGTTTTGAAAAGAAATTGTGGCATTATTTTTGTTTTTTGAGGTAAAGAATCTAGTTTTGTAATTGTTCATGGATATATGCAAATATGTACCATCATTTCATATATAAGTATATAAACTTTGCATCTTGATGTATTATGTAATGTATATATAGATGTTATTTCATTCAATTATTCCATGACTTTACTAATTTTTATATGTTAAGTATTTCCAACTATAAAAGGAATATGTTAAACTCGTTCATCATAATTTAGCAACATGGCCTTTCATTCAAATTAGCTTTACTCTCTGTATCAGCTCTAATATTTAGACATACAGGATTGTGTTTATTACATCCTCTTCATGAATCATAGTTTTTACTGCTCCCTCCTATCCTCTTCATATTGTTTAGTGTTCTTAAATACCACATTGTCTAATATTAATATTGCTATGACTACTTGAATTTGCAGTGTCTTGTGTCTCTTTGCCCAATTTCTTTTTTTTCAGCCTGCCTTTATCACTTCTTGTGAAGTGTGTATTTCTGGGTTTTGCGTTCTAATCCAAACTGAATCTGACTTAAGGGGATTTAAAGCCATTCACATTTAATATAATATCTTATATACTTGGCTGTATTTCTTCTATTTTAATTTATGTTCACTATCATCCTTCATGCCTTCCTGTTTTATTGATCTATATGTTAGCTGGTATGATCAAGATGGTATGATTCATCCCATTTATCCCCTTTGTTAATTTTAAAGTTCTTCTTTACTTTTTCTACCAAGAAAATAGATTCCTAAGTTCATGCACATTGCTGCAAATGGCACAATTTCATTCTTTTCTTTATGGCTGAGTAATAGTCCATTGTATATATATATATACTACATCTTCTTTATCTATTCATCTGTTGATGAACACTTAGGTTGCTTCCATATCTCTTAGTTATTGTAAATAACCCTGCTATGGACATTAGGGTGCATGTATCTTTTTGAATTAGTGTTTTCATTTCCTTTGGCTATATACCCAGGAGTGGAATTGCTGGGTTATATGGTAGTTATATTTTTAGTGTTTTTTTTTTTTTTTTTTTGAGGAAACTCCATAATGTTTTCCATAGTGGCTGTACCAACTGACATTCCCATCAACAGTGTACAAGAGTTTTTAAATGGAATACAACCTATAAAAATGTTGAATCACTATGTTGTACACCTGAAACTAATATTGTAAATCAACTATATTCAATATTTTAAAAATGAGCAGAAAAAAACTCAAGTGAAAACAAAGCAAAAAAGATTCCAAAAATAAAACACATAATTTGGCAGTTATTCTCAACTATCACATAAAAATAAGGCACTCACCATTCCTCTTCCAACAATGTGCCTTTTCTTATGCCCAAAAGATAAAACTTATAAAAAATATCTTTACCTTTTCCACTCTAAAATTGCCCTTAGTAAATGTTTTTACTTCATCATTATCCTTCTCACGTCAGCCTGTAGATTTTACCAAATCTTCTAGTTCTTCCTGTCCTAGATTATTTGTAAATGTTTCATTTGCCTCATCATTATTTAACATTATCCATCTATTAATGTATTTATTTATCCACAATGGGGTAGAAGGCTCATTGCTCATTACTGTTTCTTCTTTATCATCTCCTCTCTTGATGTCTCCTTTGGGATTTGTTACTTGGTTAAATTTTTTTTTTTATTTGTTTTCTTTTAAATTTTTATTGAAATATAGTTGATTTACAATGTTGTGTTATTTTCAGGTGTACAGCAAAGTGATTCAACTTGGTCAGAATCTTTACCCAAGTATTTTCCTCATTTAAAGTATGTGGTTGATATAATTTTTGAATACTGTATATTAACAAGTAACTTTCTTTCTCCTTAACAAGTGAATGCTATCTTAACTAGAATAATGGATTCTCATGTTCAGACCTTCTCACCCAAGAGTCTCATAGTTGTTTTTCCACGGTCATCCAACTTCTAATGTACAGATTAGAAATTTGATTTCAGTCTGATTCTCCTTTTACGTAACCTATTATTTACATCTGGAGGCCAGGAGAAGTCCTATTCAGCATCCAATTCTACTGCTCAGCTTCTGTTACTTTAAGCTTGAGACTAGCATATCTTCTTTCATCTTTTAGCTATCTACAAATAAAAGCTGCTCTACCACCTGCACTGTTTCTTCTCTTTTTTGTTTGAATGTCAAAAAATTCAAACAAAATGTGGAACAACAACTAAAGTTGAAATAGGAAGTTTTTCCCTACCTACCCTGAAATTATATTATAGGCTCGTGAAAAATTAGCAAAGGTAAAAATGGTGAACTTTTACTCATGCAGCTAAATTCTGGGCAGCGATTTACTTACACTTACACAAGACAGACGCCTACAAAAGAACCAGGCCATCAGCACTGTAAAATAATTCAGGGGAGAAGTGTTTTTAATAATCACAATTCTGAGTTACTCATCAAACTCATTCGTTGTATATATCCCAAGAATGTTGTATAATTTTTCAAATGCCATTGCTACCACTCAGAGAATTGTCACTGTGCAGTCTTATATTTGCTTGCAAAAACCGTCTGTCTTTTCAATTGGCTTTATGTCATAGCGGGGAGTTGCCCAATTGTACTATGAAGTGTTGCACTGTGAAGCATTCACGTAAATATAATCTTAGGCTTGTGCCTCAGGCATTTACCAAATGTAGAAGTAAAGCAACTTATTTCTTTAGTTCTAGCAAATGTAAGTATTATTGAATGTTTAGAGGACAGAAATATAAGTTCAAAAATATTTCTATGACTTGCAAACATAAAATTCTTTTTCTATATATTTTTTCTAAAACATCTAAAGATATGGATTTCACATTTAGATAATGTATGCACTTGAAATTATTATGTGAGTATATGTTTGCATGTGCACATGTGTTTTCTGTGAGGTATGAATGCAATATTATTTTTTCACACAGTGAGCTACTTTTTTCAAACACCATTTCTTGAACTATTCATTTCTCCCCAGTGATCTGCAATGATACTACATCATATATTACATTTCTATATATGTATGGATTTATTTCTAGATTCTTTATTCTGTTCTGTTTGGTCAATTTGTCTTGATTGCCAAAGCTTCACAATAAGTCAATTTCTGGTAGAGTAAGCTTTTTTTTTTTCCCCCTCAGAATTGTCATTATTGGTCAGACTTTTCCACAAACATTTTTATAATCAGATTTTATATGTTTCCAGAAAACCACTAGCAGGACTTTTGACAACATACTGAGTATATAAATTATTATGGAGATAATTAACAATTGTTTTGTTATCAAGGCTATGCAATTAAGTTGTTTCTTAACAGCCCTGAAGCGGATGAATGTGGTCAAAATGATAGACAGTCTTTAAAATTTATTGAGACTTGTTTTTATGGACTGGTCTTTCCTCACAGCAGAAAATAAGTTCTAAAGTTATTCATTAGATACATTTGTCCCTATAGCTAAATTTTCTATATCTTTGCTAATATTTTTCTGATTGTTCTATCAATTCCTGAGTGAAATATATTAAAAGTTCCCATTATCGTGATGCATTTGTCTATTTTTTCCCTCGTAATCCTATCACTTTTTGCTTATATTTATTAGTAGTTTCATATATTCCTGATGAATTTACAATTTATTATTCTGTTTTATCTTCTTTATAACAATGATTTTTTAAAATTTGTCTTGAAGTATACTTCCTTTAAAATTTATACAGATATAATAGCTTCCTATTGATTAGTATTTTCTTGGTATATCTTGGTTTATCTCTACATTTACTTTCAACCCTCTGTGGCCTAAGATTTTAGTTTTCAGTTTTGTTCTTTTGTAAAGAGTATAAAATCAGATTTTGTTTTGTACCTTTTTAGCAATCTCTCTCAATTAGGTACTTTAATTTGTTTATATTTATTGGTTCTATTTATCTTTGTCATTATGGATCCATTTGATTTCTCCAATCTTGTTTCTTTTCTATATTTTTCCCACATTTAGATGGATAAAGTTTGGTAAATCTGTTATTTTTTATTTTGCTTCATCTTTCTATTTGTTTGATAGTTATACCGTCTAACCTAGGGATAAGCAAACTACAGCCCACAGGTCAACCCTGCCTTGCTTCTTGTCATAAATGAAGTTTTATTGGAACACAGCCATGCTCATTGCTTTACATGTTGTCTCTGGCTGCTTTCATACCACAGTGGCAAAGTTAAATAGTTATTACAAAGACCATATATGCTTGCAAGGTTTGAAATACTTACTGTCTTTATAGAGAAAGCTTGCTGACCTCTGCTCTAATCTATTATTTTTTGTGGGCAACCTTAAAACTTCAATTTGCATACTTAAAATCTAAACTTAATTAACATCTTTCTTGTTCTTATTAAAATTTCAAAATTATTATTAGAAACAATAAGTTTATATATATATATATAATTTAATAATACTAATTTCATTGCTAACAGAAATTTCACCGCTTACTAATCTCATTCCACATCTTCATGAATTTCAGTCTTATTTGCATTCACATCTTCCTCTTGGGATCATTTTCTTTTTACAGATCCTGTTGCTGGTATATTCTTTCATTTTTATTTTTTTAAACTGCCTTAATCTTGCTGTCTTCTGAAATAACTGTTTATAGGTACACAATATTATTTTAGCACTTATTTTTCCTCTCAATATTTTGAAGAAAATCTTTATTTTCTTGCTCCCATTATTACTATTGAGAAGTTTCCTATCAGGTTATTGTCATTACTTTGTAGGAATCTTTCTTTTCATTCTGACTTCTTTTAAGTTCTTTTTGTTTTTGACTTCTGCATTTTACTACAAGCATAGATATGGCTTTGTTTTTACTTATCCTATTTGGAATTTACTGTGAATATTCGTCTCTCATCTATTCTGAAAAGGTCTCAGCTATTATCACTTTGAATATTGACTGACTTATTCTATATATTATATCTAGAAATACACTGGGACAAACAAAAGAACTTATTTTATTCTCCTTGACTCTTAACCTCTCTTATATAAATTTGATCACTTCATGCCTCTAAATTGAAGTCTGCCTAATTCTTCAGATCTGTCTTCAGTTCATGAATTTTCCCTTCAGCTCGTGAATTTTCCCTTCAGCTGCATTTAATCTTTATTTAACTATTTTATTTTTTAGTGTTAAATGTCAATATTTATGTTTTTATTTTAAATGCTATAGGTGTTTTCAAATTTGCCTAACTACTTGTAACAGTCCTTATTCCCTTTTTCATGTTATTAACTTTGCCTTTTATTTCTTAAATACCATATTCATTTTAAAAAATATATTTTGATGATCATTTTAGTATCTAATGTTTTCTGAGCTCTATTTCTGCAATTGAAATTTTCTTCTGATTTTCTCTCATGGTGGGTGGCTTTTTCCTATATTTTATTAAGACCATTTATTTGGCTGATTACATCTATAGTAATCTTGAAAGGCATCATTGAAGTTATATTTCATAAGAATAATTTGCTTTTGTTTATGATAGGCACTCTGGACTATTCTAATCTATCATATTTTAAGGTAAATGATTGACTTTCCTGAAGCATGATGTTTTGTATGGCAAACAGTTCTTAGAATATCTAGTTTTCCATAATACTGGAAGAAAAAGCCAATTTTTCCTTCATGCAATGTTAACAAAAGAATTATCATAGTGTTCCAAGAAAATTTTCTTATTATCATTGTTTAATTGTATATAAACAGAGGTCTATATTCTCTTTTAGAGCTAGAAGAACATTTCCACTTCTCCATTACTTTGCATTAATAAGTGCTAAGAAAATTATAGGGTAAGAGATTGAATACCGCTTTATGAATCATACTGTTCCCTTGTTTTTTTGTAGAGTAGGCTTATGGACATAGCATATAATTTTCCTCAAGTATACTGATTTTGTCTAAGGTTCTTTCCATTTTTTCTAACTGTTTTCACATCTTTCAGCTTGTCTTTTTACTTTTTACCCCCTCTTCTCCTCTCATCTAAATCATCTGTATTATGAACAATTAAGATTCCTATTTTTCTATTTACTGTGTCAGGTCACCAACCCACCTGAGCATCTCCTTTGCTTTCAAGTGTTTTTTGGCAGTGAGCCTGTAAGATAGGTCAAAGTATCTGTGAACTTTTTTCTGTTGCTCTTCTTACAATATTAACTTTGTATAGTATCACTAAAGACCTCTAGTCAAGGATAGATGTCCACTGCTTAAGGGATCTAGTTGACCAAATGACACTTTATCAAAATATTAAGGTACTGTATTTGTGGGGCTTGAGTTATTTTAATATAAAGGGAAGCCTTTGTAAAAACAAAAATAAATTAACTTTTGTTCAATTTTTATATCTTTCAGGAACAAAAATAAAGCAAATTTACTGTGCATAATTTAGACTAGTTTCTATAAAAATTCGATAATTGTGGTTTTAAGCTAAAAATATAAGTTTCAAACCACTATTGTATTTCTAAACAGACCTGTATTGATGTCCCTGAGGAAAGCCTAAGGACTTCATAAGCCAACTACTAATTTAAAAAATAAATGCCTTTGGGAACAACTCTTAAATCCCAACTGGTAAGCTGCTTATAGTCTGAAGTATGTTAATAGAAACTATTTTTTCTTCTTATTAGATACATTCTAAAACATATAATAAGTTTTAACTTAAACATAAGCAATATAAATTAAATGGACAACTAGGTAATAAAATCAGTTTAAGAAGGTCAAATATTATTCAAGTATTCTGAATTAAAGGAGATTTCCCTTTTAATGAGTTTATGGAAAATTATTCAGCATTTTTTTGTCTTAGACATTGAAATATTTCAAGCTTTATCTACATAAAAATAGATAAAATGGAGAAAAGTCCATATATATTGTTTTTTTAGACCCTTCTGTTGCAATAAGGTAATTAAGTAAGGGCTGGATGGGTAGGTTATTAAAGGATACATATGGAACAGTAAATGAGGTAGAATTTCATGAAACAGGAGCTAAAGCAGACCTGGACCTTATTGAGAGTAGCATTCTGGATCCAAAGCAAATTAAGAAATCCTACCAGTAGGAATACGTAGATGACAATCTCTTCTTCTGACATCTGTTCCAATCTTTTCTTCTAACCATGAAAATCTGCACCCTGTACTCTATTTTTTCACCTTCTCATAGTCTCTGCTTAATTAATGGCTTCTTCTCTCTCATGCCTTTGGTTTGTCATCATGCCTTATGTTCCTGTTCTACCTTATGTCCTCGGCAATATACTCATTCAGCGTCATCTCCTTCCTCTTCATGACATTAGTCTCAGAAAGTTGCCCAGGTCAATCTTCTAAGAGGTAGAATCTAACTGACCCAGTCATCTATTTGTATGAGGCCATATCATGGGATCCTGAGCAGCCTACTACTGGCTGCTCACCACTGGTCTAATTAACCATGGCAGGAGGCAGGGAAAAAGCCATACTGTAGAAAACCTAGGCCCACAATACTGCCCATCCCCTTAAACTATGGTTGAATTCCTCCTTAGAGGGGGCTCTGTGCTTTTCAGATATTTTGAGGTAACTAGCCCATGGCTGTAAGAAAATACATTTCTTCCCGGTTGCCAATCAGTATTTTCTGACTGACTACTCCATGTTATAAGAGTTTACAAAAGAAATGACATCTAGGTCCTGACCACAGAAAACTTACAATGCTGCCTCATTCAGCTCTCAATTTAGAGAATCTTATGCCTCTAAATATTTCTTTCAATGGGTACACTTATTTTCTTATCTCTTTGAAAGTAAAAATTCAATTGACCCATCTTCCTTAACCTTCTTTCCATTTAAAGTAAAGGATAGCTAGGCTTCTCTTCCTACCTATCTTTTGTAAATCCTACACTCCTAGTAAAAGAATTCAAAGCTGATCACTGATTTCTGGTTTCCAGTTCTGCAATATAAGGATCTTGGAAGTTGCAACTATGTCCTAATAACAAGTAAAAAGCTGAACACATTGAAAAACTGAAAATTTTTGTGGAACCGCAGGAAAGGGGAAGACACGGAAGAAATGGCTGGCCTGATGATTGGAAAGACAGTCAGGCAAATATAAGGAGGAGTGGCTTAGTAGAGACTCCTGAGCTGAAACAGCCTTGGGAACCAGGATTGGGTAGGGAAACCCGAACTGTAATAGATGAATTGCTGGAGGCACAGTGTGCTAAGTCTGAGAGTGAAAAACTCTAGGAGGACCTAGTCATAAGGAGACCTCCACAACATTCTGAGATTTACCTGCAGGAGTTTGACCAGGTTCCCACAGTCAATATCAGAGAAAAATTTCCTGGTGCTTCCACCTGGGGGAGGGGAAAAGGAACCACTTAAAATATACCAAAGCACTTTGTTCTTCTTAACAAGGCCTGCCTTCAGGGTAAGCTAGTGAATCAGAGCTTAAACTCTGGTATTATCAGAGCTTAGCTGACCCAGAGGAAGGAAAATACCTACCTCCAGCCCCCCCAGCCTTCCTGTCCTACCTGAGCAAAAAGAAAGAAAACTGAGAAACACAGGAAGTTCACAGTCCAGAGGCATAGGGTCACTGAAAGACTGAGACCTAATTATAGACTATAGAACACTTCCCCTCCCTCACTACCACATTATTACAGTCCTATTCATAACAGTTTACCCAGTACCACGTTCAGCTACCAAGAAAAAAATTACATGGCATACCTATAGGCAAAAACACAATTTGAAGAGACAGAACAAGCATCAGATGCAGACATGGTAGGGCTTCCCTGGCGGTGCAGTGGTTAAGAATCCGCCTGCCAATGCAGGGGACACAGGTTCGAGCCCTGGTCTGGGAAGATCCCACGTGTCACGTAGCAACTAAGCCTGTGCACCACAACTACTGAGCCTGCGCTCTAGAGCCCGAGATCCACAACTACTGAGCCTGAGTGCCACAACTACTGAAGCCTGCGTGCCTAGAGCCCATGCTCTGCAACAAGAGAAGCCACCACAATGAGAAGCACACGCACCACAATGAAGAGTAGCTCCTGCTTGCCACAACTAGAGAGAGCCCACGCGCAGCAACGAAGACGCAATGCAGCCCAAAATAAATAAACTTATATATATAGAAAAAGAAGCAGACATGGTAGAGATGTTGGATTATCAGACTTAGAATTTAAAACAACTATGATTAATATTCTAAAGGCTCTAATGGATAAAGTAGATAGCATCCAAGAACAGATGAGCAATGTAAGCAGAGAGATAAAAATCCTAAGGAAGAAGAAAAAAGAAATGCCAGAGACAAAAACCACCATCATCCGGAATAGTTCTAGACAGTTGTCAATATCACTCAAAAGCTTTTGATACTGAAATTCAAATCCTATGAATTTATGTAGGGAAATAATCAGAGTCACATGAATACATTAAGGTAAAAGAATATTCATAGTAACACTTCAATTCTTTTTTTAAAAAGTGTAACAATTGGGGCTTCCCTGGTGGTGCAGTGGTTGAGAATCTGCCTGCCAATACAGGGGACACAGGTTCGGGCCCTGGTCTGGGAGGATCCCACATGCCGTGGAGCAACTAGGCTTGTGAGCCACAACTACTGAGCTTGCGCGTCTGGAGCCTGTGCTCCGCAACAAGAGAGGCCATGATAGTGAGAGGCCCGCGCACCGCGGTGAAGAGTGGCCCCCACTTGCCGCAACTAGAGAAAGCCCTCGCACAGAAACGAAGACCCAACACAGCCAAAAATAAATAAATTTAAAAAAAAAAGATTAACTTGAGACATTTAAAAAAAAAGTATAACAATTGGAATGAAATTGATAGTACAGTCATAATCTAATACTATAAGTAAATAAAATTTTAAAAAAATTGCCACAGTAAAATGCTCATATTATATCAAAAAGAGATTTCCAAAACAGTATGCACATTATGATACGAATGCATAGATAGAGGATAGGAATACATATAGCAAAATATTTAAACTGGTTAGCCTTAAGTTTTAGATGCATGAGTGATTTTTATTTTTTCATTATATTTCTCCTGTCCTTCAAATTTTCTGTTTAATTGGAAATGATTTAAAAACTATTTTTATTTACAGTTTTCAAGGGTTCAAACTATTAAGCACAACTGATAAGACACAGAATCAGCCTAGGAATCACTTGAGTTATTCAAACTACTAAGGACTTGCTCTCTCAAAAATTCATGACCAGGCTTCCCTGGTGGTGCAGTGGTTGAGAGTCCACCTGCCAATGCAGGGGACACGGGTTTGTGCCCTGGTCCGGGAGGATCCCACATGCCGCAGAGCAGCTGGGCCCGTGAGCCATGGCTGCTGAGCCTGCGTGTCCAGAGCCTGTGCTCCTCAACAGGAGAGGTCACAATAGTGAGAGACCCGCGTACCGCAAAAAAAAAAAAAAAATTCATGACCAAGACAATTAGATATCCATATGCAAAATAAATAAGTTGGACTCCTACTTCACATAATATATAAAAGTTAACTCAAAATGAAACAGAAACTTAAATATAAGAACTAAAACTATAAAACTCTTAGAAGGGAACAATGGTGTAAATTTGCGCGAACTTGGATTAGGTAACAGTTTCTTCCATGTAATGCCAAAAACATAAGCAACCAAAGAAAAAAATTAATTGGACTTTATTAAAATTTTTAAAAAAAACTTGTGTGTCAAAAAACACTATCAGGCTTCCCTGGTGGTGCAGTAGTTGGGAGTCTGCGTGCCAATGCAGGGGACACGGGTTCGAGCCCTGGTCTGGGAAGATCCCACGTGCCGCAGAGCAACTGGGCCCGTGAGCCACAACTACTGAGCCTGTGCGTTTGGAGCCTGTGCTCCGCAACAAGAGAGGCCGTGATAGTGAGAGGCCCGCGCATCGCGATGAAGAGTGGCCCCCGCTTGCTGCAACTAGAGAAAGTCCTTGCACAGAAAAGAAGACCCAACACAGCCAAAAATAAATAATAAAGAAATAATAAATTTTGAAAAATGCTGGGAGTTATCACAATCATTAAAAAAAAACTCTTCTTTCATTATTTAAAAAAAAACACTATCAATTAAGTGAAAAGACAACCCATTGAAAGAGAGAAAATATTTGCAAATTATAAATTTTAGAATTTTATATTTGCAAATTATATAGGGTTTGGCACCCAGAATATATAAAGGACTCTTACAGCACAACAATAAAAAGACATATAATCCAATTTTCAAGGGTTCATCAATGAAGAGACATTTCTCCAATGAAGATATACAAATTGCCAATAAGCACATGAGAAAATTCTCAACATCATTAGTTATTAGAGAAATGCAAATCAAAACCACAATGAGATCACACTTTGTAACGATTAAGATCACTACAGGGCTTCCCTGGTGGCGCAGTGGTTGGGAGTCCGCCTGCCGACGCAGGGGACACGGGTTCGTGCCCCGGTCCGGGAGGATCCCACATGCCGCGGAGCTGCTGGGCCCGTGAGCCATGGCCGCTGAGCCTGCGCGTCCGGAGCCTGTGCTCCGCGGCGGGAGGGGCCACAGCAGTGAGAGGCCCGCATACAGCAAAAAAAAAAAAAAAAAAAAATCACTATAATCAAAAAAAGCAGGAAAAAGTGTTAGCAAGTATGAAGAGAAATTGGCATTCTCATATACTGCTAGTGAAAATGTAAAATGGTGCAGCCACTTTGGAAAATAGTTTGGCAGTTTCTCAAAAGTAAAACAGAATTACCATAGCATTGAATTAGCAATTCCAATCCTAGGTATATATTCAAGAGCATTGAAAACATATATTAACACAAAAACTTATACATGAATGTTCATAGGAGCATTATTCAATAATAACCCCCAAATTCAAAGAATTCAAATGTCTATCAACTGGTAAATGAATAAACAAAATTTGTCATGTCCATACTATTATATTATTTAATCACAAAAGAAATGAAGTACTGTTACATGCTACAACATGGATGAAACCTGAAACAATTATTCTGAGAGAAAACAGATACAATACAAGAGGCAATGTATTTTGAGATTCCATTTATATGAAGTGTCCAGGATAGGCAAATCCACAGGGATAGAAAGTAAATTAATGATTGGTAGGGGAAAGAGGAGAATTGTAACTGCTAGTAGGTTTGGGGTTATGGGTTTTCTAATTGGGGTGATGGAAATATTCTGAAATTAGATAGTGGTGACAGTTGCACAACATAGTGAATATACTAAAAGGCACTGAATTGCACACTTGAAATGGTGAATTTTACGTTATGTGAATTATATATCAATAAAAATAAGTCCATGACTGCCTATGTCTTGCCAACTCCACCTGTTTTAGATCTCTGGCTGTGATAAGAGCTAACCTTATAACCAATTATTTCTTAAAAAGCTTTTTGTAATTACATTGGGAATTGGGGGGTGAAAGATGTTAATTTATGTAAGAGAGTTTTCTTATAACAAACACTGTTGTTTTCCCCCCCCTTGGAAAACTAAAATATGTGTAGTGGTAAAATGATAAAGACTTATATTAAGCTAGTACCAAATGCCATATATTACATCTTCCTCATTGGAACCATACACATCAAGTACAATTAATACCCCGGAAAGCCATGAGATAATAGGGTTTATCCATTATAAACAATGAGGGTGGCCTTCTAGACTTACCTGTCAAGAAGACAGTCAACTTTCAATTATATCCCTCAACTCAGTGGTCAAAATGAGAATCACAATATTGATAATAGATACTTTGAGATCTATTACCATTGCTACTCCTACATCTATAAAAGTAGATATGGCTGGATACATTAATTCATGCATGTCATATAACATTAAAAAATTGAGAAGCATTAACAAGACCATCTCTCCCACTTAGTTTGTTAAAAGAGCTGCTGAGAAAATATATAACTTTTTCTTTACATTCACATTTGATTGACAGGCATTTACAGTACCTATATAAGGATTTACTCTCATGATAGTTATGACCTATAAGCATATAACTTAATGATTATAGCTTGTGTGAGTAAAGCATGAGTGGAGCCCAAGTTAGGGCAGGACTAGATGCCTGTGTGGATTATTTCCAAGTGCTTTTCAGTGAGGTAAACTGACCAGTCGCTTCCTGGATTGCTGATTCCAATTGTAGACCACTGGTCAGTATGGGATGTAATTAAGAAAATTCAAGCTATCTCCATTATGAGGAAAAATCAGACTGAATAACAAAAAAACAATAAACGCTGTTCATATTGTTGAACATTTGTAGAGTATTGCTTAAGTCAGGAAGGTTGCCAGCGTTTTACTTGTGTCTTTAACCATTGATCTGCAGCTCCCCGCTATGTGCAGGAAGCATAGCACAATGTTTCCTTGGTACAGGAAAGAGCAACTGCCCCATTTACATTTATGCTCTCTCCCTTCCCTGGGGTTTCTCTTCCCTTTATTTAGTATTCACCTCCAAATCCCTAGCACCTGCCTTCTCTGGTTGATTGATTCAGCCTGCCGACATCTAGCTCCAGCTAAAATTCTTTGTGGGCAACAGGAACTGTCCTCAGCCTTGTCTATCCATGGAATAAGAGCAGGAGTGCTTGTAGCTCTCCTGCTTCAACACCCTGGCAGTCACAAGCCACCACCATACTCTCTTCATCCTTGGAGAGCGTTCCTGATGTGGAAATAAAAATAGAGCTGGAGAAAGGAGCCGCCGGAGACTTGTGGGCAGGCAGCATTTAATGTCAGCCATACTGCATGAGTGATTGCAAAGGTTATACCCTACCCACGTTGAATGAATAAGCGCCAGATCATTGGATTTCCAAAATGTCTTGTGGATGAGAACTGTAGTCAGTAATATCAGCCACTTCCGGGAATTAGAAAACTCTTTGCTATTGTTAAAACCAGAAAAGAAACCTTACTGGAAGGATTGCCTGTCCACACACTAGCGACATAGGGAACGAGAAAACGAAGCTAGGGTTTACCTCAAAAGAAAGGAATTTTCTGAAATGCCTGCAAACGTACAACAATAAAAGAGTCTCAGGATGACTAATTTATTTTTATTTTTATTTATTTATTTTTTTTTTGCGGTACGCAGGCCTCTCACTGCCGTGGCTTCTCCCGCTGCGGAGCACAGGCTCCAGACGTGCAGGCCCAGCGGCCATGGCTCACGGGCCCAGCCGCTCCACGGCATGCGGGATCCTCCTGGACTGGGGCATGAACCTGTGTCCCCTGCGTCGGCAGGCAGACTCTCAACCACTGTGCCACCAGGGAAGCCCTATTTTGAATATTTAAGACCTTTATTTACCTTGATAACAATCTTAAGCAATAACCACAGGCACCTTTATGTTAGGTCACCACTCAACAACAATAGCATAATTATGCAATTCAGTGCATCCTAATGGAAACACAAAAGAACTGGCTCATAGCTCATTGTGATTTTTGCAGTCAACACTGCACTTGATGAATTTTGTGGCTAACTATCTTCTCTTGGTTTCACAACCATGCATGCAAGGTACAACACACATGTAAATGGTCACTTAAAGTACAAAATCTGAATGTTGCTGATCCTTTTTCCACATGTAAATTGTACTTAATAATGCTATTTAGAAAATAAATTCAGTGCTATAAAGAGGCCAACTATGAAATGATTACATAAAGAGAACGAGGATTTAATTTAAATAGGACTTAGACTTGTAGAATCAGCTTTAATATATAAATAATGGAAGATGTAAGAAGCCATGTGAAAAGGTAAAAATGGCTACAAAAAACACTCAACAGAAAAAACAATTATCTAAAAACTAAGTAAAAATAAGTATGTGATCAATTGCAAACATTCAGTACAGGACTACAACATGAAATTTTCACAGAGAAATATGAGATTCCACAAAGCACTCTCTCTTAGGTCATTACAATTTATGTAAAACACTATATGTTTGAACTTTATAGGTACTTTATTTCTTACATCAACAATATTAAGAACATTCTCTCAGTTTATGTGAATATGCCCATCCAACGAATAAGAGTTTGCAGAGACAGAAATGTGAGCATTTTGTTTTCTCTTCCAAATAAAATATTGTGTCTTTAGAACAAAGTAAAATAATGAAGTCAGCTTTTTCTTTATTACAAAGCAGAATGCACATCCAAATATACACACAGATATACAACACCTGTTCCTCCTTAATGGTTTGCTTTCCCTTACATCAAACATCCAGTGTGCCAGTAAGTTCTGACTTCAGAATACATCCCAAGTCCAACCACTTTTCATGACCATCACAGAGTTCATTCTGGTCCCACCCACAACCATTTCTCATTAAGACTCCTGCCAGAGCCTCCTAACTGTTCTCTCTGTTCCCATTCCGTAGCTCCCACCACATACAGGCAGCAGAGTGATCTTTTACTATACCCATCAGATCATGCTACTTCTCTGTCCAGAACCCTCCAGTGGCTTCCTACAACATTCATAATAAATTCTAAACTCCTTTTCATGGACTACACAGCCCTATATATCCTGGCCCCTGCCTACCTCTCCAACCTCCTCTCCCACTACTCTCTGCTGTGCTTACTCCGCTCCAGCTACACAGGACTTCTTGTTACTCCTCAGTCACACCAAGCATTTCCTGCCTCAGGGCCTTTGCACTTATTCCCCGTCTGCATAAGTTTCTTTTCGGAAAAAACAGCTTTATTGAGATAGAATTCTCAGAACATACAATTCTCCAATCTAAAGTGTACAAAATTCAATGTTTTTTAGTGTATTCACAGGGTTGTGCAACCATCATCACTTTCAATTTTAGAACATTTTGTCCCCTCTGAAAGAAATCCCATGGCCATATCTTACTCCTCGTTTCTCCTTATTCCCCTCCCCGCCCAAGACCTAGACAACTGTAAATCCACTTTCTGTCTACATTTCCCTGTTTTGGACATTCTGTATAAATGGAATCATACAATATGTAGTCTTGTGTCTGGTTTCTTTTACTTAGCATAATGATTTCAAGGTTCATTCATATTGTAATATGCATTAATACTTCATTACTGTTTATTGCTAATATTCCATTGTATGAATATACCTCATTTTTAATCTATCCAGTTATTAGTTGATAAACATTGAATTGTTTTCAATTTTTGGTTATTATGAATAATGCTGCTATCAAAACTACAATGAGGTGTCACCTCACACCAGTCAGAATGTCCATCATCAAATAGTCTACAAACAATAAATGTTGGAGAGGGTGTGGGGAAAAGGGAACCCTCCTACACTGTGGGTGGGAATGTAAATTGGTGCAGCCACTATGGAGAACAGTATGGCGGTTACTTAAAAAACTAAAACTAGAGTTACCATGTAATCCAGCAATCCCACTCCTGCACATATAGCCAGAAAAGATGAAAATTCAAATTCAAAAAGATACATGCACCCCAATATTCATAACAGCACTATTTTCAATAGCCAAGACATGGCAGCAACTTTAACGTCCATTGACAGATGAATAAAGAAGATGTGGTGTATACGTAAGTATGTGTGTATATATATATACCACAACCTAAAAAAGTGATATAAACAACTTCTCTACAAAACAGAAATAGACTCACAGACATAGAAAACAAACTTACGGTTACCAAAGGGGAAAGGGGGAGAGGGATAAATTAGGAATTTGGGATTAACGGATACATGCTACTTTATATAAAATAAATAGCAGGGACCTACTATATAGCACAGGGAGCTTTATCAATATCTTATAATCTATAATGGAAAAGAATCTTCAAAAGAATATATATAAAAAATGTCACTTTGCTGTACACCTGAAACATCATAAATCAATAATACTTCAATAAAAAAAATAATGGTGCTATGAATGTACAAATTTCTGTGAAGACGTATGTTTTCATTTTTCTTATTATGTACATAGCAGAATTGTTGGATCATATGGTAACACTATGTTTAACATTTTGATGAACCATAAACTGTTTTACAAAGTGGCTGTGCCATTGTATATTTCTATTAGGATAAAATTAAAAAGACTGGCAATGCCAATTGTGGGCAAGGATTTGGAGGAACTGGAACTCACATTGCTAGTGAGAGCATAAAATAGTATAATCTTTTTGGGAATCAACCTGGCAGTTTCTCATAAACATATACTTACCTCTGTGACCTAACAACACTACTTCTAGGTATTTGTCTAAGAGAAATAAACATAGGTACACATGCACATACACAGATGACTTGTATAGGATGTTCATAGCAGCTTAATTCATAACCAAAGACTGTAAACAATGCTAGTTGTTTCAAACTAATAGTAATTCTCCAACAACAGGAGAATGGGTATAAAATTCTGGTATATTCAATGCCCGTTAATAAGAAAATACTGCCGGATGAGCTGCAAGGATAAACATCAAAAACTGGTAAAATGTGCTGAACACAAAAGAGTTCGTACTGTTTGAAGGCCTATAACAGGCAAAACTAGTGCATACTAGAAACAAAATCAGAAGAGTGCTTCTGTCAGGGAGGTTGTAACTGGGAGGAGACATGAGGAAATTTTCTAGGATAATGAAAATGTTCTGTATTTCGATAGGATGTGGCTTACATGTGTGTATGCATTTGTCAGAATTTATCAAACTCTACATCTAAGATCTGTGCATTTCACTAAAAATAAATTATACATCAGTGAAAAAAATTTCAATAAACATACGCTCACGTGAATAATACACAGATTGAGAGCAAAAGAGAGAGAAAGCCAGCCAATATTTGCTAGGCATTGTGGGTCCCATGTGTAAAAGTGATCTCCATGCCAATAGAGCTTACGGCCTACTGGGAGTTGTAGGAAACACTAACTAAATATCTGCTATTTAAACCTCTGTGAGGAATATGAATGAATGACATAGTTTTGGTCCTCAAGGAACTGACAACCTTCTTTCATCTCCCACCCTATAACATCACTAAAAATGAGCCAGATATAACTAAAACCAACCTAAAAAGGAATAAAGAAAATGCCTGATTTTTCTGAATATTCACTTGTCAATCTGTAAATAAGAGTTTCCTAAGAGAACATTCCTATAAATAATATCACTGAATCTGAGCAAAGCAACTGAAAAAAAAATTAAAACAGAAATAAAAAGAAATTTATGAACTTAGGGTATCATAAATTAATGGGGAATGAGTAGGCTGAGTTTACTCTTAGCAAATTATGACAATTGATTTTTATATGAGTACAACTGGATGCAAATAATTAGTCCCATAAAATACCTTACTTCAAAAATATACTCAAGAAATGTTAACTAAGAACACAGCTATGCAGGATTTTTTAAAATATCTCAAGGACTAAAAATCAAAGACAATGACACATGAAGACTCATCATTGGGGGATTGCTATGATCAGGTGCTGCAAGGGTGGTTTGAGTCCAATACTTTGAGATGCTTATTAATGAAATAGAAGTGTGGGTAAACAACATGTTAATTAAATTTACTGTTAATACTAAAGTAGGAAGTGTTAAAAAACATCCGTAGAGACAGGCTATAATTGGTTGAGGGGGAGTAAGGAAGTTAGAGAAAGAAAATAACAAAGGGACTGTTATTCTGGTATTTGTTTGTGCCTTTTCCATGTAGAATGACGCATATTGAAAATTTAAGAGCAACCATAAATAATCTGTGACAGGGACCTAGGAATATTATTACTATAAATGTGTAAACAATGGTTGGCCTTCCTCCAAGAGATTTCTTTAATAGGTTCTTCCCAGTCTAAAGTTCCCTGCAGGCAGAAAAGAGAGAAGCACCTAGATTTATCCTCTAAAATTGTCCATGGATGGAATCATTGCCCTGAACTAGGCACTAAGTATGCAGTCATATCTCTTAGGGAAGAATAAGAATAAATAAGGGACAGAAAGCAACTGATACTGCATTCTGAAAGAAACTGGTGAGGACTTTTACAAATCATCCTGATCTACCCACAAGAGATTCTGCCTCTCATCTAGGGGGACCAGCCTTACCCAAATACAATGAGGTGCTGGTAAAGTAAAATACTTAAAAATTATGCCAGATTCGTCTACATCCAAGAGTACTTGACAAAAGTTGCACATATTGTACAAGAAGATAAATTTATAGTACCCATGGGGACTTACTGATATTAAAGATTTGCATGAATCCACAAAAATCATAGAATCTTAAGATTTTCCAGGTGGGAAGGAACTAAGAGCAGGTCCGACCCAAACTTTCAGTTTCACAATAAAAGTGTTCCCCTCCAAAGTAAAGGGACAGACCTACAATCGTGATATAAATCACCTCATACCCAGAGCTTCTCTCAATATCCCCAACTGCCCTCAAATCAGGATCACGCCCTGGAATAGGAATTGAGTAGCCAGGTTGTCTAATCTAGATAATCCAGGGTCTCTGCTTAATTCACAGCTGGTCTCGGCATTCAACTGTAAACATGACAAGTGTGTTGATCTTTAAAAGACTAGCTGAAGATAAAACTAATAGCACAAAAAGATTGTCTTAAAAAAAAAAAAAAGGATTGAGCATATAATTTGAAAAAAATGTTCCAAAGATGAACTACTCTAGAATTAAAAGTAGAGACCCATCATCAGATAATTAAACTAGTTAATTAGTAGTTTTCAAGGTCCTTGTTAACCTGGAGTCTATTAAGGCTCTAGATATACATTTGTACAAATTCGTAGTTTTTTTTTTCTCTCCAGAAAAAAAAATGCCTGCCTACCACATTATGGAGTGAGGCATCTTAATGGTCACTTCATTCATCAACCACGCAACAATCCATACAGTGCAAATGACACTAAATATACTTTCCGGAAAAATGTTTAGTTTTCTGACCACACAGAGACTACATCTCAAGGATTCAAAACCTCTGATCCAGGTAGAAAAGCTCCTAGTCTGGCCTCTTCTTTTGCCTTTGAACTTAATATTCTTCTTACACATTCCCAGAATACCATAAATATTTTGCCATTGTGGCATTAAAAACAAACAGAAAAATTGCTAGCCCTTTGATGTTTATCCTGACAAGGATTGCAAGGAATTTCAGTAACCAGAAAAAAAGAATGTCAATTACTCTGTCCATTGATTTATTACCAGTTCTGGACTAGACAAAGGATGACTAGACAACTTTAGGTTGTCTAAGTTAATGGCTGTATGCTACGCAGATCAATTTAAAGCTGAAGTCAATTTAATGAGGAGACACAGTAGAAGATTTACAAAAGCATAAATAGAGCACCTTCCTCTATGATTTCTAAAGAGTGGCCTAAGCAAAGACGTGTGGAAAGATTACCTCAAGGCCTCAAAGTTCTTTGTTCTGATTTGTTTCACAGAATTAAATTTACACGCTTTTTAAAAACCTAATCCAGGGATATCAATTTAGTAGATCAAAAAGAAACAGTGATATAATACATTTCCTTTAAGAATGTTAGTATCAAACCTACCTGAAAATTCAAGAATACTCTTTGATCAGTGATAGTTTCCTGCTTTCTTCTACTACAGAAAGCATCTACCTTGTATATATGCATATAATTATATGCATATAATTATGCATATATATGCATAATTATATGCATATAATTAAATGCATTAAATCTTGTGGGGGGCTCAGTTCAAATCCATCCAAATAGGATGATTGAACTTTGAGGTCTGAACAGACTGAACTTTGAGGTCATTTCAGCTTGACATGACATATTTAACTAGTTATTTTGCTAGGACATAGACACTGTCAGTATGTTAGGTTCTAATAAAACTGGACGATACCTTGCTTTTCTGTTAAAATCCCCCACGTGACGGAGATAGGTGTTTCTCAAAAGGTGATCTATGGATCCCTGGGATGGAATCACCTGGGAGTGGCTGTTAAAAATGTAGATTCCTGAGTCCCACACCAGATACAGTGAATCAGTGTGGGAGGTTAAGGGTATCCCCGATCCACATTTTTAACAAGCCTACCAGATAATTTTTATGCACAAAGTCAGAACCATTGTACAGATACCATACCCAGGAATTAAATGGTAGCTGCTATATAAAAACTGTAAAGAGAGCGAAATGCAAGAATTACCTTTTCCTGTATATCTCTACGATGAAAATGGTAATAACAGTTTATGAACCTTGACACAACTCATCCAGTCCCTTGTATAACCTTTTACAAGATATTTAGTCTTCCTGAAACTTCATTTCCTCATGTTAATAATATCGACATTACAAGGTATTGTCTCTCTTCTTTTACTTTATATATCTCTTTAATCCCATATGTCTTCATGCAAAAGACAGTGGCACAGTTCTTTTATATTTTACAAATGAGAAAACCAAAAGATAATAAATGTGAGTTGTCTAAGGCCTTCCAACCACAAAATCATGCATTCTGTCTGTAGTACATGATTCAGACTTTTGCTGTGATTACTTTTTACCAAATTTGCCATAATTTTTCTTAAAAAATTATAGTTATCACCTCTGCTAGAAATTTTTTTAAACAGTGAACCACACAAAACAAACTATATAGCTTGTTCCATAGTTGACTTTAGTCATATTTCAGAAGGGGGTTTGTGACATAAAACAGACATGAAGAAACAGTGTTCCTAAGTCTTATGTTAGTCCCCTTATCTCAGCAATATCTAATCTTTCTCACTGGACTGCACACTTATAGAGGAGCAGCCTCTCTTGCCCTACAGATATTAAGGACAGCACTTTATAGGCAGATTTCAATAAATAGTTTAAAATAAACACATGGATTTTTATTTTACATCTTTTTATTTTCATGTCGTTTTACTCTGGGTAGACGCAGGATACGATGTTCCTTCTGTAGTTACTTTGGCCATTCATTTGTCAACAGGTTCAACATCTGAAATAAATGGCAAAGCTTTGCAAGAAACTTAGTGGAAATGATTACTCAAGAATGTATTTATTAAGCAGATAATAATACTCCCTGTTGCTCAAGAGGCTTTGAGAACTATCAAAGTATTTCAAGAAATACAAATGTAAGTATATAGTAATAATGAAGGATACCACCCATTGGGTGCTTCTGTAATCAGACACTGTGATATTTGTATTAACATCTTTACCTTACTGATAAATCCTACTTTGCTTTTGAGTCTCAGAGTAAGTGACTTGAAGTTACAAAGAATTCAATCTATCTAATGCTTTCTACACAAATGTGGATATTCTCTTAGGAAGGCACCATGGGCACTTCGAGCTGCCCTAACATTAAGTTGGGAAGGTACTTTAGAGATGAGCTAACCTACCCATTGATGATGTGTACAGATTTTTTTCCCCTGAATCCTGGGATAGAACAGTGGGCTTTTTTCACCTCCTGATGATTCTGATAGTTTAAACCTCTCTCTCTAGAGGTAACATCCAGGACTTGTAGGCCTATTTGCAGGCTAGTGACCATGTAAACAGGCTCCAGTGTGGTGACCTCTGACTGTAGAATCCTTCCAGAGTCAATGGGCCATGTCCTTTGCTTATGGAACAGGGTCAGCTTTCCAACTTTGGGGAATCTTGTCGTGCTGGCAAAGATCATTAGATACAATAGCATCTACTTTTCTTCTTCTGTAAGCTTGGTTTTCATAATAACCTACTGATGTCTTAAATGTCCTCTATCGTCCTAGTCACCCAGGGCCTGAACTGAACATTAACCTTCAATATGTATATGAGATGATAGAGGCATCAAAGTCATAGCATGGAGTTCAATGAACGCCTCTACTGCTACATTCCAGTCATTTTTTTAGTGGAAACCATTCAACTGAGGATGCAAACTGACTGATTCTGCTACAGTGGCAGCACAGAGCTAACCCGTGGAGTCAGTACTTCCTAAGAATGGTGAAAGATCCTAGATGTAAAGGTACTTTCATCAAATATTTGTCTATCATTGGGGAGAAATGCCAAAAACAGGTCCATTGTTGAATTCCTTGGTGATTCCATGCTTAGTACTTTATTTTACTGTACCCTATAAGCTAGATATTAATACTTATAATACCAATCCAGGGTCATTGAAAATACATAAAACAAATAACAAATATCTTTGAGTCGTATCTCTTTTAATCACATGAACTAAAGCCATTGAGGCTTAATTTATACCCAAGCTAGAAACCTAGAACTTTTTAAAAGCTATGTCTGCATTTTCCTGGAGATATTCCTCTGAGCTTTTATAAAATACTTTTAAGAGACTCATTTTTAGGATTTAGCGATTGTTTTTATGTTTTCTGTTTTATGAACTCAACTCTTGTGGTATAAAATGCACTAGTTGCTTTTTGGTACCATGTGAAGTTTGGATGATTATAAAGCTATAGGAAATATATAGAAAATAACTCATTGGTCTAAGCTGGAGTGGGGAACTGTTCCAATGCCACTGACATACATGGTAGAAAAGGAACCCCTGAAAAATTACAAAAACAATCATTTTCATCTTTAATGAGTGAGCCATTAAAAAGTAGCTGGCATCTTAAAGGCTCTAGAAGGTCCAGATCTTATAGGCAAAGTATACATTTTTAAAGAAATAATTTTAAAGAACAGTTTAATATCCGATTCAATGTCTTAGTTAAAAACTGTGTATTTTAAAACGTTTATTGAGTACTTATTGAAAGCTAGACACTGGGAATAGAAAGTAAACATTGACTGACTTATCAATATATTGTAATTGAATGATTTGTCAATTTGCTATAAATAGATGGCAGTCTAAAATGACGTAGAATTAGGGAGAAAGTCACTAATACAGCTGGTGTTATTCACTTACTCAAAAATCTTTTAAAAAATACTTTCTATGTTTCTATCAATGTACTAGGCACTAGAAATACCATGTAAGAGCTGAAGAGACTCATACACCCACACACATCCAGAGTCCCTGCCTTCAGGTTCTTTTCAGTGTAATGCAGGAAGAGAGAATACGTAGGCAGCTATGAAACCATGGGATGAGTGCTGCCAAAGAAGCACAAGACAGGAGAGCATGGAACCCACTGCAGGGTTCAGACAAAGCTTCCTGGAGGTGATTATGTATGAGCGCAGTCTCAAATGAGAGCAAAAGGTAGCTAAGCAAGAAATATGGGCAACAGCAGCCCAGAGAGAACAACATTTGCACAAAGATCTAAGAGAGTCGATGGCACTTGTGGATGATTAGTTCAGAACTCTATATTAAGCCAAGAGAAGGGGAAGAAGGGGAGCAAAGCATAAAGCTGGAGAGAATGGTCTTTGGAAGCCATACTAAGGGGTTGTATTTTATGTTAAAGACAGTGTGACTTCATTAAAGGCAGGAAGGTGGACTTGTTCATATTTGCATTTTAGAAAGATTATTTTTGAGGTAGGATAGAAAAATGATGGGAGAGAGTCAAGGATAAGCAGGAAAACTAGGTAGACTGCAGTCATTAACAGGATAGTGAGGGATTTCATCCTGAGTGATGACCTAACCCCTGGCTCCACACCTGAGTTGGTATCTCAGGCATAGTGGTAGAAGTGGTGAGATGTTTATGGATGACAGGAGACTCGTCCTGGGACCACCCTCCCGATACCTCTCAGGCTGAGAAGCGGGCAGGGGAGCTGTGGGCGGGGCCAGCGCACTCCCTTCTGCAACTCAGCTCATTCTAGGAAACTTCCGTGGTGACTGAGGTATCAGTTAGCTTTGCAGTGTTCAAAACTGAACTCGTCTCTGCCTATTTCTGAAAAAGACCTGAGTTTGGGCTACTGCAGATTCTCTGGATATCTTGGCACATGGACAGACCCACACCCTCCAATCCTGCCAGACCCCTTGTACAAATACCTCCACTTTAAGAGTTCTTCCATCTCATTCAGAAAATAAACAAGTAACAACCCCCTCCCCCAAACACCCAACAAAGAAACAAATGAACAAAAACACGGGAGAGGTAATGAGATGATGAACTAAGTGACAATCAGGAAGGTGGAAGAGGGGAATAGATAAAAGGATATTAAAATTCACGTTGTTTGGTCATCCATTGAATAGGATAAGTTTTTTTTTTTTTAAGAAAGGGTCAAAGGTGGTATTCAGGTTTCTGGCAGAGGCTTTCATGAGGATAGGGAGAACAGGTGTGGGAAGAACGGGAACAAGTGCTGGTGTGCAGAGCTCAGGTGTTGGCATTCTGTGTTCCAGATGTCTGTGGGACATCCAGGTGGAAATGTCCAGTGGTCACTTGAATATATAGGTCTGGATTACAGGCAAGAATTCTGGGATGGAGACAGTTCTAATAATAATGAGTAGCTAACATTTTTGGGCAGTTAACCTGTGCCAAGAACGATTCTAGGCATTTTTATTTTTATTTATTTATTTATTTAACATCTTTATTGGAGGATAATTGCTTTACAGTGTTGTGTTAGTTTCTGCTTTATAACAAAGTGAATCAGCTATATGTATATGTATATCCCCATATCCCCTCCCTCTTGAGCCTCCCTCCCACCCCTCTACTCCAGGTGGTCACAAAGCACCAAGCTGATCTCCCTGTGCTATGCAGCTGCTTCCCACTAGCTATTGTACATTTGGTAGTGTATATGTGTTAATGCTACTCTCTTACTTTGCCCTAGTTTACCCTTCCCCCTCACCATGTCCTCAAGTCCATTCTCTATGTCTGTGTCTTTATTCCTGTCCTACCCTTAAGTTCATCAGAACCTTTTTTTTTTTTATTCCATATATATGTTAGTATACAGTATTTGTTTTCCTTTCTGACTAACTTCACTCTGTATGACAGACTCTAGGTCCATCCACCTCACTACAAATAATTCAATTTCGTTTCTTTTTATGGCTGAGTAATATTCCATTGTATATATGTGCCACATCTTCTTTATCCATTCATCTGTCAGTGGACACTTAGGTTGCTTCCATGTCCTGGCTATTGTAAATAGTGCTGCAATGAACATTGTGGTACATGCCTCTTTTTGAATTATGGTTTTCTCAGGGTATATGCCCAGTAGTGGGATTGCTGGGTCTATACATAGTTCTATTTTTAATTTTTTAAGGAACCTCCATACTGTTCTCCATAGTGGCTGTATCAATTTACATTTCCACCAACAGTGCAAGAGGGTTCCCTTTTCTCCACACATTTATTGTTTGTAGATTTTTTGATGATGTCCATTCTGACCGGTGTGAGGTGATACCTCATTGTAGTTTTGATTTGCATTAGAAAGCCCAGAGATAAACCCATGCATGTATGGTCACCTTATCTTTGATAAAGGACGCAAGAATATACAGTGGAGAAAAGACAGCCTCTTCAATAAGTGGTGCTGGGAAAACTGGACAGCTACATGTAAAAGAATTAAATTAGAACACTTCCTAACACCATACACAAAAATAAACTCAAAATGGATTAAAGACCTAAATGTAAGCCCAGACACTATAAAACTCTTAGAGGAAAACATAGGCAGAACACTCCATGACATAAATCACAGCAAGATCTTTTTTGACCCACCTCCTAGAGAAATGGAAATAAAACCAAAAATAAACAAATGGGACCTAATGAAAGTTCAAAGCTTTTGCCCAGCAAAGGAAACCATAAACGAGATGAAAAGACAACGCTCAGAATGGGAGAAAATATTTGCAAACAAAGCAACTCCAAAATATACAAGCAGCTCATGCAGCTCAATATCAAATAAACACACAATCCAATCCAAAAATGGGCAGAAGACCTAAAAAGACATTTCTCCAAAGAAGATATACAGATGGCCAACAAACACATGAAAAGGTGCTCAACATTGCTAATCATTAGAGATTCTAGGCATTTTAAATGTATTTAAGTCTCAACCACAATTATATTATTTTCCCAGGTAATAGATTACAGTGAACTGATGCACAAGTGAAGTAAAGTTTCTAAGATCACACAGACGCTATGTGGGACGAGTTTGGTTAGCCAAGGTTTTACTGCAGTCCTTGGTGAGCAGTTAAAAATGGAGAAGAAAGAAAAGAAGGAAAACTTACGATATGTTAAAGCGTGAATGAGAGGTAAAGAACTAGAAGCAATGAGTGTACATCACTGTTTTCTCACACAAATATCCAGGCCTTACTGGCCACTGATAAAACGGGATGACATTAACCTTTTGTTTTTTATTTGTTGATTCCTACATAACCATCAAAATCAGGAAATGCATTGATAAAGTTTTCCCATCTAATGATCAAACTCCATTCAAGCTTTAATGTATGTCCTTAATGTCTTTTACAGCAAAAGACATCCAGTCCAGGATCACACACATTTGTCATTTCTCTTTAGTTTCCTTCAGTTTGAAATTGTTTGTCTTTCCTTGGTTTTCAAACTTGATACTTTTGAAGATTATAGGCTACTTATTTTGTAGAATGTTCCTCACTTTATCTGCTGCTTCCTCATGATTAGGTTCAGGTTCTGCATCTTGAGCAGGAATGTCACAGAAGTGATAGTGTTCTTATTTCATCTATTATGTGCTACATGATTTCCATTTTTCCCATCATTAGTGGTGTTAGCTTTGATTCTCTTGATTAAACTAATATCTGCCTGGATAGTGGCTGTGAAATTACTCTTTATCTCTTTGTAATCAGTTTTTTTATGGGGAGGTATTTTGAGGTTATGTGAATATCCTACTCATGATCAAACGTTTGACTTATTCAGGTATTTATATCAGTATGAACTCATGTATTATTTTATTCAATTGGTTATGATCAATACTGTCAATTTTTATTCTGATGCTCCAGTTATGCCATATTTGACCATCGGGAGCCACTTGGAGCTGGATTCTACGCCCTTTGACGTGTCCCCACCCTTCTATTAGCACATTCTTATTTTTTAGCAAAATAAAATTCCCAGGCTCATCTTGTACTTTCTCTGTCCCAGTCCTGGAAGCAGACTTTTCCCAACAAGCCCTGGTTCATTTTAGTGAATGGTATATAAAAGCCAGATCATGACATCACTTTTACTGGAGTATTGCCACTCAGGACCTTAAATCCCCATTTCCTGTGCCAGGTTATATAATACTTGAATGAAGTGTATTCAAGAATGTTGAATAATTGATAGAGAAATCTTTTCCACCTTTAGAGAAAATATTCTTCCCATTCATAGGATCATAGCCTTTCCTTATGGACAGTTTATCCAATATCAGTACTTTCTGCATCAATCAGATTTATATAACATTGAGTATTGGAACCAGTCCGGTTCCCTCTTTCAACTGCCCTTAATGCCAGGTGCAGGTAATCCACCTCATAACAATTCCATGCCCTTTCTGCAGGCATCTAACTTCTTTAACTACTTATCTCTTTCCTTAACCTCTTGAATAAGAATGCCCACAACTCCCCCAAGATCAAGCAGCATTTTGCAATACTGGTCATTCTAAATTTATTCAGGACCAGAAATAGTTCTCATCTCCTCCCATCACATTAACAAAGGCAAAGAACGTCTCAGAGATGTGAATCTACTCCAGAAATACAGAACACTTTGTATTACCAACATAATACTTAACTTCTAGGTCCAAAAAAATATCAGATTTGGGTTAATAGTGTTCTGTTCTCCACAAGAACAACAGGGAAATGCTTGCTTTATATTTATCTAACAAAGATGTCTAATTAAATATTTTTCCAGAACAAAAAAAACATTTTATTTTGCCCCTAAAAAATCTGCTTGCTATTTTGAAATGATAAAGTTTCTAGGGTCTATGGTTTAGGTTTTTCAAAATGATTAGGGCCAAGTGTCTCAGCCAGGATACCCCCAACTGCATTTTTAAGAATTTTAGACAGTGAAAGGCAAGATATTGGCAAATTGTGTGGATTGAGGATGGGTTGAATCTTTTTAATGTGGAAAAGAACTAAGCATATTTACAGGTTGAGGAGGAAGGGCCCACAGCGGGGAGAGACTGGTGATCCAGAGAAAGAACACAGTTGTTGAAGCAGGTTCCTGGGTAGGTAGGGCCTACATTTTGCGTGGTGCTCAGTGGTGACATATTGGTAAGCATATAAAACAAACCTAGAGACTCCCTAGTCTCAAGCTTTTATACGTGATTTGGGCATACTATTTTCTTAGTGGTGATATAAGCTAAGGCTTCAGGTAATATCTGAGCCTTTACCAAATGGGTACATGTGAGTCCCTGCTCAGACTGTCAGAGCCATCCCTACAGTGTTCTGAAATGGGAAAAGCTCCGGAGCCCCTGAAATTTACAGCACAAGGGGATCTTGTGTGGTACGTGACTGGCCAGTCAGCAAGGAATCACAATTATACTACTCTCCCCACTCCCACCACCAGGGGTTAGTAATGGGAGATTAGAAGTTCCTTCAACATGATTGGATGATTGGAGACAGAATCTCTGAAATTAGCAGTAAGAGGCTTGGTCAAGGAATCCTTCTCCTTGAACTTTTGCCTTCACTTTCAAATTAACTTTCTCTTCTTACACAGTACCTTACCCAGAAATGTAGTCACGGTGTTTCTTTTGAGGTTCAGTGCTTAGCCTTGCTGCAGGACACTTCAGTAGGTGACTAACACTTCGCTCCAACTTTACTATATTGAAAGGGATTTAGTACAGAATTTTAGGTGATTTATACAATTAAGAGGGTTGAAGAAAGACTCGAGTCTGAGTGTCTAGGAATGGTTCCCAAACTACAGTGCAGAACAGGACCACCAAGGGAACTTCTGTCCCCGCTTCAATTAGAAGCTGCCTGTGGAATTAGGGTGTTGCTATGACAACCAACTGGCTCCAGAACCACATTTTTTCTGCTAGATGTATCCCAGCCTCTCCATAGTTCCAAATTCAAGTCTCATGAAAGTACATCTAGTTGAGAGACCTCACATTATATCCCAAGTCCTAGTATTGAAGGAAATCTTATTGTCTACCCTCTGAAGTACAGAAGACACACTAGAAATAAAGTCAATTGGATACTGAATCGGCCAACATCTACCACAGTGTTCTACCCATATTCTTGCAGTTAAGGTTGATGATTCCTTTCACCAGAGATATTACTTCCTTGACCAGTGGCTGTCAGACATCAGTCACCACTCCTCATTCTTAATGGGTTATTGCTTGCGCTCTAATATTCCTTCCAAATTGAAATGGGGAGGAAGAAACTTAAGTTCAAATTTCTTAGTCTAGCTGGACAGTTTTCATTTTATGCAAATAAGCAGCATGAGAAAAGAAGCCTTTTCTTAGCTTAAGAATGAATATACCCTGAAGATAGCTCTGCAATGGTACATATATTCCTCAATCTATTTTACCTATGACTCTAGTCTCTTTACCTATGACTTTAGTCTCTAGAGTTTTTAGCATAAAGGACCAACTACAACGTTCCTAATGTCTAAAAACGGACAGTCTTAAGTTCAAAAAGACTTAGTCTTTTTGAACAAAAAAACTAAGGCAGGGGTTTCCGTGGTGGTGCAGTGGTTGAGAGTCCACCTGCTGATGCAGGGGACACGGGTTCGTACCCCGGTCCGGGAAGATCCCACGTGCCGCGGAGCAGCTGGGCCCGTGAGCCATGGCCGCTGAGCCTGCGCATCCGGAGCCTGTGCTCCGCAACGGGAGAGGCCACAACAGTGAGGCCCGCGAACCGCAAAAAAAAAAAAAAAAAAAAAAAACTAAGGCAAAGTCTCAGTTCAAATAGACAATGATACTGCGTTTGCTTGAAACAGGTAAGAAACAGAAATCAGGCCACAGGCCTGAAAGTGTTAATACGTTCCAAAACCATTTCTTTTTCATCAAACTCTCGTTTGAGTTTGAGTGTGCTTAGTTTCTAAGAACAAAGTCAAAAAAGTACAAATGACTGAAACAAAAGTCTGAAGTATTGGGGAATATTAAAGAAAAAAACAACTTTTACACATGTGTGAAGAGGCTATAAAATTATGCTTCTGGGTCTTGAAGAGAAAATTTATAAAAACTTATGTAGATTTTGTATGGATGCCGGTTTTACTGTATTTTGAGCTACTATCCTAGTGAGATCATAGAATAAAGTCACGACTCTGGTTACAAGTTGAAGCCTTTTCTAAACAGTATAAACTTCCCCAGTATTCATCCCCTAGGGAAGAGATGGAATGCTAGACAAGGATATGAAATTCAGAACATATTGTAAAGCAGAGGTCCATGTGGTGCTGGTCTACAGGCCAAATTCAGTCAGCAAGCAGGTTCTATTCAGCCAGAACTATGTAGGGGTTCACATGTTATTTTAAAATTTGTGCTCTCCACTTTGTAATTTGCTTTATTTTTTTCACTGTCAAAATTTCCGGATTATAATATTTCAAGTAAAAATCCAGTTTCCCATCTTTTTTGGAAGTTCTTATAACCTTGCTCCCACAATCTATCATGGTGACAACAGAGAGATCTGCAATGTTGCTGTCCCCAGTTTGTTGGGAACCCACCACACACCCTATGGTCTCTTTACCTGGCCCATTGCACTTATTTAGATTTTTCTGACAGGTGTCTGTATGCGTGTGAGTTAGTCATTTCTGCCTAAGAGAGTCAGCAAAAGAAAGTCCCACCTGTCCTTTGACTCAGTCTCTTAGACATGTCCTTAAAGGACTCCAGAGAGGTAGAACGCTCACCTAGTGAAAGAGGCATACAGAGGGCTCTACAGGGGACAGCCAATGCACAGAGCCTGCTGCACTCTGCTCAACAAACGTTTGTGAAAGGAATGAGTAAGTGATGCAAAGAGAAAATGAAAATGGAGGAAAATTGATGAGTTTGGCTATCAACTTTACTCATTTAAAAGCTGATTATTGTTTCTTATAGAATCTGGATTCTGTTATTTGTAGCAAGTTTTCATATATTAATTGAACAAACATTTGTTACTTATATAAAGCACTGTAATAGGTGTTATGAGAATATACATTAGACATCACTGCTCCCAAGAAGTTTAATCAAAATGTATCTATAAAATGGCCAAAATTACCCCTTTGATAGTAATTAAAAAACAATTAGTAAACAATAGTAAATAGTAGTTAAACAATTTGAGTCCTATTTACACTACTTTTATTAATCATTTCTTTCAATAATGTTATGCTTTTGAATATTACAAACATGTTCAAATTTCACGCCTACCTGTTTTATGGTAGGAGAATTAGCTGAATCAACTTACTTGAACTGATGTGTAAAATGCAAAAAGTTTCCCTTAATGGAAAAGATGATAAAAGTGAACCATGCATTGTCTAAGTATTAATTCCTATTATGATGCTTATATAGCCTTTAGATTAATATCAATTTAATAACAAGCAGTATGGTCTTGGTTAAGAGCATTAGATTACACAGTCAAGCTGTCTACCTTGGGTGAGTCGAACTGATCTTGGGCAGGTCATTCAATGTCTCAAAGTAGATGTAAAAAGCAGATCATAACACTTCTGTGTCATTGTGAGGTTTAAATCAGATAAATTTAAATTAGTACTATGCAGCCACTTAATACGTGTTCTGTAAGGTAAAAAATTCTAATGAAAGCATTAAATAAATCTTTTTAGGTCATTGAACCATGAAAAGCCAGTTGACATATGCCAAAATACGTAACTAGAATCCTTTGAAGTAAAAATGGGTTTTGTTTTTCCCTCGATAATTTAGAAAATATAAATTTAATACAGTTAAATGATTTGTCCATTAATTTTATTTTACTTTTAATCTCTAAGATTAGTCTCTAAACTTTGTTTTAGAGTCAGATAAAATATTTAGACAATTCAAAAGTCAAGTCTACATAAGATTTATTTTAAAACTGCTACCTCTGTCCACTCCTCTTTTCTTAGATAAGTGATAACACACTGTACATGCCATTTTCCACTGAGCTTCTTAGCTTAAGAATATACCCTGAAGAGAGCCCTGCAATGGTACATATATTCCTCAATCTATTTTATAGCTGCTTAATACTCAACTGTGTGTATGTAACATAGTTTATTCAACCAACTCCTTTGATGGATACGTATTTGGATTATTTCTGCTTGGCCAACAGAGCTTCACGAATAGCCTTGTGTATACAATAAGAGCGTCTTCGGATGGATCTCTAAGACAATTTCTAACCTAATTGAAACTTAAAAACATCCTGTAAAGTCTAGGAATTAAAATACTTCATGAAATACTGGGTTATTGCCTATATGACGGGTGTACTCTTGCCTTTGTTATTGTGACAGCATAGGAAGCAGTCTGCCTCTTCAGGAAATTAGATGATTTGCTAAAGTTTTTTGCTCTTTTTCTTTCATTTGTTACTGAAGATAGCTTTCATCTCTCTGCCTCAATGAGATGCCAGGAAAATTACTTAGTAGAAAGATGACATAAAACATTTTTCATGGCCTTTATTGCATTTCCTCATTCTCACACATTGTAAGGAGAATTTTTACACATTGTAAAAGGAATTTTAAGACCTTTTTTCTCTCACCTTTCTCCAAATTTTTAACCACTTTAGTAAAAACTTATTTTCTCATTACAGCTTTATTAAGCTATAACTAACAGCATAAAATTCACCACTTATTTCAAGTCTATAGTTCAGTGTATTTTATTAGATTCAGAGTTGTGGAACCATAACCACAATCTAATTTTAGAACATTTTCATAACCCCGATAAGAAACCCCAGATCCCATTAGCAGTATCCCACCCCCCTGACTAGTTCTAGGTACCAATCTACTTTATATCTATAGATTTGCCTATCCTGAATATTTTACATAGATGAAATCAATAATATGTGGCATTTTGTAACCAACTTCCTTCACTTAGCATAATGCTTTCGAGATTGGTCCATGTTTTAGGATGTATAAACACCTTGTTGATTTTTATTGTCAAAAAATATTCCATTGCATGGATATACCATATTTTATCGATTCATCACTTCATGGATACTTTGTTATTTTCTCCACTTTTTGACTATTATGAATAACACTGCTATGAATACTAGGTACACGTTTTTGGACATATCTTTTTCTTTTTCTTGAATATGCAGCTAGGAGTGGAATTACTGAGTCATGTGAAAATTCTATGCATTTAACTGCCAAACTGTTTTCCAAAACAGCTGCAACATTTACATTCCTACTAGCAAAGTGAAATGTATGCACAAGGGTTCCATTTTTTATACACTTTCACCAACACTTGTTATTGTCTGACTTTTTGAAGTGTATCTATCCTAGTGGATGTAATTTTGGTTTGCATTTTCCTGATGGCTAATAATGTTGAGCATCAACATGCTTATTGGCTATATAAATGTCTTTTTCAGAGAAAGGTCTATTTAATTCTTTGCCAATTTTTAATGCGTTCAATTTATTTTTTATTGTTGAGTTATAGGAACTTTTTATATACTCTGGATAGTAGTCTATTTTCAGATACATGATATACAGTATTTTCTCCCATACTGTGGGTTATATTTTCACTTTGATAATGTGCTTTAAAGCATGAAAATGTTTAATTTTAGTGAAGCCAATTATCTATTTTTTGATTACTTTTGATTTTGTTGTCATATCTAAGAAACCATTTTCTGATCTAAGGTCACAAAGATTTATACCTATGTATTTTTCAAACTGTTTTATACTTTAGCTCTTACATTTGGGTCTTTGATTAATTTTGAGTCAATTTTTGTATATGATAAGGGTCCAAATTCACTCTTAGGGATGTTGTTATTCAATTGTGCTTGAAAAATTTTATTGAAAATACTATCCTCTGCCCATTCAACTGTCTTGGCACCTGGGTCAAATCAGTTTACCATAAATGTATGGTTTATTTCTGGATTGTCAATTATATTCCATTCTCTATATGTCTTGCCTTATGCCAAGACCACACTGTATTGATTACTGCAGCTTTTTAGTAAGTTTTAAAACTGGAAAGTTTGAGTACTCCAACAGACACAGGAAGTAAATCTAGAAATACAGATCTAGGTCAGTTATGAAGGAGTTTTCACTTTATTTTGTTTGGGATATTTAATCAGGAGTGTAACATGATCAGATTTGACTTTTAGGAAGATAACTGACCACACAAGATGGAGGATCAGTTGGGAGAAGCAGAGCCCCTGTGGCAAAAAGACTGGTTAGAAGGCTGTTGCAACAGTTGAAAGAAAATGAGATAGCCACTAAGACAAATGACTGTAGGGAAGATTTGGATAAGATAAATTTAATCAGTACTTAACAGACAATGAACATTAAGTAAGAGGGGTATCAAAAATGACTCCAAGATTCCAAATCAAGATTTCAAGCAAGATGTCTGGGAAAACAAGATATCATGCTGACTTGCATGCTAAGTCACTAAATTACTGATAAATCTTGACCTGGGTCAGAAATGGTCTCAGAGCCTTAGATGGGGTTGAGCCTGCCAGTGGGCACTCACTAATTGGTCCCACATTAGATGAACTGGGTCAGATAGGTCATTGCATTGTGTTAAGAGCCAGCTTCCATTTCTCCATCTCATTCCTAAGGATATTATAACTTGGTCACATTCCTTGCTGAAGTATGTCTATAGCATCCCCTTAACCTACCTGTCACATAACCATCCCTTAAAAAGAAAGAGCAGGGCTTCCCTGGTGGCGCAGTGATTGAGAGTCCGCCTGCCGATGCAGGGGACACGGGTTTGTGCCCCGGTCAGGGAAGATCGCACGTGCCGCGGAGCAGCTGGGCCCATGGGCCATGGCCGCTGAGCCTGCACATCCGGAGCCTGTGCTCCGCAACGGGAGAGGCCACAACAGTGAGAGGCCCGCGGACCGCCAAAAAAAAAAAAGAGCACATTTCACCTGGCTGAAGTTTTTCTCTATAAACTAATATCTTGCTAATACATTTTTTCCAACCATTCAAACCCATTTAAAACATCCATTAAATAGTTTTGCTAGGTATTTACATTAGGACTGTCACTTCATAGTTTTCCAAATGTAATTTTCCCCTATTTTTGAAAGAAATCAGAATGACATTTGCCAACCTTCCATCTTCTGGATCATCTCTTATTTTTTATGATTTATAATCAAACACCAACACTTAAATTTCCAGGTTTTTTGAGGGTTATTGGATATAAGACATCTGCCTCTTGAACTTACTTAAGATTCAGAAATGAGATCCCCAGGACTATTAAGTTAGTATTGTGCATTCATTCCCTCAGGCAGATATAAATTTAGCATATTTGAGACAGGGCATTAGACCTGGTTATCTGGAGTCCCATAAGCAAGCTGGAGAGCAGTAGATGATGGGATTAGGGCGGCTAGGAAAGGGCCAGATCATATAATGCAAATTAGCATAGACTGAAAAACTTCTGAATAGACGACTCTTAATGACTGAATGTTTGTGTTCCCCCAAAATTCATGTTCACCCCCAAATTGATTGTATTAAGAGGTAACGCCTTTGGGAGCTTATTAGATTTGGATGAGATCACGAGGGCAGAACCCTCTTGAATGGGATTAGCGTCCTTGTAAGAGTTACGAGAAAGCTTGCTGCTTTGTGTGACTGGAGGATTCTATGAAAAGGCAGCAATCTATCAGCCAGGAAAGAGGTCCTCACCAGACAGTGCATCTGCTGGCACCTTGATCCTGAACTTCCAGCTTTCAGAGCTGTCAGAAATGTTTGTTTTCTAAGCCACTCAGTCTATGATAACTTGTTATAGCAGCCCAAACTAAGACAATGAGCAAAAAGTCAACTATTTTATACTCCCAAGCTGGTTCGCCCACCATGTGTTTACTTAGCATCAGATCACAGTAATAACAATACATATTTATTGAGTTCTTTACTAAGCACTGGGCAATATTAAGTTTTTTTTATATACCTAGTTTCATTTATTTCTCACAATATATCTACAGGGTACTATATTAGCATTTAGTTAAAGAACAAACTCCATTCTAGTTAAGTTAAATGAGTTTTTATTATAGGGTATTATATAGCTTATAGAATCAAAAGAGAACAGTTCCAAAAGCCAAATAAGTGCTGCCTCTTCTAAGATCAGAAAATCATTGGTCCCAAAACTAACACTGGTCAGGAAGCCACAACAACCAGGTGGCTGCCACAATCAGAGAACTGCCATAAATTAGAAGCTGTTCTAGCTGCGAGCCTAGAAGTCATTCCATGCTAACTACAATCTGCACTAGCAGAATGGATGTCCCATGTCTGCCACTTGGCACCTATAAAGCAAACGACTGGACATGGTGAACTCTGCTTAATGCTGCCACAGAACAAATGAAATGCCTCCAATACATCTTGGCCAGCAGAAAAAGCAGAAGTACATCATCTACTTCACTTCAGCCTTTTAAATTTCAAGAAATGTATCTTACTGTTTAACTTTTATCATACCCACAGCCCTAGCTGCAAGTGAGACTGGAATATGCAGCTTTTGAAGTGGCTTTATTGGGATTCAATTTACATGAAATAAAATTCTCCCACTGTAAGTATAGAGTTCAATGAGTTTTGAGAATTATACAGTTGTTTAACTACCACCACAGCCAAGATATATAACCTTCCCATCATCCTAAAATGTTCACTGGTGTTCCTCCCCAGTCAATCATCTCCTGCCACGACAGTGCCAGGCAACTATGGATCTACTTTCTAACATTATAGTTTTGCCTTTGAGAATTTCATATAAATGAAATCATACTACATTCTCTTCTGTGTTTGGCTTTTACACTTAATTTAAAGCTTTTGAGTTTACATGTTGTTGCATACATCAGTAGTGATTTGTTTCTTTTTATTACTGAGGTCAATAAGCCAAGAAAAAGAAAAAAACGGACATAGAAATTGGTGAGGAAGAAATAAAATTGATTTTAATAGAAGATAAATGATTGAGTAAAAATGAAGTCTAATGAATTTACAAAAAAAGCTACTAAAACCAATAAGTGAGTTTAGTAAGATCGAAGGTTATAAAATAAATACACAAGAATCAATACAATATGGTACTGGCACAAAAACAGAAATATAGATCAATGGTACAGGATAGAATGCCCAGAAATAAACCCATGCACATATGGGCACCTAATTTATGACAAAGGAGGCAAGAACATACAATGGGTAAAAGACAGGCTCTTCAATAAGTGGTGCTGGGAAAACTGGACAGCTACATGTAAAAGAATTAAATTAGAACACTCCCTAACACCATACACAAAAATAAACTCCAAATGGATTAGAGACTTAAATGTAAGACCAGACACTATAAAACTTTTAGAGGAAAACATAGGAAAAACACTCTTTGACATAAACCACAGCAAGATCTTTTTTGACCCATCTCCTAGAGTAACAGAAATAAAAACAAAAATAAACAAATGGGATTTAATTAAACTTAAAACCTTGTGCATAGCAAAGGAAACCATAAACAAGACAAAAAGACAACCTCAGAATGGGAGAAAATATTTGCAAATGGAATGACAATGGATTAATCTCCAAAATATACAAACAGCTCATGGAGCTCAATAACAAAAAACAAACAATACAGTGAAAAAATGGGCAGAAGATCTAAATAGACATTTTACCAAGGAAGACATACAGATGGCCAAGAGGCACATGAAAAGATGCTCAACATCACTAATTATTAGAGAAATGCAAATCAAAACTACAATGAGGTATCACCTTATGCCATTCAGAATGGCCATTATCAAAAAAGCTAGAAACAATAAATGCTGGAAAGGTGGAGGTTCCTTAAAAAACTAAAAATAGAACTACCATATGACCCAGCAATCCCACTACTGGGCATATACGCTGAGAAAACCATAATTCAAAAAGAGACATGTACCACAATGTTCATTGCAGCACTATTTACAATAGCCAGGACATGGAAACAACCTAAGTGTCCATTGACAGATGAATGGATAAAGAAGACGTGGCACATATATACAATGGAATATTACTCAGCCATAAAAATGAAACGAAATTGAGTTATTTGTAGCGAGGTGGATAGACCTAGAGTCTGTCATACAGAGTGAAGTAAGCCAGAAAGAGAAAAACAAATACCATATGCTAACACATATATATGAAATCTAAAAAAAAAAAAACAAGGTACTGATGAACCTAGTTGCAGGGCAGGAATAAAGAGGTAGACAGAGAGAATGGACTTGATGACATGGGGTGGGAGGGCAAAGCTGGGGTGAAGTGAGAGTAGCGTCGACATATACACACTACCGAATGTAAAACACTTGGCTGGTGGGAAGAAACAGCATAGCACAGGGAGATTGTCTCGGTGCTTTGCGATGACCTAGAGGGGTGGGATAGGGAAGATGGGAGGGAGGCTTAAGAGGGAGGGGATATGGGGACATGTGTATGCATATGGCTGATTCGCTTTGTTGTACAACAGAAACTAACATGGTATTGTGAAGCAGTTATACTCCAGTAAAGATCTATTAAAAAAAATCAATACAGGAAGCTCAGTTCAGTGCTCTGTGATGACCTAGAGGGGTGGGATGGGCGGACCAGGCGAGGGAGTCTCAAGAGGGAGAGGATATATGTATACGTATAGCCGATTCACTTTGCTGTACAGCAGAAACTAACAACATTGTAAAGCGATTATACTCCATTAAAAAAAATAAAATGGCTCCTAAAAAAAAAAGAATCAATGGTATTTTTATAAACATCCTGGCAATGAATGATTTAAAATATAGCATTTACATTGGTATCCAAAAATTTGAAATACGGAAATTTTAATATGTGAAAATTCTGTATACTCTTCCCACTGAAAATGATAGACCTTGCTAAGAAAAAAAAAAAAGAATATCTAAAGAAAATGGAGGCCTATACCAGCTTCACGAATCAGAAAATCTAATGTCACTGTCTTAGTTGGCTTATGCTACTCTAACAAAATGCCAGACTGGATAGCCTAAACAACAATCTATTTCTCAGTTTTGAAGTCCAAGATCACAGTGTTAGCAGATTTGCTTCTTGGTGAGGACCTTCTTCCTGACTTGCATGTGGCCACTGTCTTGCTATGTGCTCACATGGCATTTCCTTGGTGGGTGCCAGTGGAGACAGATCTTGTGTCTCTTCTTCTTTTCATAAGGGCGTGAGTTCCATCATGAGGGCCCCTCATGATCTAATCTAAGCCTAATTACCGCCCAAAGGCCCCATCTCCAAATACTATCACCTTGGAGATTAGAGCTTTAACATTTGAATTGGGGAAGACACAAACATTCAGTCCATAGAAATATCCTAGCTTATTTTTGTTTACTTATCATATAAATTTCTGAGAGAGGAGTACTGAAATCTTCAACTCTAGGTATAGATCTCTCTGTTCTTTCAGTCTTATCAGTTTGGGGGTCATGTATTTTGAAAGCACTATTCTTTGAAAGAGTATACATTTAGTACAGTTATACCTTCTTTAACTGGCCCCTTTTACCTATAAAATGTCTCTTTTTTTCCCCTGGTAAAAAAAATCTCTTGTTCTTAAGTCTATTTTGAAATTAGTATAGCCTCTGGCTTTCTTCTGATTATGGTTTGCACAGTATATCTTTCCCCACCTTTTTTTCTTTACCTATTTTTCTCTTTACATTTCAAATGGATTCCTTTATATACAATATGGTTGTGTCTTGCTTTTTCACTCAATGAGTCTTTTGTCTACATCTAGAGTGCTTAGACAATACCATTATTGTGATTATGAGTATTTTCAATGTGTTATTTTGCTGTTTGTCTTCCTAATTAACTGCCTGGATTTTTCACTATTCCTTTTTCCTCTTCCTGCTTCTTTTGGATTATTGATTATGATTCTATTTATCTCCACTAATGGCTTATTTTCCATATACATTTCTGTTTGTTTTTTTAGGGGTTGCTCTACAACAACCTTTAAAACACGCCTTTATGTTACTGCAATCTGCCTTACATAATAATTTCAATATTGTTTATATCAGGACAGCAGTGTACGTCCATTTCTTCTCTCATTCTTTGTGCTGCTTTCATACAGTTTACTTTTATGTGTTATAAATCCCACAATATATTATTTTGCTTTTAACAATTATTTTTTATCTTTTGAGAGATTTTCTAATTGAGATAAAAATGTATTTTGTATTTACTCACATACTTACTATTTCTGGCCACTTTCACTTACTTTTATACATATTTTTTCTGTTACCAATTTTCCTCTGCCTGAAGAAATTCCTTTAACATTCACTGTAGTTCAGGTTTGCTGGAAAACAATTATCTTCGCTTCCAATTGTTTGAAAAATATTTTTCTTTTGTCTTCATGTTTGAATGACATTTTGTGCCTTTGGCAGCTTTTAAGATTTTTCTTATAACATCTTTTGGACAATTTGATTATATTGTGCACTGACGTAGCTTTCTGCACTTTTATTTGGCTTGGGGTTCTTTGAGCTTCTTTGATCCAAGGGTTTAAGTTTTCATCAATTTGGAAAACTTTTGGCCAATGTTTTCTTCAAATACTTCTCTCCTCTGCCCTCTCCCTACCCAACCATCTATCTTTCCTTCTAGGACTCAAACATTTGTGAGACATGTTCATATTGTCCCACAGATAGCTGATGCTCTTTTAAATTTTGTTCAATATTTTTTGTCTCTTCATGCTTCCTTTTTAATCATCTCTAGGGCTATGTTTTCAAGTTCACTGATCATTTCTTCATCCCTAATTTGTTATTAATCCTCTCTGGTGCATTTTTCATTCCATATATTGTGTTTTCATTGCTTTCAATTCTACTTGGGTCTCCTTAATGTTTAATTTTTTCTTTTACATTCTTAAACAAATTAATAAGATTCATAATAGCTGTTTGGGATCCTTTTCTGTCAATTCCATCATTTTTATCAGTTTATATCTGTTTCTATTGATTTTTCTCTTGGTCAAGGGTAATGTTTTCCTACTTCCTTGCATGCCAGGGAATTTTTTCATTGATGCCAGACATTGTAAATTTAAAGATAATGAATGCTAGTTTTATTGTATTCTCTTTAAAAGGTCCAACTTTGTTATGACCTGCTATAAAGTGACTTAGTTCACTTTGATCCTTTTGTGGCTTTAAACTTTTTTCCCCTGCATGCACAGAGCAGTCTTCCCTCTGGAATAATCTATCTTCACTACTAAAGCATGACCTTTCTGAGTACTCTCTCCAGTGGTTTGTGTATTATTAAATTTAGCCACTGTGGCTGGAAGGAATGTGATGCAATTCCTAGCCCTATATGTTTCTGGAATTGTTTGGCAACTGGCTTCCAATGCTTTTTTAATTTCCCCCAGCCTCATAATATTTCACCTCATATTTTCATAAATCAGTACTGCTCAAAGACTAAACAAGACCCCCCTAAAATCTGTGGTGCTCTCTCTCTTTATGGCTTTCTCCTTTCTAACATTTGATCTTGCAAATTATAGCTACCTTGGCTTCCCTGGACTCTAGTCTCTACCTCCTCGATTTAGCAAGGCTATCAGGCTTTCTTTGGTGTCCCTTCCCCATGCTGTGACCTGGGAAATGTTCTTGGGCAGTGAACACTTCATTTGTTCCCCTTCTCTCGGGGATCACAGGCTGGCAGTGCTTGTTGTCCAATTTTTAAAAAAAACATTTGTTTTTATAAATTTTCTCCATCTTTCTAGTTGCTTATGGCAGAAGAACAATTCCTGTAAAAGTTCATCCTTTACAGGGAGAAGCAAACACTGACAGAGATACAGTTTGTAGTTTTCTACCCTGCAGAGAGGAAGGCAGACTAGACAGAAGGTAGAATAAATTTTGAGCATCACCCACCACATCTATCTATATTATCCTCATGCGGCAAAGAAGAACACTTGGGCATAATAATTCATGGAGACAGTAAGTGGTAGAATTAGGATTAGAAACAATCTTGTCTCAGAGCCTATGCCATTAGTCATTCCTCTCTACTTCCTCCTTAATTCTAAATATTCACGCTCATCCATGCCCAACTCTGATTCTTTTCCATTCTGGATCTACTTTTTTTTTTTTTTTTTTTACATCCAAACCCAGTCTAATAGAATAAAGACCCTGGAACCCTAGCTAACTCATTAAAGGAGTAACCACTTTCACAGATCAACAAGAGACAAAATTTAAATCCACGGTTATCATCAGGCCAAACTGACATTCAAAAGAATTAAATTTCTTAATGATGCTGTAGATATATTCCCTCTAAATGAAGTTCTCAGCACCTCATCCTCCTTTCATTTCATACTTTTTCCCCAGTCTTTTTTTTAATTCTCCTTAACTTAAAATAAGCAAATAGTGGGGCCTACATTTTTACTATTAGAATTAATGGGACATTAGAAACAAAAATTCTATGGGCCCAATGTCCGGGCCCAGAAACTCTACCCCCAAAAGGTTTTTATATACCTGTTGCTTAAAGTAGCATTCTGTTATTTGTTAGTTTACTCTCTCTTTCTCAACCAACAAATATTGCTCAATCTCTGGAATCATGGCTTTATAAATCATGTAAGGCAACACAGGTTCTATTTATAAACAGCTTTCAAGGGCCATCTTGTGTCTCCAATTCACATGCCATACTCCCACTGAGATCTAGTCATGTGCAGATCAAGGTCTTACCACAGATAACATCCTCACTTTCATCTCCATGTGAGAAACTAGGGTGGCAGTGTAATTCCTTCACATCAGTAAAGTTCAAGCTCCAGTGTAATTGAATGGGGTCCAAAGCCAAACACAGAGGCTGATTTTTACAGAACTGTTGCCATGGCTTGATCACCTCACCGATGTGCATACATATCAAAAGCAACAGGCACAGACCATTTGAGACTGCTCAGATCAGAACTAACCAAAGGACTCAGTCACTCAGAATCCAGCAGAATCACTGCCTTAAAGCTGTCAAGCAATTGGCTATTGATCATCCAGAATCGATAGCTCTACTCCTGCCTCCCTCTCACTTCCCCACTCAGTGTTGAGCTGAGATGATACAGGCAAAATACAGTTTAGGCAAAAAGGAAGCCCATGAAATTGCTAGTCTTAAACCTTCTTTCTGCAAAGGTAATTCTCTATAATGATTCTTATCTTTCAGTGTCTTGAGTAATTACATGATTTAGAAACTTTATCCTAATTTGTCTTTTGTTTGTATCAAGCGGTATGTTATTTTCTTTTCAAGCTACAGGGATCATAATTTCTATGGCACTGTTGTTTTGGAGATGATATATATTCTTTATTACTTCAAGAAGCATCTGATGCATTACGATTAGCAAGTATCCAAACAAGTCAAGTGGAGGAGATCCTGTAATAATGTGGACATTTCTGTGCGCTACTCACTCAGGTGAAAAGGTGAAGTATACAGTGGTTGGAAATGTATGAAAAGACTCAGCCTCTTCCACCTGAGAAAATATCACGTTCATATTCTCCTGTCTTTCAGAGCCAATATTAGAGGTGATGGCCCATTTCAAGTCACAACAACAACAAAACGGTTGCACTGGGTTTAAACAGTTTTGCTAAAGATTAGAAGTCAATGTTGCATTGTCCTCATTTTTTCTTTTTATTTCAATATTTTCCTGCTTCTGCTGTTTAATGCAGGCTTTGCGCCGAAACCGTCTTAGAAAGTCTGTTATGCCAGATGTCACCCTTTTGCCCTTTTGCTCTATCTATAGATTTTCTTTTAACAACACCTGAAGCCCAAGTTAGCAAGCATGTATTTTCTACAGTAAAAGAGATATTATGAATAACAACTTTTGTATTTTGAATAACACTCTCAAAGAGCACAGCACTTTATTCATGCACCACATCTTTAAAAAAAGGATTATTCACGGGTCCTTTAGACTTAAAGGGAGAACTTTAAGGTTTTATCAGTTTAAGATCAGCGTCATCACCTATAGTAGAAGCTGATGGGTAAGATTTAGTGTACTGGTTTGTTTTTACCTTTAAACTGATCTTTTCTAGGATAAAAAAAATTTTTTCAAAAGACACTGTTCTCTCAGTAAGTGCTTTATGTCTACTCTATGCTGCCAAACAAACTCTAGGTAGTGAAACTAACCCTCCCCACCATGATGAAACAGACCTCCCCAACCAAAGTGCTTCATTAAAAGGGTGTGATCAGTTCCACTGCAGAGAGAAGAGTGCCCTGGGTCAATGGCTAATTAAGGCAGGAGGAACTCCTGGATAAGTTGTTGCACTACCCCTGGCTTTCCATTCTCTTACTACTTTGTCAGCTTCCAGCTTTAGAAGTTTCTGTCTGGAAGTCAGTCAACAATCTAAGAGCTGATTGTAACAGAAAAAGTGCCAACCCAATCATAATGTAGGACATTAGATATTTTAGATTTTAGAAAATTGAAAAGGTGTGAGAAAAAGAGGTTCAGGGCAAATGAATTCCTTTTCTCAGGGACACCTTATTCTAAGTAGCCAATTGTGAGTTTCATATAAATTTATTTCTACCCATCTCCATCACGAAGTATTACACTTATTTACAGATGCCTAAGCTGTAGTATAACAACAGCAGATAATATACAAGGTCATAGATGTTGCTCTTTTAAAACAAACAGGTCTCAGAGATAATCTAATGTTAAACTGAAAAAGTAAAAATAGGTAGGTAATAAGCTGGCTTCCACTTAAAAATGATCGAACAGTAGCCATTAACCGATACCTCTAACTACAACAAAGCCATACGCTAACAAGAAGTAAAGGAAAAGAAGAAAACTGAAAAGGAACCAGCTGCCTCATTTCGTATGTGAGGAACACAAAATGCTGAGAGAGGAAGTCGTCTGTTCAAGGTCAGAAGCAGTCTCTTCCCTTCTTCTCCCCACTTTTCCTACTCCACCGCACTACGGATCATTCTGTGAGGCAGTTCTGGTCAATTGGTAGTGGTGCCTTCCATCACACTTCAGAGGGATTCTGAAGCCACATCAAGGCTCAGTGCAAAAGGATGACATGATTGATAGTGTCTGCCACAGGCTCCAAGGAGGCTGCTGGTGACAAAAATGCCATGTGAATACCGCCCCCAGGCTAGCTGGCAAAACTAGGTCCATGGAATGACCGCATGTCATCACATAGTCAAGCCATGAGCTAAGGAGCAGGAATAGGTTGCTGTTTATCTGCCACCAGGGTACCTTCTAGAGAACTTTCTGGAGCTAATTTTATGGTCCTGCACCCAATTCAGTTGCACTTTATAGACCCAGACATAAGAAACTAAAGAATAAATTTGCCTGGTTTTTAATCTGAACAGGAACATTTTCTTTTCAGTGCAATTCTGCACACACCCTAATAAGCATCAAATCTCAGATAGACCAACTAGAAACTTACAAAAAGTAAAACAACTGAGGGCCAAAAGGAAGTTAATTGAATTCAAGTGAAGCAATTACTATTACTTGGGCATTGAAAACACTTTTGCCAATCCTTAGCCAATCTTCATTTTCCAAGATCTGTTACCCATTAAAGTGAAACGGAAATACAGTTTGACAAGCATATTCAAACCTGTGCTGATGTGAGCGTCTGTGCTTCTTAAACCAGCTGTTTAGAGAAAGCAGCACTGCCTTTAACTTGAACTGCTCCATGCCATGGCACCCAGTCTCTGCTCAGAGTGTGCAGTTTATAATGGAGGTGGAGTCGATCCATGAGAAAGTCTCCGTTCCTCCCAGACACTTCTGCACAGTCACTGGTTCCCAGCCCAGGCTGCAATTTAGAATCACTTAAGGGAGCCTTGAAAACACACAAACCTCCTGGCCTTCACCCAAGAGACTCTGATTCAGTAGGTGTGGACTCAGTAGGCTTTGTGATTACTTTTAGTTAAGTTCACCAGGTGAGTCTTATACAGCTAGTCTAGGATCCAGTCTTTGGAAAACAGAACCATGGCTTCTCTCTGAGCCAGAATGGTGTTTCATCTGCTTTTATCCACTCATTTCTTTTTTATTTATCTTACTTTCTAGGTAACTGTGCCCATCAGGGAAAGGACTACACCTCAAAGGGGAAACAAAGAGAAATAAGATCTCCCATAAAAGCAACAAACCAACAAAATTATAAAATGTAGAACCTGGGTAGGAGTTCTGAAGACCATCTATACCACAGTATACACTCTTACCCCTTTAAGTTTTGATTGGCATGCCTCTAGAAAGAACATGACCTTTCTGGCTTGGCCACAGGCTGTGACACTATTTTATTATATCCTGGCCCTATTAACACAATGGTGTTACTGTCTGGCTCTCCTGTAGACAGGAACCCCAAGCTGCACACCTCTAGAAGGCACTGTTCATCATGGTTTTCCATTAATATAGACAACAATGGGACTATCATACCCTGGAATCGTGCTCACCCAGTGGCCCTGACCACAGGCATTTGAGTTCTTGACTTCTGATCTTGTCCAAGCCTCTCATTTTTCAGATCTGGAAACTGAAGCTCAAAAATGTAATGGGACTTACCTAAAATTATATAGCAGGTTAGTGACAGAGTTAGGTAAATAACATACCTGAATTCATAAGAACATGTACCTAGCTCAGTATAGACATTCCACTCAGCAGTCCCAACTCCAGATAAAATAAGGACAGAGTGATGAGATAAAAGAGATAGCCCACTGGAAGTGAAAAAATATTGTGTCACCAGATTCCTGCCACTGAAGTCTGTACTTCCTATACTCCCACAGTCAATCTGAGGGATCAAAAGCAATGAATTCAGCTACACTGCAGTACATGTTCTCATTTCAAGAGACTTAGGCACTTGACAGGAGAAGGAAGCAAGGCAATGTTGTTTAGTTAAGAGAGAAGGTAATAGCTCGCTAAGATTAAAAAGACACATTATTGCTCTTAGGATTTCCTCTTAGATCCTCTATTCTTGGTCATTCTAGAAAAAAAAAAAAGGCCTGTATTAGGAAGTCAGAAAAATCATGGAAGCATCTCAAGAATAATAATAGGATTAACCTATCAAAGAGTAGCACTCTCAAGATAATGTTTTTGGAGAAGTTGGGCAAGGTAACTAAGTTGGTACACTGTGTTCCATACTGAAGTATGGGCTGTTGGGTGACAATTCTTCATGGGTATCTGGTGTTATGAGAAGAGGCATTGACTGCCTTCGTCCCAAACTATCTTTATAAGGACAATTATAGAGAGAACAAACTTGAAGGTAATGACAGCATCTCTCTCCAGAGCAAAGGGCAAGTTTCTTTATTGTCCCATGTAATCAAGATAATATCTTCCTCTGGGTCAAAAGACAGGCCCAGGGGAAGGCAGGCTTACTGCCCATTGTAAAAGATTCAGGTATCCTAGCTCAGGATTCCTCACTTATAATGCAGCCCGTGTGCGTGCAGCATTCTCCTGGGTCTCTCTGTGTTACCCAGGGGAGCTGATGCAAACACGATGCTCGTTCCACTCACTGTTGTTGTAATAGAGTCCTCTGTCTCTGACCCAGGAGTCTCAGGTTTTCTGCTAGTATAGATGAAACTAGAGCAAGCAAACATGTTAGCTTGCAAGTAGGGTAAAATCTCAGAAACTTCACAGTTCTTAACATGGGGAAACACCACAAGTTCCATACAAAAACATAGATTTTCTTTGGCCACAGTATGAAAATGAAGAGACAAGTTACCTCTTGTTATTCACACAAAAACTAATCAACAAAGCTCATACAGGTACATAGTGAGCTTTTGTTTCCTAGCGCTGTGTCACACAAATACCAGGCTACTGCATGAAACATACTAGAGGCAAGCCAAAATGTAAGGAACATAACCAGTTCCTGGGTTGGAATCCAAAAACGCTAGTTGGAAAGTCAAGGCATAGTATCCTAAAGATGTACCAGGCCGAAGCAACAAGCAGGTGAACAGTGTTTGATGCAGGGTTAAGAGGGCTGGAGGAATCCAAATTATCAGGAGGGTAGAGAGCAGATGCTTCCTGGCAAAGCAACAGATATTGTCATTGAGTAAAACAGAGGTTTGGGCGCAATAAACATAATCCATTCTCACCCATAAACTGAGTAGGAGGGTGAAGAGTGGCCAGCAATAACTAGACTATATTAGTGGAACAAATCTAAATTAGGACTCCAACTCATGAGATGGGAAAATTAAGCAGGCCTACTGGGCAAAAATAGAATGGGATTTTAAAAAGGATTTCAATTGTAGAACTGGGCTAACGAGAAACATGGGAAATACTGAGAAACTTGGAAGATGCACAGACCACAGGGCTATCTCTGGTCCATCAGATACTGTCTTGAGACTAAGGCTTACAACATCTTTCTGCTCCATCCGGAACTGCCGTAACAATTGGGTGGGCCTGGACCTGCTGCTGGAGCTTTTGGTAGATTCAGTATGAAGATAAAGGCAGAGGAAAAAGGAGCAAAGAGAAACTGCCACTAGTCGGTAAGAATTACACCTATTTTGTAAAAAGTAGCGTACTAAAAACGGTTATGTTTTTCAAAATATCAGAGAACTGCATCACATGACAGTCAATTCAATCAATGAACCACGCCATTTTTGTCACAGAACCAACCACTCTGAAGTCAAAATGGAAAGATATGTACAAGGTGTAGATTTGATCTGCGTGAGGCATATGGCTTTTTTTTTTTTTTTGCGGTACGCGGGCCTCTCACTGTTGTGGCCTCTCCCGTTGCGGATCACAGACTCCGGACGCACAGGCTCAGCGGCCACGGCTCACGGGCCCAGCCGCTCCGCGGCATGTAGGATCTTCCCGGACCGGGGCACGAACCCGTGTCCCCTGCATCGGCAGGCGGACTCTCAACCGCTGCGCCACCAGGGAAGCCCAGTCTCTATTTTTATGTAGGAATTCAGGAAGAACCAAAAATCAGGCTGCCATTGATGCCATCTTCTCAGAATTAGGTAGAGGTTTTGTTTTTCTAATCTACATTTTTAAAGTAAAATGTAGAACACACAATGAGAAATTTGATATCTGCTTTAGCATTTACGCTGAAACAAGCAGTTGGAGGAATGTCATCAGGAAAGAAGACATTTAAAACAGAAGATTAAATTGCAAGTTATCATATATATTTTTTAAAGCCAAGAAAGTGATGTACCCGAAACTGATTCAAAGAATAATGAAATTACGTTGTGCCTTCTTTATACCTGTCACATTCCACAGCTAATAATATAAAGTCTGAAAGACACAAACTACATAGAAATCGGAGACTAAAGTGAAAAATACAGTGGCCAGATAAAAAAAGACAATCTGAATTTGCACAAATGTTCACTTCTGAAAGTGGAAGAAAGTTCATGCTTGTTATTTCACACAAATGGATTCACCTAACCATAATTAAAGGCTCTAACCAGTTAAAGTTGTAATAAAACCAGACAGCTAGCTGTAAAATGAATAGAAGAAGAAGAACCCTCCTGAGGAGTCATAAGGTTACTTATGGCTCTGTTTTAGATCTTAGACTCTGCGAAGATAAAGAATCTCAGGACTTCCATGGTTATGAATGAACTTCTTTCATTTTAGAGTATTTTCTCCCTTTCAAGAATTTTTTTCTCATGTATACAGCATGTGCCATCAGATATGCAGCATGTGTGATTCCTGTATGAAATGTAGCTTTTGAGGGCCTGATCTGCCTTTCCTCTTCCAGGCCCATACATTCAATCAACACTCCTTCAACCTGGGTAAGAGTCAGGATGGTTGAACGTGAGGGGAAGGAGTTTTAGCAGTACCAGGCAGACCTGGATTCAAATCCATCCCAGCCTACCGCTTAATAGAGCGGCATTGGGCAAGTGGCTTCAGGCTTCTGAGCCTCAGTTTCCCCTTCTGTAAAAATTAAGATTATACGCATTACCTTTTAGATGGATTAAAACAGAGATAAGTATTTAATCACCTGACATATAGATGTTTAATAAATGCTTATTATTGTTATTAATCATTTCATCTCCCATTAGTTTGGAAAAAATGTTATACACAGTATCCCAAATATTTCTACCTAAATGTCAGTAAAAACATTCTACGTACATTTCTACTGAAAAGGCCAAATCAGCTGGCTTTTTTATTTTTTTTATTTTTTTTTTTTTACTGTCATGTAGACACGGATCTGTCTGGGGAATAGTCAAAGGAGGAACAGAACTAGACTGGTGACTGAATGTTGGAAACTGTTTTACACTGGGCATGAAGAGGTAACAGCAACAACATAAAACATTTTTTTTTAAAAAGGCATTTTGCCCACATTGTCTACTTAAAATATTTGAAGAGCAGACCTAGTATCTGTATAAACGAGAGAAAAAAACAGCAACATAAAGCCTGTTGGTGTCTTTTCATTGCTCTGAAGTTGGCTTTGGTTTTCGGTTTGTTTTGGGGTTTTTTCCTTCCTTTCCTTTTTTTTTTTTTTTTTAGAAGTAACTGAACCTCATTAAATCAGAAATTCATATTTTATAGTCACAAGTACACCAGTTCAAAAATATTTTAGAAAGTTGAACCAGTTCATTTCTTTGTCTACTGCTGCTACTTTTGTGTGTGTGATATTGTAAAAAAAAATAAATAAGAAAGCATTACAACAATATTTACCTTGCCAAGAATAAATGTCAGTCATATCTGCAAGAACACTGAAACTTTTATTGAAAGCTAGCTGCTAAATGCAAATTAACACCTATAAAGAAACATCTGACAACTTCTTTGAATATCAGCAAGTATGAACCTAAAAATTGATGGATGTTCATATAAGAAATAATACATATCTGGGACTTTCCTGGTGGTACAGTGGTTAAGAATCTGCCTGCCAGTGCAAGGGACAGAGGTTCAAGCCCTGGTCCGGGAAGATCCCACATGCCGCGCAGCAACTAAGCCCGTAAGCCACAACTACTGAGCCTGCGCTCTAGAGCCCGCAAGCCACAACTACTGAAGCCCAAGAGCCTAGAGTCTGTGCTCCGCAACAAGAGAAGCCCGCGCACCACAACGAAGAGTATCTCCCGCTCGCCACAACTAGAGAAAGCCTGCGTGCAGCAACGAAAACCCAACGCAGCCAAAAAAAAAAAAAAAAAGAAATAATATATACCTGTACATATGATATGGTAGTAAAGGCAAACCTCTTTCTTGAGATTGAGATAAATTAAAATTCAGTTTTTAAAAATTTTTGTTCAATACATTAATACGTAGCTATTGATTCCCCACCAAAACTGTTTAATACTCAGGGGTATCTAACAATGAAATGGATGACTTTAGGAGGCAATAAGCTCACTGACAGTGAAAGGTTTATAAAAGCTAGATGTTCATCTTCAAGGGGGCTGTGAGGGAATTCATACATTAGATCAGGACAGAGATATCAAATAGATTTCTAGCCCCAGTTGATTGGTAGGGACTGATTACATCTCTTTAAGGAGAATATTTCTGAAGCTACAGGTTTGTTAGGGAAGAATGCCATGATCTCTTAGCAAATTCTGTCCAAGACACAGGAGAGAGGCACGTGTTATTTATTCACCATTTATTCATTAGATTTGCTTTTACTACCAAGCACGAATATTATTAGTTACCTCAGTCTAGCAGCTGATCTAGGTAATAATTAACATTAATGTGTCATCCATAAACTGTATTAATAAATACACAGCCCTGACTATGTGTTCTAAGCACTTCACCTCTTATCTAATCTTCTCAGCAGCCCTCTGAAATACGTGTTATCCTTCTACACATAAAGGAAACTGAGGAATAGTGATGTTAAATAACTCACCAAGTGAATATTAAATAGTAGAGGTAGGATGTGAATGTCATTCCACCTGGAATAAAGGCTCTGCTCATTCACCCCCTAAGAAGACACGTTAGGCCCTGCCAGGCTCAGCAAACAGGAAGCTGAGCCCACCAACTACTTGTCCTGCTTTGTTGTTGAAAACGAATAGCCAGGAACTCAGGGACCAAATCTAACACTCAGTGCTGAGCCACATTTGCTCTGTTTCCCCAGCCTTGGTCTGCAATACTCTTAACCAGACCCCTGTCCTTCAAAAAAAACTTAGACCCATCTATATTCTAGAATTGGTACCTAGATCCCTGTCTTGTCCCATATCCCTGATTCCCTTGGTAAGTTGTCTAATATCCTAGGTCCTCATCCTGGGCCCACCTTTCTGTTGCTAGGTTTTTCCTCGGTCTAAACCCTTATCCCAACCCAGTATGTGGGGACACTACAGCTAGATCTGTGTCCTTGCTGTCTGCACCACCCCAGATGAAATCAGAGCTCCCTTCCATCCCCAGACTGCCTAGCCCACAGCAGATAACTCAGCATCCTGGGCTATAATCCAGGATGGGATGAGAACCTCTGAAGGTACTCCCAACTCTAAGATTCTACCCTGTGAACCTGAATATTCATAAGGTAGGAGAGTATTTTTAAAAAGTGTTTTTTAAAAAGTGAAAGGTTTATCTTATAGTCCTAGCTTGTACTGAGTCACAGTGAGAGTATTGAAAGAATAGAATGTGTTGACAGTTAAACGAGCACTAAGAATTTCACAGGGAGCCCTTCACTCCTCTCCCGGGAGCCTGGGCAAGGTCAGGTAGTGAGATGACGAAGCTACAGCTCAGGCTTGACAGCTGGAACAAAGAGGCAGTCTTTTTGTATTAGCCTGATACTAGCCGGGTAACACCTGCATTCCCTTGCCAGGAGGTACTACTTTTAGCGACAGCCCCAAACAAAACTGAGATGTAAATAGTGACCATCAATGCCAGCAAATCCCTCCTACTCTCTGCCCCTTGCCCTACTTCTCCTCTGATTTAGCACAATGTAGTGGAAATATCTTAGGCTAGGAGTTAAACAGATTTAGGTTAAAATCTAAGGTCTGTCCCCTAACCAATAATGGGCAAGTCATTTAAACTCCCTGAGCCTTAACTTCTCAGTTTGCAGAATGGATGAGATGTTTATCTCCGAGCAATATTGTGGAGATTAAATATAACTAGTATTCTCAGCACGCTGTATAATTTCAATAAATGTTATCATGATTCCCTCTTCCTCATTCCTTGCTTCAGCCCAATCTGCAAGAACCAGAAAGCTTCCTACTACTCTAGTTTCTCAATGCTTCCTGCTCAAATCTTCCCCCTTTGTCACTTTGTTTATCACATACACCTGCAGACTCTAGTTACCTCTTTCTTCCTCCTTACTCATGACTTATAAAAACACTGATTACTTAATCCTGGTATGTGATCTTCACATAGTGAAAAAGATTGTAGAAAAAAAAACTTGAGTTTTCCTGGCTTCCCAAGCACTGTCCTTAACTTCAGAGTTTAAAGTCTAGAAAGCAGGTGCCATGGTCTGAGCGTTTGTATCCTCCCAAAATTTGTAAGTTGAAATTCTAACCACCAAGGTGATGGTATTAGGATGTGGAGTCTGTAGGAGGCAGTTATGTCACGAGGGTGAGCCTCTGTGAATGGGATTAGAACCTGTGTTATAAGACGTGAACTTAGCCTGCATCTCCAGTTCCCTGCACAAAGCTCCTAAAACCCTTGAAATCTGAGCGAGAAAAATGTCTTTTGTTCCTCATAAGGAGCCCCTTTTGAGAACACCCGAGTTGATGTTAATGAGGTGACTTAGGATGGGGGTCCTAGAGAGCCTCAGGATGGGGCTGGTCACCAGAAAGACCAAGTGATTAGAACACTGAGTCACACACACTGACCTCTGAGAAGGGGAACAGGGGCTACAGATTAAGCTCTAAAAAAAATCTATAAAAACACCAACAGTTGATGAGCTTCCATGTTGGTGAATACGTCCGTCCATGTGCTGGGAGGGTGACACACCCTAATTCCATGGGGGCAGAAGCTCCCACACTTGGGACCCTTCTGGAACCCATCTTATGTACTTCTTCACCTGGCTGTTCATCTGTGTCCATTATAATATCCTTTATAATAAATTGGTAAATATAAGTAAATGTCTGAGCTCTTTGAGCCTCTCTAGCAAATTAAACTTGGGGGTGAGGGGTCATGGAAACCTTCAGTTTATAGCCAGTCCATTAGAAGCATAGATAGCAACCTAGATTTTCGATTGGTGACTGAAGTGAAGGCACTCCTGTGGGGCTAAGCCCCTAACCCGTGGGATCCGATGCTGTCTGTGGGTAGTGTCAGAATGAGTTAGTTGCTTGGTGATGTTGGAGAAAAACACACAGCCGAGTCTCTTATAAAAGAGGCCCCGGAGAGCTTGCTTGCCCGTTCTACCATGTGAAGATATAGTAAGAAGTCTGCCGTCTGGAAGAGTCTAGAAGAGTCTGGAAGAGTCTGCCGCCTGGAAGAGGCCCCTCACCTGACCTTGTTAGCACCCTGTTCATGGACTTCCAGCCTCCAAAACTGTGAGAAATGAATTTATGTTGTTTATAAGCTACTTAATCTGTGGTATTAGAGCAGAACTAATGGAGTAAAACAACAAGCAAAGGGGTCCCAAGCCTTAGCAGAGCACTACCACCTCAATCAGATTTATGTATTACATTTTCGTGTTAAGCTGTCATTTAGAGTACAGATTCTGCCCATTAAAAAAAATAATAATTCAAAGAGAAGAAAAAGCACTGCTTTATATTAGGAAGATCTTCATAAAAATCTCATGAAAATCCTATTTAATTAACCCTAAATCCATTTTCTTTAAATCTGATCTTAGAAAAGCTTTAGTATCTACTATAGGATAACATGCCACTTCCTTGAATGAGTCAGAGAGGAGCAATATAGAACCTTAGAGGAAATAAGATCTATTTTCACCACCCCACTATAGCTTCAAGTAGCCCTGTCTAGAGAATGTCAAATGCCTTCAGTCTTAGGGATCTATTATTTTTAGATTGTGCGTAACTCAGATCCTTCCATAAAATCATGACCCACTTTACCACACAGGCATTTTGCTTGAGAACACTGCTTTGGGGAAGAGTGGAAAGTATGGGCATTTAATGGCTAGCATGATGTGGATATTCAAAATAGGCTACTGAATGTTCTTTTCTAATTCAAGAAGAAAAAGGATTTTAAAAATGCTCCTGATACTATATATGAACACTATCTGGCTGTCTGAAAAATCTCCTGGAACCCCTTAGAAGAGTCTAATTCGGGACAAGGGAAACCCACACTCCATCATGCTCCTGTGAGGGGTACCTGGGCTCCAATGAGGCCATCATTACTGCACTTATGTAAAACTAAGATGATATAGTAGGACATTAAAAAGTAAACACTATGTGACCTCACTAAGGAGAAAACAGGATTCCTTTTACTTTGAATTAATCATATTTTATTGTATAATATACAGATTAGGAAATGCTGAGTCAATATCTTAAATTAATTCCTAATTACAGTAAGGATGACAATCAATTACCTTTAAGATCATACAGTGGTTTCCTCAGTTCACCTAAAAAGTATTAAACTATTACTTCAGTGGATGATAAAGTAACTTTATCAGGATAAAAAATATAGTAACAGGGTATTAATAGTACAACTATAATATTAATTAAAATATAAATATTATATGAGTATATATATGACATATATTATGACTCACACTAAGTTTAGCAAATGCTATGTGTCTATTCCAGAAAACAGAATAGGCTCTGTACATTCTTTCTTTTATGAGGAAACTGAAGCTTCCAATGATTAAGAAACTTGCTTAAGATCAGCTAGCTAGTAAGTGGTAGAAACAGTGTTTCAATCTCTGTTTATCTGAATCCTAATCTCATTGCTGTTTTGACAGCACACCTTGCTGTTTCCTCCATAGTTTTACTACTCAAAATGCTTACTTCAACCTTGGAATCCCTCAGTCACCCAGCCATATTATAGTTGGGGCCTTTAGCATAAGACTGAATAAAATGTTCTTAAAAATCTGAGATGTCATCCTGGACCAGCCACAGGATCTCACAGTTCTACTTAGGGTCTCTTAATTCCATTCCCAGAGTCTCTGCAAAGGAAATGTTTCTCTTGTCTCTTCTTCAACTCTGTCTTCTGCAATCTCCCTGCCTACAAACACACACAAAACCTACACTATTCCCAGATCCCCCACCCACACACATACTTCTAAAAAATCTTCCCTCCTTCTTACTACCTTCACCAGGTTAAGTGAAATCTCTCCCTCCTCTGACTCTGCAATATTATGCTTTTAACTCTTGAGAAATGTCTCATTTTGTGCTTTATATTATTATACTTCTGCCCTGCTTTTGTTCAACTAGAAAGTAAAATCCTTGAGGACATGGACTGACCCTGACCTATCTGGTTGCTGCCCATACTACTTGTACCAGAGCCCCTAGAATTGTATACTAGACAATCAATGAAGGGTCAGTTCAACTGAACTAGATCTTTGGGGTCCTAGGAGTCTGAAGCAAATGGGTAATGGGGCTGATTCCTGATTTTGTTTTAGTTTTTGTTTTTAATAAAGAAATTCTTTGATCTCTTTTAAAAATTTCAATTCTAATTCTACTAGTTTTCAGCATTTCTTTCATCTCAAGGAGGCCCCTTCCTTAGTGAATCAAGTCACTCCAGTCACAGAGTAAAGGACTGGCACTTTCATTCCAAAGCACTGATGTCTTTTTACAGAAAGCCCAAAATAACCTTTAACTCTCATTCTGTCATTTCCTGTCATGCTTCTGTCCAATGCAATTAGTAAATCAAAGGGAAACTATTTTTAAAGTGTTTATCTTTTAGGCTGTTCTCACTCTGATGAAAAAAGACATCATGATTTTATTTTATTTTATTTTATTTTATTTTTACTAGTCGTGTTCTTGCTGTAAACCAGAACCCCTGCTGAATTTACTGAATATAGTTCAGTTATGTCTTTTTGTAATTTAACGTCATTTATAATCTCTATAAATAATTCAGAATTAAGTATGCAAAGTGTATCAAAAATATTCCTTTCATCTCTCTTATATAATGTTAAAATATTTTTCCAAACAGTGCAGTGCATCTTTCACTAGAGCAGTGCTTTGCCTAATATAAATGTGGAACTTAAGGATACTCCTATACGATTCTATAGGTGACCTCGTTCTTTTAAAACAAACACACGTCATTCCACTGGTGGCACTTTTACATAAACCTACTGTGGTAAATTCAGACCAAGTGTTCAAAACGTTACCCCTCTTTCAGGCTCTAGCTATTTGTATGGGTCGATGGGCCAGTTGGCCAAGCTCTCTCATTAGTAACAGTCACTTGTAAATGGGTTATTAGGATGATATTGACTTGCTAGTAAATTTTTAAAAATGGTCAAACAAATAAATGCTACACTTAGTATTTCTTTTTGTAACCTTCTTTGGAGGATTGCTTTCCGTTTATAAAAGTTACTTTTCCTAAAGTATTACATAATATATTTTCATTTCCTAATGCTGTCAAGTTATGAATATGATTCATCATTTCTAATAAATGAAATTGTGTTGTAGTTTGGCTAAACAACTAAAGTTTAATTAAGTTTTCAGTCTCTGTGAGAAGAAAACCATCATTCTTATAAGGAAAAGAAGAATCGATCACCTGGGAGATTTTAGGAGATTAAAACTTACATAACAATTTGACTGGGTATTGTTTCTCTGATAAGCTGTTCCAATATATTAATGTAAGAGCATTATACTTTTAATGTCAGGGTTGTATTAATATGCAAAAAGGAGAAGCAACTACTTAATGTACCTAAGTGCCTCAGTCTCTACATAATAAGAATATCTGTTTCACTGGCCTGTCATGAGACTCATAAGTGATATATTAGAACATTTTGTAACAGAGTTCTATAAAAATATTAATGACACACTTTTTGTCAACCATTCTGTACAAATGGATTTTTATTATATTTAGACTTATAGACATCAGGGTTTTTTTATAAAAAATTCTTTAATTTCTACTTCCCAAGAGATCTTTACCTATTTTTTTGGTCTGGACAGAATGAAGAACTGCATGGACTTTGCCTATTATTTACTAACATCTTAATATTTAACACTTGTTGAATGACCAATTCCATCAAATATAGATACCAAGCTGCCTAGTAGAAATAATTTACACTATCTGGAGAAGTAAATCAAAAGTCACAGAGCGCAGTGGCCCACAGTACAGGCTTATAGTCTGACTCAGGTACAAGTTCTTGCTCCAGCATTTACTTATAAGTGGTGTGACATTGGACAAGTTACATAATGACTTTAAGCCTTAAGAAATACCTATCCCATAGGATTGTAGCAAAGATTTGTCTAAAGTACTTAGCCCAGGGACTTCCCTGGTGGCTCAGTGGTTAAAAATCTGCCTGCCAATGCAGAGGACACGGGTTCCATCCCTGGTCTGGGATCAACTAAGCCCGTACGCCACAACTACCGAGCCTGCGCTCTAGGGCCTGCGTGCCACAACTACTGAGCCCGTGTGCCACAACTACTGAAGCCCCCACGCCTAGAGCCCGTGCTCCACAACAAGAGAATCCACGGAAATGGGAAGCCTGCGCACCGCAGCGAAGAGTAGCCCTCACTCACAACTAGAGAAAGCCCAGAGGCAGCAACAAAGACCCAACGTATCCCCCCCCAAAAAAAACAGATAAAATACTTAGCCCAATATACCTAATAAATTGTAGCTACTATACAATTATGAAAAGCAATGTATTTTTTCCAAAACCATGTTGCTTGTTCTCAAAACACATCTGTTGAATACTTGGGGCACATAGAATATTCTGAAGACTCCCAGAACTGCATCTATAGCCTAGACCTCTGCTTAGCTCCAGAACTCTGAATTCAACAGTTACAGAGTATACCTATTTAGACATGTTATAGACACATCAAACCCTACAGGTTAAAGACCAATTCACTGTAATACTTCTGACCTCTATACTTATACCTCTAACCTCTCTTTGTGAACAGCTCCACTATTTTCTCATCTGGCCCACTGGAATTAGGGAATCAACCCTGACTCTACCAGCTCACTCACCCCATGGTCAACCCAGCCAGTCACACGGACCTGCCCAATCTACCTCCTTAGCATCCCTTAAATCCTTTTTGGACATTTATCTTCAACTCTTCAATAAGAGGGGATTAGGACTTCTGCTTCCAGCAGATGAGAAAAGGCCACAGAAGAAATCCTCCCTCCACTGGTATATATGAATGTGGAGTGAAATATAACCTACAAATGATGCTTGAGATGTTTAAAAGAATGAGAAAAAGGAAAATCCTCAGATGGCAGGAGAGAAAAGAAAGTTGAGAACCAAAGTGGCAGCCCTGGAGTCTTAGGAATGGCTGGAGATTGGTCATTTTTCATCCCCATGGGACATATGAGACATTGGGGACTTGAGGAGGGGCCATGGGCCTGAAAATCTTGAATAATTCCTGGTCCTCCCGAAGGCCGCAATCCTAGTTAAGGGGGAATTAAAATAATCTTGGCTCTACAGCCCAGGGAGAAGTCAAGGAAGTTTGCTCTCTACACCCCGGCTCTCAATGGAAAAATTCTTCAGAGAGAATTTAACTCTAGCTTTTTCTCACAAGTTTGGAGGACAAATTTATATGAGACGTGGTGCAAGAAAACCCAAGGCCAGAAATTAATAACAGTGACAAAACAGCCCTGAAGTGGTGTTACCCCAAAGCCTGCCTGTAGCAGAAGTACTGCTGTGAATGACCCTTCAACCACCCAGGCTTTGTCTTACGCCCACAGAGAAAAATCAGTCTTCCCTCATTAAAAATTCAAATTCACATTCAAAAATTTCAAAACCTAAAGGAAGCAATCTATCATCAGACATGAAAACAAGATAATTAACACTCCAAGATCTCAAATTTTAGATCCATAATTTTAACGAGTCTGTGATGAGTTGAATTTTGTTCCCTCCATGCCCGCCTCTAACATTCATACACTGAAGTCCTAACTCCCAGGACCTCAGAATGTGACCTTATTTGGAAATAGTCATTGCAGATGTAACTAGTTAAGATGACGCCTTACTGGAAAGGGTGGGCCTCTAAGCCAGCAGGACTGGTTTCCTCATATAAAGGGGAAATTTGGACACAGAGACATACACACCGGGGTAAGACCGTGAACCATATGAACATGAATGCAGAGATCAAGATGATGCTTCCATGAGCCAAGAAATGTCAAAACTTGCCAGCAAACCATGAGCAGCTAGGAAAGAGGTCTGGGACTTCCCTGGTGGCACTGTGGTTAAGAATCCACCTGCCAATGCAGGGGACACAGGTTCGAGCCCTGGTCTGGGAAGATCCCACATGCTGTGAAGCAACTGAGCCTGTGAGCCACAACTAGAGAAAGCCTGTGCACAGCAACAAAGACCCAATGCAGCCTAAATATAAAATAAATTAATTAAAACACACACACACACACACACACACACAGCTCTCCCCTCACAGCTCTCAGAAGGAACCAATCCTGCTGACACACTAGCTTTGGACTTGTGGCCTCCAGACTGCTGACAACAAATTTTTGTTGTTTCCGCCATCCAGTTTGTGGTACTTTATTACAACAGCCCTAGGAAACTAATATAGAGATATAAAGTAAGTATGCTTAAAATAACTAAAGAGATAAGGCAAAACAGATCTTATAGATCTCTTATAACTAATCTTATAACTATAAGATTATAAATCTTATAACTAATCTTTAGTTATAAGAGATCTTATAGATCTCTTATAACTAAAGAGATAAGACAAAACATTATAAAAAATGGAAGTTGTAAAAAGAGAAATAAAGATACACTGATTAAAATCTCCATGAGCAAGTTAAACGTCTGACATAATAAACAAACATAAATATGTAACTGAGAATATCACTCAGCATGCAAAATAAAAAAATAAAGAGGTTATGACTTGAAATAAAGATTAAAAGACAGAAAGGATAAAATAAGGCCGAATATTAGCCGAAAAGGAGACAAAGAAGGAGGAAATAGAGAAAATGGAGGCTATCACTTGAAGAAACAACGAACAATTTCCCAGAGCTGATGGAAAATCTCTCCTCCAACTCAAGAAGTTCAACAGAGACGAAGCAGAGCAAATAAAAATAAACTCACAACAACATGATTATATGAAATTGTAAGAGATCTAAAAGCAGCTAAAGAGAAAGGATAAATTACTCAAAAAGTGTAATAATTAGACTAACAGCTGGCTTACAACAACAATGGAAAAGGACAGCAGAAAAAAAGTATCTTGAAATGTGCTGACAATTAACTCTCAAAACTAGAGTTGGATACACAGCAGACCAAAGGTTGTACTTCTGGAAAAATAAAATTGAACACAGAATGAAAGAAGCAATAAAGAGCAAAGGAGCTAAAAGCATTGCAAACAAATCTGAATTCAAGTATATTAAAAATTAGGTTGAACCCTATTGATAATTACATATGATTTGACCTAACAATAGTGACTAACTTGAGGGATGTTTAAAAAAAAAAACCCATGAACATTTTTTTTCTTTTTTTTTTTAGATTCCACATATATGTGTTAGCATACAGTATTTGTTTCTCTTTCTGACTTACTTCACTCTGTATGACAGACTCTAGGTCCATCCACCTCACTACAAATAACTCAATTTCGTTTCTTTTTATGGCTGAGTAATATTCCACTGTATATATGTGCCACATCTTCCTTATCCATTCATCTGTCCATGGACATGTAGGTTGCTTCCACATCCTGGCTATTGTAAGTAGAGCTTCAGTGAACATTTTGATACATGACTCTTTTTGAATTATGGTTTTCCCAGGGTATATGCCCAGTAGTGGGATTGCTGGGTCATATGGTAACTCTATTTTTAGTTTTTTAAGGAACCTCCATACTGTTCTCCACAGTGGCTGTATCAATTAACATTCCCACCAACAGTGCAAGAGGGTTCCCTTTTCTCCACACCCTCTCCAGCATTTACTGTTTGTAAATTTTTTGATGACGGCCATTCTGACAGGTGTGAGATGCTATCTCATTGTAGTTTTGATTTGCATTTCTCTAATGATTAGCAATGTTGAGCACCTTTTCATGTGTTTGTTGGCAATCTGTATATCTTCTTTGGAGAAATGTCTATTTAGGTCTTCTGCCCAATTTTGGAATGGAAAGTTGTATACATTTGTCAAAACTCACCCAATGTACTCTTGACATGTGTGCATTTCATTTCATGTAGAGCCCAGAGGTTGATTTTTAAAACAAATGGAACAATGCTAACTTATAAGTTAGAAAAAGAGCATTCATTACATTTAAAGCTTTCCAATATATTTACATAGTTTTGGAGGAGGAGAGGGAAAATGGTTAACTTTAGACTGTATCAAGGTACAAAAGTAAACATAAAGTAAGACGAAAAGAACGGAAGCAGAATGGAAGCCCTAAGGGTACAGGGACAGTGTGCTCTTCATTCTTACTTTGGTGTGACTTTAAAAATGTAACACAGGCACAGAAATCATGCAGCAGTACCCAAATATGAGGGAGCAACCTTATAATCTGGAAAGCTTTTATTAGAAGGTTATTTAAATGAAGACAAGAAACTAAACAAAAGAAAAAAAAAACAGAGAGATTGGCCATGCAGGTCCCTTGAGGATGCGTCTGCAGGTCAGAATTTGAGGGATTTTTTTTCATGCTAATGAAGTGGAATCTCCAAGTGATTAGCCATTTCATGGAACACAGAAAATGAGATGCAATAGGGCTGGAATAGGGGCATGGGTGCAGATATTGATATTAAAAAAAAAAAGACTTGGGAGAAATATATAGTATCCTGTGGACAAAATGAGTTATAGATCACAGTTCATAAATGAATGAGTGCAAGACTTTAGATAAGTGGAGAACCTTTATAAATTTCTAGGTCAGGCAGTTTATTTAATAGATGAAGACACTGGGGTCTAGAGAGGCTAGTAATTCATGCTACAACATTTGTATTCCTGAACAATCAACTGCTACCATATTCTTTCTTCCAAGAGTAATACATAAATCTTTGTCTCTGGTGTGAAAAATGTAACACCTTGGAAAATGCCTTTAAAAAATGTGCTATTCAGGAGAGTTGTTTCAGTTAAGGTAGCTAATTGAGTACTTAAAGTAGTTAGTGTATTTGCATGCTTAATTAATTATAATTTATTTAGAAGTACTCCAATATCAAGTTACTGTGGGATGCATTTGAGGTTAAAATTATTCTTTTAAAAAATTTTATTTCTCTCCATTTCTTTTGCAGTACAAGGTAAAACTAAAATTTTATTCCATTAAAGGAAAATCATCAAGTGGAACTAAAAACACAAAATGAAAAAAACGAGTAGGGATAAAATGTTGCAACTAAATAAAAACAGATTAAAGACCCATTCAAGGATTACAAGAAAAACAATTTAATCCAAGAATAATTTGCAAATAAAATAGTAGTATGATGTGACAGAAGGTATTGCAAACTAAATTAAACTACTTGGATTTTAGTAGCACTTTATCACTGACAACTCCTTAATGTCTCTTGACCTCACTATTCTCATCTGTACAATGGGTTTCTGTGGTTACCTTTAAATACTAAAATTCTAATGGACCAGATTTGGTTAAGTGAAGGTACTTTACCTCAGGTAAAGGTACTATTTATCACCTGATAAATCTGGATTTCTGTCCTATCAATTCAAATAGCCTATGTATAATATCCACCCTTGGTTTATGGTAGCAAGTGCTTATTGCTAAACGCCTAAAATGTTTTCCGTAGACCTAGAGATAACAACTGGAATGTACGTGAAGTTTCAAATGACATATCATTACCCTCCTGTTTAATATAACAAATCCCAAAAGGAGGTGTTTTAGTACATAGTAAATTGCTTCTCTATGCCCAGATCTTTAATATCTCTGGAATTCTTCCTCCTTTCCCCATTCTTATTGTCAGTGTCTTGCATCTGATTCCATTAGTTCTTACTTATCTGGAGGCAACAGCCTCCAAATTAGTCTTGCTTTTTCTGCCAATCCATTTCCCAGAAAGCTCTTAGAAGCATCATGAGAACATGTACATGAGATCGTATTAAAAATCTTCAATGGCTGCCTAACGTTTTCAAATAAAGTCCACAATCCTCAGGATGATATCCAAGGCCCTTAAACATCTGATCCATGCCTCTCTCTAGTCATCTCACTACTCCCGTTTCAACAACTCAGTACTCTATGTATCCCAATGATTTTATTGCCAGAGCCCCTAAACTTGCACTCCACTGCTCTCTTTGCCTCATAAGTCCCTGTCCTTTCCACTCTGCGTACTTCTTTTCTGCTCGCTTCATTCCTACGCTTTGCCAAATTCCCTCCTTGTCATTTAGATAAAGTGCCCAGAACACTGTGTGGATAATTATTGGAACCTATCACACTGTATAATAATCATTTAATTTAAAAAAATTTCTCCATTAGATGGTTAACTCGTTGAAGACAAGAACAATGTTTTAAATCATCTGTGTTCCCTGTACCTACTACAAGTTCTATCTGAGAGTAGATGGTCTACAAATAATATGGTGATTGAATAAATATCCTCTTCCGTATTTTGTCACAAGAATAGCTTCTCCTCAAATACAAAACCCTGCATGCAAGATTCTAGAACATTAAATCTTTATACCTTTTCTGTAAATTTGAAAATTCCAAGTTACATACTTATTAATGTTGGGTCCATCTGAGTTAGAGATAAAAAGAAACATCTAACATTTGGATGGAGAGCATATTTTCTGCAAATAGAGCTTTTCATAAGAACTAAATGATATATCTTAAACTGTTTCTGATGGTAAATGGAAATTTTCAGTAACTTATTAATGAACTAACAGGGCTATATTGTTTTTTATTGTAAAATGTAACAGTACCTTTAAGGCAAAAAAAAGCTAGTTGTAAATAGCAGGTGGAGAACAGAGCCAGAGATTTTAAGATCAAAAACAGGAGTAGATATGATTTAAGATATCAATTGTTCTGTCCATTATTGTTGACATCAAGTTACATGCTTCTGTGACCAGTTAGACTTTCCAGCAATGTTAGCTATCAACACTATTATGTTACATACCTAACACTATTCTCAACATGTTGCACACAAACTCATTTATTCTTCACGACACCATATACTGTAAATAAAATTATTTTCTCCATTTTATATATGATGAAACTGAGGCACAAATGGGTTAAGTAAGTGCCAAAAGTCGTTTAGCTAGTAAGGGACAGAGCCAGCAGTGGACCCAGTACATTCTGGCTTCAGATGTTCTCCATCACACCGCTCTTAAATTTAGGTTGTTGCCAGGATTAAGTTAATACCTGTAGTAGGTTGTATTATTGGTCCTAATCCTTCAGCTCTCCCTATCTTCATGCTCTTTATCATATGATTTTCAGTTCCTTCCTGTAAAAGGGTAAGTTACTTCTCTACCTCTTGATTTGGGTTAGGTCACATGATCTGCTCTGGCCAAAAGAATTAGGTAATCGTGATGGTGTGCCCATCAGTGTTCTTATATTCTGCCATTGCCATGGAAGGAACACGTCTAGGGTAGCCCCTGGACCCAGGAGAAAGATGAGATATGTGATGCAGACTTGTCCAGGTGCACCAGCCTGGATCAACCAACTCCAGCTGCCCCTCAAATGTATGAGCTAAATAAATGCCTACATTTGCACACCTGAGATTTTGTCATTCTATCAAATACAATAACTATCAAAGTATACCTAGACCAGCAGGTGGAATATGGATGCTTTCTATAGAGATTAGAGATCATACTTGCTGTCTCTTTGTGTTCATAGTTCTGTTTTAAACAAATAAATCCCTGAAGATATTAAATTTTCTTTTTAATTGTGGGGTAAGTACACATAGGAGATAGCTTTTTCATGAGACTATAAACACTTTGAGGGCAAAAACTATGGGTTTTTCCTTTTATGCTAAGCTCCTCCAACAGTATCCTAAGTAAGGGTTCAATAAATATTTGATGAAAAGACTAGTTTTTCTTCCTTTCAGGTGGGATTGCTCCAGGCTGAGCTACTGAATTTGGTAGTAACAAGATAGAACAAGCACTTTGGAGACTGTTTAGCCCCATACTGCATCACTATCTGTAATTTCTACAAGAGAAATTTTATGTTAAATCTATTACAATGAGTGTTTTATAATTAGACTCAATAATTAAACTCCCAAAGAACACCAACTTCAGGGTTCTGTTACTGAAAGAGTAACTGGTTGTAAAGGAGTAAAAAAGCACAAGATGAGTTTATCATGCTGCCACCAGTTACAAGGAGAAGACATGCCTCTTAGCCTGTGCAAATTAAGAAAATCAAACTTCTCCCCTACCATCCAATCTGTACTCCTCAGCAAACACGAATACAAGTATGACCTACATCTACCAGACCGTATCTATTATATCGAGAAGAAATTCTGCAAGTAGTAATTGAATGCTCCATGTCCCCTGCTTCTCTTTAGAGCAGCCAGAGGAATTACTCTGCCGGGGCCCTTTGAGACTCCCAGAAGTCCCACCCCATCTGGGCCCTGGCTCTGAGCACTCTCTGGGCTTTTGGTTTGCACGGCCATTTTCCAGCCTCAAGACTCACACTCATCCCTACCAGTTTCGGCCTGCCCTGGGCCTCTGATTGTCCATGACTACTGAAGCCCACTGAACACCCATAAATCAGTAAAGGGAAAGAGTAAAACTTCTTCTTTCTTTTCCTTTAGTGTTCCAACTTTTCCTTCTTTTATTTTTTCTTCTTCCAGAAGAAGAGATGCTAAATAAAATGATCTTTACTGTTAGTAGAAGCCACCAGCAAACACTGCAGCACACTTTCTAATACTGGTTCTCAGTTCGTATATTTAATGATTCCCCCTCACCCTCATACACGCACACTACAGGTCAATGAATCTCTACAACTATCCTGTGTTACAGAAGTGATGTGAGCTGCACTGGCTGAGGGACAAAAGAGTGGATATTATTTTGGGTACTTTTATATCCTTCCCTAAACCTGTTAAAGTGTTATGTACGAGACTTTCAAAAATTTATAAAGGTTACTTATTTTACATGTTTGTTGCTAATCTTTGTTGCCTTCTCCTAAATTGAAGCTTTGCCTTATAAGGTGAATCACAAGAAGAGTGAAGTTAAGAGTTGCTGCTGGGCACTGCCAAGTGTAAAGCCTATAAAACCAAGAAATTAGTGCTACTCAAAGTTCTTGCAAATATCAGTATTTTAATCACTCTACTCAATTGTTTAATAAAAAGGTGAAATTTGAGAGGAATCATTTTATTACATTATGTTAATTAAGAATGAATTGTAAAAATCTATTTCTCTCTGGATTATTCTTTCTGTTTCCCTCCCCCCTCCACTTTAAGATGTTCACTTCTGTATAACTACTCTGTAATATGCATTTGTAAGGTGCTTGAATATTTGAAAAGTCAATATTAAGTTACTTAAGGAATTCAACGGGAATCTTAAGAGATACTTCCAGAAATATTTTCTCCTAGGCAAACAATGTAAGCATTTAGTTTTCTTTAAAAATTTCAATAGGCATCCATAATTAAGGATATTTCCCGATTTCTGTCCTAAAGGAGACTGTCTTTTCAGTGAGGAGAACAACTTGTGGGATTGAACTACCTGAAGTCAAATAAGAATTGCAGTAGGATTTGGTTACATAAAAATAGTTCCCTGCAGGGCTTGCCTGGTGGTGCAGTGGTTGAGAGTCCGCCTGCCGATGCAGGGGACACGGGTTCGTGCCCTGGTCCGGGAAGATCCCACATGCCGCGGAGCGGCTGGGCCCGTGAGCCATGGCCGCTGAGCCTGCACGTCCGGAGCCTGTGCTCCGCAACGGGAGAGGCCGCAACAGTGAGAGGCCCACGTACCGCAAAAAAAATAAAAAATAATTCCCTGCAAATACTAAAAAGTAACACCAAATATCTGCTCATATTTCTAGCATTAAATTTCCATTGTTTTTAAAATAAGTCATTTGTAGGTTGTGTGTTGTATTTACCTGTCTTTTGGGTACTTATCACCCAGCAACGCTCAGCAAGTTTTGTATGTTAAAGAACATCATCAAGCAGCCGTCAGGAGGAGGGGTAGTAGGTAGAATTCTAGGAGGGACCCCAAGATCCTTGCCTCCTGGTTTAACTATTTCTGTATAATCCCCTCCTCTAGAGTGGAGTTGGCACTGTGGATAAGGAGGTTACTTCCGTTATTAGGTTACTTACGTGGCAAGGCGAAAGGGACCTTGAAGATGTAAGTAAGGCCCCAAAAGCAGTTGACTCTGAGTTTATCAAAGGAAGATTATCTAGAGTGGATCTGACCTAATTCAGCCTTTAAAAAGAAGAAAATCCTGCTATATAGAACATCGATGAACCCTGAGCACTTTATGCTAAGTAAAGTCACAAGTCACAAAAGGACAGATATAACCTGTGTCACTTATACAGAGTATCAAAAATAGTTAACCTAATGGAAACAGAGAGCAGACCAGTAGTTGTCAGGGGCAAGGGATACGGGAAAATGGCGAGTTGCTTACCAATAGGGATAAAGTTTCAGTTCTGCAAGATGAGTAAGTTCTAGAGATCTGCTGTAAAACACTGTGCCTGCAGTTAACAGGATTGTATCATACATTTATAATGTTGTTAAAAGGGTACATCTCATGTTAAATGTTCTTACCACAATGAAATAAAAATTTAGAAAAAAAAGAGTGAGTCCTTTCTGAAGCCACAGATTAGTGGCTTAGCACTGGAGAAATTTGAAAAAAGTGGTCCCTAAGGCTCAATAGAATGGCTTCAGATAAGCATTGTAATAGATGAAATGGATTGTGTATTAATTTATTATTAACTATAAGTTTAAAAGGAAGATGACATTTTAATCTGAGAAGAACTGTGTATGAATAGGATAATAGGATATGAAATCTTAACAGACTCACCTTCACACTCAAAGTATAAGAAGAATGAACAAGAGGAAACTAGAGCTAATAGTTCTATTCATCAACACTAATTTTTCCTAAAATATGTCTGTAGCTCATCTGCCTCAGAATTACTGGTGGTGTTTGACTTTAAATTCCCAGATCTCATCCCGTGGCTAGTAAATCAGGATCTCTGGAGGCCCATGAATTTTTCTTTTGGAATCTCAAAAAGAGATCTGGGATCTGTTGATATGCAGAGTTAGAGAACCACTCACTTACCCACTTCCAGATAGAATAACTTTGTGGGAGAGGGTTAAGTTTGTAGAAAGGGACCAGGGCTGGGACTTTTCAAAGAGCCCAGACCAGAGAGCATCATATACTTTTTGGTAGGTCTTCTTTCCCAGGGAATTCTGAGGTCTGGAAAGGAGTAATTATGAACACCCAGACTTTGATTTAGAAAGGTCGTGTTCTTTGGAAAACATACATAGGTATACCTTGGAGATATTGTGGTTTCACTTCCAGACCACCTCAGTCAAGCAAATATCACAATAAAGTGAGTCACAAATTTTTTGGTTTCCCAGCACACAACAAAATTATGTTTATGCTATACTGTAGTCTATTAAGTGTGCAATAGCATTATGTCTAAAACACTGTACATATTTTAAAAATACTCTATTGCTCAAAAATGCTAACAATCATCTGACATCAGGTTCTTCCTTCCACACCTTCAATTTAAAAAAAAAATGCAGTATTTGCGAAGTACAATTAAGTAAAACACAATAAAATGAGGTGTGCCTGTATCCTTTCTTTTCTTCTCCTTTAGGGGTATCAATGACACAGAGCCTCTCATATTTTAGAGTTAGAAAAAAGACCCATATATATCCTCAACACAATGAAAGCCTTCTCTTCCCCTGACCAGATGGTTTCTCATTCTAATGGGGCAGAGAGGGAAAGGAGAAAGGCTAGAGAGAATTATTTTGCAACAATTTGTGGAATTATAAAACTGGATTTGGGTCCTTTTACTAGGACCCAAATGCTTTCACATTTAACATGTCATGGATTCCTAAACTTGTGTCTCCCAACTCTTCTGAAATCCACTGCCATATTTCCAACTGTCTGATATACCCAAAACAAAATTATGCCTTCCCCTTTTTCCCTCCTTTATTACCTATTTCTGTAAACTGCACCCCCCTTCTTCCCCTACCTCATGTCAAAAAGGTGCATAAGAGATGTCCCAGACTCAGTCATCTGAGAATGCAAATTAAAACTGTCAGAATGTAAAAGCACTAAGTAGAGTGGCTAATTCTACTAGTGTAAGGAGTTTGTGGAGCAACTAGAACCCTCATACACTACTGAGGGGAAGGTAAAATGATACAATCACTTTGGAACATTGTTTGATGGTTTCTTACAAAGTGAAGCATACACTCACCCTATGACCTAGCTATCACACTTCTAGGTGCTCATCCAGACAAAATGAAAGCATAGCTATACAATAGCTATACAATGTGCAAGAATGTTCAAGTGGCTTTATCCATAATAGCTGAACTTAGAAATAACCCATGAGTCCATCAACAGATTTTAAAAAATAAACCTGTTATTCTCGTACAGTAAAATGCTACTCAGCAATAAAAATAAACCAAATACAGATACATAAAACAGCATGGATGTATCTCAAAAAACACTATGTTGAGCAAAGAAAGTCAGATACAAGTCATTGTATGATTGTATAAAGTTATATAAAGTCTCCTTATATAAAGTTGAGAATAGAAAAATATTTATCCATGGTCATAGAAATCAGAAAAGTATTTGCCTTTTGAGAGTGGGAGATTAGAAAGGGGATACTTTCTGACTTGATGAAAATATTCTACATCCCGATAGGGGTGTGGGTTACATGGGTACAGACATTTATCAAAACCCATTGAGGTGTTTAAGATAAAATCTATGTACAGTGAAATGTGTTTACCTCAAAACAGTACTATTAAAATTTATGGCAGGGGCTTCCCTGGTGGCGCAGTGGTTGGGAGTCCGCTTGCCAATGTAGAGGACACGGGTTCGTGCCCCGGTCTGGGAAGATCCCATGTGCCGCGGAGCGGCTGGGCCTGTGAGCCATGGCCGCCGAGCATGCGCGTTGGGAGCCTGTGCTCTGCAACGGGAGAGGCCACAACAGTGAGAGGCCCGCGTACCGCAAAAAAAAAAAAAAAATTATGGCAGAAATTTTTTGTTATTCTTGTATATTTTGCAAGAGTAGGAAATAGTAAACTGTTCTTTGTATTTCATACAGAAAGCATTTTTTTCCCCATCTAGGAGATCATCATCTATGCACACTTAGAACTCACAAATTCTATTTACATGTTTTGTATCAAACACTGTATTCCCATTTCTTTAGGACAGATAATATTTACCAACCTAGAGTCATTTTTCTTCTTTGTCCTTGAAAGCTCCTATTTTTAACTGCTGGTTTCTAAGTTCACCAGGGTCCATTAGAGACAGACTGAAGAAGCAGAAAAAGAACAAAGCACCAGGTATAGGAAAGAAAATAAAATGCACTGACAGTCTATTATTTTTTCCTTGGAACTAACACTGCTTTCAATAGCACCCGATGTCAAACAATCTATCAGCTATCGAACATGCAGTCCTGAGCCTTAGAAATGAGAATTAGCAAACATGGGCTTGACTAATTGCAGTGGCAGCACCTGAGGACATAAATATCCCGCAGTAGAACTTGAAACAAGGCTGGTTCCTCAGGTACTCCCCTTCAGATAGATGAGGATTCAGTTGCAGTGAAATGCTGGTCAGAGTTAATGAAGAGTTGTCAGGGTTGGAAAATGTTGAGTTTGAATATGCAGTTGATTGAATGTGGCACATTGTAAGCCAATTGGTATGAAAGTCAAGTACAAACAAAATACCTGATAATTAGTGATGGCCAGTTCAACATGGATCACACTCAAAATCTTGTCACCACCTGTCATTTGTCTGAAAAGCCATTAAGACTATAAGATCTGCCTTATTACTACCTATCTTGTTTCATTCCATGTGCTACCAGTTATCTGTTGCAATTTCCTCAATCGTGTTGGATATCACTTATTAAAAGGAAACTTATTTTCCTTCTCCAAATAAATTATAGTCAGAAGCTTGTATGTTTTAATTTCCTGGACAAAAACATTTCCATGCACCTTAATAGATGCTTACTTAAATAACAAGTGATGAAAGGAAGTGGGAAATATTTTAAATTGAACAATATAATGTAGTTCTAGGACACCACAAAAAAAACCCACACTGAGTCCAGCTCAGAATGCATGGGACTATCATTTCAAAAGCCCCTCAAAGCATCCTAGAGATCTGGACCTTCATGTACATGAGCTACAAATATCTTATATTGACTAAAAACTTTAACATTCCTCCAGGGAAACATACAATTTTGGACAAATAAAAACTTGAAATTGGCTCATATAAGTTCAGATCAGGGTTTGTTGCAAAAAGTGTTTGCCAAAAACTTTCAAGAAAACTGTTCACTTTACAGAGTGTTTTGGATTTTGGACTTACAACCTGGGCTCGGTGTTTATCTTTGGCTTTCACAAAAATTGGCTTGCACTGTTAACCCCTCATTAACTCTGATGATCATTTTCTTGCAGCTGAATCCTTATTTCAGTTTGTACTAAGCCATGAATTTTCATTTTTGTGGTCTGAGGAAACAGAGGAAATGCATTAAAACCTGCAGTGGCGTTGAACAAGAAACCCCCTATACAGAGGGTTCCAGATATATTTAGTCTACAATCTTTTTCAGCATGACAAAGAGCTCCATGGACCCTTACCTGCTTCTGTTTGCTTATACTCTCTCAGCACTGCCCCCTTCTAAAGGAAGAAAAAAGTTTTACTGAAAGGAAAGAATGGACTGTTATCCTTCAGAAGCCAGATGTGGCCATATATAACTTCCCATGAATTCATTCATCAAAATTTTATCGAGCACCTTATATGTGTCAGAAACTGCTGGAACAAGGGATACTGCTGTGAGCAAGGCAGCCAAGCACTACGTGTCCACAGAGTTTACATTCTCGGGAGGTAGGGTGTGGAGATGAATGAATGGAAAATAAACAGCAAGTAGGTAATTATAGAGCACAAGTAAGAAAGGCCATAAAGAGACTGGAGAGAATAACTGGGTGTGGAGTAGACTTCAGATAAACTGGATAGATCTCACGTATGAAACAGAAACAAGGTGCCGACCAGGAGTCAAGTTTTCCAAAAAGAAGGAATTACAAGTGTAAAGACTGAAGTATGAAAGAGTCTGGTAAATTGAAAGGCCAGAAAGGAGGGAAGTACACCTAGACAGTAGTGAGTTAAGGGATAGTCTTACAAGATACAACCAATGAGGTAGCAGGGGTCAGACATGGCCTTATAGACCACTAGGTACAATAAGCCTATTCACTCTAGGTACAATAAGCCAGAAAAATGCTTTAAGCAGGAGATGACACTAATTATCAGGTATTTATGCTTATGCTTTAAGCATAAATCTAAATAAATTTTTTTAAAAATCACTCTGATTTCTGTGTATGATACTGGATTACTAGAGGTCATAAAGAATAAAAAAGAAAACATGTTAGACTTGTAGCAGTTTAGGGGAACGATGGTGGTGTTTTAGGATAGAGTGGGATAGCAGAGGGGGAAATATGCAGGGCAATGGCAAGACTTGCTCATGGAATAGGTGTAGATGGGAAAGTAAAGAGATAAGTTGGTAGGTCTAAGTTTAGGATAAGCCACTCAAGGGAGAAATCTGGTCTGGAGACATAAGTTTGTGAGCCATGAGCATAGAGAAAAAATGCAAAGCTATAGGACAGGAGGAGATGACATCAGGAGAGAGAATATAGAGAGCCTAGGACAGTGCCCAAGGGCCCTTCCATAGTTAAAGTTTTAGTTTTGGAAAAGAAGCAAATATACTAAGAAGAAGATATGAGAGAGGAGAAAATATGGAAGTATCATCACAAAAGCCAAGGAAAAAAGTATCTCAAGAAGGGACGAAGGGAAGGAAGTTAACTAAGAAATGGGCCGAAGAGTCCATTAGATTTGGCAATACTATAAATTATTTAGTTTCAAAGTCAATTTTAACCTAACAGCATAAATACTCACTCTAGACTCTACTACAGTAAAGACAGGCAGGGATTGCCACAGTTTCTGAAATACCTATTTCCCCCTCCCTCTCCATAAGTTAAAGGAGAAGATGGCATTCATAGCTCTGGCAATGTAAATGTATGCGATGCCAATTCCTATCCGAACAGGAGGAGAAGGTATACGAGTGAAAGGACACCTGTCCTGACTTTTACCACCGAAATCACACATCCTTATTTTGCCATGATGGAGAACGACCCAGCCAGGCTCAGACCTAGGACTTAAAGTTGATCAAGACTGGGATCTACAGAATGGAGAGCAAGAGAAGGAAATCTTGAGGCTATAGAGACTAACAATGTCAGTACAATGCAAGCCATACCTGAAAACTGGTTGGGAGGAGAGAAAAAAAAGGGGCACCATCTCAGGACAGAAGAAGGCAGGAATCAAATCAAATATCTGAACCAGAGACTAGATAGAGTGAAGACATGAGTAATTTCTTAGGTTCATACCAGCCACTCCGGGCAGCAGAATCTTTGTGTACCTTCTGGATTGAATATATGTACACAGACAGGAAAACCCCAACCAAGGTCCTGCCCATCTGATATCCCCACTCCGTTTCTGGGCGCAAGCTCACTATAACTTTGGCCTGTATCTCTCTCCTCTTTCTCCTTCCATGGGGTCCAAATCAAGGAAGGTGAAAAGCCTAGGAAAAATGGCTGCCCCCGTCTGCCCATTAAGGTGCTCCTACCTGTAAGGTGACTGTTCTCAGATCACCAGCCGCATGGAGGCATTTTAAGCCTGAGATCTTAATCAAAATCACAGCCTCAGGATGGCCAACCATACTTCAGCCAGAAGTAGGTGGTAAGCTACCTGGCAGATTTTTTTTTCCCCCCAAACCAACTCTGAGACTGAAAGAAAAGTTCGACATCAAAAAGATAACAATAAAAAAAGATGTATTCAAATTCCCAAGTATTTACATACACAAATCACATATTGGTTCCTCTAGCAGAATTTGTTGCCCTAGACTAAAAGATTTTTAATACATTAGAACCCAGCTCTCCAGCATAATCCAGTATTACCCACTCACTGGCCCATCCACAGGCAGCCTCACTTTGGGTGTACAGAGCAGACAGCCAGCATCAGGTGGTGCTGATAAGTCAGAACCTTGTTTACTCTCAAAGGTAAGTTTTAAAAAGATGTAGACTTGATAATTTAAGTTCTGCAATACATTTAATTGAGTTCAGCTCTATACGAATCACAGAAAAATATATTTAATAGAAAATGTCTCAGGGTTTGGAGTTCTCTGTATTAATATCCTGCTGCACTCACACATGTACCATGCACATGTACCAGCATATCCCTTGCCAAAATGGTTTTTTTTTAATTATTCACATCATGATTTCCCCAAAAGAAAAACAAAGAAAAGCCAGACAAGGCCAGTTAAATGTAATTTTCTACCAGCACCACCTCCTTGATTTCCAGGTAGATCATTCAGTGCTCACTGCCAATGGTTACCCTAGTCTCTGAAGACTTTTTCATCCAGGGAGAGGGGGAATGGTTCTTGAAGGTTTTTCTAGCCTGAGAAGCCAGGTTAATTTAGATATGATTTGTATAAATATTACCATTCAAGTCTTTCATAGTGAACTCTATTACATTAGGAGTCATTAAAAATGCCACGGCTTCAAAGATGATTTTGCTCTAAGGTGCACTAACCCTGTTCAAAGTGAAGGCAAAACCATTAAGAACAGATGACCAGGGATGGGCCTCAGAAAGATTGTTTCAATTCGGCTGAACACTGCAAGGACTCTGTGCAGCGTGATAAGATAATTTATGATAAAATGAAGATGGACTACAGGCATGCTGTTATGAGATACCAGATGGACTTTGTTTTGACTCTTCAGAGAGCAGTGCACACAGTGTGGTAAGGTGAAATTGCTATAGAAGAAAAAAGAGCTATAAAAAATTGTGAGTGCTGGGCTCCCGGGAAAAAGAGACAAAGTGAATCTGGACGTCTTAGTAAGAAGATATAAATAAGGAGAGTCAAAGGACACCATGTTTGGGAAAATAAGCCTCAAACAACGTGCATTTGTCTCTTTAATGAAAAGTAGCAAAAGTCTCTGCTCTAAAAAAATATTAATAACAACAATTTATGTCAGGATGCTATACTGAAATTCTATCTGTATCAGTTTAGGCTAATGCACTAAAAGCTAAAAACCAGATATAGGTGCCAAAGTGCCCACAATCCAAAGGCTAAATTACTGATGGCAGAAAAAGAATGGACCTCACTTTGCAACCACCATTTTAATAATCAATTCAGGCAATAATGATTAGTGAATGTTAAAATATTTAGGAGAAAGCTGATTTGGGATCAGGATATTCACACTGTCTGAAGTATAAGCTACCAGATTACCTATTAGTTACAAAAAGAAAAGTGCACAATAGGGATCTGTTAGGGTACTCCCTTAACAAACAATCTAATAGATCATCCCTAATAATGTGACAAACAGACATTATGTTTCTCCTACTGTGATGTTGCAGAAGGTACACACAGTTGTGTCTATGCAGTGCTCATTTCAAAAAGGTTTACTTGAAGCTTAACATGAGAAAACAAGACAAAACCAGACAACTGGTTTTCAAAAATGCCAATGTCTTAAAAGAAAAAAAAGGGGGGGGTGGCAAGCAGGAGGGAGGGAGGAAAAGAAAACTATTCTAGAATGAAGACCAAAAGTGATCTGACTACAAATTTAATAAGTGATTTTTAAAATTATATTCTACATTTTTTTAAAAAAGCAAAACTATGAAGAACATTATTGGGTATTAAGGAATGCGAATTTAGGCTATGTTACATAGTAGTAGTATAGCAATGTTAAATTTGAGGGTGAAAATTGTTTTGTGGTTATCTAGGAGAGCATCCTTACAGATAGGAAATGTATGTGAAAAATTAGGAAAAAGTGTCACGATGTCTGTAAATTACACTCAAGTGGTTCACCAAGATGAAAATATTGATGACAGGTTAAGTGATTTGATAAAGATTATATAATCTTATACCTATATATGATACATCTAACATATATAGTACATAAACCTATTAAATATATATCATTGGTATATATAAAGTCTATAATAGAAGAGATTATATATAAATCTAAACATTCTACATTATATACAGTAAGGTATTTTATGTATATATTTAGAGATTATGTAGAGATAGATTATATATTAAGAGATTTATATAATATAAATAGAAAATATAGATTGATTTTTATATATAAACATATACAGTTGACCCTTGAACAACACGGGCTTGAACTAAGGCAGGCCCACTTCTATGCAGATATTTTTCAAGAGCAATCAATTCACGACTGTGTGGTTGGATGAATCTGGGGATGCAGAGGAACCACTGATATGAAGGGCCAACTATAAGTTATATGTGATTTTCGACTGCCCGGAGGGTTGGCACCACTAACCCCCTCATTGTTCAAGGGTCAACTGTATAGTATATTTTAAAGAATGCTAGTAATGTACAGTTGCCTGGTCCCTCCACTTCAAAGGGAGATTCTCTCCACTCACCTTTAACCAAAGGAAGGAGCTTTAGGAGAACCACTGAGACAGATTGTAATGTATTCCCTGATGTCTAACTCTCCCTTGGTAGACTCTGAAGGGGAGGCGTATCTGCAGCAGTATTAAGAATGCGCTGACTTAAACCCCCATGGAACAAACGTGCATGGTTCTCTTGGACCAAATTTAGACCTCACAGAAGGACCTTAGAGGGGCAAAGAAGGCTTAACATAAAATGGACCTAGTAGAATCTCAGAGGCTAGGATGGATGACTGCTCTAACGTGGAGGCTAGAGGAAGCATTGCCTGAGTAAATATACAAAAAAATAGACATGGTCCCTGTCTTCATCAGTCTTAGAGTCTAGAAGGGGAGATAAGCATTTCATATAATTACACAACTCAATATTAAAATTACAATCATGAACTTTAGTAACAAAGACAAAATGTATTTTATTATCCATTTCCCTCTCAACCCTCATCAAAAAACAACAGAATGAAAAACAGAGAGGGGAATCTCTCTCAAATGGAACAAAGAAACTATCATAATCCTAAACTGCAACTTATGGAACACACTGGCCATAGCAAAAGCTGGAAAGAAATAAAAGGGCATGCTAATTACCAGCACATACCTCCTTGAACCTCAAAAGTATGTGTCAGTCCTAGAAGATATGTACAGCGGGCTTTTAGAGGTGGGGACGTCCTTGTGGAGAACAGGTTTGACACTGTCGAACAGCAAGCACGAGAAGATGAATGAAAAACATCAAAAAGATATTTTATATCTCCTATCCTGCCTTCTAATGGAGGGAGGCACAAGAGAAGAAGTGAAGTGACAGAGGGAGAGGAAACAGGTTCTAAGTGATCGCCAAATGCAATTTAGATTCACAAGGCTCTGCTGTGACCCAAAGGAAAATTAGGAAGAAATACACCCTAAGTCAAAAGAATCGGATTTAGTGACAGGTATGAGACAATAAACCCAAGTAAAGACTGTAAACAGCCTCTAGCTCATCTCCCTCCCTAGCCTCTGCCCACTGCTAGTTTTCAGATAATAGGCATCTCCATTTAAAGATAAAGCAAGAGGGCTACCCTGGTGGCACAGTGGTTAAGAGTCTACCTGCCAATGCAGGGGACACAGGTTACAGCCCTGCCTGGGAAGATCCCACATGCTGTGGAGCAACTAGGCCTGTGCGCCACAACTACTGAGCCTGTGCTCTAGAGCCCGCGAGCCACAACTACTGAGCCCGTGCGCCTAGAGCTGGTGCCCCGCAACAAGAGAAGCCACTGCAATGAGAAGCCCGCGCACCGCAACGAAGAGGAGCCCCCACTCACCGCAACTAGAGAAAGCCTGCGCACAGCAATGAAGACCCAAAGCGGCCATAAATAAATAAATTTATTTAAAAAAAAGATAAAGCAAGAGTCATTTAAGAAAAATCACGAGACTGAAACTTAAGGAAAGTTACGAAACTTAAAGCCATAAAAACACAGGTATGCAGACCAAAAAATTATATGGGAAGGGTGCACATATACACAAAAAAATCAGGCTGGCTTCAGACTCTGCCACAGTAAAACAATGCGAAGAGAGTAGAACAAAGTTTACCGAATTAGTAGGAAAGTAGAACCAAAGACTGAATACATCGCCAAGTTCTTTAAGTATAAAGCCAAAACAGAAACATATTTAAACATCCAAGAACCTGTGAGGACAGCTCTTTTGTATTATGCAGTACTCGTAAACAGAAATGACAACAAGCCCAAATTCAAGGCAACAAAAGTGATGAATCTGAATAAAACGCTCAGGTTTCCATTCAATATAGAGTACTGAGTTCAAATTTGATCTCCTATCACTGCTGAGTCCCACCAAAGATTAAACCCCTCCCCCACCAAAAAGAGTCTTGTAATAAAGAAAAGCAGCTAAAAGTTGAAATAGAAAACTACCCAAACTATGCTACATGAGCCCTGTCAGATGACTTTTAAGTTGAAAGGCTATAATTCTAAATGTCTCGGGGTAAACTTTCTTCAATATTGCACACTCAGTAGACATATTAAAAATGTGAGTTTGACTAAAATGTTTACATTTTAATACTGTGAAACTTCTCAACAGGAATACTACATTGACACTGAGGAAAAAATGAGAGATACTGGTGTCACATCAACTCTTTGTTATTCCCTCTTGGATCCCCTCAAAGAGATGGTCTTTCATTGCTCCATTAACATATTATTTCAGAAAGAGTAGTCAGAGTCCTAGATTTGGTCCTTTCAGATGCAAAGATGTAAGACTCAAAAACTATACATTACATGACATGTCGAAGAAAAAACTACCACACAATTAAAACAGGCAAGGAAGAGTTTCTAAAGACTCTTGAAATAGGCGAAAGAGACTGAATTCAACTCCATTGAAACACAAAGCAGGAGAGGGTTAGTGGAAAAGTACTGAAGAAAGTTACAGGGCAGCTTGGTCAATGGGATCAGGGCATTTTGTTTCCTAATTGGCCCTCAATGGAAGTTAGGCTCCTATCATCCCACAGAGACTGAGAAATAGGGGCACTACCTTCCCTTCTCAACAATTTACATTTCAAAAGGTTGGATACCAGGTCCTTGAGAAAGAGGCTCCTGGGTTGAACTGGCAAGAGACTGGGAGAATATTTACATCTCAGGCAGAGAAACTATAAATTGTAATTTACAAGTTTTCTAAAGTAAATACTCTAAGAAAGGGAGGTCGGAGACTTCCTTTAACAGGAAGAAGTCTGTTAAAATTTAGTCAAGCTAAGAGGACTCTCAGGCAGGCATATGGCATGAACTCTCACTGGTGATAGCTACAGAAGAACAAATCTGTCCCTAGGGAGCTTGAAAATCAAAGTTAGGGGAAAATGTCTTTCCCATATTATTTTTTCAGGCACATTAGTGACCTGGCTAGTGGCCAGAGCCTAGAAAGTTCCTCTTCTGCATTTCTATTGACTGAGGCAAATCTTTTCAACTCAGTTGGTTCAGCTAATATGGAGATAAAAACTATTGCTTTCTACTTCACAAAAATGTTGTGAGAATAGGCAATGCTTATAAAATCTTTCAGTTTCCAGATGTAGAAAAAAGCATTTAAGTATAAGGTATGATTCCTATAAATTCAGATGAAAGTATTATTAGCAAGCTTGTTAAGGACCAAAGTAAATTAAATCTAAAAAAAAAAACTTAACTGTTCTTCTGTAAGACATTATTTGTCCAAGAGCTTCATTATGAGGAATTTCTTTGTGAGTGTAAATGAAGAATAAGCTAAGTATTGTATAAATAACAATAGAAGAGCAGCAGTGGTCCTAGAGCATTGAAATCAGTTCTATAAGAGGGAATTTTCTTTATTTCTTCAGTCTTGCCACAAGTTTCCTATTTTGTAAAAAATTTAAATGAAGTGCACTTGTGTATATTTTGCTTTAAAGAAATAAGATTCGGTAAATTACAGATTATCTCAAAGTACAGAAAATAAAATCCCTAGTTTCACCTTGGAAAATAGCACATGGATTTAATTACTTCTAATCTTTTTGTTCTGAAAATATTTGAGTTCTAATATATGACATATGATTTTATACTGGTATAAAACGGTATAGATTTTTATTTACAATTTGAATAAAACTAGAAATTTTCAAGAGTATCACCTGACAGAAGAACGGATACTACTTTTATTATTTCCTTATAGTTTTTGTTTTTTCCTAATTCAGCATGGCTTTTTCAGTTCTATGTGTAATGACTCCCCCTCCCCTTCATTTCTTTAAATTTCCCTTCTTTCGGTCTGTCACGTGAGACAGGAGGGTATTTTTAGTACATGTACTAGTACATGTAGTGGTGATTTTTAAAGTATTGTTACCTCAGGGACACTTACTGGGTTTAATTGGACTATGACATGAGTTTAGCCATAGGTAAAAATCTGCCAGTGGTTTACTACTCTTTATTAATTAAAATGCATAACCCAGGTTATTCAATATGGATTTAAAGATGTAAAAAGTCATCACTCAAGCTCTCTTGTGGTCAAAATGGCTTTTATGTTTTTCTTCACAACTTTTGTATGAGGGAGAGAAGCTGCCATTTAAGAATTCTCCCTATAGTATATCATACTGGTGGTCTACATGGTGCCTTCATGACAACTAGAATATCCCACCCTTCCTGGGAGAATGGATTAGGAAGGGGTACAGCCCTGTGGGCACAAGGTTCGAAATGCTGACCAGGAAAAGTCACCTCTTTGTCTTTCTTCATGTAGACACAGCCCTTTCCTAGGGTGCTCCTTGATGAGAGGACATTGGACCAGACTCCAGTCCCTTCCTGCCCATTCAGTCACAACCATTCAACTGTATATAGCAGTTCTGTTTATAATTATACCTATCTAAATGTATAGATATTAATGTATATATTTGTGTTTATATACACTTACCAATTTTTACATTTATGCATACATACTTATCTATAGCTGGAACCAAATTATTTGAGGTAGTCTTCAAAGATAGCAAGAGATTACACCTTAACTGTGGAATAAATGATATGACTTGTTGCTTAAAGTTATAAGAAACATTTTTCTGCTTCAGGAAAAGGTATAGAAATTGAGATAAATGATTTATATAAAATAGATAACCAACAAGGACCTACTGTATAGCACAGGGAATTATACTCAATATTTTGTAATAACTTATAAGGGAAAAGAATCTGAAAAAGAATATATATATAACAATCACTTTGCTGTACACCTGAAACTAACACAACATTGTAAATCAACTATACTTCCATTTAAAAAATTATCTATAAAAAAGAAATGATTTAGTAACATATTATAGACCTCAGGTTTGGATCCAAGTTACAAAAGCCACCTGATGACACTTAGATATCATAATTTTATATAAAATAAACAAGAAAAGGTTCACTTTAGCTTGACAATCTCATAGTGAAGTTATTCATTTTTGACTAATTATGCTCAGTAGTCTTTATTAAGAAAAATATATAGATAATGTATCTTCTCTTTGAAGTCCTTGCACACTTTATAGATTCTTTTTGCCTTTACATAAGAAAGGCAATCACTACTGGTTAATCTGCACCCCTCCCAATTTTTTTTTTTCCAAAATATCCTGATCCACTTATTATGTTTTCTATGCTACAGAGGAACAGCCTCAGGTCCACCTGACTTGTGTTACTTTGTAATCAATAATCATTTACCCTGACTCATGAGTGCTTAATTTTCTTTACTTTTCCTAAAAACTTTTGATGGAATGGGTTTAGGATATGAATCTCTTTCCTTTGACTTTTACATCAGTATGGGAAGTCTTTAAATCGACACTCTCAGATATTTTAAAAATAAAATTTAACTAAAGTTCAGTAATGTATTTAATTGTATTTTTAAATATGGTTTTTATTCTAATATCTAATTCAGAAGTACCTTTAATTTCTAGATTGAGTCTTTGTTCTGTTTTGTTATTACTGTCTCTATCATGACATTAATCTCTTTGTACTTTTCCTTTATATTCTTGGAGAACTTTACGTTTGTTCTTTATTGATTTTATTTTCCACAATGTCATTCTAGTATATACTATATCTCCAATGTAGCTTTTGATTTTGCTATTGCATTTTTTCATTTTTTGCAACCATTTTACCATCTCCCTTTGTTTCTTTAACTTTTCACCAAAATCTCTTCTCTCCTTCCAATAAACTCTTGAAGAAGCAGAACAACATTTTGATGTTGCATTTCTGGTTCTTTCATGAAGTCTGAAAATAGACTATTTACAGTAGTATGCTCTGCTTCTTACTAGTTGTAATAATCCCATTTTCCTATTCTGCAGCTTTGTTGTTGCCACTGCTGTTGCTGTTACCGTCCTTGCTGTTTTTACAGGCTCACCTTGCTGTTTTTTTCTATTTACCTACCTGTGTCTGAAAATAACTGTATCCAGATGCAACATTTGCTGGCAGATAGTGTAGACAATTTACCATGATTACGCTCAGTTCCCACTTAGGTGCTTGTAGTTCCTTTCTCTGCCTTAAAGCCAGTGGCAAATTTATGGTCCCAGGTTGTTGTTTAATTCCCAGTGTTTACCAAGCATTCATCCTTATATTTCTACTATGCTAAGGAAAATCTTCTCCATGCCTGTTTTTCTGTTCCTCTAAAGTCTTGAACTTGTAAGAATCTTGTTTTTTTATGTACTGTGTAACTTCAGCCCCTATATACAGCACCACATTTGAGGTATTTACAGCTGTCACAATGCTTAAACCATCATCAACCTCCCCTACTTCCCACCCTGTTCATTTATTGAAATTAAACTCCAAATGGAGGTAAGAAGCATAGAGACATGCAACTGAGGATAGTGACCTGTTACCTTAAAAAACACCATTTCTGCCATAAACAGCAGTTTGCCCATGGGCAGAAGACCCAAATAGATATTTTTCCCCAAAGAGGACATGCATACGGCCAACAGGCACATGAAAAGATGCTCAACATCCAGAGAAACAGAAAGCAAAACCACAATGAGCTATTACCTCACATCTGTCAGAATGGCTATCATCAAAAGAGTCTACAAATAACAAATGTTGGAGAGGATGTGGAGAAAAGGGAACCCTTGTACACTGTTGGTGTGAATGTAAATTGGCACAGTTACTGTGGAAAACGGAAGGAAGGCCCCTCAAAAAATTAAGAATAGAACTACCCTATGATCCATCAATACCACTCCTGGGTATATATCTGAAGAAAATGAAAACACTACTTCATAAAGATACATGCACCCCAGTGCTCATAGTAGCATTATTTACAATAGCCAAGGTATGGAAGCAACTTAAGTATCAATCAAAAGATAAACAGATAAAGAAGCTATGACTACATACATACACACACACACACACACACACACACACACAGCTCAGTCGTAACAAAAGAAATTTTGCCATTTCCAACAACTTGGATAGACCCGGAGGGTATCATATTTTGTGAAATAATTCAGACAGAGAAAGACAAATACTGTATGATATCACTTACATGTGGAATCTAAAAAAATAAATAAGCATAAAAAACAAGAAACAACTCACAGATACAGAGAACAAACTAGTGGTGACCAATGGGGAGAGGGAAGCAGGGAGGGACAAGATAGGGGTTGGGGATTAAGAGGTACAAACAACTATGTATAAAATAGGTAAGCTACAAGGATGTATTTTACATCAGAGAATACAGCCAATATTTTATAATAACTATTAATGGAGTATAATATATAAGTTTTGAAAGGTAGAAGAAAAAACATAAGCAGTTGTCTCACCTTTCTGCTTGATCTGAACCTAGTCTATGAATCTAGAAACTAAAACTGAGACAGAGAAAAGATATTCCTGGCTTCTGTTAAGTGGATTGTTCTCAGGCAAAGCCTGAGCATTCATCAGTTGTTCTTCTCCATCTAGATTTATTGCCCTTATGGTTAGTGGAAGTGGAGTGAAGCAATCAATTCGCTGTCAGCCTTCATTTTTTGAATTGTTGTGATTGTTGATCTTTTCTAAGAAATTGGCACTTTTTTCCTCTGCTTGTTCCTCATCACCAGTCCTATCATTGCTCCAGTTAAGCTTCCACTAAAAGCCTCAGTTAAGTGTCTTTGCTGTTTCTAAGCCTTGCTGATGTGTCCGAGAGATTTTTTTGCGGTCAAATGATAATTTACTAGCCAGGATCTCCCATGACAGAGGCCTGGGATTGTCAGCAATTTCAAAATTAAATATGTTACTCATGAAGGCATATTTCTAACTTTTAAAAAACCTACAATTTACTTGAATATTATCATATAAAGCCATGATGAACACAGATCTTCAGTAGTGGGGAGTGGGGATGCTCCGTACCTGCATGAGCCCTCACACATAAACACACTCATCTGTCATCAGGAGACCTAAGGTGACGAAGGCAGGAGAGTGATGTGTGAAACACTTTACACATATTCTTTGTTACTCTCAGAGTAACTAAGCAAGGAAGCTACCAAGGCTTAAATGATTTTAATTATTCATTCATGAAATTCACCAGGTGCCTACAATGAGCTCAGCACTGAAACGGCTAGAAAATTACTCAGTGATACTGGTGACTGTCACATCCAAATCTAACTACATTGCCTGCGTTCTCCTCTTCCTCTTGCTAAGATGTAGGACTGGTTTCTTTTTATATGTTCTTTTTTCCTAGAACACTATTCTCACAGAAGTTTTTTTTTTTTCCTACAGAAATATATCACTTTACCTAATTACCTCAACATTTCTGAAAGAGAAAAACTGTATGGAAACTTTCCATCAAAAACTGTCTCACTCAGTTTTTGATGGAAAGTTTCCATACAGTTTTTCTCTTTCAGAAATGTTGAGTAGAACTTAGGCTTAAGATACTGGCTTGGGAAAATGATGATGGCAGAAAAGTTTTTCAATATCTATCTGAATCCCATCCCCTTCCATGATAACTGACAGAGCAACAAGAATACTAAAACCGAAGTCTCAAAGCACTTCTGCAAAAAAGCAGCTGCAAGGTGTCTCCCAAACCTGAAAATACAAACAGAGGTAAGGCACCAATAACAATAAGACCCATGTGCAATCTGCAATTGTAGAAGAGGAAGAAGGAAAAATAAAGACTTCCAATGGCACAAAGACCCAGAAAATTAACAGTACTAACCAGGATACTCAACAGGCCAAGCTGAGAGCAGCAGCCAAAGACGGCAGGGAGGTTTATGGGCTCCAATTTGCAGGTTAGAGGAAAAGAACCACAATAAAGTCAGGTGGTGGTGGAATGGTCTGGGTCTTTTAAACTCTGGAAACTAGATGAAGGTTTCTTCTAGGACAAAAGGTCTCACTGAGAAGAAACTATTGGAAATAGAAACCAAATTGAACAAGAGGAATAGGCGAGACAAAAGAAAGGTCCCCATAAAAGTGGAAGTGAGAGGAGGGCTTCCATATCACAGAAAGTACAAGGCCATAATTTTGAACACTTTGTGAGAATAACAGAAGTAATTCTTAAGCTCTAATGTGAGGAGAGCTATCCTGGCCCATCTTCTAATAAGAATAGAGGAAAAACGATCCCATTTAGATATGAGTAGCCAAAGGTTTACGATAAAACCCCATTCAAAATATGTTTAAAGAATAAAGTGCAGATCACTATGCTATACACCTGAAACTAACACAGTATTGTAAGTCAACTATACTTCAATAAAAAATAAGGTGCAGAATACTGGTTCTATAAACAAATGAATGCATATCAGAAAGATATTCCTGAAAAAGTGAAAATTATAATTTAACACATCAAAATAAGTTACAAGAAATTATGGAAATAATGAAGTAATGACATATCTGATGTACAAAACTCAATTTAGGTGACTAGAGAAAAGTCTTGGATAGCTGGAAAAATACAGAAAAGACTTAAAGAAAACTATTTCAGAAATAAATAACTAGAAGAACATAAGAGTGAATAGTAGGGATAATATATTAAGAGAAATAGCATATGAGGAGAAAATTCTAAAAATAAAAAAATGAAGATATAAGATTCAAGAGACAGTGATAGAAATAGAGGAAGCAAAAGATATAATATATACTAAAAGGCAAGAAAAGAACTACAATGAAATAGAACACTAAAAATTTTAATTTGATAAACTTCAAAATAAACAGCAACTTGGCATTACAACCAGAACAGCCAACATAGAAAAATACACTAATAATATGGTGAACCTTAAAGGAAAAAAAAAAAATGGAGTCCATGGGACGGCCAGGGAAAATACTAAGTTACTAAAAAAAAAGATGAGATTATCAAATTGTCTCTAGCCACAGTTCATGACAGAAGACAGTTTAGTAAAAAAGAAACACAGGGAGTAAATGTGAGCCAATGATTTAATATTTAGCATAAACAATTTCAATTACAAAAGCCATGACAAAATGTTATGAAAATTCAAGAGTTCTAAGAATATTATGCCTATAAACCCTTCCTCAGGCATTTTCTAAGGATGGGCTTCTGAAAATCAAAATGACTAGAGTGAAAACATTAGGACTAGCAATGAACATTAAATGGATATATGCCTGAAAAATTAAAGCTAAATGGTGTTTATAGTAGAGAAAGCATAGTATGTAATGGCTATATATCCTTAAACACAGCTATCGAAAGAGGTGAATAATGGGGAGAGTACATGAAAAGTAGATAATTATAAGGAAATGATTATTTTTATTAACTGAGAAAGAATAATGCTGGTAGAGAATGGAGAGAGGAAATAGGTCATTAGCTACTTCCAGTAGCACTCATAGTAGGAAACCAAAGGACAACATCTAGAAAGAAAGGGACTGTGGTTATTATATAGAAGTATTAGTGGGACTTCCCTGGTGGTGCAGTGGTTAAGAATCTACCTGCCAATGCAGGGGACACGGGTTCGAGCCCTGGTCCGGGAAGATCCCACATGCCACAGAGCAACTAAGCCCATGTGCCACAACTACTGAGCGTGCACTCTAGAGCCTGAGTGCCACAACTACTCAGCCCATGTGCCAAAACCACTGAGCCTGTGCTCTAGAGCCCGTGCTCCACAAGAGAAGCTACCGTAATGAGGTCTGCCCACCACAATGGAGAGTAGCCCCTGTTCGCCACAACTAGAGAAAGCCCGCGCGCAGCAACGAAGACCCAAGGCAGCCAAAATAAATAAATAAATAAAATAAATGTTAATCATTATTAAAAAAAGTATTAGTATAATCATTGGAACAAAACCACAAACCTTCCTAAGTACCAAAAAAAAAAAAAGGTTTTGATGGATCAATTAAAATTTTTTCAAAGTGTTTACCTATATGGAAGGTAAGGCATAAGGTCAGGAAGACAGAATCTATTCCCTGAATTTACGTTGTTTATAGATTTTACATTGGAACAATGAATATATACATAAAATTTTTTAAAAAGCAAATTCTAAAAAGCTAAAGCAAAGCAAATAAACCCAACTATGTATTGAGTTTGTAGCAAAATAGGACTATTTTAAGTGACTCTGAAACACAGCAACTTTTACCATGTATGTCAGGTGAGACATAACCTGAGTACAAAAGGAACTGGAAAAAAAATCTTAATCACATTGCCCGTGGTAGTGTGTGTATTTTTTGAGTTCATTGCGTGCGTATCATGGGATAAAGTAAATGAATGATTATATTGATTTCTTTGAGAACTGAGATTTTCAGCATGAGACAAAGAAGACATATATGTAAGATCGATGCAGTTAAATAAAAACTCTGTAGTCTTAAGTGAGTAGACTGTATCAGTTAGAACTCATGATGTAATTTATTCAGTGAACAGAGCTTTTTCTGTCTTAATAAGCCTAGATACAATGACCAAACCAAAAGCAATAACTTTAACAATAAGCAAATAACCCCTAGCACCCAAATTGTTACTTTTAATACCATTTCCTGGAATTGTGGAGATTTCTAGGTTTGTAATATAAAATGTATAAAATGAAACCGGCACTTCCTGTCGTACCAGAAAATTAGGAAGCTACTAAAGAGTATTACAGAAGAGTCAAAAGGGTGGACAAACCAACTTAAAGAGGCTTCCGTTGGCTGATGATAGGACAATTAAACATGAATACATGTAACAGCTTCTATGGATTGACACATCAAAAATATATAGTACGTGGTAGATAATAAAATTTACTGGTTATACCTAGAGGATGTTGGGAACCAATTGTTATTTTGAACTAGTAAATAAAGAATCATGCAAACTGAATCTGTATACAAACTGAACCTTAAGATACCTAAATAGTTGATAAGGAGAAGTATTTATTTACAGAAGTATCGCAGCTAATAAATGAAGTGAGAGTGATAGAATTTTAATATTTTAACACCGTAATTAAATAATGGATCTAGGCAATAATCATCAATGGCTACTGTTAACATCATAAAAAAGTTAACAGGATATTGTATGCTTCCTAGTAAAAGTATGACACATTCTCAAGTATTCTTGTCCAAAACTTAAAACTAAATCTAATCAATTCAAGATTTTACTACCAATTTACAGGAAATGGGACAGTTGATTGACACATTGGAATGCAATCAGCAAAATCCATACAGAATAAATGACCTGGTTTCTTCAAAGAAATTGTAAGAAACAAAATTAGAGATGGAGAGGAAACCTACATAGCAAAAGAGACTTCAGAGTTATATCAACCAGTTGTAATGCATGAGTCTTATTTGAATGTTGATGATTTGAAACATAATTTCTGACATACTCAAAGAACTTGAACACTTACTGGGTGTCTAATACTCCTAGAAAATTGTTAATTTTTAAGTGTAATAATAGGTCTGTGGTTCTGTGTTTTGAAGAGTCCTTACCTTATAAAGATACACACTGAAATATTTATATACAGAGAAATTATATAACAGTAAAATAATCTGGACAGGGGTAGGGCGAGTGGGTAGTGTAGGCAAAACAAGGTTAAACATGAGTTGATAACTGGAGAAACTGAGCGATGGATACATAGAGGTTTTATAATCTTATCCTTTACAATTTGTATATACTTGAAAAATTTCAAAAGTCTAAGTACAGAAAGGAAGCAATAAAAAGAATATTAGTTGGGGGGAGCAGTAGGCATCCTTGCTTATTAAAATAAAATAATTTGTTTTCAACTTGTATTACAGTTATGGAGTAAAAATACTCCAATTCTTTAAAAAGTTTGAAAACAACATCCCTAGGTTTAAAATAAGAAATGGAGTCTTAAATCTGTAACCAGTCATTAATCTGTTTTGTTTTGTTTGTGGATTATTTTTCCTGGTAATTTTAAACAAAACACTTCCTTTAAGACATAAATAGAAAAATGTAACTAACTAGAAATCTCATATTTATATTTTTAACAAACACCTTTTTTTGAAGGAAATAAATTTAAGTATCATCTATTCTCTCTCCAAAAGCACACTTCATTAATATGGAAATAGATTTTTTATGTGTAATTTATTCCCCCCTTCCACTGTATTACCTTATAGCTCTTTTACTTTTAAAAAGCATAAAAACATTAAAGAACAAATTTTTAAACAAAGTAAGATTTCTCCATTTCTGAATTGGAACTAAAGTATATCAGATGTAAGGTAACGAATTAAGAGAAAATCATCATAAACTCAGAAGGCCTATATTTTATATATTCCTGGGAGATTTAACCCACAAACTGAATAAACTCACTTGTGACTCTGTTACACTGTTTTGAGGACTCATTAGCTTAGCTCAGTACAGCAGTGTATTGTGATATGGCTGAACCAGTGATCATAGTGCTTGATGGAAATAAAAGTACCATTATGCTCTCTAGGAGCTATTTATTGCTAATGTAAGTAAGATTAAGAGGAATATACATGCAATAGGGAAGGCAGTAAGTGATAGGCAACTGCCTAATTTGACTATAACATTTTCATGAGAATGCTGACTCAGGACCCAAGAAAGCGCTCATAAAAGAGCCAAAGTTTCAGCTCTAACTATGTAACCAAACACGGGTAAAACGATTAGTTGTAGAAGTGAGTTGATTATCTGGATAACACTGAGTCTCTTCTCTAACCCCAACAACTACACATCTCAGAGAATCCAAGTCTCAATATTGTGTCAAGTTTCTGTTGTAATGGAGGCTCTTGGAGGACCTAAGGGTATCTGAATACTAGTTTCATAATCACTTTACACAGGCATTGGCAATCTCATGGTAGAACGTAAAAATTACAGGTCAGTCACTTGGGCTGCTACCCTAAATTTGCCTTTTAGGGAAGAGTATATATGTAGTAGGTACTGTGATGCACCATTCTGACCCCTCTTCAGGAATAAGGGACTTGCTCTGCCAGCCCTCGTACGGAGCTACGTTGGCTGAAGACAGCCACCACACCCAAGGCCATGCCCTCACTCCTGGGATAGCCCTCGTCCAATGATTGTTCAACATGGGTATATAAAGGCCCAGCAACATTGCCTCAGCTTGCGACAGCTCTGAAGCAATCTTCCAGGTTCAAAGCTCCCATCGGGCTGGCTAAAGATTGCAGTGAGACCACACCACAGCCCAAGTTTTCCCTCTGCCCAATTCTACTTTCTCTCTTCCCATCTCTGCCTTGGGTGTGATCCCTAGCACGCGCTCTAGTAAACTTTGTGCACACTAACCTCTGAATCAGATTCGGATTCCTGCTTCTTAGGAATGTGTGACAGGGACTTGCGGGAGGAGACAAGACATGTAGAAAAGACAAAAATTGTATGATACTAAATAGATACTGGATTAAGGTATGTCCCCAGGTGTCATTTGCATAGTGGTACATCTTTGAGTGCCAAAGGCTTGGATGACTGGGTACACTTTATTCACAGTGAAGGTCAAGAAAATAACAGGTATCTCAGTGCCAAAGATGAGGAACCCCTTTACGCTATACAGTTTCCTGTCACTGATCATACAAATATAAAGGCTGAGTTTCTGTTGAAGGAGGTGCAGTCCAGCCTAATGTATTACTGCATATATAAAAAGTCAGCATATTATGGTACTCAACACTGGGAAGCTTTTAAGGAGGTCTAATGACAGTATAGAATATTGAATTTGCATAATACCACCGGCTGGTCCAATTGTGTTGGCAGAAAGTTGAGGGTATTTCTTCTATTTTAAATTTCCCCACTGGGTTACTATGATTATTGAAAATAGCCACTGATATGCCCCAGTACTCACTGAAGTCTTGCTATGTGTCAGGAACTGTGCAGAGGATTTTATATAATTGCATCTATCCTCTCTGCTGGACTCTAAGCTCCTTGAGGACAAAAACATTACCAATATGCTTACCTCTGTATTCCCCAAGCCTAGCAGAGGACCTAGAATTAAGTGCTGAAAACACATGTATGCAGTGAATAAAGAACATCAAAGAATCCTCTGAGACCCCTCAGAGATAAGTGCTATTATCATCTTCCTTTTATGGATGACAGACTGGAGATTTAGGTAAAGGTCAGAGCCAGGTAGAAACAAACAATTCAAACTAATGCTCTCAGATTACAACACACTACCAGATAAAGGCATCTCCACTCTGCCTTACCAATTGGTTTGCCCAGTTTCACAGCAAAGGAGGAGGTGAGAGAAGACACGAGGAAAAAAGGAAAAAGAGATTCCTTGCTAGAGACACTCTTCTTTCTCAATAGCAAGGCCACATTCTTTAGGGCTCATCTCCAGCCCCAAGAAACCTTCATTGGCTGTTCAGCTCGTTTTGTTTTCTCTGAACACCATCAGCTTGTAATAACCATTAAAGAACAACAACAACGACGTAAGTTACCCCCAGCTCTCCTGCAGAGCTTGTTCTTATTATGTGTGTGGGATCCTCTAAACTCCCCAACTATACCATAAACTCCTAGGGGCAAGATACCTGTCATTTTTCCTATTTGTAGAACAGCACACAGCTGAGCACACAGGTTTGGGTCTCTAACTACCCAACTGATTGTTAGATCAGCTGGAGGATGAGACAGTGATATAAATGACACCAATACCAGACCAGAAACATCCCTCCTCCTCTCCTTTGCGAAATTCTTTCCAATGTCACACCTTAGAACTGGGCGACTTGCCCAGTTCTTTTTGCACTCACCGTTTTGCACTGACTGATCTGAAGTGCTGAACAAGCCAGGAAAATGCCCTAGCAAAAAAAAAAAAAAAGAAATTAGAGGAATAAAATGTGGTGCAGGTTTTGCTTTCTCCATTGTACACTTCGCTTAACTCAAAGAGCACTTGGTTTTTATTTCATGAAAGACCAAAGACTCCCAGTTCAAAAACAGTGATTAAGGCCAGCACAATTCCTGTAAAAGAGAAAATAAAGCTTCGGAGACACTTAATTGATCTGAAGCAAGAATAGGTCAGGTTTTTTTGTTTTTGTTTTTTTTAGCACTCCCTGGAAGTTTTAGGTGGAGCTCTAGTTAAAATTATCTATTTCATTACAAGAATTGTACAAGCCTGTTTTATGCCAGTGCAATTATTTAGTTAATTGCTCTAGAATGAGTATAACCCTGTTTCCAGATATATAACATACATATTACCAAATGTGATTTAACTTATGCCTGCAGCCTGCAACAGTTTTAGCTATAAAAGTTACCAGTGGAATTAAAGGACACCCACAGGAGCCTTTGGCCGACTCAGAACTACAGAGAAGAAGCACAGGGAAGGGGAAAGAAGAATGGGACTGAATATCAACAACTAGGACCAAGGAGTCCAGGGAAGAATAAAGAAAGGAACTTGGAAAGAAAGGTACAGGGAAACGAATGGAAGAACTAAAGTGTAGTGAAGAACAATGGCCTTCCCACTGGCATTCAAGGAAGACAATAGTTTTGGGCACTATAGATATTACTGCTTTTTTGAGAATTAAATAAAATAAAATGTATAATGAGCTGGGCAAAGTGCCAGACACAAAGTAACTATGTTAGGTTTTTTCCTTCCCCCAAATGGGGTTTTTGTTTGTGTACTCTATAAATATACAATGTGGCTAATTAGGATAACAATAATGATAATGTTTCTTTAATTACTGGGAGAGTTTAGACTACTCTAAGCTTCCTGGAAAAGCCTTGTCCCGATAGATACATAAAATACTCCATCTATCATAAGCCATAAGCTTTGCTAGCACTTCAAGAATGATAATTAGTTTTTAGTCCTGTATCAAATAAATTTGGAAATCAAGGTTATGCATAACAAGTCTCTCAATGTATTTAAGAATTATGCATCTCCTGCCTCTTAAACTCTCCTTTATGTTACAGCCATTACCTGCCTATCAATTGCAATAGAACACGTAAAAGTATGTTTCCGAACCTTGTCAAAATCTTAATCTCCAAATCTTGTTGTAATCATGGGTTTCAGTTTTTTCCCCTGAAGCCCTTTTATCAGAGTTATTACAGGAGTTAGATGGACTTCAAGTTCCTATATTTATGATTTCCTCAGCCGTGTGTGTGTGTGTGTGTGTGTGTGTGTGTGTGTGTGTGTGTGTGTGTGTGTGTGTGTGTTATAACTGCTGAGTGCTGAAATGACCCAAAAGTGAGCTGCAGGAGGAAAATAATCAAAAAGCTCAAACCTCATCAACTGGCTAATCATTCTCTAAATAATTGAGAATGAAAATGACATACTGGTAAGTAATTCAGGTCATAAAGTGGTCCCAGCATGTGTCCACTTTGTTATCCCCAGAATAAAATTCACAAACCCAACCATTTCACTGTGCAAAGGAACTGTGCTGACTGTGCTGAAGGGTCTATGCCATATCCCACAGGTCTTTGGTGGCGGAACCAGCTTTAGTGAAGGTCTCCTAACTTCCCAGGTAGTGTTTCCCACGCATTACCCCACAGCTGCCTCAGGGGTCTGAAAAAAATCACCTGTAATTGATTATTTTTAAGACTGTAAACATCTAACAGCTCCTGGAACATGAATCGCAGTCAATACGTTAGGCCCCCTGACTACCCTTTTCCATTCCTGCTAGTGGCATGTATGGTGTGGAAGAAAACCTGTCCGAGGAATTGTTCTTTATCTCGAATGAGCTCCCTGTGTCTACCCCAGGAGACTGGATGGAAGCTTGCCTCCGTATTATTTGGCCAAGGTGTAACTGCTAGTGTAGTGTTGTCTTCCTTTTCCATTCAGAGAAATAGACAAGAAAAGGGATTTGCGATAGGGGTGACAATGATCTGTTTCTTACTGTCAGCTTCTGCATATTTCTCTCTTTTTCTAGGCTCTTGTTTAATGCCTTCTGAAGGCAAATTGCAAACAAACAAAACCAGGAAGAAAGATGTTAGCTGTTCGCTGATGACATCACTTTGCAAAAAAACCCCAGAGTCACATCTACAGGCAGCTGCACTCCAGACTTCAATTTAATTCACTTTCCACCATCAACAAGAATGAGAATGATTTGATTCAGTGTAAGGAGATCAGAGAAGAGAAGCTTCACTGCGTTTTGAGATGGAAAGAGACTGGGTGAGGTGCCAGTGGTGGCAGGTGCTGCTTGCTCATCACAAGATAGAGAAAGGCTGGAAGATGAAATAGAAGCTGAATGTGGTTTTTACGAGCTTGGCTCTGAGTATGGTGACCCATCTCACTGTGAAACGCCACTGAAACCAACCCTCCACGGAGCTGGATGTGGACAGTCTAATCTCTGGATCCTAGAAATAAGCCTCTTACAGACAGAATCAGGGGAGTTGTCTGCCAAGAGTAGGGATATATGGACTAGAAAAGACCAAAGCCCAGCTTTCATTGGCACATGCCTGCATGCTCTGCTGACCAGGGAGAGATGGACGTACAAGTTGTGAAAGCACCTAAAAACTGCATCAGTGTGAAAAGTATGTCCATGCAATTATTTATTATTTACTGAAATCTACTACGGTCAGGCACCAGGACAAGTACGTTACTTTCATTGTATAATCCAATCTCTGTAACGAACTTTGAAGTAGGAACTATTATTTTCACCATTTTTCAGATGGGGAAACTGAAGACTAGAAAAGTGCTTCCTTGCTAAGTAATCATTTTTAAAAAGAATGTTATTGCAGAAGAAAAAAATGTTCTCTCTGCCTATGTGATTGAAATATACACATTGTATCATAGGTGAGTAAAATCTTTTATGAGAAATAAAATTGGATTTTTACAAGCAGTGTGGCACTGTTCATTTAGGTGTTTTCAGCAAAGTTTACATTCTACATCAATTTCTATACCTGAAAATGGAATAAAAATGTTTGTTTTCCTCCTATTGCTTTAAAAACAAAAACAGCTGAACACAGGGCTTCCCTGGTGGCGCAGTGATTGAGACTCCGCCTGCCGATGCAGGGGACACGGGTTTGTGTCCCAGTCCGGGAAGATCCCACATGCCGCGGAGCGGCTGGGCCCGTGAACCATGGCCGCTGAGCCTGCGCGTCCGGAGCCTGTGCTCCGCAATGGGAGAGGCCACAACAGTGAGAGGCCCGCGTACCGCAAAAAAAAAAAAAAAAAAAAAAAAACAGCAGAACGTAAATTGTTCATTCCCCCTAGGACCTATCTGAGCTTGAAAAATACTCAGAAAAATTCTTCCACCTCACCATCTGCAGTGTTAGGATCATCCCTAGAAACTTCGGGGAAAAGTGTGTTCCTCCTTCAGGTACTATTTGCACAAGTCACTCATCTATTGATTCCTTATGTTGATGGTCTTAGTAAGACAAGGCTCCTAATCCACCCACTGAATGTTACTCTGCCAGAGATGAAATAGCTTTAATGCCAACAGAGAGTACTGTGATGTAAGGCCGAAGATTGTGTTGTTGGAATTACAGCAGCCCCAGAAGTACTTGCCATCTCGTACTAAGGCCAGATTGACACGAAACACTGACTCTACCTCTCCTACTCAGAAACCTCAGGGGATAGCAGCCGTATTTGGGTGCTTAGCTCTGGCAAAAGGCTTCTTTCCCATTACAGACTATAGTAATTTTCTTCCACTTGGCCTCTTCCTTATATAAGTGATTTATTTAGTTGTTCTTAAGAATGTATCAATTGTGAAAGGCATCGTCAGTTAATAGCTTTTCAGAGGAAGAAACACTACATGAAATATGAGTCAATGTAAAAAGCATGCTAGTATCAGAAAACATTTTAATGTGTAAAAATATGCATCTTAGAATTGAGGTGTATGTGTGTATATATCAATATGTCACAGATATGCATAAACCTACATTTATAGATACAAAACTACACTCAATACACATATTAGAAAAAGGAAAGGTCATGGAAAAACTTTATATTTACATCTATGTGAACACACATTCATTTTTCTGCTTATTTCGGATTGATGTCACAGAGAGCATTGCATACAAAGAACTGAAGTATAACCCGTCATCTACTTTGAATAGGAAGAAAACGGACAGCCGTTTGCTCACAACACTAATTAGTACTAATTATTAAAAGCATATATATGTATTTTTAAACAGAGACAACACTGAGAACAGACGTTTGCTTTTTTTGTTTTTTTTTTTCTTTTTGGCTTGGTATATCATATAGTGAGACTTTGGAACAAGTGTTGCAAAGCAGGATCCAGAATGTTCCAGGTAAGCCAGTAACATATGAAGGAGCTCCCCTCAAACTCTCAACAGGAAATATCTAATTCAGGAAACAAAACAAAATGGGTGCGCCAGGGAAGGAAGCGAGCACATACCCCCTTTCTGCACACTGCAGAAGGACCTGGGACCTAGCCGTTTCCCTTTCCCACAAAATGGAAACGTCTGCCCGCTTCACATTGCATTCATTATGTCCTCCTTGCCAGTTCCTCTGAAGCATAAACAGGCCTCCTCAAGGCTACATTACATCAATTATAATTGATACAATGTAACAATACACAGAGATAAGTAAGACACCCATTACTGCCAAAAGAAGTTTACATTATGACTGTGTGGATAAAACAGATACACAGTCAAGATGACCCATGAAAAGGAAAAATAAAATCTAAGTTCATCAGAGGAAAGATTATAATCTGTGGGAGAGGTCAGAAACACCTTCATGGGATGAAGCTGGAAGATCATAGAATACTATGGAAGGAGAACACTGGAGGCAGAGAGAGCAGCCTAAGTGTTACTGCCACACAGAGCACGTCCTAGGAGTGGTGCATAAAACATGTACACACAGACAGCAGGACAAAAGTGGGACCCTAGAGGCCTTTAATAAGTGACTTTCAACACTTCTGGGTGGTCAAAAACACAGATATTTTAGTAGCTAGTGAGTCAAGACTGTATCATTCTACCAATTCCTTAACAGCAATAAACTATTCCAAACAAAGTAATGAACCAAGTGAAAATAAAATATTTACCAGAGAACTAATCTAACAACTAAACTAGTAAAACATGAAGCAAACTGGAGGCTTGTCAGAGGTTCTTTACTTAATTGAGCCTGATATTTTCTTTTCTTTTTTCACGAATTTCCTTTTTTAAAAAATGAACTTAGTTAATGGAGTATGTATATAAAGAGGGATATTATTTATTTGTTTAATGAATTGCTATGTATAATCACCTTTTGCATGAAGACCTTCAAGTTAGATCATACTCCAGCGGGGTCCTTAAGGTTGTCAACAAAATCCATACAGAAAATTAAAGTAGGTTGCTTTTTTTCAGTGGGACAGTGTAGTAATTAAAAGCATGGGTATGGGAGTCAGAGAAGCCTGGGGTTAAATCTCATCAGGGGCACTCACTGTTTATAACTAAGCAAGTAACCTGATCTCTCTAAGCCTCAGGCTCATCTATGAAATAGGAATAGAAAATATAGTAGGAATATAAAATATGCAAAAGGGTCATTGGGAAAGTAAAGGAGGATGTTTGTAAGTACTCTTTAAAGCACCTAGAACATTGCTTGCCATGTAATAGGAGATACTTGTTGAAAAGCAACTCGATACAGAGTGCCAGGAGACAGTTTTCCAAGTGTGTTGTGCGTTTCTACATGTTTTCAGTGCAGAGGCGCAAACGGCCCTTCTGTTCTGGACTCTTTCAAGCACATTTATCCAGTAAATACCTTGGATGAGGAAGACAGTCTCTCTCTCCAGGGCAGAACGCAGGTTTGCTTACTATCCAGTAACATATAAGGAGAACGTCTTCCTCTGGGGCAAAGTTCTGGCAGGTTTACTTGCCAGAAAATGTGTAATAAAAGGGTTGGGTTAGGGCTTCCCTGGTGGCGCAGTGGTTGAGAGTCCGCCTGCCGATGCACGGGACACGGCTCCGTGCCCCGGTCCGGGAAGATGCCACATGCCGTGGAGCGGTTGGGCCCGTGAGCCATGGCCACTGAGCCTGCGCGTCCGGAGCCTGTGCTCCGCAATGGCAGAGGCCACAACAGTGAGAGGCCCGCGTATCGCAAAAAAAAAAAAAAAAAGAGTTGGGTTACCTGGGCTTGGGGTACCTCTCCTCTCCCGTCACATGATCCATCAGGTGTGCAGGCATCACTAGAAGCTTGTTACATCATCCTATGGGAATTAGGCCTCGGGAAATGGCAGGAGAAATCAGTGAGACTGGCTACCGCTACTGCTGTGAGGCCTATCACATAACTTGTCCTGTGTCTGCCCCAGGAGTCTCAGAATTTCCGCCAGCTTCTGTTTAATTGTGGTGGGCTAACTCGTTAGCTGTCGAGGACAAAATCTCGGAACTTCATAGTTCTTGACAGAGCACTCAAAACCCAGTTCATCTCCAAAATATTTCCCCATGGATTTGCCATGTGGACACTAAATACTACCACCACAGCCAATCTTTTGATTAAAGAAAGCTCCTATAAATTTGTAAATATATTATCTCTAAGAGCTGCCGCAGTGAGTCATTAATGCCTAATTGCTAATTGGCTTAGCATCTAGATTGTAAAGCCCTTAGCAAATGCCAGCTGTAACAGAAAATAGGAGGGTCAGTATGGAAAGGAGTTCTAGTGCTAACAAACGCCTTTCCTGGAGTGACTCCATCCTTGAAAACAGCACTTCTTGGTGGCAGAGAGGGGAAGAAGGGAAATGAAGCAGAATATAACTACTTTTTCTCATGCTTCATTGCATCCTTTAAAATATTTTTTTAAAAAAAGCAATTTTAACTTTTAAATATAGAATCATAAAAATGGTAGTGTTTTCAGTACCTTCATTGGTCACTACTCTGCATTTGTTAAATGTGCCATAGTCATTTGTTTCATCCCTTCTTCCCCCACAATAGTGTGTCAACTCCACTGGCAGGAAATATATCTTATTGATTTTTGCATCCTTCCTACCCAATCCCTAACCCTTATCCCTAGCGTCTTCCCTTCTGAGACCTATCACAGAACCTTGGAGATATATCAGAGGTGCTTCTCAAATACTGTGTGAATTGTATATTGCTCTGTTAAAAGAAGAAACCACTAGAACTATGAATTTACACTATTCTGTCAACCACCACCAGAAAATCAGAACCTCACAAGCAGTATGAAAAAGGAGCCAAGTAATTCCAGGCTATGTATAACATTTAAAAAATCAAAAGTGTAGAGTTTCCCTGGCGGCGCAGTGGTTAAGAATCCGCCTGACAATACAGAGGACACAGGTTCGAGCCCTGGTCCGGAAAGATCCCACATGCCGCGGAGTAACTAAGCCCGTGCGCCACAACTACTGACCCTGCGCTCTAGAGCCCGCAAGTCACAACTACTGAGCCCACGTGCCACAACTACTGAGGCCCAGGCGCCTAGAGCCTGTGCTCTGCAACATGAGAAGCCACTGCAATGAGAAGCCTGCACACCGCAAAGAGTAGCCCCCACTCGCCACGACTAGAGAAAGGCTGCGTGCCGCAACAAAGACCCAACGCAGCCAAAAATAAATTTATAAAACAAAAAAAAAATCAAAAGTGTAGTATTCACAATGTTGAATTAATTCATTCACATTTTATTAATGTCTATTTAACACTTTTAAATAACCTTGCATTAATCACTTTCTAAACCAGTCCCTGTGAAGGAAAGTATTGCTTCATTGCATGTGTTGCTTTATTTGGATAGCAATTATTTAGTTTCTCTTTCTGGCTTAACCGTGGGCTAGGTTGGGAGGAATTTTTTAAAATGCTAATTCTCTCATTACAGAAGAATTGAAGAGTCAACATACAGAAGTTCAAACTGACACCACAGTGAGATTAGACACTGGCTGTTCAAATAAATAAGATGATGAATGCAAAGCTTTTAGCATGTGGTAGGGACTCTATAAATAGTAGCTATTATAATTTTGCCAAAAAAGTTAATCCCAAGGCTCTCTTTATGTTGAGTTCTAATACATGTTCAAATAAATCCATTTATAAAACTAAATGCTCAAAAGGTTTTTCATTAACCTATTAAATATTTAAAGTAGACTATACTTAAAAGTAGAAGGCATATGAGCTCATGAAGGCAAGGATTTCATGAATTAATCATAGTGAAGATTTTGAAGGAGTATTGATAACTATGCCCTCTGCAATTCTGCAGAAATAAATGCATATATTCCTTAAAATATGAATTAAAATATGGCCTACAGGAAGTTACACTGCCCAAAGATTTGAGGTAAGAGGACAAAAATGCTGACTTCCTCATGTAGATCCCTGGGCTACATTGGGGTTTTTGGTCATAATTGTGTGCCACTCGACTTCTATGAAGACTGATGTTCCTGAGCTCTTCGACACTTGCCAAGTATTATATGCACATCTCCAAACTCACTGTGCAATAAAAGTCCCGAAGTAAGCAGAGACACAGTGCAAAGCTTGCTTGCTTTAACTGAATTAATGACTACTTAAATAGTCTAGAAAAAATTATTTTTCTGCCTAAGAATTTTTTTAAACTTTCAGATATCACAACTGGAGGTAAATGCTTGTGTGGTATATTAGTACCCCTTAATTGCTTTCTTAAATTGAGCTGCAGAACATAATTGCTCTCCTGAGACTTATAACAATTGCCACCGATAGATTCATAAGCTGAACCAAGGCGAGGTAGTGCCCACCCTGACATCACAAACTCCAAAACGGCAAATCAAAGAAATAGGCACCTATGATATCACCCGAATTAAAAGGGTTCACTCCATTTAACAAGAGAAAAATCAGAATTGAGTCATAAAGTTATCCAATCTTTTTCCCTTCCTTCTCAAACATAACTATCTTCACCCACTATCCCATCTATCCCTCCAGAGAAAAATCAACCCCAGGCCAAACTCTCCATTTGTGCTCTGCATCCTGTCCTTCTTTTTCCTCTGCACACTAGTTCCTTCAATTATATTTCCTCTTTTCTGTACATTCAAACCCTTCATCCCTTCCCGCTCCCTCCTTCAACCTACAAGTACATTAGAAATACTTTCACATACACTTATTTCTCGCTTCAAGGCAATGTCCTGCACCAACCACACAACCCCCATTTCTAACCCGCTTTCAGGTCCAAACTTAGTAACGTATATACTACATCTACACTTCACTCTAGAATTTATCATTTGATTTGCCCCACCCTAGATATTGAGATTTCTTTGGAATGATTTTCTGTTTATCACTGCTCTATTTTCAGTCCCAAAATTTAATGGACTTTTAAAGCATTTTCCAGTGAGAATTCTTTTCTTAAGAATCTGCCCACCTTGGCTTCTATCCTTGCATCTTTCCCTTCTTCTGAGCTCCAGTCCTCATGCCTTAAATGCTAGCATTTCTTAGGGAAGCCATTCTTCACACTTTATTCAGATCCTTCACTATGGGTGTTTAATGTTGCCGCCCATAACCTACTCCTTCCATATTCTCTCTTGATCCAAGATATCACCATATGCCCCATCACTTAAATTTGAAATTGCAGTTGTTCCTGCAATTTCTCCATTTGCTATTGATTTCTCACATTCAGTATGACCCCAAACATAGTGACCCTTCAAGTCAAAAAGACCTGAATCCAAATTCCTGTCCTGCTCTCAAAGAGTTTAGAAGCCTGTGTCTTATGTGAAAGAGAAGCAGGGAAACGCCAGTGGAATTACAACACATGTCAATATGTGGGTACTTACAAAATGAAGTGGGAGCGCAGAAAAAAAATTGTGCTTTAGTCTGCATAAGCAGGAGGTATTAATGAAAGCTTACCATGAGAAGGGAGAATTTGAATTGAAACGTGAAGACTGCGAAAGAGTCGGATAAGTGGGGGGAAGAATGAGACAGCAGGGAGAAAAGAAGGAGTAATCAAAGTCAGAGAGGGGAAGGCTAGAACAAGGGGAGGGGAGGAAGCAGCAACTAGACCTGTAGACATAGCACTTATAGCGATGAGCCTAATGGGCCAAGGGTGGTGGCCCTATTGTGGTTGATGGGGACCCATTAAGTATTTCTGAGGATATACCTAATTTGTGTGCCTGAAAATTCTTCACGGCAGCATACAGTTTGGACTGGAGGGAATAAAGACTGGAATGAGAGTCTACTTAGGAGGCTAAGCCTGATCAAGTATTAATTTATTCAACAATATTTGTGCCTACCACTGGAGATACAGAATAGGAATGAGAACATTTGAAGACTGGTGCCTTCTCATTGGCTCTGATTTGTGTAATACTGAAGACCCTGAGATCTCATCAACACTTTGAATAAACATTACATAATTTGATGCTTCTGTCTTTTATTTAGAAGGCGACTGCAGAAGTAAAATGTGAAAAGAGAGCACGAGAGAGGGAGAAAAGAGAAGAGGGACAATAGGAAAGAATAAACGAAATTACTGTGGGCAAACATGGAATGCAAGGAGAGGGAAAAGATGGAGGAAAATGAGGGAACATATTCTTTTCTAAATGCCTGAAAAACAAACTATTTCCTTCTCCCAAGGTTTTGAGAAAATAGAGCCTTAATACAATTTTTGAGTTTGATATGGTTGCTTCCACAAGCCTAGGTATTACCGATATTGACACGTTTGAAAATGGTATGTTTTTATTTTACTGGATAGGACAATAAACTCATGTGTTTGCCAGTAGAAATGATTTATCCCTCAGGTTAATTTTGGTTCTCTTTGATGACGACACAATTGCTTGTTTAACCTACAGTTACAAGGCTTTTAGAAAAAAGTTTTCATGTAGAAAAAATGCCCTATCTTCTAAAAAAGATTCAAATTACAAGCGAGAGTGGAAGCTTTATATAAGAAGCCTAAGTGCCATATTAAGTATTAATGTGCTAGACGTACCACATGTGAAGGCATTGCATTAATAGCATCACTTAACCTGAATATTTCATTCCACTACTTTAACCTTGATACCAACAGACTTCGTAAGTTCAGCTTTCGTTTTCAATTACCTGTTATGTCCTGCAATGGGGTTATCATAGACACTGTGAAAACTATTATGACCCCTCAAAGACATAAGGCAATTTTCTTCTCAGCAGGATATTTTGAACAAATTACTGTTTTTAACATGAATAAGCCTATGAATTTTCATTCCCCAGATCTGAATTCATGGAATTCAGCTATAACTTCAATTATAATTATATCATGTCAATAAATTGAGATTAAAAAAATACTACAGAAAGTGAAAGCTTTCTGTCTTTGCCCGATTTTACTTTCTCCGTTTTTCTTTCTCTTTTGGTCTCAAGCCTAGGGAGCAATTTGAAGTGTAATTATTCTGTAGGGTACTTGAGATAGTTCTACTGTTTGAAAAGATGGTGGTGTAGCATCTCACTGCTGTTAGCATTACTACAGCTTGCAGTAATTAAATGCTGTTACAGTTAAGAATTTTATGATTAGCCCCTATTATGGCTCATTGAGCTTAACTTTTGAAATTTTGTACTGAGTCCAAGTCTAAAATGTTTCTTAGTCATAGAATGCATTTAAAAAATTAATTTGGACTTTTTCAGAGCCCTCTTTCTTCTCCACTCTTGGGACACCTTAATGTCCTTTCATGGCATAGTTAGTGGTAAGCCTAAAGGCTCTGGCGCAAAATGAGCAATTTAGCTTCTCTATTTTAATGTAGATACCCTACCCACTTGAGAATGTTCCCAGGCAAGGAGCATCTTTATAAAGTAGCCTTTGGACTCAACTCAGCTGCTAAAACCACAGCTACCAGTACAGGGAGTCAGATACTAGAAGGCCAGCTCTAGAAAGTACAGCTGAAAGAAATCTTCTGGCTGAAAGAAAGGTAATCAAGCTTTGTTCCCCCGCCCCCATAAGCCCTTCATTGCAGTCATAGAAAATATAGTTATTTAAACTTTGACAATATTAGCATGATAATCCAAGTCTCACTTGCTTTTTAATATGTTTATAGGTATAAAATTAGGCCTCTAACAGCGATGGGGACAGGGAGATTGCTGCCACCAAAACTTTTTTTCATATAAATATCAATAACAGAAGAGGTAACATCTTTCCCACTCTTCCTCCACCTCTGCCCCTCCCCCCCACCGTCCCTTAGCCTCTCTCCCAAGACCTATTTAGGGGGTGATGGGATGAAGAGAAGAGAGTGAAGGATATGTAATCAAGTGCAAAATACTCTACTACAGAGAAAAAAAATGGGGTGGAAAAGAAAGTGAAGAGTAGGGAATGGTTAGGAGTTCTAAGAACTTCCCATAAAAACAGGCTCCTACAATGGGGTTTCTGGGGGAGTGGGTGTTGGGAGTGACAATGAAACTGTTATAGACTTAAAAAAAATTTTTTTTTTAAAGATTAAGAACCTAACCAAAGAGACAGTGGCCCTTTAGCGTCCCTCACTCTGGCCCTTGAACCAGTTGACCCCCTACATGTCCTCCCAAGAAACAAAGGAGATTTAATAAGCTACCACACGGATGAAACTTGAGGACTTCATGCTAAATAAGATAAGCCAGTTACAAAAACAACAACAAAAAAACTGTCTGGTTCTACCTATATGAGGCACTTAGTCAAAATCATTAAGGCAGAAAGTGTAATGATAGTTACCACAGGCTCAGGGGAGAGGAGAATGAGGAATTTTTTTTTTACTAGGTATAGGGTTTCAGTTTTACAAGATGAAAGAGATAGGGGGATGGATGGTAGCCATAGTTGCACAACAATGTGAATATATTTAATACCGGTAAGCTATACACTTAAAAATGGTTAAGATAGTAATTTTTAGGATATGTGTAAGCGATACAAAAACATTGAAACAAATTGTGTCAAATGATTGAAACAAAACAATGTAAATCAACAACGACAGTAAGTGAAGGGCCTTAGGCAGATGAAAGATACCTACAAGTTTCTAAGAGATGGAAAAGTAACTAATTATAGCCTGAAGCATAAACCAATTTACCTTGTGAGACCCCAGCCCAAAGAATACTTGACAATAGAAACATTCCAAAGGCATGATAAAGCAAAAATAGAAAAAAAGCAAGAGGAGTATATAATGCTCTTTAAGAAGGGATATTTCTCAGCTCTTTTGGAAGGTATCCCTAATGAAAAGACTGAAAGGTAAATTCATTACCATGGTATCACATGAACTATAACACATCTCAAAGTTTTGTGAGATACTAGGAAAAAAACATTTGTGTTCATACCTTGGCAGATGTCAGATTGGGACCCCAGGTTCAGCTCCAGAAGCCCACTCTGCTGCAAGTAAGTCTTTGGCCTCTTGGATGGCCTCTGGGACGAGGCACTGCTCCACTGTGCCTCTGAGCAGGTAGAAAAGCGCGTCTTCTACGAGGGGTGAGGCTTGCTCCACATGCGTGGTGAGCCAAGCTCTTTATGGACTAGCCTGGGAGGTGGGGCCTCCCATCCCAGGGCACCCAGGTGTTTCTCATCCAGGACTCCCCATAGAGAACACCTGAGATCCCAGATTGGGTTTTTTCTGGGAAGAGTGGTCAGGGCGACCTTGCCTCAGGCCTGATTTCACCATTCTCTGTTTTGAAAGCTGTATTAACGCTTTCAGGACTATAAGATGTCTGCTTGTACCCAGCAAAGAATAGCATCACCATGTCACACTTCTTTTTATAAGGTTTGTGAAATATGAAATCCCTGTTAAAAGTCCATCTTAACCTGTATTTATATATGATTTCTATTAAAGAGGGAGGGAGGGAAGCAGAGAGTTTGAGAGAGAAAAGAGAAAAAGAGAGAACGACGTAGAGTCCACAAAAGCACTGAATACATTCAAGAACAGTTCCATAGTATTGTTGACCACCAGGAAAACTTGAGCAGCTAGCTCTGTTCATCTTAATTGTGTGGGGAATTAGACCCACCTGGATAGGGATTTAAGCAGCTCGATGAAATTAGATTCCTTCTATCCCACCATCACCCCTGTAATTCATACTAATCAACTTTTTTTCATACTAATCAACTTTCTAATGAAAGATTTAAGAATTCAAACCAGCCGATATTCAGAATCCAAATATTATAAAAATTTCTTTCTTCTGGCTTCAAGATAAAACACTAAATAGTCCTCAGTATGTCATAATTTCATTTCAAATGTGATTTTTAGATATACAGAAGAGTAGTCATTCTTAGAGTGGCGAAAGCACCAAACCAGACTATATTCCAGGACATTCTATATAAACTGTGACAAGAAAACAAGAGAGAAGGATGACACTCTAAAGCACTGTTGAAAATGTCTCAATAATAAAATATCAGAAAAAGAAGTTTATTTTCTTCCCTCACATGTAAAGATAGAAACAGTTCACCAGTTAGGTTTCCCCCAGATCTAAAAGGTCTAGGGCTCTACTCTGTACATAATGGCATTTAACTGAGGGCCCCAGTGAGTTTCCATAGTTACTGTGGAAACCTGAAGTGCTGCTAGAATAGGCTTCACCAAATGAGTCTTCTGGAACATCCTTGTGTTAACCAGTTACAAAACTTTTAGAATTTTACTCAATATCAGAATGATGGTGTTATTTTTGTCAAGACTAATTGCTTAGAAATCTTACAAATAAATGTTTAAGTATTTAATGTAAAAAGCCCAGAAATAAATGGAATCCTTAAACATTTTAGAAAATCTGGTCTGCAAAATTAAATATTGAGCTCTTGAATAGACTAGGGTCATGTAGGGCTAAATATGAGAAAATGAAGAGAATAGCACGTACATTAAGACCCTAGAAGTCAGGGCAAGTATCCTCTTTATAGATATAGAAACACATAAAGAATTATAGTTAGGTCTTCAATAGAATCACATACATGATAGATTCACTCAGTATAAATAGTGAAAAAATAATAATTTTGTGCATGTTTATCTGTATTTAGAAAATGAGATAACTATATCCCAGGATTTAAAAATCAAATGAAAAATACACCTAAACAAAGAAGCCGAAGAAGCATACAATAGCAGTCAAAGGCGGCTTGGTCAAATTCAAAGGGAAGAAAGTTGATATTTATGTATGGTAATGAATATGGCTATGATATTAGGACAATATAATCATTTCAGAGCTGGAATCATGGTATATAGTCTGAGGTCTCGCATTAACAGTGAGTTTAGTCTCGTGTTCTCTGTGGTAATTCTGGGCATTTAAAATGCGCCCATAATTGTTCAATGGTTTTGCAAGCAACAGGAAGGCCAAAAGCTCTGCCCAAAGTCTCAGTACAGTGGCAGAACTCAACTCTCTTGCAATCAAGCTGAATGTCACACAGTAAAGCTCAAGGTCCCTCTCTTTGGGGCCCTTAAAAGTCAATTCCATAAGCCATTTTTCTTTTGAATATTAGCAAATCTTCATCTTTTTTTTTTAAATTAACTTCTGTGTGTTTTTCTACATGCATAAGTTGACAGTAGACTTTAAAATGTCTTCGAAAATCTAAGGATTTATGCTCTCAGACTCCTTTAAAATTCTGGTAAGACAACCAAACGCCTTAAAATTTAGTGGCGGCTATATTTATAATCGAATTTCTTTCCTTTGTTCCCAAATCAGCCCTCATTCATCTGCAGAACATTGTCTTCTGTGGGTCTTTATCAGCTGCACTCTCACCTTAGTAGAAATTGATCTTTCTCTCTGACTCCATCATAAATTGTTCATACTTATTTTATTGTACAAACCACATCCTTTCCATGCACTTCGAGTCTTTTGCCTGTTTGAGGCTCAGAGCCATACTCTGTCTTCTCCCTGCTCTGTCCTGCCTAGTAGTACCACTACATTTCCCTCCCTCTCTTGTCAACTGGCATCCAGGTAGGCACAGCCAGTGGGAGATTGTGAAGGACCGGAGCATGGGAGGAAAGGAGAAGCCAGGGCATTTCTCCCTCCCTTGTCTTCCTCAGGGGTGGGTGGTGGCCCCCACCGCAGCAGCTGCATCTTCTCTGTAGTAACCTTCATCAGACATCTTCTTCCTCCACGACTTAGCACCTTCCAGACAGTCCTCACCATGAGTGCAGCTCCAGTCAAACCGCCGCAGCTGGGGCTTTGTCACATCACCTCCTTCCTCTCTATTTCCCTTCAGAGTAGTCTTCTTGTTGTGGCTAAACTCTGGGTTGCCTCACAATTTCATGTTTGGCTTCCCAGCTTTTCCAACATCTTTGTAACCAAGTTTCTTCATTAAAATCCCTCTGTTTGAAATAATAAGAATGGTTTCTGTTTTTGTGACTGTTAACCTGTCTGATATACAGGGTTAGTCCTCTTCTTGGCTGTGAACCCCTGGAGGCCAAGAGCTTTTATAATGTCCTTAGTCTGTCATTCTGCTTCCAGTCTGAACTCCCCTTTAATCTATCTTTTTTTTTTTAAGTCTTTATTGAATTTGTTACAATATTGCTTCTGTTTAATTTTGGGGGGGGTTTTTTGGCCCCGAGGCATGTGGGATCTTAGCTCCCTGACCAGGGATGGAACCGGCACCCCCTGCATTGGAAGGCGAAGTCTTAACCACTGGACTGCCAGGGAAGTCCCCTCTTTAATCTATCTTGACAAAGCTACCTGTATTATTCATATCTTTCTAAACTACAGCTGTAATTAATTCATCATTCTTTTTAGGAATCTCTGAGGGGTCCCCATTGTCTGTGCCATTTTAAAAAAAATTTTCTTTTCCTTTGTTTTTTAACCTGTTTTTCAGTGAATTAGAAGCTGACAACATATATTTAATAAAAGAGAAAATATGAATATAAACTCATCATCACCACAGAACAAGTAAATAAGTGGATTACACCAGAAGAAAAGTTGGAAAGGAGACATACAGTTACAAAATTTGTTCTCCAAACATTTTGACAATCATAAGAAGGAGACGCTCAATTAAGTGCCTCTCTTTCAGAGGGCTAGCAAAGTGTTCTTGGCATTTCCATCTGACGGAGATTGCTCACCTTATGAGAAGTGAGGGGAAGTCAAGCCAAAATTTCATGTAAAGAGAGGGTTCAGCAATTAAAAATGTATTTGAAAGTCACAGTTCACTTGGGATTGATGAATTGCCTGTCATTCAAACAATCTTTCGTAACTGCTAGTTGTCTCTAGGATTTTAATAAATGTGAACAGGAGGGAATCAGCTTTGTTCACAGGCATTCTCTAGTGCTATTATGAACAGTTCCATACTCTTTAAAAGCCAAATAAACAGCAGATAAGGCTAACATTACTGGTTGAAATTTTGGAGCAGCTAACTATGACTCATTCCTGAATACATGGTCTTTCCATTTTTTTCTGCTGTGGCCAAAGAAATACCTTCAAGCAAGGCCAGGATATTTCCCCTAAATTAACAGATACAGAAAAAAAAGAGTCCCAGATCTGCTCCAGACATGAACAAATGATTGATCAAGTCCCTTAACATTTTGTTCTACAGTGAGTAGCACAATTATTTAAGTAGGATTTATAAAATTTCCACCAATTCCATAGGAAGTAAGTTTCACTTTTCCTCAGTGAATATCTAATTGAGTAAGAAAGTCCCCTATTGAAATTGCTAGAAAACTTAGTAGGAATACATATTTCTAAACAACCGAAACAAATGATCTGCTCTACGGAGAGTTTTATTTTTTAATATAAATTGATTACAATTTAGAGACTTCTGCCAAATATCATATATTCAGTTTTAGAATAATGGATTTTAATCCATTCTCTCTAATAATTACATTATAGCAAAACCAATTGTGTTGAGTTCACTTCCAACTTGAAAAAATAATAAATAAGAGTATAAGGGAATTTTTAAAATGATAATGCCTAATGTTGATGAGTGTGTGGGAGAAGAACATTTTCATAAACAGCTGGTAGACATGAAATCAATAAAACCACTCTTCTGGGTTATCAATAAATATCAGAATTCTTAATACATGTGTGTACCTTTTGATTAAATAATACCAGTTCTAGGAATTTATTTTAGGGAAATACTTATGGGCATGTACAAAATTTTCTACACAGATGTTCATCACAGCATTGCTTCTAAAACTAAAAAATTGGAAATGACCCAAAAGAAAGTTATTAAATAAATGATCATATATTCCCACAATAGAATATAGTGCAGCTATTAAAAATTGTGTAGTAGAAGAATGTAATCATATTGAAGGACGTTCTAAATATATTATACAAAGAAACCATTGCTAAGGAGACTTCCAGTAAAAGATGGTAATGGTAGATTGAACACATACATTTAGGCTCACTCCTTCCTGAACCCTAAAAGTGACAGTAAAGAGGCTTTTTAAAGGAAAAAAACCCACAGACACAAAGACAGGAATAGAGGAAACAACAACAGCAACATTTCAGATGCTGGAAAGCAGATAGACATGGGGTCACTAACCTGGATACAAGAAAGCTGAGCCCTAAGTCAACAATGGAGAGAACCAATAAGCACCTCGATTTCCATTTTGTTCCAGAACTCATGAAAAACTCAGAAATTGATGGCATCAGGTACTCATGAAAGTAGCCTAAAGGAGGTACTAAACATATAAAGATTGAAAGTTAGATTAAGAGGTAGAAAGGGAAAAAATTTTTATTGACAAAGCAAAATAGGAAAGCAATCAGAGGCTAAACCTCAAGCTCTGTGGGTCAAGAAGTTTTCTCAAAATTCATTTTCTTCCTTTTATTTTTCCTCTAATAAAAGCTAAAAATGTATATTTTAAAAAAGAAGTAGAAGCAGCCAGACACCTAGAGACTCTTCCTGATTCCACGCAGCTAGCAACTACTATTCCCCTACCCAGAAGAGGACTGGAGACTTATTTCCTGGACAGTAGATAGAGCATCTCTGGCACGGATGAGGGTGGGGGAATTATACTGAAGATAGGAATTAAGTCAAAGTTTATATAGCAAACAAAAAATATGATCCTAAAGTTCATATATAATTTCAGGGGACTCCAAATATCCAAAACAATCTTGAAAAAAGAACAAAGTGAAATCATACTTCCAGATTTTTAAAACTTACTACCAAGCTACAGTAATCAACAACAGTGTACTATTGGCATAAAGTAGATATATATTTGTTTCTGGGCTCTCAATAGACTTGAGAGTCCGGAAATAAATACATACATCTTTGGTCAATTGATTTTCAATAAGAGTGCCAAGACCATTAAATGGAGAAAGGATAGTCTTTTGAACTAATGGTTCTTGTAGAGCTGGATATCTATGTGCAAAAGAATTAATTTGGATCTCATGCCATATATAAAAATTAATTCAAAATGAATGAAACATCTACATGTTCAACAAATCTTGAAGCAACCCTTGGTCATGATTGTAAAATTGTCCCTCCCTGTAGGAAGTGTAGCCACAAATACACTAAGGGACGAAGGAGAAGATATATCTGAGTAACAGAAATCTCTGTGATGCTTGATGTCCCTGCAGACTTCACAATGAGGATGTTTTCAAGTTACTTCAGGCAGGATATATTTCGGGTTTTAAAAAGAGAATGTCTTTCTTCTCTTAGAAACATAGAAACAATGGTGACATAAAACACTGAGCACACATTACTTCTTGTTCATTGTGTAAGCACTGAAACAAAGTTTTTTGACTATGTAGGGTAAAATGAGCCATTCCTCAACTCCAAATGAGAAGTAATAAATCACCAATAACCAAAGTCTCAGTGATTCCTTTTCAAATCAAAATTGACACATAATGATTGTAGTATCAGCATATTAATGATTCCTATATTACTAAGAATATAATTAACTGTGTTATATTAATAATAATAATGATAAGGAAATCCATTATAATATATTTTTAGATCTTATTCTTTCTGGATTAATTTTCTTCCCTTTATTAGGATTTAAACCAAATCCTTATGAATCAAACCTTGCACCAGTGTCATATCAGCAAATTTAACTTAAACAGAAAATTATATTAATTGCTTTGGATCAGATCAAGCATTACATTCTCCCACTTATATATTGTCCTTTGACTTCTCTGACAGTGATGATCTCAATGAGTCCTTTCTGTATATAATAATAGGGCTTGCTCAGCTGAGGTCACAATGCCTCCTAGATCTGTCTGACTGACAGATGAAAGTTTGACATGTGCTTAGGAGGAAATAGACACTTTAATTATCACAGTTACTCACAAGTGCCTTGGACACTCTGCCCCAAAGTTGATGACTATAATAAATGTTGACAGGAGAACTCTGGTCTTTGACTAAAGAGACTCTTACAAAATGGGGAAATCATTTAAAAGCACTACATCCTTCAATCCAAGAGTCTCAAATCATAGATTTTTAAGCTTTCATTTCCTACTCTAGGCCTGAGAACGATTAAACTGGTAGTGCTGCAAAGGCAATTTAGCCGAGAAAGGATAGTCTTTTCAAGAAATGGTCCTAGAACCATCGAAAATCCAATGCAAAAAACCCTGCAAAACTTCAATTCATTTCTCACACCATATATAAAATTATTAACTCAAAAATAGATGATAAACTAAAATGCAATACCTAAAACTTATAAAACCTACAGGAGAAAATATTGTAACTTTGGGAACACCTTCTTAGATACAATATGAAAAGCATAATTCATGGCCTCTTGCCTTCCAAGATGGCCCACACTCTGTCTATGGAGTGTGTATCTCCCTGAATAAACCTTCTTTCACTTTACTATGTCTTGCTCTTGAATTCTTGCTTGCACAAAGCCAAGAACCCACACTTGGCGGCCATCCCAGGGACTCAGACATGACTTGGGATGTGACCATCCTCTCGCACCCCACTCTCTCTCCTGCAACATCTTTTCTGGCACCCAACGCGGGGCCTCAAAGGCCATAATCTCGATCCGCCTATCGGGCTACGGCTCCCCTCTGAAGGGTGGCTGGGACTTATCCTGAGCCACGTAGATTCAAGTAGCCCATTAAGTGGCAGCTGACGTCGCCTGCAGGATCTGGCAGAGACCAGTTCTCTGGCCATGAAGAAGCGTACTGAGGCCAAGGCTTTTCCCCCTCAGTCTTTCTCATTCTCCTATTGCTCTATCTCTTTGGACTTGAAAAGATCCACCCAGACGACCACCAAACATCCAAATTAAGACTGCGCGGCAAGTAATTGACAACTTGGTTGGGTATAACGAACTCCTGCCAGGGGTCTTATCTGGTGGTGCAGTGGTTGAGAATCTGCCTGCCAATGCAGGGGACACGGGTTCGAGCCCTGGTCTGGGAGGATCCCACATGCCACGGAGCAACTAGGCCTGTGAGCCACAACTACTGAGCCTGTGTGTCTGGAGCCTGTGCTCCGCAGCAGGAGAGGCCGCGATAGTGAGAGGCACGCACACCGCGATGAAGAGTGGCCCCTGCTTGCTGCAACTAGAGAAAGCCCTCGCAGAGAAATGAAGACCGAGCACAGCCAAAAATAAAAAAATAAAATAAATAAAAAAATTTTTAAAAGCATAATTCATAAAGAAAGAAATCGATAAATTGGACTTAATCAAAATAAAAAATTTCTGTGTTTTAAAAACCACTGTTAATGGGCTTCCCTGGTGGCGCAGTGGTTGAGAGTCCGCCTGCCGATGCAGGGGACACGGGTTCGTGCCCGTTTCGGGAAGATCCCACATTGCCGCAGGGCGGCTGGGCCCGTGAGCCATGGCCGCTGAGCCTGTGCGTCCGAAGCCTGTGCTCAGCACCGGGAGAGGCCACAACAGTGAGATGCCTGCATACCGCAAAAAAAAAAAAAACCAAAGAAAACAAACCAAAAAAAACCACTGTTAAGAAAATGAAAATGCAGACTTCCCTGGTGGCACAGTGGTTAAGAATCCACCTGCCAATGCAGGGGACACGGGTTTGAGCCCTAGTCTGGGAAGATCCCACATGCCATGGAACAACTAAGTCCGTGCACCAAAACTACTGAGCCTGTGCTCTAGAGCCCGTCAGCACAACTACTGAAGCCCACGCTCCTGGAGCCCGTGCTCCGCAACAAGAGAAGCCACCACCATGAGAAGCCCGCGCAACACAACGAAGAGTAGCCCCCGCTCGCCACAACTAGAGAAAGACCGCACGCAGCAACGACGACCCAATGCAGCCAAAAATAAATGAATAAATAAATAAATTTATTTTTAAAAAAAGGAAAAATGAAAATGCAAGCCACAGACTGGGAGAAAATAATTACAAAACATATAATTAAAGGACTTGTGTATAGAATATATAAAGAACTCAATAATAATGTGCCTAAAAACCCCTAATTTAAATATAGGCAAAAGATTTCAACAGACACTTCAACAAAGGAGATATGTGGATGGCAGATAAACACATGAAAAAATGCTCAACATCATTAGTCATTAGGGAAATGTAAATTAGAACCACAATGAGATACAACTATATATGGACTAGAGTGGATAAAATGAAAAGATTGACTATGAGAAGTTTTGGCAGGAATATGAAGCAATTGGCAGTCTCATACACTGCTAGTGGGAATGTACAATTAAATAACAACTTTAGAAAACATTATGACAGTTTCTTAAAATTTAAACATATGCGTACCGTATAATCCACCCATTCCACTCCTAGGTATTTACCTAAGAGAAGGGAAAGAATACGTTCATACGTAGACTTGTACACGAATGTCCATAGCAGATTTATTTGGAATAGCCAAAAGCTGGAAACAACCAAAATGTCTTTCAACACGTGAGTGGATATACAACTTGTGTGCATTCATACAATGGAATGCAACTCAGTAATTAAAGAAATGAACTATCGATGTTCATACAATTTGGATGAATCTCAAAATATATATATTGAGTGATGAAGACAGACAAAAAGGAACATATACTGTATGATTTAATTTATATAAAATTCTGGGAAACGCAAACTAATATATAGAGACAGAAATCAGATCAGTGGTTGCCTGGAAATGGGAGTTGGGGTAATGCAGAAGGGTCAGGAGGGAGAGATTATAAAGTAAAACTAAGAAACTTTTGGGGGTGATGGATATATTCACTATGTTAATGGAAGTGATTGTTTCACTGGTGTATACATATGTCAAAATTAATCAAATAGCATGCTTTCAATATATGCAATTTATTTTATGTCAATTGCACCTCAATAAAGCTATTAAAAAAAAACTTCAACCCTTGCTAATTGTGCGACTGAGAGTAAGTACTTGACCTGTCTGAAATTTACTTTCTTTATTTGTAAATGACAATAATAATAAAATGCTATGTATCCTCAAGTTTACTGTAAAGCAAAGGAGATGATTGTAAAATGTTTAGCAAATTATAAGGAGCTATCTGTACAAAATAAAGTATTACTGTTCACATGGTTATTATTACTTTCAAGTAACCTGCATGAACAATCAACAAACCAGTGACTTGTGGTGGGGAAAAGGCATGCAGAAAAATGAGAAAAGCATGAGAAGCAGAGTGTTAAGTTCAAGTACACTGGAATTCTGAAGAGAGCCAGTGGCCACAACCTCTGACTCATGCTATTGACTTTCTGTCCTCAACTGCCCACATTAGCCCTTGACACCTTAGCTCCTTCAGATTCAGACCTATGCTGCACTTTCTTTCACCTTCTTTCTTTTGTCTTTCTCCTAGTTAGAGTGTGGAGAAGGAGTGGCCAGGACAGTCATAACTTGCAAGCAGTGAAACCCAGATGGCAGTTGGGGTCCCCTGTGCCATTCTGAGCCAAGTTAGTTTAACTCAACACCCCTACCTCCATACACACACACACTCCTTCACCATTTCCCTGGCTGGTACAAGTTCAGAGTGCACCTCAAGATTTCTGAAAATTCTCTTGGAGCATCCCTGTTCATGGGTTCTTCTGGTTGCTGGATCCCCACAAGTGGAGACAGTGTTTCTATTTACACTACATCACCCCAGACATGAAACTCCCATCACTTGTTTTCACTAAATACACATATATAATTATGAGTTTAGTAGATCTTACTGGAGAATTGGAGGTCAACAAGAGTGATCACATTACAGACCATAAAGCCATTATCAACTAGTTCTATCTTCTAATTCTTCCTTGTTCTACAGTTCTAGGAGCTATAAAAAACTCCTTTGGTTAGGCAGAACAATTCAGCTGTCTGCTCAGAAGCCTTGAGACCCACCCATGTGCAGGCCTGTGGGCCTTTCTTCTAGCATAGGCATTGATCAAGGAATTTTTCTAGTAAAGATAATTCCCTCCTAAGAGGATTCCGATATTAGCTATTAAGATAATAATTATTTTAAAATACCAACTGTTATTATAACATGTGAAGGCAATTCACAATCAGAAAATCATGTTTCAGAAGAAGGTATGCAAGACTGGTCTTAAGCCAAATTGAAGGATTTGAAATTCTTTGCCTTTTTTTTTTTTAACGAAGTAAGACCCTTTCTTTTCACCAGCTGTATTTCCCCCCTCTCCTACTACTCCATGTACATTTCTCAATTTTCATTATCTTCCTCAGAAAGTATTTAAATGATATTCATAAGTTTCAGGTAAGGAAGGATAACAATTATTTAAGGCGTGATAGGTCCTACAGGTATTTTTAAAGAAAAAATTGTTCTATACCCAAAGAATGAAGCTCTGGTAGAATTGGCTGCAGTGTTTGGTATTTGGGAGGCAAGGTGCCCCTCTTCCATAGGATCTAAGAATATGAGTAGATGAGCAATTTTCTTCTTTGTAGATGTAAAATACACAATGAGTCTTAAGCAGCTCTTCATTAGCATCATGTATAAGCCGGATTTACTCAGTGATCGCATAAAAATATAGGTAAATCACATAAAAAGGATTATTGCCATGCCTACTTTCTATATTTAGATAATTGAGATAATATGTCCCATGACTAAAATCAAATAAAAAAATACCCAAACCAAAAAACTACAATCTTCCCTAGGTGCTAGTTGCCAAAGATAGCTCAGCTGAATTCAAGGTGAATGGAGTTCGTATTTATTTATAGAGATAAATACAGTTTTGTATTTAAGACCACATGATCATTTTAGAGCTGGAATCATGGTCTATACTAATCTGAAGTCTGGCATTAGTAATGAATTTGGTCTCACGTTATTTCTTATTTAAAATGTAATTACTCAGTGTGAATGAGCTATATGAAAGTTATATAAACTCCATTTCCCAAATGAAGAAACAATGGTTTCAGATTTAGTGGGAATTTCTCTTGGAGGTGAAATCAAGTTCAACACCATGCCACAGAGACAGAACTTAGAGGTCACTGCCTAAGGCTGTTCCTCTGGATATTTACAAAGCTCCATCCAATTTATTACTATAGTCCATATAAAATTTCTATACTTTTCCTTACACATAAATTAAATTTGCAGACGTAAAACTTCCTTCTAATGATATAATCAAGCTCCTTAAAATTTAGTGGCAGCTGTATTTATAATCAAATTTGCTCTTTTTGTTCCCAAATCAGCCCTCATTCATTTGTAAACACATTGTTCTCTATAGGCCATTATCAGCTGCACTCTCACCCCAGTGGAAATTAATCTTTTTCTTTGGCTCCATCATAAATTGTTCACCCTTATTTTATGGCACAAACCATATCCCTTTACAGTCTTTTGCCTGTTTGAGGCTTAGAGCCATACTCTGTCCTTCTGCTCTGTCAGGCCTACTAGGACCATTACATTTCCCTCCCTCTCTTGTCAACTGGCATCCACATAGGCTCAGCCAGGGAGATAGTGAATGGCTGGAGCTTCAGATAATGGGGGAAGCCAGGTATTTCTGGATCCCTTGCTCTGCCTCAGGGGTGGGTGGTGGTCCCATAGCAGCTGCATCTTCTCTGTGGTAACATTTAGTCAAACATTTTCTTCTTTCCTCCATGATTCAGCACCCTCCAGATAGCCCTCGGCCTGGGTGTAACTCCAATCAAAATCTCCTACTTTCTAGGCTCTAGCATCCCCATCAATATATGAGTCTCTGATTACACAGTCCTGAACACTGAACAAATGGAAATCCCTAAAAATGAATGTTCAACATTAATATCAGTAGTTAATAGCTATATTCTTGATATGGTATGATGAGAATGGTAATTTTCACCTGTGGTTTTCCTCCCCAAAACCTACAACCCCAGTCCAATCATGAGAAAAACACCATATAAAACGACATCAGGGCTTCCCTGGTGGCGCAGTGGTTGAGAGTCCGCCTGCCGATGCAGGGGACACGAGTTCGTGCCCCAGTCCGGGAGGATCCCACATGCCGCGGAGCGGCTGGGCCCGTGAGCCATGGCCGCTGAGCCTGCGCGTCCAGAGCCTGTGCTCTGCAACGGGAGAGGCCACAACAGTGAGAGGCCCGCGTACCACAACAACAACAAAAAAAACCCACATCAGAGGACATTCTTCAAAATACTTGACCAGTACTCTTTCAGATGAATGTTCAAGATATTTTCTCTAAAGCCTTTAGTAACTCTTGTAATATCCACCATTTTATTCCTTAAAAACAGTGAGACTATGTAATGAAGTCTTCATTGTAATGAACATTGGAATACGCATTAAAGATACTACACTTTGGGACTTCCCTGGTGGTGCAGCGGTTAAGAATCCACCTGCCAATGCAGGGGACATGGGTTCAAGCCCTGGTCCAGGAAGATCCCATGTGCGGCGGAGCAACTAAGCCCCTGTGCCACAACTACTGAAGCCGGCGCGCCTAGAGCCTGTGCTTCGCAACAAGAGAAGCCACCGCCATGAGAAACCCACGCACAACAGCAAAGAGTAGCCCCTGCTTGGCGCAACTAGAGAAAGCCTGCGCACAGCAACGAAGACCCAATGCAGCCAAATATATAAATAAAATTAATTAATTAATTATTTTTAAAGACACTACACTTAATATCTTACAGCCTTATTGATTTATACCTCATTAATTCATATATAGTATGTTCATATCTATGTAACATACATAATTCATATCTGTATATGTTTTGGGATAGGACTACTTTGTGTCTGCTTTCAAATGCAAAATAGAATAGCTTAAGTCGTTCAATTCCAGCATAACACAAATATAATAAAATAATATAAAATTAAACTTTTAAATGAAAATAATATATATATTTTATTTTACACTGTTTTCCCTAAATTTAATTTCCCTGAAATTACAACTTCCAAACTATTCAAAAAACAACTGCACATATTATTTCCATGTCTCTACTCCCCAGTCATTTCCTAACTTTTAAAACCCAAGATGGAAGCCACAGTCTTTTATAAACCTGATCTTGGAAGTGACATATTACCACTTCTGCCATATGCTCTGGTCACACAGTCCAACCCTGATATAATGCGGGAGGGACTACAAGAGGCAGGGATCACTTGGGGTCACCTTGGAAGCTGATTACTCCTGTACAATCAGCTGTTAATATCAGACGCTTTCTTCTCCCTAATTAAACCCCAGCACCCTGTATCTATTTGTAGTAACTTATATGAATGAATATTTGTTCTATAACTGTTAAGAAAAGGAGACTCTTTTGATGGAGAAGGGATTGGAGGGAAAGAAGGGAAAACTGGAAGAAATGGTTTGGCTTCTTTGGTTGATTTAGATCCTTAGACTGAGTGTGGCGCACTGTGATTGAAGGGGCACAGGCTAAAACCTGAAGAATCCATTTTTAAGAAAAACTGCAGTTTCAAGAGAAGGTGAAGCCTAGAATATGAAAGAATTCCTAGAGTTTTTGTGAAACTGTACAAAATTGCATTGAGGTTCAACTGACAAACCATAGAAGTCTGATAAAGAGCGGACTCGCCTTGTAGGACTAGGACCCCTCTAGCCCCTAAGCTTCTAGGGTAAGAAGACTTGGCATTCTGTGTGATTCTCCCTCTAGGGACTCCCAGAAATCGTTCCCACAGTGATCCACAGCTAAGTTCCTGCTTAGGCAGGTGAGGAAGAGATAAGATACCATAACAAGAACATAAATGCAAATGTGAATTGATTTTGTAGATGCAGGTTGGTAAGGCCAGGCTATTCCAATCTCTGTCTTGGGATTCTCACTTACTTTATAAAATTCCAGATATGTATACAGTTGTCTCTCAAATATGTTTCTTTTGTCTCATCCTGTCTTCTGAATCTCAAAGCAGCATATTCAAAAGTCTACCGGACGTTTGTACCTACTTCCCAGAAGCCCCTCAAATACATGACAAGAACCACTATGTGCTCCTCTTCCCCACATTGCTATTTCTATTAATGGTACCATCATTCTCCTGATTAATTTGAAACCTTGAATACATTATTATCCCTTTCCACCCAAACTCCCTTGGATCTATGAGGGTGATTCCGGTTGTTTAACTGTTTCTCAAACTGTCTTAAACAATAAGGAAATTATTACCTTGTGCAACTGCAAGTACAGGGGCAGTATGGAGGAAAGGGAGGGACAGGAGAGTAGAACCTAATCCACAGCCCAATGATATCAACAAGGACTTAGGTTCTTTCAACCTCTGTGCTCTATTGTTTCATCCTAAGTCTAATTTTCTTTGTGGACAAAGATTCTTAATGTGAAAATTAAAACACTAGTCCTTGTTCTAGCAGGAGGAAGAAAGCATGTTCTCATTGAAAATAAATTCTTCCCTTCTATCTGACTGAGCCAATTTCACTCACAAGGCTGCCTCTGGGGTCTAAAGAGTTGCCAGGTGAAAGCTATTCATTACTTATTCGTTACTTAAACTAACAAGAATCCATCCAGGAGGAAGGCAGATAGAGTCATATTCCCTCAAGTCATGTGAGCAATGTCTGGGATACCGAAGCAAAGTCATGTTTCTATCAGGACGAAGACAGTAAGGGTGCCAAGTCAAACAGTGATCAACAGGATGACATATCATAGATTACTCACACTGCTTCCCTAAAATACAAATCTGATCATGTCATTATGGTTCTCTTTGTCTTACAAAATAACAGCTAAATGCTTTTAACACTAAATTCATAGTTCCCTATAATTTGGTCCCAACACAGCCTTAAAACATGTATACTCTTTACACTCCAACCAGACCATGTCACTCACTATTCTCCATGTGCTTTGCTCCATCTCACGTGCTTGACTTTGTGGGCATTAACGTTTCCACCTGGAAATTCCACCAACCCCTATTTCAATCAGTCAGCTAAACTACTGCTTCTACTTCTAGGAAAATTGTTCTCAAAAGTAGTTGGATATTATAATCAGGTGGGGAGATTTTTTTAATTACTTATGCCTGCCTGGGACCCTTTCCCAGAGTTTCTGATTAAATTGATCTGGGGGAGGGCACAGCCATTGTTTTTTGTTGTTTAGGCCTTTTCAGGTGATTCTAATGTTCAGCCAAGATTGAGGACTACTGTTCCGAAGAGTGGCTCGTTCTTTCACGTCTGCAGCTGAAAGTAAATCTCTGCTGCTCCTGAACTTCCACAGCACTTTTCATTTCTCTCTTACTGACTGTGACTGTGGTTAGATATGTGCCCGAATCAAAACCTCTCCCAGATTGGCTGTTCTTTGGGGACAAGGTCCATACCATATTACCTACCACAGTGCCTAACATGTAATAGGTAATAATAATTGATTCATGAAAACATAAAGTATATAAACTTAGAGATAAAAATATTTAGAATAAAATATACTTTTCAAAACTATAATAAAGATGTACGTTGTGTAATGAGCGCTAGTTTTATCAGACTGTCAGAAATTCTGAATTGCTTATCACCACCTCTGGGACCCTGCCAAACAATGATAAAAAGAAGAAAGGAAGCTTAACTATGATATACACAAATTAAGTCTTGCTAAACTGTTGTCAAATTTTATAGGATACACATGTCCAAAAGGACTTTTAAAAGGACTTTTAACACTTCAAACCATTGGAACCAGTTCTCATCAGGATACATGTATCAATCTAGACTTAATTTTGGAAAGAAACATTCAATGATTCTTAAACGAATACAATGCATTGAATGATTACTCTGTGCTCAGTTCTTTGCTGAGCTCTTTTCAAACATTATCTCATTTAATTCTCAGAACAATCTTATGAGGGAGGTACTATCATTGCTTAGTTTACACATGAAGAAATTAAGGAGTTGAGAAACTTGTCTAGGGTTACACAGCTGGTAAAAAGCAGCATTGAGATTCAAACCTAAGTCTGTCTGATTCCAGGCTCCAAAGCCTGCCTTCATGATTGGAGTATGTTACTTACTATCCAGAATTCTTCAAGTAAAAAGCAAGCTCTTGGGCTTCCCTGGTGGCGCAGTGGTTGGGAGTCCGCCTGCCGATGCAGGGGACGCGGGTTCGTGCCCCGGTCCGGGAGGATACCACGTGCCACAGAGCGGCTGCGCCCGTGGGCCATGGCCGCTGGGCCTGCGCATCCGGAGACTGTTGCTCCGCGTCGGGAGAGGCCACGGCGGTGGGAGGCCCGCGTACAGCAAAAAAAAAAAAAAGCAAGCTCTTCCCAGACAACTTATCAATCATTTGTTTCAAAATAACTCACTTTGGTAAAGCAAATTAATTATCTCTATTACGAATGACTTCTTAAAGCAAAAACTTGATATCCAATAACTTTGGAATCTAGGAAAAATGATGCCAGAATCCAATCTCCACTCTAGAGACTCTTCCTTTCCCGAAATGTAATTGTGACAGTGCAATGACAGAACCTGTGAGAATAAAGGATGGAGCCTTCAAGAATCTTCTATCAAAAAAGTAATACTCAGAAAAGAGCTGACAGAAACTATCACTCTTAATATTGGTAATTCTATTTAGGGTTAGTTTGCACCAGTAAAGTTCTCCAGATTTCAAAAGGGGGAAAGCTTATTGAACTTTCATTTAATATATATTTGAAATAAAAATAACTCAGGTTCAGGTGATAGCTCTATGCCACCAAAAAACAAAACTCTTTTTACATAATAACCTTGCTATATGAGATTCATGAACTCCATTCTCTCCGGTAACCACAAGCATGTTTAGATAATTGATCGTGTGTCCTGCCCTTGGGTTCCTACTGACTGTCAATTAAGTTTGTTCTTAATGTCACTGCATGGAAATCGCTATAAGCAAAGACAGATGACACTGCTGCTTCAAGGTGATAGGATTTGAAAAACATCATGACAATTGCTTCTGAAAACTCACAGCAGAGTATTCAGATGTAAATTCCACTTTACATCAACGATGTAATATTTACCTTTGACAGTCCTGATTGCCTATTAGGAGGTCCTTTTTAGAGATTAGGTTGAATAAAATGCTGTTTTTTAATTTTTTAAAATTAAAATTCTCATAATTAAGAATGGCAACAATTAATTACTTCATTGAAGTCTTGTGGAGTTTTTTTGTTTTTCTTTTTGTTTTTTTGCTTGTTTTTGCTTTTGTTTTTTTGAGAAAGTAAACTTATTTGAAAGAAACAGAATGATGGTGAAAGCCACATTTGTGTATTTGGATTTAAGGATACTACTAAAGGTAGTGGCCTCTTCATTTTTTTTTTATTGAGTTGCTGCCTTATTAATGTGATGTATCAGTCATGATGTTTCCTGTTTCAAGTGACTGAATCACCAAGTGAACCAGCTAAAATGGACAATGGGAAATTTATTGGCTCATATAACCCATCTGCTGAAAAGGCAGATGTGGACCTGACCTCTGGACCTGAAACGAAGGACTCAGACCTCTTTAGTTGGATGTTCTCCCTCTCAAATCTTTCTATCATTTTCCTTCCCTCAAATTATCTTCTCCATGTGGCAAAAACAACAACAAAAACAAAAACATAGCCCTGGGTTTATCTGACTCATGCTCCCAGAGCTTATGACTAAAGGGAAAAGGCTCTCTTTTCGCATCTTGACCTTGAAAAGTCCCCATAAAGGAATTGTATTGTCCCAACTTGGATCACCTGCTTGGATCAGTCACATGGACAAGAGGTGAAAAATTCTGTTAGACCCCCACTCCCTCAAAGTCAATGCCCACCACAATACCTGGGGCATTCATTTCTGCTGTAGAAGAGGAATAGATCTAGATAAATACAAACAAGAGATATTCCATAGAGCAAAGATGACTTGGACAGTGTAAAAAAAGTCTTAACATATTATTGCTTATGATAATAATGAACAATCATTAATGTTAGTAGTAAGTTTTTTTTTTGGTAACCGTACTGAATTGGTTTGAATCATCCACAAGGTTACTCTTTCCCACCTTCAAAGATCACTGCTTTTAGGTGAGCTAAAAGAAATACAGGATCTTTAGTTTTCCCTTTTTGTAGATAATTTGTACCCAACATTGTCATTGGCCTAATTAGAATTGTTTTCCAACCAACAGGGAAAAACTACAATCTTAACAACATTATAATGGTAACTTTTCCATCCATGAGGTGCCACATTAAACATTTAAAGATATTCTTTGTACAGATTGCAGCCAGGTTGCATGTGTTAAACTATTGCTCAGGCAAGTACACGTGTTTGGGATGATTATGCAGTTTTCCCTATTTATTTTTGAAGTGTTACATTAAAGTTTAAACCAAGATTTATCATTGAATATAGATACCCCATGCATAGCAAACAGCAGTTCCCTCTTCAACCTGGTTGTTGAGTGTTAAACAAGTTCAGCTTTCAAAACCAGCTGTTTAGTATTTAAAGACAAAGCTAACCAAATTAAACATCACAGAGCTTGAAATGAATATAACTCACACTGGCTAAGAGCTTGAGGAGTGAAAATCCATTGAATAGTTAATAGGAGAATCACATAAGTTATTCATGATAAAATGGAGGGTCTACTTTCATTATATTTCTATATCCTAGCATTTCTAATGCTGATTCTTCTAACGTGAACTTTCTGGGTAGCTGGATTCTGCAATAATTTTTGAATTCATTGACATAGTTCATGAATTACACGTAAAAGAAAAGTAAAAAAAGAAATTCAAAATTGAGATAATTAATTGCCAAAATATTCTATTTCATCCTTCGCTAAACCTGCCAAATCACCTGTTATTTATTCTCAGCATGTGAGCCTTGCAAAATTCAGCTTGGCTCATTAGAAAATCAAGCTGGAAAGAAACAGGAGGTACCTGGGTGGGCCTTCAGGGAAGGTAAGTGAATAGTTATTCCTATCCCGCTCAAGGGATGTTTTGGAAGTGCAGGTAATCATGCAAGCTATCGATGCAAGGGAACACAGAGGACTCAGGATTGACCCAGGAAAGTGCTATCCAAATGTGAATCTGAACTTAACAGCTGCAACCTGCCTCCCAAGCTCCAGACCCATTTATTCAACTGCTTACTTCTTTCACCAAGTATATATACTAAGTATGTGCCAAGAGGATAGGTGGTGAGGAAAACAGACATGCGTGATGCTGACAGTCTAGCTGAGGCACCACAGATGAATCAAATAGTCACACAAATGTGAACGCTTTGAAAGAAAACAAAACAAAACAGGATACTGGAGGAATACTGCGCAAAAGCAGCTGGGACAGGGTGGTCCTACAGGGAAACGTTCCCTGAGGAAGTGCCTCAAGCTGAGAACCAAAGGATGAGGGAGGAGTCCCAAGGCGGAAGTGGAAAGGACAAGAAAGATCATATTAATGTTAAATCTTCCAGTAACAACATTAAAAAAAAACAGGCAAAATTAATAATGTTTTATTTAACACAATGTACCAAAATCATTTCAGTCTGTAACCAGTATTAAATATTATTAATGAGATATTTTATGTTCTCTTTTTGTATTAAGTTGTCAAAGTGTATTTTACACGTACAGCATGTCCCAATTCAGACGAGCCATAGTCCAGGTGCTCAATAGCTTCATGTGACTAGTGGCTACCATCTTGAACAACACAGCCCTTGACAAAAAAAACACAGAATTATAACCTGTGCCAAGTGCTCAGGAGATCAAGGCCAGAGGGTGCAAAGGTGAGGAAAGCTAATATAAATTGGAGAAACTGAGAAAGTCTCTTTGAAAAAATAACATTTAAGATGAAATCCAAAGTATGGCTGAGTATTAAGCTGGACAAGTAGGCACAAACGTTTCCCTTGAAGAGGGAGAAACACGTGCAAAGCTCTGAGAAAGAGCCCAGTGCATTAGAGAACCCAAGGGAAGGCTGGCCAGGCAGGGATGCATCTGAAGAGGGAAGATCATGGGGAGCCTCAGGGGTCACCAAAGAGATTTAGATCATCTACCACATTCCGATGGAAGCCAGAAAAGGGATTTTAGGAAGTTAACATTCCCTTCATCTACCCTCTCTCCATCCACCCCTGATACACTGAAACCGTGGGTAATTATTAGCCAAATCCATATCACCTGTCTTCACTAATCAAGTTATTTTTTAAAATCTGATCCCTATTCATATCTCTGCACTCATTTTCTTTTCTTTGTTTTTAATATAAATTTATTTATTTTTGTCTGCGTTGGGTCTTCGTTGCTGTGAACCAGCTTTCTCCAGTTGTGGCGAGCAGGGGCTACCCTTCATTGCGGTGCTTGGGCTTCTCATTGCGGTGGCTTGTCTTTGTTGTGAAGCATGGGCTCTAGGCGCGTGGGCTTCAGTAGTTGTGGCACACGAACTCAGTAGTTGTGGCTCACTGGCTCTAGAGTGCAGGCTCAGTAGTTGTGGCGCAGGGGCTTAGTTGCTCCATGGAATAATCAAGGTTGTTTTAAGACTTGCATGTCCTCCAGGTGGTGTAGCCTAAACAATAAAATGTTTGCCAGAGCTGTTTTCCAAGAACTTGGAATCAGCTGTGTCTAGTTCAAGTTGAGCTGGTTAAGACTGGATAGGACCACTGACCTTCCAAGTAGGATTGAGCAAGGGTCCACTCGGTGATCCTTTGACCTCAGAGAGCCAAAAGCTCCGCCCTCAGATATTCCTAAACACCTCCACTTTGAATACGCAGAGGCCCGTAGCTTAGTTACACTTGTGCAGAATGATGATTACCGCACATTTTTCCAATCACATTTCCCCACGCTCCCCGTGCTTTCCACGCCTGCCCTGCTGCTTTATTCTTTATCCCATAAGTACCCTGAGCCCCTTACTTTTGGGGAGGCAGATCTGAGACTAGTTCTCCTGTATCCTTGCTTGGCTGCCTTGTGAGTAAACCCTACTTTTCTGTAAACCTCGTTGTCTCAGTGTTTTGGCTTGCTGTGCGTCAGGCAAAAAGAACCTGGTTTGTTAACAACACCGCCTCCACAAGCAGAATCAGGTCTCTCTCCTCTGGCCTCCCATCGCACAGGGTAGACCAGGGTAAGGGCAATTGGCTTGGTGATGTGTTAATGTCTGTCTTCCTCACTCATCTCAAACTCGCTTGAGACAAGAATGGCAGTTTTCCCCCTTGATTTCTCCAGTATCTAGCACAATGACTGACACAAAGTAGGTACTTAATATACTTTTTAAGATAGAAAAGAAGGGAATAAAGGGGATTGGAAAAGAAGGCCTGGAGAATAAAGTAGAGCCAGGTGGGTAGCAACATTGAAAAGTGGCCTCTAGGTAGTGCCTAGGGTGTTGGGTGTTGTCCAGAAGAATAGCTCCTCCCTTACTTTGTCCAGAGTGGAGGGTTCACAAACTTATCAGTGGAGCAGCCCTTTGCAAGTCTTCAACTGAAGAGACCTGGGCAAGGAAACTGCCCAATTCCTTTTTAAACATCCCTTTTAAGAACGGTTATACAATTATGCAGACTAGGCTGAAAGACAGGTCATGAGTAAAAGCAGGCTCCCTTTCAGCGAACATTCAGATGCCCAGGGCTCACCTCAATCACTAAGATATTGGTTCCAACTCCACCTACTGCCTATCTGTCCTGATTAGTCAGGATGAGCTCAATTAAGGCAGCAGCTGCAGATAAAATCAATAATGATGCCAGCCGGAATGGACTGAAGAAGGTTTGGGTTAGTAGTAAGGGCACATGCATGCATAGTTGTCTCTTTCTCTCTTTCTTTGTCTCCTTCTCTCCGTCCCCTCCTCTCTTCCTTCCTTATCTTTCTGATAGTCAAAGGCGACAAGAATGCATTTAAAGGAAAATATTGCAGCAAGACTATGTATACGACTATCCAGAACAGATACATTTGATCAGTTCCTATACACAACCAGCTAATTCATCTCCACAACTAAACTAAGAAGGAGAGAAGATTTTGCAATAGAAAGACTTGATTCTGGAACAAGCTTTTAAATGTTTAGTGATATGGATCATGTACATTTCATATATTCAGACTAAATAGGATTGGTTTTGGGAACTTCATTTTCTCTACATATGAGGCAACCTTGATGAAAATCATAAAATATGGTTGACACAGTTCAAAAGACCTTGAGTTGACCTACTATTTTGAAACATGGTCTCCTTCCACAAGCAAAATTAATTTTTTCAGAATATAATATGCAATAAAGCATCATAGTATATATAATGAATACATGATGTCACTACTGAATTAACTCCCAAGGGCATAGTAAAGATTTATAATTATAATCTTCATTTTAATAACGAGAAACTAAAAGTATTAGATTACTTGAGTTTGAAATTTAAACAATGAATTTTTGAAACGATGACAACCTTGTTTCTATACTGTCCCTTCAGATCATGACTGGCTAGACTGCAGTGTTTAAGCAGCATTTTCTTGACTGTACATAATAATTTGTTTACTTCTCTTATGTATCTAATTTTTCATTACTGTGCCAGTCTCACTTTTTAAGTTTAGTATGTAATTTCAAAGCAGAAAATCAACTCTAGTTTTTATATTAATTATGGGAATTATCCAGTTTCTTTTTAAGCATTGACAGGGCCTGGAATATGCTAAACCTTTGGCTGAGTCCCCATTGACTTTGATTGTAATGAAAGGCTGTGGTTTTCCCGGGGTAGGTAATTATATAGCCACCTTTTGTCCATGAAACTAAAAACAGAAAGAAATGTGTTTGAACGAATGTAAGGGCAGGGTGATAACTTCCTGTAAATACATTATTTTCTGCATTCTGTTAATGGAATATTAGATGAGTTAGACATATGTCCCTTTGAATGTTTATTTTCTCCATCCCTTTAAAAATATTTTGAATCTAAATTCTGACGTGAACTAGATGAGCTGAATTATACTCTCCAGTCTTATTTGTCAGTTTCCATTTTCATTTTTTAAAAATATTTTTGCTAAAAAAAAAAATCTAATACATACTACTTAAGAACAAAGAGAAGTTCCCAGGGTGGTCAGAAGTGTGTTCAGCATCCTCTCAGGTGTTACCAAGCATGGAATATTACTGTTTTTTTTTTTATTGACAGCCCTCTTCACCCAGCACCTATTTGTATTTCATCAAAAAAAGAATATAGGGGGCTTCTCTGGTAGCGCAGTGGTTGAGAGTCCCCCTGCCGTTGCAGGGAACACGGCTTCGTGCCCCGGTCCGGGAAGATCCCACATGCCGTGGAGCGGCTAGGCCCGTGAGCCATGGCCGCTGAGCCTGCGCGTCCGGAGCCTGTGCTCCGCCACGGGAGAGCCCACAACAGCGAGAGGCTCGCGTACCGCAAAAAAAAAAAGAAAAAAAAAGAAAAAAGAATATAGGGCTTCCCTGGTGACACAGTGGTTGAGAGTCCGCCTGCCGATGCAGGGGACACGGGTTTGTGCCCCGGTCCGGGAGGATCCCACATGCCGCTGAGCGGCTGGGCCCGTGAGCCACGGCCGCTGAGCCTGCGCGTCCGGAGCCTGTGCTCCGCAGCAGGAGCGGCCACAACAGTAAGAGGCCCACGTTCTGCAAAAAATAAAAACAAAAAAAAAACACAAACAACAACAACAACAACAAAAGAATATATATATTTACTGCTACTTTTGCTGATATAGCAGTGTAATGGATGAGAAAGATAAATGAAAGTGTGTGGAAATACATGCCTTCACATATGTGTTTAAATGCAAGCAACCCACCCTTTTCTGGCGATTGTTTTGCCAGCAGCCTATACTAGTGCTCCTATACTGCTCCTATGCCAGTGCTATTCATGAAGGGAAACTTGAACATCAACACTTCACCCAAGGAGCCTTCAAATGACTAAGAGTTATTTTAAAGGACTAGTAGGACTTGAAATACAATCTAACCCCAACTTCTTGAATCATACTTAAACCACAGCAAATAAGAAATTATTCTTTCAAAGAAATTGGCAAAGGAATAGGACACTGTTTCTCCATTAGCAACTTATTCTGATTTGTAATGGCGAAAGTGCTCAAGAAATTCTTCTCTGTCACTTATTCCAAAACCTCATACCTTAATGTAAACTCAAGTTCCATTCATGACCTGTGCGTGAAATGAAAACAACCAGCCATTATCCTCTGCAAAGCAGCACTTTTATATTTGAAGTCAACAGTTCAATTCAATCCAGCCCTCTCATCTGCATCCCGAATGCGAACAGATTCCATGGATTTTATTGGCCAATTATTTTTCTCTATAAATAGTAAATATCCCTCTTTAAATTTTAAGGGGAGACGCTGTCTCATTATCCTCTGGGCAGTATTCAAATACTGAAAGTGTTACTATAAGGCTCTTACTTGTTAAACAGGTGGCATTTTTCTCCCCACTTCTTGGTTTTTCCTTGAAGTTAAAGTCCTGGTAGCTTATTTTTCATCTCATAGACAAGTATGGCTGTCCTTGCACAATGGTTTAGGTACCTGGAGGCCTAAGTGGTTTGTAAGCCTGCCCCTAGACACAGGAGATGAATGTTGATTATGGCCACATCATAGTTCTTCTAGCTATGACTGGTCTGGACATGGGCACATGACACATCTCTTATCAATGAAGGGAGTTCTTTGTGGGGATTTCTGGCATAGGTTTCCCACTCTGGTTTATTGGGATAGAGAGAGAGGGAAAGAGGAAATGGAAATTGGATAATTCCCATAATTAATATAAAAACTAGAGTTGATTTTCTGCTTTGAAATTACATACTAAACTTAAAAAGTGAGACTGGCACAGTAATGACAAATTAGACACATAAGAGAAGCAAACAAATTTTTATGTACAGTCAGGAAAATGCTACTTAAATATTGCAATCTAGCCAGTCATGATCTGAAGGGACAGTATAGAAACGAGGCTGTCATCGTTTCAGAAATTCATTGTTTAAATTTCAAAATCAAGTGATCTAATACTTTTAGTTTCTCTAGCCTCTGAACTTCATTATTAAAATGAAGCTCTAATTATAAATCTTTACTATGCCTTGGGAGTTAATTCAGTAGTCTATATTCTATTAATTTGCAGTTGATAGATGCATAAAATTTAATCTCCTCAGTATTATCTTTCCACACAATTTTTGCAAGTGCATCAAAGAATTATTTCAATATCCTTAGAGAATGACCACGTATGCATCTTTTGAGAGCACAATTCTACTTAGTAGATGGAAGCTGAGAGGCATTTCAATACTTCTTACTGTTCAAATATTGTCAAATAGAATTTTAATTGATTTTAAATATTGTCTTTCATTAGTGCTTTATTTTGTAGTTTCAAGAAATGGATCCTTTTCTTTGTGAGGCTTAGGCATTTTTAAAAATATTGAAGTAGGCATCCTGTGACTATTGGGAGCCAAGGAAGTATTCTCAAAAATACTTGGGTCGGGCTTCCCTGGTGGCACAGTGGTTGAGAGTCCGCCTGCCGATGCAGGGGACATGGGTTCGTGCCCCGGTCCGCGAGGATCCCACATGCCGCAGAGCACCTAGGCCCGTGAGCCACAACTACTGAGCCTGCGCATCTGGAGCCTGTGCTCTGCAGCGGGAGAGGCCACAACAGTGGGAGGCCCGCACACCGCGATGAAGAGTGGCCCCCGCTTGCCGCAGCTAGAGAAAGCCCTCACACAGAAACGAAGACCCAACACAGCCATAAATAAATAAATTTAAATCATATGGGCTTCTAAGAAGACCTCTGCTTAAAAAAAAAATACTTGGGCTGTCTCAGTGGCTTCAATGTTGCATCCAAAGATTCCTGCCAGTAGTCACCATAACCCTCAGGTGCTGCAGACCAATGGGAGTCTCCTGCTGGAGAAGAGAGTGTCTGTGAGTGGCAGACAGCCTTGGGCACATAGGTGGGATGTTGTGGGACTGACATATGTGGAACATTTCCACTTTTACTGAAGACTTCTAGAGTAGCGTTCCCCAGCATTTTTGGCACTAGGGACCAGTTTCATGGAAGACAGTTTTTCCATGGATGGGGTGTGGGAGGGGATGGTTCAGGGGGGGTAATGCAAGCAATGGGGAGCAGCAGATGAATCTTCACTCACTCGCCGCCCCCACCCTGCTTACCTCCTGCTGTGCGGCCTGGTTCCTAACAAGCCGGGTACCACCGGTACCAGTTCTCGGCCCCTAGGGGTTGGGGACCCCTGTTCTAGAAGACAAGAGTATGCCAGATACAGACTATTATTAGAGACTGAATAACATTCAGACACTAGTTTGGTCTTTGTTGAAATATTGGTCTGTGGAAATACATGTTTGCATTAACATTTTGGCCTTTTTATAGCCACCAAGAAAATCTTTACGTTATTTGGAAGCAAAATAGTGTGTGAGAGAAGGCCAGGCTCAGTCAGGCAGTCTTGGATTCCCAGTTCCTTTACTTCCAAGCTGTGTTGTTTTGGTCAAGTTATTCAATCTCTTCACCACCCAGTTTCCCTGTATGTTAAATACCCATCTCAGAAGGCACTTGTGAGGATGGAAAGTGAGAGGGTGCCTGGATACCTGGGACAACTTGAGGTACTCCAGAAATATTCCTTTAAATCACACACTGGAAGTATAGCCACAATGCCGTCATGTTTATTACTATTTATCTTCACTTTGAATTTAACTTGTCTTTTATTATAGCAAAGACTTTTTATAAACTAGAGAGCTTCAGGCTGCAAGTAATGCAAAACCTAAAACAAAATTTATTATTATCTTATGTAACAAGAAATATGGGGGGATTTCAGGGATCAGTTAATTCAGCAATGTAATGATGTTATCAAGGATTTGTTTTCTTTCTGGTTTTCTGCTCTGATAGCTAGCATGTTAAATTTGGTGCATGTCCAACAAGACGATACCAATGTGTAATCCCACCAAGAGGTAGCAAATTAATAGAATATAGAATACATGTTTCTACCTCTAGGATGTCTTCTTGGAAATTTATTATGCACATAGGTTATTAACTCAAAAGAACCTCTGAGATACTGAGAACTGGGCTTTATATAGAGTATCTCATTGCAAATGCACAACAATCCTATTAAGTATTATTGGTATCGTTGGTCTTCACTCTGCAGATGAAGAATTTGAGTTGTTGGTAAGTTTTTATTTTTGTGGTACGCAGGCCTCTCACTGTTGTGGCCTCTCCCATGGCGGAGCACAGGCTCCGGACGCACAGGCTCAGTGGCCATGGCTCACGGGCCCAGCGGCTCCACGGCATGTGGGATCTTCCCGGACCAGGGCACGAACCCGCGTCCCCTGCATCGGCAGGCGGACTCTCAACCACTGTGCCACCAGGGAAGCCCTGTTGATAAGTCTTGTAACTTGCCTGTTATGGGCCGAATGTTTGTGTCCCCACCAAAATTTGTTTTTTGGAGGCATAACTTCTACTGTGATAGTATTTAGAGATAGAACATCTGGGAGATAATTAGATTTAGATTAGATCATGAAGGTGGGGCCCTCATGATGAAATTCATGCCCTAATAAGAAGAGGAAGACAGAGATATATCTCTCTCTCCATACACGTGCACTGAGGAAATGTCATGTAAGGACGCAGTGAGAAGATAGCTGTATACGAGCCAGGAAATGAGTCCTTACCAGGAATCAAATCTGCCGGCACCTTGATCTTGGTCTTCTCAACCTCCAGAACTGTGAGAAATAAATGTCTGTCTTTGAAGCCACATAGTCTATGGTATTTTGTTATAGCAGTCCATGCCGACTAAGATACTGTCCAATTTTTCACAGAAAATTAATAGCAGGCTCTTTGACAGCCGATACACACCTTTTCAAAGGTATCGCACAGCTTTATATTCCACACATAGTATCAGTAATCATAATGTACTAAGCAATGGCATCTGAATGTCATTGGCCAATCTTGAGATATCTTCATGGACTAGATGGAGAAATAAAAAATAATGACTGAGAAATAGCTGTTGGTAGATCCTTACTTGACCAAATGACCTTAGCCAAAGTTTCCAATCTGTTTATCACTGTCTGGAATTCTTGTTCTATTTACTAAATTATAAAGAATTTGAGGGCAGGACCCATTTAACATACTAACATATGCCAGTTATTAAATATTTAGTGTCTGCCAAGTGCTGTTCTAAGTGGTTTACATGTGTGACTATGAAGAAGTTTAACACTCATAATAAACCTATAAGATTTTTAATTAATAATTACTATTATTATCACCTTTTGATAGATGAGAAAATTGAGGCACAGAAACAGTACATAAAAGCTAGAAGAGCTAGAAAGTGGAAGGGCTAGGCTTGAATGTAGTCAGTCTCACTCCAGAGCCCACAGGCTTAACCATCATCCTGACCCTTAACCACCCTATCTTGACCCTCTGTCTCATTCACTGTTGAATCCCCAGCAATAAGCCCAGTGCCTGACTGTCTACTTTCACTAAGTCTTCATTGAATGAATAACTAATAGCTGTTGGGTCAATATCAAAATTAGTCACATAAATGAAAATTAACGGGCTGTCTATATGTCAGTGAATTTTCCATAACTTGGGGCAATTAAACAAAACTTGGGTAACTGCTTCTTAGGAATCCTACGCCGAAAAAGTCCTCCTAAATTCCTTAAATCAAATGTCCAGTATTCCTTCCAGAACCAACAACAATTGTAAAGACTACATTTCTGAAATCCCCTGTAGCAAGAGAACTTTACGTTGAGGAACTAAAAACCTTAGTGAGATAATTAATGTTAGAATAACTAAGGTCATGAAAGGGAATCAAAATATTTTAAACATTTGCTAAAACTAAGACAATAACGACCTCCACACACAGCAAATAAAGAGGTTATCAGTAACTTTCACATAACTTAAATAGTAATAATTGGTCCTGAGATGCAGTTTTCATATCATCCTTTGCTCATGCTCTTCTTTTTATTCATTATCAAAGAAATGCGTAAAATCAATTGTGCTTTGTTGTAGAAACTGTAAAACAAAGAATGTTGCCTACCATCCAGATCTACAAGGATTAAGTCGTTATGCACTGCAGTCCCTGACCTACAGTGCACCTGAAAGGAATTCAGGACAAAGGACACAATGAGGCACTCTGTGCTTTGGCAAAACAGGCCCTCAGATAGTTATATTTTAGGAGAAAAAGTGATTTATGAACCCAAATTCTTGCATCTTCCTATACTTAGAAAGACACTAAAGTCGTTAACTGAGAAATCTGTTTCTTCTGACTTACAGTAAACTTCTATTGAGATGTATGCTTGATTGCACGTACTTCTTAGCCAATATATATATATATAGGGGGCTCTCCTAGGAGCAGTTCCTCAGAGCTATCGGAGAAGCTGCCTCCTCCTGGGCTATAGTCCTCAATAACGTTCCAGAATAAAAGTGAAACTCACAGCTCCCACGTTGTGAGTTTTTTTATTTCAGTCAACGAAACGATGGCTTGTGAGAGGCATTTTCTTCCACCCCACCTCTCCTCTAGTCTCTTCTTCCCTCCAAGACATCAATCTCTTTCTAATTTTATAAAGCAGAGTTTTTAACTTCTGTCTCCCAACTTCTTCTGTCCAACCTTACTGCATGGCTACGGAATAACTTGCATGCTTCAGATAACATGCTTGTGTTATCTTATTTAGCACATATGTTCTAGCAGAAAATGGGGTATGTTTAAAATTCCAAGTTATTCACCAGAGGATCCTAGAATGAAGCAGAATTCTTAGACTTGGCTCCACCAGCAACTTTTGTAGGACTCAATGTAAGGTCGGATCTTAACAAACGGCACCGCGAAACAGAGGAAAGCTTCAAGTGAGCTTTATTAGGGAGCGCTCCCGGGCGAGGTTCACTGGTCCGAGAGAAAGGGGCCAGAGAAGTCGCACCCGGGCGAGGGTTGGGCAAGATTTTATAAGGGAAGAAGGGAAAGGGGTGTGGTGAATCTGGGAGGGCGCAGGGTATTCCTTATTTGGTGGTCTTTTCGGGTATCCTGGGGAACCGTTAGTCCCGCCCCTCCAAAGGCGGGAAGGCTGGGCTGGGTTCAAAGTCCCCAGGTCAGTTCCTGGAACTGGGTGGTCCGGAATGTCTCCAGGGCAATTTCTGGAACTGGGTGGTCCGGAGAGTTTCAGTCTGATGCAACCTGTGAATCTGATTGTGTTCCCCTGCCTCGGGCCAGCTGGCCTTACACTCAAGTCTTCTGCTCTTCCCAACACCCAGGAAGAAGGTTCTAATAGACCCAAGTTATGCCCTCTCTGCCTCCTTTTTCTCTTTGAAAACTGCTGCAAAGACCTCTATTCTTGCTTAATCACATGCTCAAGCCCCATTTTCTTCTTCCAAATCCCAGTTTCACCCTTTTCCTAATTATCTCCCATGGTGGGCAGTCAATATTTGCTCATTCTCTGAATGAAATTCTCTAGATTACTGAACAAGTATATGAAAGTAAATTTGACTGTGCTGGAATTTTGCTTTAGGGAAATTCCTGGCCGGAAAAAATTAATGTATATGATTTCCCAAGGACATTTCAATTATGTTCTTTATTATGTTAAAAATAAAAAAGGAAAGACCATTAACTGTGAATTATAGTTAACTCTTTAGAACAGGACAGTTGCTTCTCTTAAAAAAAAAAAAAGGTTTTAGTATGAGTTAAATCTTAAATAAGAGAAAACAGTAATTTCTGTAAATTAAGAACAAGTGACCAATAGAAAAAAAATATATGTACTCAAAAGCCATACTCAGATTCAGATTGTATTTAATAGAGGTGCAGGGGTAGACGAAGCACAAAATTTTTTGAGGAAAACAAATCTTTCCATTCAGTTTCATGTTAAATTACAATCAGAATTACATATTATCGTTAAGAAAAAAAAAAAAGGCCCCAAATGGAGTCATTTTCACCTGTGACAGCAAAACATGACTTAATTACTGTTTCAGCCTCTCCCAGGAATGTGACCTTTAAACAGTCAATCTGAAATTTCCTGATCAACACTAGTGAGATCATCTGCATGATAAAGACCCCTGCCTTTCCCTTACTCCAAAAGAAGGCCTGGCTTGAAACAATCCTTACTTTTATTCTGCTGCTATCTTCTTGCATCACCCTCTTTCTGCCTATTGAAAAAAACCTTCCATTTTGTACAATCTCTTGGAGTGCTCTTCTATTTATTAGATGGGATACCACCCAATTCATGAATTGTTCAATAGAGTCAATTAGATCTTCAAATTTTCTTAGGTGAATTTTGTTTTTTTAACAATTATTATTCAATAAATAAACTTATAAATGGGCTTACTGTGTTCGTTATTGTCAGGATTGAGGCAGGAGATAGATGGGCCCCAGGCTGAACAGCAGGAGTTCGTCCCCTGTGGACAGATACTCCCAGATGAGGAGGAGGAGATAAGAGACCACATAGTTCTCATTCTCGAGGTCAAGGAGACATTCCCAATTATACATGTGCAGAAAAACTCCTTGGAGGTCAAAAAAGGAGTGATGTGAACCTACCCATAGGCCTCTTCTCTAGAATCCATCTTGGCTAAGAGATGAGCACGCACACATGGGAGGACCCTGAGATATACCAAATACGGACTCAGAACCAAGCAAAGCAAGATGATTGGCCAAAGGAGACCCAGAAGAAATGCCCAATATAAGTGATTCAAACTACCACAAGGGCGCGACTCTCTCTGAACCCGCTGGTGTGTCTATCCACATGTACTCTTTTTCCTCCTAATAAACACTTGTTTCACTATTTTCTGTTTCTTTGTGGAAATTCATTTTCTGCAAAGCTATACGGACCAGGGCCTTGTCACCGGCCACCTGGTCTAGTGGCTAGGATTCAGCGCTCTCACTGCCGTGGCCTGACTTGAATCTCTGGCTGGGGACTGAAATCCTACTTCAAGATGCTGCAGGCCATGGCCACAGGAGATCAGGATGAGGATGTGCAAACAGCCAGGGGCACAGAGAGAGATATGGAGTAAAGAGAGGCATATGAGACAGGATAGTGGAATGCTAGGGGGACACAAGAGAACAAAGGAGTGAGGATGGGGCACTGAGAAAGAGAAAGAGATATATATCAAAGGAAAGCAAGACAGGTGAGTCAATGAAAGAAGGAAGATCATGAAGGAACAAGATCAATATCTACCATCCATAGCGACATGAGAGAAAAACACAATTATCAACTGTCACCAGTAGTCCCTTTAGGCAGCCACAGAGTGGTGGCTCATTTGCCAATTTGTCATCAGAAGGCTGTTTACTCTTTTTAATTGGATTTGAATGCCTTTAGATGCAGCATTTTCTCCCCAGTTTACCACTGGACTAAACATGTCTTAACATCTAAAATCCTAAGATGAATTTCAGGGGTGGTATTGGATTTCTCCTAGAATGGAGGACTGAGGTTCAAACAGATCCCTAGTCTGCAGTCACAGTCAGCATCACCATCCAGAATTTAATTCCAAGATGTCTTCTCTCCCTTCAGAAATCACTGTTTCTCTGCCACTGAATGGAGAGACCCTTTTATAAAGTATTTAGATCTTTATCTTCACTCCAGAACTCTCCTCAGATAAGCAGAAAATTGAATTTAATTTTAACATGGGTGTAAGAAGTCCTAACAGCATTTCACACTCAGTTGAGTAGGCATGACACAGTTAGAAAACAGCTCTGAGACACAGCTCATCTCCTTGGAAGGGGTGGTGTCAGGGAGTGCAGCGCCCAATCCCTTCTCTGAACCCCTTGGGCCAGCTGTGTTTTGGAAACCAAAACTATTTCTAACATTTTTGAATGATAAATATGGAGATTATAGTATAGATTGCAGAATCCCCTTCTCAAGTCCAGGGGATCAGAGGCAGCACTCTAAAGTAAGCATATGAAGGGGCTGCCGTGAAATGTACAAATATGCACATCAGGTTGTGTTACCTGAAAACTGGGTTAGCCTCTTGGTGGGTGTCAAGCCAAAAGACACAACCAAGCCAAAGAGTGGGAGAAGGAAGTGTTATTATTACTTGCAACAAGTAAGGAGAATATAAGGAGAAAGCAAGGAGATGTGTAAATCATTTGGGAGTCTTACTAAAGTGGTTAGTGTGGCTGTTTTCATCACTCAGCTGCATTTACCTGGAAAAGGCGCATATGTGGCACGCTTTGTGCACTAATCACACTAAGTGAATGAGACGTTTCTGAATTATAGGCTCCAGAAATATACGCACCAGGTGAGGCAGTTCTCGTGCATATTGCCAGGCTGCACGCAGGCCCTTGGGCTGTAGCTTTGCTGGCTTCCATCACACCGCAGGCCTCTGGATGGTTGGGAGTTGCTACCCCACCCACGTCCCTGGGGACCCTTGGGAAAGGGTCTGCTTCCTCTGCCAGCAACTGTCTCCTAAGACTCTTAGACGGCCAGAGCCTGCTCCACCCACCTGCACAACAGGCCAGAAGCACCTGAGAGACGACACCCCAGAAGCCCTCAGCCAGTGACTGACTGGAGTTGGACGATGAAGACCCCAGCTCCCCTGCTCAGCCCTCTGACTAGCTGAAGCACATTGGGGATATTTCCCAAAGCAGTGTCTTCCCAAACAGCAAAATTGGGGAAGTCTTAAGCTAAGGATGCATGCATATTCATGAAGGGGCTGAGCCAAGGAGAATTCAGTGTAGAATCGGGGCAAAGGTTGACAGAATCAAGGCTCTAATTGATTGAAGTCTTGAGGGTCAGCAAATGTCTATCTCTTCATTCCTTAGGTTTTAGTTAGTCTGGTGGTTGAGTGCTTGAGGGAGTTTGGATCCTGCAAATAGTTCAAGAATATGCTTCAGGCTAATCTTTACCTTTGAAACCAAACTGGGAGTCTTTACAACTGATGTATTTTCTCTGATATAGTTATTTCCCTGACCTGGTAATTTAGCTATTGGTTCTTACATTCTTTTGTTCCCTTAAAATTATTAACTACTGAGACCTATTCTTCTGCATGGGCAAGCACTGTGGCCAAGCTTAGGTCACGCAGTAGTTTAGGCCTAAAACGACTTCTCTTATGTTAAGAAAGCTATGTCTGGTTCTCTTCCTCTAGAGGCCCCCTATCCAATCTGCCTACAGTTGGAGAAATACAGTATTCTCTAAATAGCCTTTTGTCAGTTCAGGCCAGTTTTCGTCCTTAAATAAATTCAGATCAGGAGAGTTTTGCTAGCAAACAGGTAAAAACAACCAACCAACCAACCAATCAATAAAGAAATCTCAGTTTTCAGGAAATTTTGGATTTCAGAATTGTGGATAAAATGTTTAGAACCTGTACCATAAAGAAGGGAAGAGGTAGGAGAGGCTCTTTAAGGAAAAAAAAAAAGAAGACGCAAGCAAGCAGAAACAAAACTAGCCAAGGCATGTGTTGTATGAAGAATGAATGAATGAATGATTATCATCTGCAAGAGGGAGGAAAGTGTGGCAATGCCGAGAGGTGGGAAACTTAGTGGGGACATTTTATCCACACCAAGGGCATGATTACCTGAGTAATGCAGAAAGGATTCAGATGCAAGTGTGCGTGAGACCAAGAAACAGCCAATAGGGCCCAAAAGCGCTGGAGAAAAAGGTAGGGGAGATGGGGCAGTGAGGCAGGAGGAGGCTTAAGCCTTGAGATAAGGGCAGGCAACTGGAGCCAAGAGGAAGGTGGTCCAGGAATCTTCTTATCACTTCAACAACCAGGAAAAAGGAAACGGCAGTCTCAGTGATGTGATATGCATGTTTGTGTCCCCTAAAATTCATATGTTGAAACCTAACCCCCAAAGTGATGGTATTAGGAGGTGGGCCATTTAGAGGTGATGAGATCATGAGTGTGGAGCCCTCGTGAATGAAATTAGTGGTCTTATAAAAGCCACCAGTGAAAGCTCCCTTGGTCTTTCCACTATGTGAGGTTACTGTGAAAAGACAGCCACTGATGAAGAAGTAGGTTCTTACTAGACATTGACTCTGCCAGGATTTTGATTTTGGACTTCCCAGCCCCCAGAATTGTGAGAAATAAAATTCTGTTGTTTATAAGCCATGCAGCCTCTGGTATTGTGTTATAACAGCCCAAATGGATTAAGACAGAGGGATATCAGTTTCCATACTCGATCTGTTAACTTAGACTTCCTTATATGTTAGTAAGTGTCCGAATTCTCAACTGTATAAAGGATTTATCTCACTGTTGGGTTCTTCATATTCATTCATATTAATTTTATCCTGAATTTACACACGAGGTATTCTGGGTCAGAGACAGATTTCTTATTACTTCACAGTAAATAACAAGTGCATCATCCCTTCTTTCCCTGGTGTTTACTCTGGAGCAATGCAATAACAGTCAGGTCCATTGTCCTACATGAGTAGCTGGACATTCCATAGGTGAGGGGTGAGGAAAAGTAATTTTTCTCTGCTTTTAAATGGAAAGAAGTCTCAGAAAGCTAGCTTTTTGTTTTTGCTTTTGTTTTTTTTTTACAAGATCACTGAGAAATCCAAGGAAGTTTTATTTCCCCATACTCATTCACATGGTTTTAATGAAGATCAAATGAGAATTATGGAAGACATTAATGCAAAGTCTGGCATTTTATTCTGTATAATAGCCTAATTAATTTCGTAGTAAGGGTAAGTTGAACAAATATTTCCTATCCTGTATAACAGGTATTTCCATGAATGCCAGGACAATGATGTAATATTCTTTGAGGTATGTGATGTAATATACCTTGAAAACTTAGAAGAAGGTACCCTGACCTGGATGTTATATTAGACTTCTTTAAGAAATTATGTTTAAGTTTAATGAAATGAAGTGAGCCGGAGATGCTCTATCACTGTCTTAACATGTTGAAGCTACTTTAAATACATTTCATATGCTAAATGAGATAAATCACAGGATGAGGGCCAGGTGATCTGAGCATGGTTACTACCACTGCAAAGCAGAAGTTAAATCATTTCTACAAAGATCAATCTCACCTTTACACTGAAATATAATTTGTTTTATTTTTAGGAATCAGATCTAAGGAAAATATGCAGGTCTAAGCTAAATACCATTTAGGCAAAAAAAACATAGAATGGCAGAGAGACAAAGCACTTTTGCATACATGTTCTTACTAATTAGTGTATACTTAGAGCAGAATCTTTAATTGAATCTCATAAAAATGTTTGAAGTGCTAATTACTTTGCCATTATATCGTTTTACATAATTATAGTGGTTTCTGATAACAATGTAATACCATATAAAACATTTATTATTTATTTTATGTTAGTGTTATTAAAAACAAAAATCATCTTTGGGAGATTGAGGAAACTCTCCTACGTATAGAATGTAAATTATAAAAGAGGCTTCTAAAAATGGATTGATGTTGGTCTACTGTTTTTCTTGATCATCCAAACATATGCCAGGCTGCAGCAGTGAAGGATGGTACAGTGGACTGAGTCAGGTCAATGAGGTCTAGTGCTGTCTCTGTTTCAGCTGTCCTATAACCTTGGGCTGCAATTTCTCCAACACTAAGCCATATCACATACCTTTGCCCAGCATGTCAGAAATTTATCAAAAAAAAAAATTAGTAAGAAACGTATCTTATTTGTCTCTGAAATCCTGGTGAAACCCTGGATTTCTGAAACCCTTTTCTCCACACCCTCTCCAGCATTTATTGTTTGTAGATTTTTTGATGATGGCCATTCTGACTGGTGTGAGATGAAGTAATGAGTCTTTTAAGGGAAGAAGGACATGTCCTACAGAGCAGGACTGTCATACTACCATCAAACAATTAATGTCGATCTAGAACACACGCTTCCAAAAAGTTAGGGTGATCATACATCTGTGTTTACTCAAAATAGTTCCAATTTCCACCTATATTCCCAGTGTAATTACTTAGACTGCCACTTCTCATTGTCAAAATGTCTAGGTTTGGAGAATTTTAATATGGTCATACTTTATATAGCTGATCCCAAATTTATTGTATTTGCTCTTGTCAAACCAAAGTTTTCTTATCATCTTTTAAGTATCTTGCTGGGCCTCAGGGTATTTAATCCATCTTTGTTGGGTTTTTTTTCATTCATGGCATTTTTATATTCTGAAGCAGGTTTTGCTAAAAAGACCACAGCTTTTAAATTTTGAGTCTGTTTTGGGGGAAAAGATGTAGTAACAAAGACCTACATTCAAATGCTCTCCATGTGTGACTTTCTCCCAAAGAAGACAAAAATGGAATTCTCTTGAAAATACTCATTGACTACCAGGCTCAAATATTTCTTCCTTAGTTCCAGAAGACCAACGACCCTGTGGCATCACTGGAAAATCATTTAACTTCTTTTTACTTGTGGCTATGTCTAAAAATTCATCTCAAAGTATTTTTTGAAGTCATATCTGAAAATCAGTGATCATTAAGATGCTCAAAATGTCTTCCCTGAAAATGGAAGCTTTAGCTACAGAAAAACATCTCATCCCTGGTACATTTTCTTTGCTAACCCCCAATGGAAAAGTACTTGCAACCAATAAGCAGGTATGCTAGTCTGCTCTGTGTAGATTATTTAAAAAGGGAATTGATGGCTATAGATAAAGAGTTTAACCTGAAGCCAATTTCACAATGTACATAGGCAGGCAGGTTCCATGTCTAAATGGTTTTAAGTATCCAAGTGGCCATGAAAACTTTTCTTTGCCCCTAAAAATATTTTTGTGACTTTCGTATAGCTCTGCACTATTTAATACAAAAATCACTAGCCATGTAGCTACTTAAATTTTAATTAATTAAAATTAAATAAAATTAGAAATTTAGTTCCTCAGTTGCACCAGCACCAGTTTTAGGTGCTCAGTAACCACAGGAAGCTAGTGATTGAGGTATTAGCGCAGATATAGAACATTGCTATCATTTCAGACAGTCCTATTCATCAGCAGTAGATAGATGAATGAAGAGAAAAGGTGATTAGGATAATTCAGCTAATAGATCTATAAAAATACATCATCTTTCTTCTAATTAGCAAATGTTATACTGTAAAGTGGAATTATTGAATCATTGATGTATTTGGATTCCATTTCTTTATTAGCAACTATTATATGATAGACTGTGCCAATTGCTGTTAAGAATTAAAGAAAGAAAAGTGTTGCAGTTCAGGATAGATGACCTGAAGAGTGAGCTGCAGGCAAGCATGTTTCGGGCAGTGGAATGGGTATGAACAGCTAAGCATAAAGAGAATGCTTCAAGCACAAACAGATACCAGGAAGAATGAACCACATCCAGTCATCCAGGATTCTTAGAGATATCTCAGAGAGGAAAATATTCATTTATTCATTCATTCATATATTCACAACCACTCTTGAAAGGGCAGAACAAATCTTCACAGTTTTATAGGATGCAGTTAGTGTCTTGCCCAAGATTAACCATCAGTAAGTGATAGTACCAAGAATAGAGCAAGGTTCCCAGTTGGGTGCCTTTTTTACTATATAGCAATCTTATACCCTAGAAGTTTTAGGTTTTAAAAAATTGGGAAAGGAATTGTATACGGTAATAGAAAAACATTAGCTTTATAGAGTACTTTTTCATTAAAGGGAGATGTTTTTAGTAAGGACACAACTTGAAGTTTCAATTTTCTTCTATTCTAAACTGTCCATTAAGTCTAAAGGTTTGAGGAAAAATATCATTTCCCAAAATGTTTATGATGCTTCTATAGGTAATGCAGTTATGAAAATGAGGTACATTTATGGACTAGTTCTGTGTATGTTCCAAAATAAGAAACCAAAAGAGTTACACTGTGCTGATTTTAATCTTCACCTAGAAAAGGGGTTGGATGTATTTAGAGGCACCATCATTTGGAGACCATCCTGTTCGGCATATGGCTGCATTGTCTTTCTGATCAGAAAGGGCAGCAGAAGGCTTCGCATCACTATGTACATTTTCATGAGTCGCCTTTTAAAGACTTCACTTAATCTGATAGAGAATGTGGGAAGAAAACACACTTTGTAAATGCATATTTGTGATAATATAATTTCTTTTGAAGGACATTAGGCTATTTCTGTCTGAAAGGTTAAAGTAATTTTAAAGCATACATATTTGAGTGCCAAATACAGGAGTAGAATAATAGTTCATTTTCCAAATATTTAGCAGTGTAGTGTAAGCCCAAAATGACTCTCTTTACCATAAGACTCCTTAGTTGGCTCTCTGGTAGACACTCTGTAGTAATGGTTCTATAGTTCTGGTTTATAGCTTCAGGATGTCTTTTTTTAGTGCTTTATCTTTTCTCTTCAGGCTGAGATATTTCTACCCTGGTGTATAAAGCACATAGAAAACAGTGGTTGTGGTCACAAAAAGACCAGAGATCTCTACAAAGAGGAGACAGAGAAAACTAAAGACCAGCTTCATAGAAGAAGATAATTAATATTCACTCTGCCATCTAACCTCTGCTCTCTCTCAACTCATCTTTCACCACCCTCCCCATTCCCCACCTCACTCAGCTCCAGTCACACTGACTTTTTTGCTGCTTGAACGTGACAAGCTCGTTCCGCTTAGAATCTTCATATTGGTTCATCCCTCATCCTGAAGTACTTTCCCCTTTTGATGGTTCATATCAAAATGCATCTATTCAGTGAGATCTTCCCCCCACCATTGCATCCATCTCTGCCCCTTTTCCCTGTACTTTCAAAGCACTTAGCACATCAGATTGTAATTTTGTTCTCTCTCTCCCCGCAGACTGAGAGCTGCATGAAGCCAGAGGCATGCTCTATTTCCTAGCTACATCCCCAGCAGCAAGAGCAGTACTCAGGGTCCATGGTAAGCACATAATAAATATTTGTGGCATGAATGGATGGAATGAAAACTTTTTATTATATTCATTTTCTCATTTTATGTTCTAAGGTTAACATTTTATCTTTCCTATCTTGCATTATAAAATGACAACTCAGAAATGCAAATTTAAGAGAGGAACTGGTAAAGGTGAGAGAATCTGTGCAGTTCTGTCTTTGATCTATTTAATTCAGATTTATGGTGAGAACTCCATACACCTAGGACCATGTAAAAGTGGACTGAGGGGGAAATTTGAGGATGAAGAGGAAAGATTATTTGTGCATAATGATCCATTTGAAGATGGAAGTTAGCGTCTCTTAAATTGGGAGGTTTAGCAACCATCTTGGCTTCTCCAGAAAGAGTAAAGGAAGTGTTTGAGAAGCTTAACTTTTTCATCCCTCCAGGGCACCTTTATGAGGCAGGCACTATGGAATTAGTCACAGATTCAATTGATATCAGAACACAGTGACATGATTCCCCACAGATATGTGTTCTAGGGCCCCAGATTATGAAGATTTCTGGTTATCTTTTCCATTTGCCCTCAGACTATCAAGGATAAGGACATCTCATTATCTTTTGTTAAACAGTGCCTTGTCTTTAAACGTACTCAAAGTCCTTAAGTGCTGCCTATTCCTGACTTATTCTCCAGGAGCATTTTTATTTTTAGCTTTGCTTCTTGCAACTAAAAAGTTTAGTTCATTCCCCAAGGAAATGTAATAGCCTTTTCTCTGGGAATGATACCTAGAAACATTTGTCCTGAGTGATATACCTCTTGTTTGGGGTTTGCACACATATTCCACTGGACATTTCCAGGGCATTGTTTGACGTTCAGAGGTAACATGTAAAATTGAGTATATAGTACCTTTGTCACACATTAAAGTGATATGAGCCACGCTTGAGCTAAGAGACACAAGATTTTTCATTTCTCCCACAGCAAGAAGTTATATCCTGTAACATGTGCTTGGTAATTGCGAATCTTTCTGTGGGCATCAGTGCCATATGTATAGTATACCCTGGTGGCACCATTTCAAGGTTGCAGAGTCACATTTTGTAGGCAAATCATTTATAATCATCACTGCTACTGCAGCACTGTCCTGTTTTGCTCTGAATGGGTGTTTCTATACCAAATTTATAAAGTTGCTAAGAAGTGTTTCTTTTTAAAAATACAAGTTAATGTTAGTGTATTTGAAATATTTCTTAAAGACCAGCACAAAATGTCACCATGTACCTTGAAAAAGGAGTTAGATAGACAGAAAAAAGAATGCTAACCAAACTTCCTTCATTAGTTATATTATTAATCACTTATGCTAACAGTAGAACTACCTAGTAAAAGTCATAAAGACACATGAACAGTTTTGTACTTCTCTATCAGGGCTATTTACTTTTTGAATTATGAAGATTCTGATGAGGTGACAGGGATCAAATATCTTTATTTGTTTAGTCCCACTTGGTCACATTATAAGACAAATGAGGATTCATTCACTCATTCATTCATTCATATTTTCCTTTATTTTAAAATTTTGATCCATTTGCAACCTTGCAAAATATGTATTCTACTAAAAAGAGAATATCAAAGTGGTTAAGAGCATTGGCCCTCAGAGATTGAGAGTTTGACAGGCCTAGCTTAAAATCTTGGCTCTACTAATCCCTAGCTACTGTGACCCCCAAGTCACTTAACTTTTCTGTACCTTGGTTTCCTCATCTGTAGAATGGGGACAATGACAGAACTTTCTCACTGAATTGTTTTTAGGATTAAATGAGATCATTAAAATCAGTATCTGACACATGATAATTGTTCTATATTAGACATTATTTCTATTATAATCATTTTACAGAGGAAATGATAGATTCAGAGAAGTAATATAATTCACCCACTGTTAGTAAGTGGTTGCAGTGGGATTTGAAACCAAATATCTCTGACTGTAGAGGTCACGTGCCTAAATTCGCATCATAGCTCAGAAATGAGGCGAATAGAGGATTAGTTCACTCATACAAGATGATTGTGAGGATCACCTGCAATATTGAATGTAAAACCATGTTGACGAGTATAAATAACTTTATGCAAAGGTGAGCTCTTTCGATTGTGTAGATTTTAAAAGTTTGGCAATCTATGCTTAGCCTAAAATAAGCCTGAGCATTGCTGTGACAGAAATTGACTAGCTATTCACCAAACCCCTTTCCTCTTCCTCTTAGGCACACAGTCAGATTACAGTTGCCACCCTCTCTTGCATTAGGTGTGCCAGGTGAGTTTTGGCCAGTGGAATATGGACAAGAGTGTTGAGCATTACTTCCAGATATGGCACATAAAAACTTCCTAGGTGCAATATTCTTTGTATTCTTTTCACCTTTCGGTGGTTGATGAGGAGATGATCTCCAGGGCAACCTTTGGACTACACACAGACAAGGAAAGAAAGGAAGGAAACTGAGTCTGATGGAACTGTGTTCCATCCACGTCAGGCATGAGTGAAACTGCAGCTTGCCCCCCATCTCCTGTTGCTGACAATCCTTCAGCTCTGCCATCTCCCACCTCTTCTCCCTCCTCCAGTCAGTAACTCTTCTCGCCTATTCACTCGATGCCAGCCCCTGTATGCCAGCTGTTGTATGGTACTACTGTACTTTTTCAAGGTACTGTACTGTAAAACTAAAAATGCTTTCTTTACCTGTTGTTTGTTTTCTTATGTATTATTTGTGTGAAAAATATTATACACCTATTACAGTACAGTACTATATAGCCGATTGTGTTAGCTGGGTACCTAGGCTAACTTTGTTGGACTTAACAAACAAATTGGACTTACAAACGTGTTCTCAGAACAGAACTCGTTCGTATGTAGGGAACTTACCGTATTTTGAGATTTATCTGTTATAACAGCTAGTGTTACCTTTCTTAGTACAATTACCCAGTGCCAATCTCCGGGGCTGAATAAGTAGGCTGTTATAACATGAGGAAACATGAGATGTCAGTGTAACTTCTTACCTCTGTGTTCAGTAGCGTATAACACAGTCCTTTTGGGAACTAAATAGGATACACATTTCACCTTGGTCATCCTACATTTTATAACTACTAGAAACATATCTTAAAAAAATTACTCATAGGATTTTAGAGTCAGGAAAGTTTTAAAAGTCTCCTAATTCAATTCATTGTGAGTTTGTTTCCTAGTACATCATCCCTACGTAGTTTAAGTACCTACAGCAAGAGTAAACTCAATTTTAGACTGTTCTGCTATGGAGTAACATCTAGGCAGCATACAGTAGAAAACAGAAGTTCAGGACTCATGGTTCCAGTCCATTCATTCTAGGCAGCATATAGTAGAAAACAGAAATTCAAGACTCACGGCTCCAGTCCATATCCAAAGGCAAATATGTTTTTACCCATCATTGCTTTTGTTTTATGTTAAATTTTAATTGATGCAGGTATTCTCCAATGTTCCACAGGCCCCACTATTCCCCACTGTCGCTCCCTGGTCCTTCACATATTTGTGTTATTTGTCTGGTGCCTAAACATTTGGATTTGTGTCTGCTAGTTGGCCTTGAGATCAAAGGACTTGGGTCCAATTCCAAGCTCTCTACCTTTCCCAGTTTTGTGATCATAGGCAAGCTCCTTAATCTTTTTGAGTTTTCTCGTCTATAAAATGGATTTAAGAATTTTGGCACTTCTTATAGACATGAAGAATAAATGAGATAAGGTTATATAGAGATTCAAGGTATCAGAATTTTTAATGGGGGTAACACAAAAATATTTTTATTACATCTTCCATGTAAAAATATTTGAAATATTCGAGGAAAGTGATCATGTCATTCCTGTGGCTTCTTTTCTTTAGTCTAAAATTCCCCACCTCTTTCAGATATTCTTTGAATGGCATTATATCAGTTGCCATATGGTTCTAAGCTAGGCTGGTAATATAAATGTGTGAAGTAGGCTAAGTGTGGACTATGGTAGACAGAAAATGCCATGCCTGGTATAAAGAGGGAAGCCAATATACCAGGTGGCAGTATTCACTTGGCCAGATCTTCCAATTTTTCAAATGAAGGAGGCAATCAGGATTTATATGTAAAATCTCTAAATTTGGCCTGGAGGTCTCTAGTTTATAAAACTCAGTCTCAAATTTTTGGGCCTTAATACATACACATTTCGGAGTCTGTGTGCAGAAATCAATCCATATATAGATGGTCCAAATTTGACAAACCATTTATTAACTATCATGATCAAAATCTTTTGAAAGATAAATTCTATTAATTAAAATGAGTAATCTCTCTTTAATTTACATGAGACAGTTTCTATATATGAATCAAAATGTATAAGCATATAATACCTGTATTAATTACATGGTAATTACCCTAAGTGTTCAATTGCTGAAAGAGCTCACTAGACTCAGCTCACAGTCACAGAACAGCTTTATCACAGGCAAAAATTAAAGCATAGTAATAGCAGGAGGGTGTGCATTGAGAAAAGGGTCTGGAGATCTCAGGCTCAGGCTTCTTTGTCTTCACATCCTGGCAAGCCAACATCCCTGGGTTGCCAGGATGTGCTTTACTTCCAGGTCTGTAACCATCATATGCTTGAGAGCATATAAAGCACCTCTGTAACAAGAGTCCCTGTTTTTATTCATGGTGAGATCTATTACAGTGAGTTGGTCACAGAGGCATGTTATAGCTACATCACCAATCTTAACTGGCAAAAATTCCCAGGCTCCACCAGGTAGATCACCTGGTTCACCCTGTCCTAAGACAATTGACATACGCATGGTCACAGATAAAGAAGAGCCATCTTTTTGCTGGATTTTTTTCAACAGCCAAAATCACCTTTTTTATATGATTGACCGAGACAGTATTACTGTTCCCCTCAGTTTGACTAAGCTTTAGACAGATTTCTTCCTGACTATAGGCCCCTAACTGCCCTTTTCTTAGAGCATTTATTTTAGAAAAACTTGCAATTGTAAATTCTTTTTTCTATCTCTGAGATGTAAATCTTTTTCCAGCCTCTTGCCTGTTTTACAACCCAGCAATGTCTTTCTCAAGGACTTGGGAACCATCCTTTGGAAATGTAATCATCAAGAAAGACTGGGTCCCTACCTCTCAGTCTCTGTAGAAGGGTAAAAATCTAACTTCTATAAACACCAGTGTTCAAACACAGATGGCCTAATCAGTTGATCAGCCTCCCCGCTAACATCTGCCTGTATTTTTCCATAGCTCACCCCAATGCTTGAAAATGCTCCTGTGCTTTGTTTCAAAGAAGTTGAATTCAGTCTCTCTCTCGTATTGCAGTAGTGTTGAATCCTATTGCAATAGTCTCAAATAAAGTCTTTCTTGTACGTTTAACTCCGCTGTCACAATTTTTCTCTGATGTTACAATATGATTAAATAAACAAAGTGAGTTTAACCATATAATAGCACTTACTAAATATGAACATTATTTTAAAAAGTAAGTTTTAGGAATTAGAATGAAATACCTAGGTTTTCTATATTTTATTCTTCAAGAAACTACTTGATTCTTAGTCTTACTGAGGGCATAAATTTTCAATGATTTGGACACAATCTTTAATAATAAAAAGGAAATACTTTGAAATAACAGCTATTTCTGATACAGAGTATTTAATTTCAGCAAAGCTAACTTTGTCCTCAAGTCCTTTACATTTAGTTTTAACTTCTTAGTTTTGAATAAAGACTGTCCTTTTGGTAGAGTTTTTGTTTTCTTAATAGCACAATGTGCTTTTAAAGTGATTAAACAGGAGCAAAGCCTTTTTGGAAAATAGTTTGGTACAATTTGAAAATGTCAATATATGTTTTTCAATATTAATATCACTGCCTATGACCAGAGTAATTTAGGAGATTTTAGGCAGAGTAAGGGATGTTCTTCTCCTGATGACACTGCAGACAGATAAAAGTAAATACTGCTTAAATTGTTAAGTGGCTTTGTACTTTTTGGTAACATGTACATAAAAGTGGTGGTGGTTGACCCAGTGTCAGTGATTGTGATCATGAAAACTTTAAGGCTAAAATGATTAAAACATAGCAGTGCCAAAAATGGTAGCTGTATAGTACACAATCTCCTCTTCATTGAGTTTCTGACATGTCCTTGGATTAATTTTAAAATTAAATACTTTTTCTTCTAAACAAGTATAAGTATCCGGACCATAGACCTTAAAGTTTCCATGAATTTTTTTCTTCATTTAGTGTTATCACTAAACTTTAGCAAATACAACTGACCCTTGAACAACATGGGTTTGAATTCTGTGGTTGACTTACACATGGACTTTTTTCAATAAACACTACAGTTCTACATGCTCCTCATTTGTCTGAATTCGTGGATACAGAATCATGGATATGGAGAACTGACTATGGGACTTAATCATCTGCACATTTTGGTATCTGTGGCAGGTCCTGGAACAAGTTAACTGTGAATACTGAGGGATGACTGTACAGACAAAAAAATGATCCAGCAATTCCACTCCTGGGCATATATCTAGAAAAGACAAAAGCTCTAATTCAAAAGGATACATGCACCCCAATGTTCATAGCAGCACTATTTACAATAGCCAAGACATGGAAACAACCTAAGTGTTCATCAACAGATGAATGGATAAAGATATGAAACACACACACACACACACACACACACAATGGAACATTATTCAACCATAAAAAAGAATGAAATAATGTCATTTGCAGCAACATGGATGAACATAGATATTATCATTCTAAGTGAAATAAGTCAGACAGAGAAAGATAAACATTATACGATATCACTTACATGTGGAATCTTAAAAAATAGTACAAATGAACTCATTTACAAGATAGGAACAGACTCACAGACTTAGAAAACAAATCTATGGTTACCAAAGGGGAAGAGGAGGGGGAGGGATAAATCAGGAGTATGGGATTAACTGATGCACACTACCGTATATAAAGTAGATAAACAACAAGGATTTACTGTATAGCACAGGGAACTATATTCAATATCTTGTAATAAACTATAATGGAAAAGAATCAAAAAAAGAATATAGATATATACATATATGTATATATAACTGAATTACTTTGCTGTGCATCTGAGACTAACATAATATTTTGTCAACTAACTTCAATTAAAAAAGATGACTTGTATAGATAAGTATATCAATATCATTTTTTAATTTCTTATAACTGTAGACTGTGGATTATAACAATTTTTTTCTGGGCTGTTTATTTATTATACCTATTATTAGTTCACGATTGAACTAAACAATATTTTAGAAATTTGCATAATTATTAAATTTCAAAATTAATTGTTTTTGGAAACACGTCTTTTAATGAGCTATATAAGATTTATTTTCATATATCTATAGACAAAAAATATTGGCAGAATGAGACACGTTTATCACCAATTAAATTTCATTTTCATATATGTAGAGATTAAGAAACTTTTCTCACATAAATAAGTAGATAGAAATGAAAGATTTTTTACAAGAAGGAATTCAGTTCTTTGAACATCCAAGTTATAGGTAAAAAATGACACAATAACCTATCATTTAAAAATAACTGACAACTCAGTTTTGTTGAAATCAAAGAATTGGAGATGACTACACTTGTAAAAATTTTTTTTAACCTAGGTATAAAAGTCATTCCCTTTATCAACACCTAACGTATTCCATTTAAAAAAATTCTTTGGTCTTAGATTTTATAGTGTGTGGGAAAGTACCATACTAAGATTGGGGATTGGTAAAGTATGCTTTTCTTCTGTGAGAGGGAATAAGGCAAAGAGAGCAATTTTAGAAAATCTAGAATGGAAAATGATTCACCTAAAGCTACTTATGCCTCACACCTCCTGGAAAAATCATAATGTTTTCCCAGGGGTAACCCAAGAATAAAGAAAGCATCTCCTAAAAACCCTGGAAAAGAGGACTCCTTGCTCCTGCCTCAACCATCTGTCTAGGCAAAGCCCACAGTTAAATTAGAATGCATGATTATTTGCATTTAAAAAAGTGACCCCCAGCAGATTGTGACAATGGTTCAAGTTGGAAAACCACCTAAATAAAGGGGAGACAATGGGCTTTAGGGCCAGATGGATGCTGGGTTCCAATCTTGGCCCTACACTTACTAGCTATGTGACCCTGGGCAAATCATTTAACTTCTCTGAGCCTCAGGCTTCTCAACTGTACAATAAGAATAGCAATCTACCTTTTAAAGTAGGTATTGTTGAGAAGATTTTATGATATAATTTATGTAAATCACTTAACAGTGTCTGATACATGGAAGGTATTCACTAAATTGTGGTTGCAGTCATTGTCATTTTTGTCATCATCATCATTTTATTTGCTGGAGTTATTCCCTGGGAAGGAATAGCACTTCATAGCGCCATAGTGTCAGAGAAAACAAGTGGATATTAGGGGCCCAGTTCTTCTTCATTGTGCTCCACCACGGAGATAATTATGGGGAAAAGATCACACTGATTGCATGAATATGAGAGAATTACATGAATATGAGAGAATTACATAGGAGAGAAGGCAACACTTTAGCAAACCTCAATACTTTTTCTCTCAAAGGGAAAATTAGAAGTAATGAGAAACGAAAACCTCAGATATAAAAAGCAAAAATATTTAAATTATCTCATCCACTAGACATATGTCAGACCATCATATAATTTCAGCAATTTGATCTCATTTAGGAGATTTAATGACCTTACTTTAAAAATCATATAAAAATTAAATTCAATAAAAATTAATGTATACTCATATCTACCTGACTTAATGAGAAAAATTAGGTTTTGCTATAAAGGTCTCCAAATTTGATCTAAAGTATATGTGGCTGCCACAGGAAAGTGGAGAAGATGTAAAAAATCTCTTGGTTTTGGGATGATACAGGGACTTAAATTTAGAGACTAAATGAGAGCTAAGGGAAATCTATTTCTTTAATTATAATCTCATCAAAAGTACATTAGTCAAATGACAGCAGCACTTGAAGGATTTAGATCTTTAAATGCCAAAACACAGGATTAATACATAAAACCACATGATTACTCAGTAACAATTTGTGTGAAGATGATATCCATGAGTGATCAAACAATAGCTAGGAAGAACTTTTCTGAAGGAAAAAGTAAAATCTGTCATTTGTTTCATTTATTATTAGTACAAGGGTATTGAATATCCAGCTAATAATGCAGAATAATCCCCTAAAATGTAAATTTCAAGTAGATTAAAATAGTGTAATTTTTATTCAATTAGAAACTAAACAGAGGTTTAGAAGAGAAAACTGCAGAATAATAATGGTAATCATGACATCAGGGGAAAACATGCTCGTAACTCAGTCTGTCAGTGTTTTAAGCTGGAAAATTAAAATGGAAAACTTGGAAGCATCCATGTTCTGCAACTTGGTAGTGAGTATTTGAAGATTAGAGAGCAAGCATAGCTTATCAGATAAAGTTTCAATACTCCAAAATACAAAGAATAAATGACTTTCAAATTTATTCTGTCATGATATAATCCAGACTAAGTTTACGTGCTTTATTAATTCATACTTCTGCCAGACACTTTGAGATATTTTTGCGATATACCTTCATTGAAGACTAATTTATTAAGCAAGAGCCCTTAGTAAGTCTCTGAAAAGTGTCTCTAACTTTCATGGTAGAAGAACTAACATATTAAAAACTCTTTATTCAGTGAAATTTCGTTGAAATAATATTCCTAGAAAAATAAAGAATAATATGGTATATGTATATTAGACTATAATGCAAGTATTAGAGTAGGCTCTGACATGAACTTTATAGAAGTATTTTATGCTATTAAAACTATACAAAAAACAAAGCTCATATCTTCTTTAGACTTCACCTTATGGAAATTTAGAGTTGTAATAAAGAGGAGAAGACTATAAATTGGCATGAAGACTGCTTGACACAGTGAGAATGAGTCTCTGAAAAGGAATGGAATCTGACTTGGTGAATAATAATGAAGAATGGAAAAAGAGAGTGGATAAGGTAAGATGATGCAAGTACAATGGTTCATTGTGTAATACAAGCAGGAAGAGAAAAGCACTTCATCTCTAGAAGTTCTTGTGAACCTGCGTGCATTGAGATAAATGACATTTGCAAGGACTTCTGGGAAGATGCTGAAATGAAAGTGCCCAGAATGCTGTCCAGCTACTACTCAGCACTATTTTTCTAAAAATCAATAGATTCCAGAATTCATTCTCTTTCTTTTAATAGAGTTGCTGTGATTTCTCTCCATTTGTGTTCGATTCACTTATTTAAATTTAATTTAAAAGAGGTTTGATGTTCAATTTACAAAACTGAATAAATTTTTATCATTTTAAAATAAAATTAAAATTTACCATTTGATATCTGTTAATGGGAATTCAAAATGCATAAACTATTATTTAATATAGTATTTATATTTTCCATTGAAAGCAATATGAAAGCATTAATTTCCACCTTCCTCCTACCCCTCAAATCCACAAAACTACATTCTAAAATTTTGTGTAGTAAGGAGTATTTTGATTCTCTCTTTACTGTTAGAAAATAATTGATGAATTGGAATAAGCACCATAAAAAAATGATGGTCACACATAAATAAACAGTATTCAATTACTCAAATATTTTAATACAATGTTTCTACTATGGTTGCTCTAAATTTAATAGGAACTATGGTAAGGAGGAATAGAGTTATAAGGATTATTTAGCTGCACAAGTTAAAAATATTAAATTTCAGCTTCCATCTCTCTTTATCCATCCTGACATTTCTCCCTGTGGTCTTAACTAACCATTATCTAGTAGAGTTTCTGGTATATAATAAGCATTCACATGTATGTTAAATGAATGACTACTTGATCTGATTTCACATGAAACCAAAGAGATACGGAATAGAATCAAATGCAGCATTAAGATGAATATTTGCCAAATACGATTCCTTTGATTATCTGGGAAGCTATAAAGATATATATTTATATATATAGTGATTAATTTGAACATCACGTTGCATCTAAATTTGTATTGTTTTTATAACCAAGTAATATGCATTAGCTAAGACATAAACCAGTGATGTATATTAAAGGCAAGATTACAAAATTTTTTTCTGGATTGCAAAGTTTCAGAAAGAGGTTTTAAAATGTTATGCCAGCACATCTATCCCTTGAGTCTAGATCTTGGAATAGCAGAGCACCTTCTTTGCACCAAACTTCCTATCAACTATGACTAAAAATCTGAGCAATTTATTTTACTGAGCATTACCGAGGACTTTCAGGGTCAAGAGTCTGAACATAAAAGAAACCAAGAGATGTGTTATGACATTGGCTCATTCTTTTCCTTGAGGCATTTGCCAACATGAATGCAGCAGCTGAGAGGCTTAGAAGCTAAGAAAATGTTTTGGCAGGCTCAAAAAGGAGGAGGGGCCCTGGTAAACAGTACAGATTGGGGACCAAAAGATTTACATACTGGGAGAGTGTCCAGAAATAGAAATCTTCTTTAGTAAATGTTAATATTCATCAAATTATCTATATTATTATATATAAATGACCTCAAATTAGCTTTAAATTTTTAAAACATGTATTTTCAGACTGAATTAAAAACATGTAAGTACACAAAATTGCAAGACTTGACCAAAATCCAAGATAAAAAATAGACAGCAGAAACAGACACATGAGAGATCCATATATTGGTGTGATTATATAGTTTAAAATTAAAATAATGATTATTAATGTTTTTAAGAAATATACGATAAAATGAGGAACATGACAGGAAACTGGGAACTATAAAGAGAATCAAAAGGAAATTCTATGGCTGAAAAATATGATAATGGAAATTAGAAAATTAATATATAACTTAATAGCCATTTAGACACACTGAAAGAATTAGTGAAGCAGAAGATAGGTCAGAAGAAAATATTCAGACTGAAGCAGAGAGAGAGAAAAGGCTTAAAATCAGAAAAAAATAAAGGAGTCATATGGGACACAGTCAAAAACCTGATATTTAGAGGTTTTTTGTTTGTTTGTTTTTAAAGGAGGAAAGATAGAATAACATACAGAGAAAGTTTGAGGAGATAATGGCTGAAAAATTTCCAAAACTGATGAGCGACATCTAGCATAGACTTAATCACTAAGAACTGCAAGCAGAATAAATTAAAAGAAAATCATACTTAGAGCTCTGTTCTCTTTTTAGAAATATCATAGAATCCTGTATCAGACCAGTCCTCCTGCAGATAACAATTATAACTCTGGGCAACATATTTCAAAACTACTTAAAATCATTGGAGAATGACCCAAATAGGCAGAAACTGAAGTGCTAATCTTTTTTTTTTAAGTTGATGTAATATTGACATATAACATTATATTAGTTTCAGGTATACAACATAAGTTTTCCATATTTGCACATATTGTGAAATGATCTCCATAGTAAGTCTAGTAAATGGCTGTCACCACACAAATTTTTTTTCTTGTGATGAGAGTTTTTAAGATTTTCTCTCTTGGCAACTTTCAAATATGTGATACAATATTGGTAACTATAGTCACCATGCTGCACATTACATCCCCAGCACTTATTTATTTTATAACTGTAATTTGTACCTTTCATCCATTCATTCACTCTCTTTCTCTCCCCTACCTCTCCTCTGGCAACCACCAATCTGTTTTCTGTATCTAGGAACTCGTTTTTTGTTTGTTTGATTTGTTTTATTTTTGTTTTGCTGTATTTTGTCTTACTCTGTTTGACTTATTTCACCTAGCATAAGGCCTCAAGTTCCAACCACGTTGTCACAAATGGCAAGATTTTCTTATATTTTATGGTTTAATAATATTACATTATATAAATATACATTTTCTTTATCCATTCATCCACCGCTGAACACTTAGGTGGTTGTTTTTGTGTCTTGGCTATTGTAAATAATGCTGCAATGAACAGAGGGTTGCATGTATATTTTCAAGTTAGAGTTTTTACTTTCTTCAGATAAATACCCAGAAGTGGAATTGCTGTATCATATGATAGCTATATTTTTAATTTTTTGAGGAGCCCCCACACTGTTTTCCATAGTGACTCCCTCAAGTTACATTCCCATCAGCAGTGTGCAAGGGTTCCCTTTTCTCCATATCCTCACCAATACTCATCATTTCTTGTGTGTGTGTGTGTGTGGGTGTGTGTGTTTGTGTGGGTGTGTTTTAAAATTAAAGCCTTTCTAACAAGTGTGAGGTGTATGGTTTTGATTTGCATTTCCCTGATGATGAGTGATGCTGTGAACCATTTCATGTACCTGCTGGCCATCTGTATAGCTTCTTTGAAAAACGTCTATTCAGGTTCTCTGCCCATTTTTTAAGTGCATTGTTTGTTTGCCATTGAGTTGTATGAGTTGAGCGTCATCGTTTTGCAAGAAGGACAGACATCTGAAGTCATTCTAGCAAATACCTTGTAATTCACTTCATAAAGAGGAGTAGAACAACTGCCCTCTAGTATAATATGATCTAATCATTGGAATCTATTTTCCTCATTGTCATTAGAAAGACCATTTAACAAACATGAGTGTAGCTAATTTTTGCAAAATTACGGCAAGGGGCAAATATTGCAAAGTTGGAAGCAACGAAAATAGGTACTGTTAACTTAAAAATTTCAAATGAGAAAAAAAGATGTAAAAAATGTTTCACATTCAAAGAGTAATATATTGTTCTATCATAATAATTAATATTTTTATCACTGCAGATTTTAGACTCAAAAAAATCAGCTATTACAGTAAAGTTTAAGTATCATTATTTTCACTCATAACCCGATATTAATCACTCTAAAGATTCTCTGAATTTTTCCGTTTGGTGCTATCATTTTAGGTTACTAACTTAAAGTCACTATTATACATAAAATTGTTTAATAGAGGAGATTATTAAAATATGGGTTACCTCATGTTCTCCGTAAGTCTGAGAAGCAAGCAAAAAGAAGAGCCAGATAAAGTACTTCCAACGTGAAATAGTTGAAAATTATGAAGTGTACAAGCTCCTTTTCAGGAGATGCCAGAATTCCGGAGCAAGGCAGAGGGAGAACGCAAAGATGGTGTCCACTGGCCTCCATCACAAGAGTGTATCGTGGATCCCTAGATGCGTGCCAAACTAGATGCCTGCCCCACATGCCAAAGCTCCAAGACAAGCAAGTTAGCCCCTTTCACAGAAACACTGGTGGCGTGTTATAGTCTTCTGTCTGGGCAGTGCCCTGGGGATGGTAGCCATCTAAGAACTGTCTCTGTGGTAGCTACAGTCCTTTGGGGCCCAGGAACACAAGCTCTCCTGGCCACCAGAGCCAGGTGATCGAGGCGTGTCTCCTGGGTGGCAGTTGCATAAATAAGGGGAACCAGATGCCCGTGTAAGCTCCCATACAGGTGATACTGGCGCTCTGGAGCACAGCGGAGGAAAAGCACGAAGACAGCACCTACCCTCAGAGGTCTCTGGAAAGGATTACGATCAGCTCTTAGACTTCTGTTTAATTAGGAGCCTGTCCCTCTGAGTACAGCTATGAAGACAAGCTCATAGACCTCTTTCACAGAAAGACTGGGCTCCCGGGTCTGTTGTCTCTTGCTGTGCCCTGCGGGTGGTAACTGGTTGAAAACTGTTTCTCTGTTGGTTACAGCCCGTGGGACCTGTGAGCATAAGCCCCACCTGCCACTAAAACCAGGTCATCTAGGGGTGTCCCTTTGAAGTTGCTGCAAAAATCAGGGTGCCGGATGAGGGTATAAACTCCTTTCTGGGAGACGCCAGCAAGGTTGGAGAGAGACACAGAGAAAGAGTAAAATGATGCCTACCAGCCTCTGTTCCAGAGCATACCCCAGCAGACCCCTGTGTGTGTGTTAAATTAGATGCCTGTCCCTCAGTCTGACACTTTAAGATAAGCAAATAAGCCTATTTCACATAAAGTCTGGGATCCTCTCAATTAGTTGCCTCTGCACTGCTTTTGGGGTGAGTGAGTCTGAGCATGCAAGCCCTTTAAGAGCCATTTCTCAGTTGCCTATAGCCTTGAGAGTCTCCGAATATGAGCCCTGGTGGCTTTCAAATATTGATGTTTTGGGGGCTCAACTCTCAGTTGCAGGACTTAAAAGTGGGAGTGCTGTGTGGAGTTCAAACCCTTTGCTTTTCCAGGAGAAGCTCTGGGTTTTTAGTTCCCTCCTAATTGTGTGTCACTGCACTGGCAGTGGGGTTTATGGTGACATCATATCTCAGCCTCTCCTACATACTTTAATGTGCGTTTTTTTCTTGTTTATCTAATGTGTAGGTGTTGCTCATCTAGCTTTTAGCTTTTTTTTTTTTCAAGGAAGTTGTTCCTTACTGTAGCTGTAGATTCAGTGTGTTCACGCGAGAAGGTGAGTTCAGGATCTTTCTATTTTTTTTTTTAAGACTCATTTTATTTTATTTTATACAGCAGGTTCTTATTAGTTATCAATTTTATACATATTAGTGTATATATGTCAATCTCAGTCTCCCAATTCATCTGACCACCACCACCCTGCCCCCCGGCCTTCCCCCCTTAGTGTCCATATGCTTGTTCTCTACAGCTGTGTCTCTATTTCTGCCTTGCAAACCGGTTCATCTGTACCATTTTTCTAGATTCCACATATATGCGTTCATATACGATATTTGTTTTTCTCTTTCTGACTTTCTTCACTCTGTATGACAGTCTCTAGGTCCATCCACATCTCTACAAATGACCCAGTTTCGTTCCTTTTTATGGCTGAGTAATATTCCATTGTATATATGTACCACATCTTCTTTTTCCATTTGTCTATGGTTGGGCATTTAGGTTGCTTCCATGACCTGGTTATTGTAAATAGAGCTACAATGGAATTCAGGATCTTTCTAAGTTACCGTCTTGAACTGGAAAATGGGTGTCTCTAAATTCTTATCATAATACTTATGTCATGGCTTGTCCTTATATCTTTGACTTAAAAAGGCTTGACTGAATGTTTTGGTGATTATGTATGTATATATGGTGCTGTGTTCTAATGGTGAATTTGTATACACAGTGTGCATGTGCATTCATATGTGAAGCATTAGCATATACTCCAAATGTTTTTTCTTCTGTTGTGAATTAAGACATATATCAATCTAAGCTCATAAAAGGGCATCACAATATATGTTCTTGGCCAATTTCTACTTTAAACTCCTTAACAGCTAACAATTTAAATCATATTAGATACTCCCAATTTAACACCTACAATTCTACAGACATTGGCTTTCATACTACCCTGCTGTGAATAAGAGATCATACATGAGAAAGATAGATACTCAGCTATCCCCCAAGTGATGTCTAAAATACTTCCTCCTAGGGCAGGGGTAGGGTTCCATGTTATTGTTCTATGCATAAGACAGAGAACTGGCTGTAATAATTCAGTCCACACATAAAACAATAACCAGTTCACAATAATCAATATAAAGTAAAATTTTAAATTTGGGGAATCCAAAGTAAACTCCTAAAATTTGGTTGAGGAAAGACCAGATTTTCTTACTGACTATAAACAAGGTTTTCCCAGATTATTTTTATATCCACCAATCTTCTTTCTCAGAATTTAAAGAAAAACTCTTTAATAGCTAACTATTCACTTTTTCTAGAGTCATTATTCTTAAAGTTGTCCATACTGAATTTTACCGCCACACTAGACTGGTTATCTCCCAGACAATACGTTTTTACTTCCTGTGCTCCTGGGTGGTAACAAACAAATTTAGGGAGACGTTTGTTCCTGAGCTTGTAGTTTAAACAGAGAATAGAAAATTGTATACTATTTAAGAATTGGGGGTGCATACTTTATCTTATTTAATTTACAGTAGACTCTTTACTTTGTTGCCTCCCAGATAGAGTTCGTCATCTGCCTTCTCTGTGAGCAAGGAGACTTTAAGGTCTAAGAGCTTATTTCGAAATCTAAAAGCAACTCTATCAATTCTTACTAACTCGGAAAGTATGGCTATTGAACGGGTCCGAAGTGTCACAGAAACAAAGAGCATATCAGATAATATTTGCCCCAGAATGGTTGATGGGAATATATTATGGGTAAGCATTCATATTCATGGGGATGCTTAGGGATTTTCTTATTCTAAATGTGGATTTTCACCTCTGCATGAGAAAATGACCATCTTTTTAGTGGTATTTCCCATTGCTATGAAACATAAGGACAAGAGATTGCCAAGTAAGCAGTCAACTGTCAGCAATCCAGATTTTCTTTTAGGACCAGCTGAAAAGTCACTCAAGGAAGCAGCTGAAATTTCACAGCCCGATAATGAAATAGAGATTACATGAGTAGGACAAATGTAAAAAAAGTTTTTATCTGGAAGGCAGGCTCAGTCTTCAAGGACATTTGACCCTTGAAAGCAGCAACATTTCACGGGTGAGTGGCATATTGAGGAGGATAGCACGTGTGCTGAAGATACAAAAATTCCTGTAGGTTTCCCTGAAATATTATCTGAAAAACCAATTTTTTAAAAATAAATTTTTTTCTTTTATTTTTGGCTGCATTGGGTCTTCGTTCCTGCGTGCAGGCATTCTCTAATTGCGCTGAGCAGGGGCAACTCTTCATTGCGGTGCACAGGCTTCTCATTGCGGTGGCTTCTCTTGTTGCAGAGCATGGGCTCCAGGCACGTGGGCTTCAGTAGTTGTGGCTCGCGGGCTCTGGAGTGCAGGTTCAGTAGTTGTGGCGCATGGGCTTAGTTGCTCCACAGCACGTGGGATCTTCCTGTACCAGGGATCGAACCCGTGTCCGCTGCATTGGCAGGCAGATTCTTAATGGCTGCACCACCAGGGAAGTCCCTGAAAAGCCACTTTAAATTATATATACTGAGAATCAGAGATGTTTAGATACAGAGTTGGAGGCATTGTGAGAGCATCAGTAATACCACTTCACATTTTCTGGGTCTTTCTGGTCTCTGTAGGTGATCGTGGCTTTGAAGTCAGCCCCTTTGGGGAGGCAGAATGGACAATTGCTTCATGAATGTCATTATTTCCTGTCTATTACAGGTTATCCTGCAGAATGCATATGCAGCTTACACATGTAGGAAGGCTTTTTCGGAAGCATTGTCAGGCCTCATCCAAGGCTTTTGATGATGCTCTCTGCCTTGGTGAATAAATTCAGATGTGCTGAGAGAGAATGAGGACTGCTTAGTGGTCACATGACCAATTGGCTGCTTGTTGAAAGCAGTCGTGTGGGACTGTTTCATGATGGAATGGAAAAATAAATGACTTAATTCATCTCCCAATCTCATTACTCTCTGGGAGAGGCTTTCACCATGTGCACTGCAGGAAGAGATTATTGGAGAAGAGAGAAACAAGAGATAGCTGGGATCCGATATTTCCTAGGCCTTTTTCACACGACACAAATAACTCAGGCCTTCAAGCTGCTACCGTAAGAGGTGGAACAGTTCAAGGAGGCACTTTGCTGTGTGCAATGTCTCACAGCTGTAAAGAGGAGTACGATAATGAGCTTCGTGAATTGTGTACACATTTCCCTAAAGTCTACTCTTTCTGTCTGAATTCAAGTAATCTGAAATGGTCCTGGACAATTTTAGTGACACATGGTCAATTGGCCTCCCTACTTACCATGGTTGTTTTGATAGAGTAATAATGGGTTGTTTCTCCCAATTTCCTAGTTGCTATGTGGGTGAGGCTTTGACATTTTTCATCTCAGCAATAGATTGCATGCAGGCAGCAATCACAAATGTCTGATACTAGCATTTCCCAGGCGTTCCCAGGTGTCATAATATGCCCTGATCATGAAATTCCCCGAAGTTGGCAAAATTACAAAGATCTTAAAAATTACAAGACCTTATTGCAAGATCTTCTAGCACCTTATCACCTTATCTCTGTGAGTGTGAGAGCAAAGGGAACCTTCACTTATCAGATGTCACATGTCACCTACACAAAGAGCCTGTGGTACTGTTTCCACACCTCAGAGAATTTTTCCGGTTTCACTTCCCATTTTCCATCAGAAATTGCGTCACGTTTTCTGGGTTTCATGCTAAAACACATCCTGATTCTAGCTCCCTACCTGACTTCTTGTTTTGATGGTTTGTTATACCCATTTCATTTTGCCTTTTGATGCTTCATCAAATCCTAATATCTTGATTTATTTGCCTCAGAATATTTGTACATACTAAAGCATTACAGGTAGTGCTAAAGTCCCCTCATGCACGTCTCTCTCATCCCAATTCCTTTCTTCTGAGCAGTAGTTGCTTTCTTGAATTTGGTATTTATCATTCTATCCATGTTTTATATCAATACTAAAATGAAATGTATCCATAGACAGTTATATGACTTTGTTTTGCAGGTTTGCTCAATTCATTGCTAGGCCATTTACTTTTTAAACTTAGCTTTTGGTGCTTCCCTGGTGGCGCAGTGGTTGAGAGTCCGCCTGCCGATGCAGGGGACACGGGTTCCTGCCCCGGTCCGGGAAGATCCCACGTGCCGCAGAGCAGCTGGGCCTGTGGGCCATGGCTGCTGAGCCTGCGTGTCCGGAGCCTGTGCTCTGCAACGGGAGAGGCCACAGCAGTGAGAGGCCCGCGTACCGCAAAAAAAGAAACAAGAAAATTTAGCTTTCTGTTTTTGAGATTTGTCCATGTTAAGTTATGTAACTATTTTAATTGCTGTATTCAGTATTACCACACCACTATTTATTTGTCCATTCTTCTGTTAATGGATATTTTTAAACATTTTTTGTTGTTATTAAGAAACAATAAGACAATGAAGGTTCTTGTAATAGGTTTCTGGTACAGGCGTGCAAAAATTATCTGCATTATGTACCCAGAAGTAGAGCTGCTTTATTGAAGGATACACACATTAATGCACATTTACTTTGCTTGTTGCTATCAAAATGCTCTAGAGTATATTTGTCCCAACTTACAAACTCATAAGCACTACAGAGGATTTCCATTTCTCCATGGCTTCTCCAAAACTTTGTTTTGTCAGACTTAAAGACTTTTGCTAATCTGTGACCTGAAAAATTGTATATATGTATTTAAACTATACATCTCTCATTCTTTGTGAAGTTTAGTTTTTTTCTTTTTGGATTTTTTGTGTGAATGGCCTGCTCTTATGCTTTTCAAATTTTTCTAATGGTCTGCTTTTCTTTTTTCTCATTAATTTTAGGAGTCATTTATAAATTCTGAACACTAATCATTTGACAGTTGTATACTAACATATCTTCTCCAAGACCAAAGCTTTGTCTTTTAAATTTAAAAAAAAAATTTTCCCTGAGACTTTTGATGGATTGTTTTATTGTCTGCTAGCATCCAGTCTTTTTATTTTATTTTATTTATTTATTTTTGGCTGCGTTGGGTCTTCGTTGCTGCACTCGGGTTTTCTCTAGTTGCGGTGCACAGGCTTCTCATTGCAGTGGCTTCTCTTGTTGTGGAGCACGGGCTCTGGGCGTGCGGGCTTCAGTAGCTGTAGCACACGGGCTCAGTAGTTGTGGCTCGCAGGCTCTCGAGTGCAGGCTCAGTAGTTGTGGCACGCAAGCTTAGTTGCTCCACGGCATGTGGGATCTTCCTAGGGCTCAAACCCATGTCCCCAGCATTGTCAGGTGGATTCTTAACCACTGCACCACCAGGGAAGACCCTTTAAATTTTTTGTGTGTATATTTTTAGAATATAAGATTAAGTTTTAAGGCAGTTAAATCTACTAATCTTTTTCCCTTGTAGAATTTATAATCTTTGTATCTTGTTTAAGAAGTTTTTTCTACCCAAGTATCATTAAAATATGCTCTTATATTTTATTCTACAAGTTGTAAAGTTTTGCTTTGGTACATTTAAGTTATTGATTCATTAGAATTTCTTTTTGCACATAGTGTGAGGCTGGGACATAGGTCTATTTATTTTTATATAGATAACCAGTTGTTCCACTGCAATGTATTGAAACTGGTTTATCTTTCCCACATAATTTGTAATGCCACCTGTGCCACACATTAATTCTGTCACTTCTTCACACACAAGCCTATCTCTCTGTTCCAGAAGTGTGTTTGTTTCTGCCTACACCAATACCATACTCTCTTAATTAATATAACTTATAGTAAGTAAGCCTTGATACCTGATTGGATAGTTGTCCCAACACTAGAATCCTGTCCCCATAGGATTATTTTTACAATTCTTTGTCCTTTATACATCTATTCTTATTTAAGTATTGACTTCTAAATTCCTTAAATAACTGTTGGAATTTTTATTAGAATATCAGTTACATTTACAGGTTACTTTGGGGGAATATTATCATCTTTTACTTGCATTTCTCCATTTCTTCAAGCACCTTTTCTGTCCTTTGATGATCTTTACAATATTTCTATGAAAGGACTTGTGTGGTTTTTGTTAGATTCATTCCTGAGTACTTTAGCATTTTTGTTGATTCTAGAATGATTTCATTTCTACTGTATTTATTAATTACTTGGGTGTGGGAATGCTCTACATTTTTGTAGTTGATTTTGTACCCAGTGGTCTTGCTTAAGTTTCTTATCAATTTGTATATATTTTGCCCCTGATTCACTTGGATTTTCAACATAAATACTCTCAGCATCAGGAAATAAGAAAAAGTTTCTATTCCTTTACAATTCTTAAGTCTTTAATTTTGTTTTCTACTCTTTTTGTATTGACTAGGACCTCTAGAAATTAAAGTATTGAGTAGGAATTAAAATAGCTGACATCCTTGTCTTGTCCCTCATTTAAAACAGAATGATACTAACACAATTTTGATAAAGAAGAACAAAGTAGGAGGAATAACTTTATCCAATGTTAAGGCTTATTGTGTAGCTCTAGTAATGAAGACAATGTGGTATTAGCTAAGTGACAGATATATATCAATGGAACAGAATTAAGTAATCAGAACAGGCCCACACAGATATGCCCAACAGATTCTTTTTTTATTCTTTTTTATTTTATTTATTTGTTTATACAGCAGATTATTAGTTATCCATTTTATACATATTAGTGTACATATGTCAATCCCAATCTCCCAATTCATCACACCACCACCCCCAGCCCAACAGATTCATTTTTTTCTTTTTTTTGCGGTACGCGGGCCTCTCACTGCTGCGGCCTCCCCCGTCGCGGAGCACAGGCTCCAGACACACAGCCTCAGCGGCCATGGCCCATGGGCCCAGCCGCTCCGTGGCATGTGGGATCCTCCCGGACCGAGGCGCGAACCCGCGTCCCCTGCATCGGCAGGCGGACCCCCAACCACTGCGCCACCAGGGAAGCCCCCAACAGATTCTTGACAATGGTACAAAACCAACTCAGTATGGGAAGGATAGCTTTTTCAAAAGGAAGCTGGAGCAATTAGACATCCATAGAGGTAAATATATATATATATATATATATATATATATATATATATATATATATTTCAGCATAAACTTCACACTTTATACAAAATTAAATGAAAATGGTTTATGGATTTAAATGTAAAATATAAACCTATAGAAAAATGTTAGGAAAAAGTGCTAAAAAACCCTTGGAATGCAAGGCAAGGTGAAGAGTTTATAGACTTGACACCAAATAATTATCCATTCATTTAAAAATTGCTAAATTGGATCCCACTGAGATAAAGTAAATTTTAAAATAGTAAAATTATTGTAATATTATTATTGTTATAAAATGTTATTACAACATTTATTTATCCAGGTATAATAAAATAATTTAGATTTAAAGAGTGTTCAAAGATTTTTCAAAGAAAACAGTAAATACATATGGCCACATAAAAATGACAATATTTTATCACAAATAAAATATGGACACACAAGTGTTCTGTTTTAGGTTAGCAACATCTTCAGTCATCCAAAATGTCAACAATATTTTGGAAGAACATGTGAATTTAAATATATTCTTATATCAGTTTTATCTCCCTGGATCTTTGAGGATACTTGGGTAGAGAGAGGTATTTAAATCAATACATACCAATGTATAAAGTAACTCTAAACCTTTACTTGGTATGCATCTTATTCACAGTTACCTAGTGTGAAGATTAAGTTATAATCTTATTTTATTTTCTCATTAGAAAATATTACTACTGCATATGCTATTTTTTAAAATGGAATTCCCTCTTTTAATAAGACATATGCAATACTTTTGTAAAAAAAAAGAAAAGAAGCACATCTTGATTTGAATCACTTTGACATTAACTCCAAAAGAGATGATACAAATTCAACCTATGGCTTTGAGAAACTTCTCAAGCAGTTTTTGAAATTTTCATGTCTATGTATGCTCCTTTAGAAGAATATACTAGTTGTCAAGATGTTTGCTTTTAAAATAAAACTTTAAAAAATAATTTAGCATTCATATAACAAGATTATGTAAAATGGAGAAACCACTTCTGATGTAGTAAAATGAAAACAGCCTGAAGAGAGAGGTTTTCAGGGACAGAGAAATCAGAACTAGAAAAAGTAAGGGAACATAAAAGTGGGATAATGGAGAAAATCTAAAGAACCTGCACAAAAGGATTAGAAGCAGGATTTAAGAAGGTGCCAGGAAAGTAATAATAGGGAAGAAAAGAAACTCAGCGATAGTGAGGAGTGAAAGAATGTGTTATGTACTTAGCTTGACATCGTTGCCAGCCTGAAAAGTTAAAAATTTTTGTGGCTAGGTTTTAAATGTACGTGTTGTAATAGCCAAAGTTTTCTGTAATCTCCGGGGCAGGGCTGAGGTATTGCTGCAAACACTTTCAGAATGGAGTAGGTGTTGCTCTGAGGAGGCCAGTATGTGGAGACACAAGTGGGAGGGAAGATACTAGGTGACAAATTGTGTAAGAGAATCGGAGAATCACTGGAAGCAAACAATATAGAAAGATGATGTCAGAAGTAGAGACAATTCTCGTGGAGGAGAAAAACAAGGGCCACTTTAATGAACTATTCTAGAGCTACTTTTTAGGAGAGGCACCATTCTTCAGTAAACTAGTCTAGAATGAGGGAGGGTGAAGAGGGTACTCACATAGTTTGAGAAAAGGATAAATGTATTTAGCTTCAAAGGAGTGTGCTGTTATTCCTTCCTTCTCTTTTTTTTTTTTTTTTTGTACGCGGGCCTCTCAGTGTTGTGGCCTCTCCCGTTGCGGAGCACAGGGTCCGGACGCGCAGGCTCAGCGGCCATGGCTCACGGGCCCAGCCGCTCCGCGGCGTGTGGGATCCTCCCGGACTGGGGCACCAACCCGTGTCCCCTGCATCGGCAGGCGGACTCTCAACCACTGCGCCACCAGGGAAACCCCCTTCCTTCTCTTTTTGTGTGAATGCTGAAATATACTCACCAGGAATTGTTACATCCTACTCCGTATATTGGATGCTAGATTCAAAGTCCTTTTTTTGTTTTGAGGATTTATTTAGTGATTGCATGCTTTTTCAATTCTTAAATGTAATCTCAATTTAGCTATGGTTATGTGTTCTTTTATAAACTGAAAGATTTTACTCGGGGTAGGGTTGATTAAAAGAATGTGGCATAGATGGTTACCTAAGATGTGAGATCTGAAGGGCAATGGAACCGTCTCCTTCACTCACCAGCACTTTTTTCGCCTGGTGCCACAACCGGAAATTCCACCATTGACATTGCACTGCTTTGGACTATTGCTCATGAGTGTACTAATAGTGTAGTGTAGGTGAATTTACCAGACAATTTCTATAAGTTTAAAGGAAGAGAAATTGGGAGACATGATAGCATTGGCCTCATAACTGGGATTCAAAATGATAGAAAAGAGTTGTTTTGTTTACCATTGCATGTATAGTGCTTAAGAGAGTTTACACTCAATAAATATTGGCTGAATTAATGAATGAAAGGGGTAAAGAAGTATATTTGTATAATATAATATTATATAATGGTAAAAATGCATGAAACATGCAATAACATGAATTAATCTTAGCTGTATAATATTAAAGAGAAACAGTAAGTACCCTGAATTGAGCGTAGCATAATCACTTTTCATAAAATTAAAACAAAGAACACACACAGACACACACAGACACCTACTCCTGTGCTCCACATTTTAGGAATACATATATTTGTAATAAGTTAAATAAAGGATACAGGATGTGCCCTTTATTTGGATATGGTGGATACAGCATTCAGGTTACAGGGGAGGCCGGAGGATGAGGTAAAGTTTATTCCATGAACTCTATGGTAATATCAAATTTATTCTTAAGGTTCTAGACTCTATTTGGATACTGGCTTCAAGAGTGCTTGTTACAGTATTACAAATAACTAACTAAATAGATAGAAATGCATGGATTAATGATATGTTACTAACCCAAAGATTACTGGTACACTAGAAGTCCAAACTAATTAAATACATGCATACATAGAAGGAAAGAGAAATAACTCAAAGTTTAGACTGAGGTCTGCTAAAAACAAACAGCCCACACTATGGTGCTTACCTCTGGGTTAGGGAATGTGGAATAGCAGACAGCCACTGAGGAATATGCCCCTCCACGGTTTTATACAGAGGCAAATATTTAGTCTTTCCCACTACGGGACTTGAGAGGTATCTACTGAAAAAATCCTGAAACGGAGTTGGTTGCATAAAGAGCAAATCATCTGCCATCATAGAGGCTAATTAGAACTATGTAACTAACTTTTTTTTTGCTCTGGTTCTCAGGAAATGAGGATCTTAACATCATGATCAATCATTGGAAATCTTTGCTTTCATAGTTCTAAAATCTTCCACATTCTTTTCATGAACATAATTTTATATTTTTAAAAATTACTTAACTGTTTTATGTGCTATAAATACTTTAAATTATGTTTTTAATGAAGTGGGTTATAAGTAACAAAATGAAAACACATGCCACAAATGGCTAAAGCCTTTAGCTTAGAAATCGGGAAATCATTCACTGCAAAGACTAGCAGAAACCATTTGGATTTGGGTGGAGGGCGATTCTCTTCTGAAACAATGTGTTAGCTATTTCACTTCAATAAGGAAGGATGTCTAGAAAATAATATTTATAACACATTGAGCAAGCAACATATTCAGCTGAAATAACGGAAGAAGATAATTGACCTCACCTTTGGCTATATGTTTCAAAACTGTGTGTTTCAGTCTTGTGGTCAGGTTGAGGCAGCCTCTTAAATTTTCTGTTTCTAAATACCACTGTAAAAATGTTATGTGGGCTTCTGGTTTCAAGGTGACAGCAAGCAGAAATTTCTATTCCCTTCTGCTTTCTAAAATGACCCCGCAAAATAATAGAGTAAGCAAAAAAGAAACAGAAAAAATACAAAGTTGATCTTCAATAAAACTAGGAGACATCAGTATCCCCAACCACAGGATGTAAGAACCAGTGGAGTTACTGAGTGACTCAGCGAGCAGAAGAAGGTACGACACAGCGTCTGTGGAGGAGGTTACCCGTGAAGCCTCAGGAAGACTTGTACTTGGAGTTATCAGACACTTGGGGGTCTGGTTTTTTGTGTTTGTTTTTTTGTTTGTTTGTGAAAGCCTGTATAACTACCCATCTTTAGTCCCTGCACAAGTCAGGAGGCAGACTTGGCAGAAATTGAAACAGAGCCAAGCACAGCTACACGACTTGTGGGGCCCAGTGCAAATGAAAATGTGGGACCCTTGTTCAAAAATGAAGAATTTCAAGATGGCCACAGTAGAGAATTAAAGTACAGGGTCCTTCTAAGTGCAACTGTATGGGTGGTGCACCCATGAAGCTGGCTCTGCAAAAAGCCTCCAAACTCAGAAACAAGTAGATAGGAGGGCAGGAATGAGGTATGTTACTGAAAATGAAATTACATTAATATCTATATACTCAATGGTGAGGTACCAATCCCACCATTGTTAATGACAGCCTTACTGTCATTCAGGCTATCCACTCCCTTGAGAAGTCTGGAGGACCCACCTAACAGAGAAACTGAACATTTAGAACATAGAGGAAGATACTGGCATTTGGTAGTTCCCAGCATAAAATCTATCTGGCTGCCCACATACTCAGAGTGACAGACCACCTAAAAATAATCTCCATTCACCTGGAGACAAGTCCCATCCATGTACACAGAGCTTATGGAGGCTTTTAGTGTTTCACTAAGAAAGAGTTACCAAGGGTTTGAGGAAATAAACAACAACAGCAGCACTAAAAGAGCTATAAACAGAGAAAAATGATTAAAGAGAAAAAAGAGACAATGTAGGGAACAGAATAATATTTCAAAAAAATATATTAATATAAAAATTGTCATATTCATAATAGTGTCACATTGCCTTTTGCCACACTTTTCCCTTTATACTTTCTCCTGTAACATAGGAGCTGGAAGCTGGGAAACCTCATTTCTCAAAATCTTTACCAGCGGATTCAATGCCAATGAGAGGCACTTTCATGATTCAGATTCAGAAGGCAGAAGAACAACTAAAGCTGTTACAGCTACTTCAGAATTGGAAAGCAAGAATGTGATTTTAAGAGGCAGCAGGTGTGCAGTTTTGCCAGTGACTTTCAAGCATTCTCTTGTGGAAATTGCTTTGGTGCTGCATACATCAATCATGGTTTTCTGAGATTCGTATATCTTCCTTATTTCCTGAAAGTTAGGGGTGGCTTTATCTAATCTATGTCTCATAGCCTTTCCATAATATTAAGCACCCATTTCTCTGAATTAAATACATTCCTATTTAAAATATCTAGTGGAGTTTCTGTTTCCAGATGGATCTCTGATAAAATAATAGGTAACATTTATATAGTGTTCGTTATGTAGCAAGAACTGCTTGTTATTGTATTTTATGTTTGAAGTTTATTTTTTAACTATAATTTTTTATATCATTCAAATGTCAAACTATTAGAAAGATACATACATGACACACACACAATGATATGTGTTTTGTCTTCCCATACTCTTTATTCCCTATTCCCATCCCAAAAATATGTAACAATTTAAAATATATTTTTGTTTATCATTCTAGTTTTTCTAATTGAAAATATCAATACCTGGAATAAAGAACCAAAGAGATAAAAAATAGAAGAGAAATAATATGATATTTATGGTATATGTTCAGGGGATTGAAAGTCCATCTAATGGGAGGTCTATAAAGAGAAAACTAAGAAAATGAATGGGGTATTATACAAAAACACCTCCCCCAAAGTTTCCTAGAACTGAAAGATATACCTGTACATCCTAAAAGTCTGAGTCCTCAGCACAAAGATCTATCTGAAGGTACTAGAGATAAACACCAGGGATACAGAGAAGATCTCACAAACTTCAGAAAGAAAAAACAAATCACATACAAAGAACTAGGTATCAGAATGGCCTCAGACTTCTCAGAAGTAGTATTGGAAACTATAAGACAAAGGAATAACGTCTTCAATATTCTGAGTAAAATGGTTTTAACCCAAATTTTTATACCCAGCCTAAGTATCAATCAAGTATGAAGGTAATATTGGGATATCTTATTGATATCACATTCTCAGAAATATTAAGCTTCTCTGCACTTCTACTTAAGAAGCCACTAGAGGATATGTTCCACCAAAATGAGGAAGAAAACAAAAACAGTAAAATACAAGATTCAGGAGATAAGGAATCCAACATACGAAAGAGAAGTAGGCATTCCAAGGACCCTAGTCTCAGTAGCAGACTAAGGTAGGCAATTAGGCCATATAAGAACATGAGGACAGAAGGAAAAAAATGGAACTGATAATGACTGTCTGAAGTTTGATGTCAGGAGCTATGTAAGAGATTTGAAGGAGAATAAGCAGATGGAAAATAAAGGGACAGTTATTTTCTTTGAGAAATATAAAACTTACATAGGAAGTATAATCATAGTGTGCAAATTTGGACCAACAATGAACCATATACACATAGCCATATTGATGAAAACATTAAATACAGGTTTAACAACAAAAATAAAAAGGTCATATTAGCAAGAACAATAGGAGAAAGGAAAGGAGACAAGGGGGAAGTGAAGGACTGCTTGTTTCCATAATCACTATTTTGACAAAGGTTAATAAGAATTGATGGAGGATGAGATCAGATATAAACACTCTCATAAGTTATGCATTTATTTACTTCTCTAAATGATTCAGAAGATTATGAAGGTTGACAGAGCTGCAGATTTTAGGTTTTTAAGATTCAGTTAAGAAGAATATATTATGAAAATAATGCCTGAGAAAGTGAGGGTCACATCAGACTCTCTGGAAACATGACTCTCACCCTGTAGGACAACCTTGTAGGTGTATCCTGCACTTAGGACTCTGTGGTTATGTATTAGAATATATGCTAGGCCTGGAATTTCTCTTCAATATTAGAGTCTCATAAAAAAATGCAATGCATTTAGGCATAAATATATTTTTCATTCATTACCTTCAGATTTTCCAGGATAATTCTTTCTATTCCAAGCACATTCCTAAATAAAATGCTACTCAGCCAGAATAAGGGTCAAACACCTCAAATTCTGTAAGAGTCTCCAGGGTTGAGATTTTAGATAATAATGAGTCTGTGAAGCCTTTTATCATTATTTTCCTTTTTAAACTATGTACTGTACAGGTATTACTTTGACCACTATAAATAAAGAAATATGATAATAAATTCATTGTTATTTTAAAAATAAACAAATTCTGATATTTCAAAATTAAGTGTAGGGATAAGGCTCTTAATGCCTTTAATGCTTGGGATACACGGGTACGCTGTTTCAGGTAGAAGATCAATACAATACTACTCTTTTGTCCAGATTTTTCACTAATAACTTGCAATACCTTTCAGCAGCCCCTTGACAAATGATTTGTACATGCTTCTGATACACGGTTAAGGCTGCTTTTTCAGTCACAGAAAAAAAAAAAAGATGAGAGAGAGAAAGAGAAATTTGAAGGAGACACTTAAATCTAGATCTGACCAGTGAATGGAAGATAAAAGTTAACCCTTTTCCATCTTCCTTCTTACATCTAAATTTTTGGTGGGACCCCAACTTACCAAAGAATAGGTTCTGCTAAAATGACCACTGCATTTATTTCTAGCCTTCCAAATAACACCTCACATACATATCCTCCCAGATCAAATTTTCATTTTAATGTCCCTACAGTATGGCAATAGTGGTTTGGAATTGAAATGCTCTCCTTGCTTCCCCAAGAAACAATTTGGCCAGAATTTAACTGACTCAGTGGGAATTTTTCTATCATTCAGAAAGATCATAAATGAATCGTCTAGCTGTTTGCTTAGCTGTTTGACGTTGCTTAGGGATAATGAAACTTGACAGTAATGTGCTAAAATCATTTCTCCCTGTGAAGGCTTTTAAATCTTACCCTGTAAACTACATTTGATGATCTTTAAAGAGGTTTTCAAAAATTTTGCATTAAATCCTTAATATTTCCTGTGCTGCTTCTCAGACATTTAAAATGTTTTTTCCTTCATTGTAGATTTAAGTAAATATTTCTTAAGAAGCTATGAACAGTTTGATGTGATTCAAGGATAAAGACCATGGCTTTTAAGCTGGTTTTAATACTGGTGTTGGCTTATGACTAAATATTAGCTTGTCTGAACTATCTATTTATCTCAAGATAAAACAGAAAACTTTAAAATCTTTTCTCCATATTTTTTCATTTTCCTTATGCAATCACAACTGTTTAAAATCACTTCAATTTATCCCAGAGTAACATAACTTTACACTCCTCCTAAGTGATTCTTCTCAATAAACACCATTTTCCTTCCTTGTTTTTAAATGCAAACATAAAGCAGCCTAACATTTGTCAAAGCTCTTATACCAGACAGGGGACCATAGCAAGTCATCTGGTTTATTCTGCAATTTTAAGGCAGGAACATACTGCTGATTATATTATCAAATGCAGCCAGCTGTAGTTTGAGATAGCCTATTAGTGAGAGAGGTTGATATAACCAATCAACAAATAAACGGGTTAAAAATCTTCTCATTCCATTTGATGTGATTCTGACAAATGAGAGGAACACGACCCTATTAGCATGAAGAACAATAAGGTAGAAAACCACTCACAGGAAAATAAGTGAAGCAAAATTAGATCATGGTCAAATTGCCTCCCTCCTTTAATAGACTTTTCACTCTGAAACCACCTGCCCTGGAATGTCTAAATTCTGCATCAGGCTGATGTAGTTATTGCTGTATTATTTTGACTTTCTCAGAAAAGTTTGTCTTCAGATGCTGAATGGCCATCCTATAGATTACAGGAATATGGAGCAGTGATAAATATCAATAGAAGTTTGTCAAGTGGTTGCCTTTATTCATTAGAGCAATAGCTGGTGTTCTCTTGCTATTTCAGAATCCTTATAAAAGCTTTTATACCTAAAGCTGGCTGTGGAAGGGTATAGATGTGCAACTCTTCAGAGTTATCATATGCAAATCTGGACTGCTTTTTCATTTTCTGGAAAACTGTGTACAAAGCAAAATTGTTACAAAGATATCTTGCTTTTAAGTTGCAGTTAGAGAAACAATACATCTTAAGTGAAATAAATATTGAGAAGAGAGCAGCTAAGGTTCTGTCTGGATGGATATGACCATCATTAGGAATCTGGACAAAACTTTAAAGTCTAGACAGATCTGAGCAGTCGTAAGCAGAAACAGATAAAGCTTCCAGAATAGAAGGGATAATGGTTATTCTTCTAGAGTCCTGCCATGGCTCTGAGGTAGTGTGTATTCAGAGATTTACAGATACTTTAACAGATTCTGATCATTTGTTGAATGGTCAACAGTTGACAATTTATGAGCTCCTAAACTATAAAAAACAACATACTGAACACCACAGATGATATAAGCATAAGTGGGCAAATTAGGGTAGATGAGAATCAAATTTGTGGGATTAGAAATGCATAAACCTTCAGCATAACAGTGTGTACAGGAATAGGCAAGTTGGTCCAGGGCAATAGTGATCTATAATTCATCATTACTTCTTGTGGGCCAGTAATTTTCTTCTGGCTATTGATTTCTGTTCTGTTGTCAAGATTCAACCAGATTTATCATGCTTGAGCAGCCCTTCTGGCTTAGGCTTTTCCTCTTTCCTCAGAGTCCTTTACTTGGCTTGGTTACAGTGAGTCAGTTTGATAAAGCAATATTTCTCAGGCTCACTATAACATAATAGTCATTGGGGCACTTGTTAAATGCAGATTCCCAGGGTCAATGTGTATAAATATTGAATCAATATGACAGAAACTCTGTATTAAGGAAAAACAAATGTCCCTTAGTTGACTCCCATGCTCAGACCAATACAGGAAACATTATGATAAATGTTTCATCCCAGATAAAATATGTTTATTCCAAGGAATGAGTATTTTAAATAATACTTTAATACACTCCCCACCCTCCAAAAAAATGTCAAGCAGTAGAGATTGTATGGAAGATTCAGTATTCTCTGTTATTCAATAATCATTCTCTATTCTAAGGTCTTTAGTTGTTGGAGATGTGTCTGTGAAAAGGCACACAGTCCTTGGCCTCAAGGAGCTTAAGAGGTATGTTAATGGTTACATGTGGCTTTATTATTGTTTGTAAACTAAGTAAGAAAACATACAGGCAGACACTAGTTTACCTCATACGTACTCTATGCAATACTTCTATTGACAATATTATGGTATCTATTCAATTAGATAATGTTGATAAACACACACTTATCAAGATAAGATAGGAGCAAAATTTATCTATCCAAGACCAGAGTGCTAGAATGTGCAGAGTTCCATGGCCATGCTGAGGAAGTTAATCCAAGGCACAGCTGCAGCTGTTAGCATTTCAGAACGGGTTGGATATAGTTGTAATACAAGATGGATATCAAGATTGATAGGTAATACATTTCATCATTGGTAGATTTTTCTTCCTTTTACATTTCTGAGTCAAAGTATTTATTTTGATCTCCCACATTCTTTATTAAGCTCATCATATACCTAACACCCATTCATTAAACAACTCTTTCTATTCATTAGATGAATTATTTCTGTGCCAATTGTAAATTTTGCACATCTACAGAGCCAGATCTTTCTTCACTCCCTACGCCAATATGGTGAAAATCACATGTAGTTAACAGCTTCTACCTGCTTTTTCTGAGAGCATAGAAAAGAAGTCTGAGTCTCTTGAAAGGTCAAGGAGTATTGTGTAGATATACACAAACTAGAAAAAGATTATGTCTTCCTCTCCTTCCTTTATTTTCCTTTATCAGTTTGTTGAAGATTAAAGTTTTCCTTCCCCAAGATTAAGGCAAGGATACCAGAAAAAAAAATGTGTATGCTGTTAAGTAGAAAGAAAATTTTCGTTTTCTTTCATGAGAAGATGATAGGCTGAAGTTCTTAGTAGAGGCTCTGGTGATGGGATTAGGCTCAAGAGGAATCTGTAGTGATTTCCCTCTTTCCTTGGAAAGTTGATGACACTGAGGAGATGGCAGAGACATGATGCTGGGTGTTCCATTTAGCTTATTCCCAGAAGCACACCTCAGCTTCATGCACCCACAGTGATAAAGACGCCTGTGAATTTTTACTCTGCCTTTAAGAAGGTGGAGTTATTTTTTTCTGGTTTGGTGCTCACTCTATACCAAACATGGAGCAATGTCTGGCGAGTTTGTAATTATATTTTTAATAGTTTTAATTTTTTTTGTTTTAATTCTTTGAAGGTCTTGTTAGTCTAGGAGGACCTGTGGAAAAATCCCAGTTCACGTGTGGCAGCATGACATCTACACAGGTAGCAGTATTTATGCTGTGGGGGAAAAAATGCTACAAATCAGGAATTTTTTTTTTTTTTCCTGGAGAGCTTGTTGTTAACTATTTACCAACCTATCACTGTCAGAGCAGAGTGCTCCTCATCTCCTGCACACAACTCGTGGCCATCTCTTCATCCTTATGGATTAGAGGCTCTCTTTGCACAGGCTTGCATTAGCCAGCAGGAGTGGCAGTGGACAACAACTCTGAGCATTGCCATTAACATCCAACTCTAGGTGTGATCTGGTCCTGGCTACAAATGGGGTGCAACCCACACTTCTGTCTGGCCATAGTTTTGGGGCCCCAACTTGATGGTTGCCAAACCAGGTTCTCAGGACACAAGATGAGACAAAGAGGGCAATAGCTGTTTCTGGGATAGAAAAGATCGATAACCAATGGGTACCTGAAAGCAAATTCACAAGTCATAATACAACATCTTACAAGTGTTTTCTGCCAATCTGAATTTGGAAAGGAAGGAACAACATCAAATTTTAGCTTCCTCTCTCAACCAGGCACCACAGAGATGTTGGGGAGCTGACTTTTATGAGGCTTCTCACCTTTTGCTGGCTTTCTGCAGTTTTCTCAGGATGCCATCTGCAGGTTCTGGAGCAAGTGGGGGTGTCCCAGCAGGTCTCATCCTTGTCACCAGAAACCACAGAGGCAAAAAAATAATTTCCCCTCTACCCTTTGCAGTGAGTGCCTGGCTGAGCCCCTTTTACTCTAGGGCATCTCCTAAATGGATAAGCTTATCTAAGATGGTTGCAAGTTCTCCACCATGGCTGTTGTAATTCAAGATTATCTTTGGTAAGGCTAATCTGTTTTTTCAGGCTTAAAATAAAATTTTATTCACCTGAGTCCTCACCCTGGACCCAGTCTAGTTTCTAAGTCAGACCCAATCCAGTTTTTTAAGACCAACCTAGTTTGACTCTGGCTGGTTTCAGGACCAGTCTAGAAGAAGAAATGCTCAAATAAAGGATCCAAGAAGGACTTACCCACCACCTCCAGAGGCAGCAACGAGGCAGCCAGCTCAAGGGGTTCAACAGGTATCTACTATACCTTGCTCTTGGGGGCTGTAAGAAGTCTCCTTCAGGTCCTTCTTCTGACATCAGAACTGTTAAAAGATAAAGTGAAGAATATTAAAAACTTTGAGTTTATTTGAGCAAAAATTAATTCCAATCAGGCAGCATCTAACCTAGCAGATAGAAAGGAGCTCCAAGGAGCTCTCCAAAATGAAAGACTCTTATAGCCGTGAGGAAGCTGGAACAAGCAAGATCTACTAGGCAAAGAAGTGAGCTCTTTAGGGGATGGCAGGGGTCTATCAGGCACCTAACTAATCAGGTGATTCCTGATTGACTGTTTTAAGATTCCATTTCTGAGAGAGCTGAAACTGTAATCAAGTCTTCATTTGGTGACATAGGGCTTAGCAAAAGTGACTCTATTTTGGGTCTATTCTCTTGTTTTTAACACCCACTAGTATTATTTCCATGGCTATAAGAAGCTAAACAGTATTAGCAAATATTTGCTAAGACTAGTGGCCAAGTACCCCAAATTAATTAGCTTCCAATCTTTGAGCAATTATAAAATTCAATCTAAAATTAAATTATATTTTGATTATTCTTAATGGTTTCATGGATAGAATCATTTTGCACAGTTTGGGTACTTTTATAAGTGTTTCCTTCCATTTCTGTAAAATGGACTATTACCTTTTTTTTGACTATAAAATTGCAGGCTTCCATTCTAGGGCACTGCCCAGTTTTGTGTTAATGTCTTTTCACAGGTAGCTGCACACGCTTGCTTTTTGCATGTTGTAAATAATTAGAAGTTTCTAATAAATAATTAGAAGTTTCTTTAAGCCCTGTGTAAATCTTCTTAGGTAGATTTAAATCATATTTTAGAGACAATACCACTATAATGGTGTCCTGCAGGGTAGGGTAAAATATCACAGGAAAGTGTTTCAAAAAGATTCTTAATGCTAATTACAAGTCTTTCCCTCTTACCAAAAAGTCAAAAGACTGCTGATGTTTGTAACTTCGCAGAAAATTTACCTCAAATGTTGGCTGATACTGTAAAGAGGCATATAGGTAATTGGTTAAAATCAAGTTTACATCTTCTAAAAATTTTCCTTTTGTCCTGTGTTTTTGAATATGAGTCATTGGTGGTGAAAAGAATCGTGTGTCCTGCTGAATGCTCTCCTTCCTAGAGATGCAGCTTTGTAGTTTTAAGGAGAAAATTTAAATTCACATCAATTGATTTTTCACCTATTTTTTTAATACATTACGATGTTAAATTTTTTTCTTTATTGTTATTTTCTAATGTTTTAAACCATTTTACTTTTTATTCACTACCTTCTCTTGAAAGAAAAAATAATAATAAAATGAGCACACTGGGTTATGCCAAGGCACTTTCTTTACCATGCCTTTTCTCACCTTCAGCCATGTATCCTGGGGATTGTTGGTGACAAATGAAAAGGAGGAACAAATATTTTACAAAAATCTTGTCCTAATAGTCTTTGAAAATGTTAGTGGTCAAAATCCAAAAATATGCAAGACTTAAGAAAATAGGCACATGCTACTTTTGTATGTGTGGATATGTTGTTTAGCAACTCTGGTCTGGATTAGTTATTTTTATATTTTTCATTGGTTTACTGTTTATTTTTAGTTCCTTAAAATTAGAAAGCCATCAATAGGTCCTAGAAATACTGAGTCCCATGTACATGAGAATATGGAGTCTCTTCAACTTTTTTTTTTCCCCTTTTATACTTTGGACATTCCACCCTTTCCTTCTTTGTTGTTTTATTCTCTTCCCAGCTCCTGAATGTATGCCTGACCCAGGTTCTATTATTGGTCTCCTTTATGTATGGTCTTGCATTCTCTGTCTCATAGGAATTTCGTCCATTTCTACATCTACTACCTATTGCTTCTGTGCATATCATTACCATAACTCTAAGACTTGTCCAGACCTTGTTTCTAAATCTCAAACTAGCATGCTCGACCTTTCTGTTTGTTTGGAAAGCTTCTTAATATCAAGATATCAAAAACTGAACTTGTTGTTTTCACTTCACATATTTCCTCTTCCCCTTGCCACTAACATTCTTTCAGTAAGCCAGGCTCAAAACCTGGGGATCAGATTTCTTTCCACACTCTCTTTTGCTTTCTACATTCAAACCAGTTCCAAAAGTCATATACATTTGATCTATGCATCTTTCGTTCTTTTTTTTCTAATTTTGTCATCATCCTGGTTGATCTGTCTTGCCTCTACTGGATTCTTTGTGTTCTTTCTCTCTGCTCTATAATCCCATGCTATACATTATAATCAGTTCATGTCTTAAGTTTCAGATTCAATCATCTTGTTCTGATAAAATTCCTCCAATGATGTTTCAATTTCTATATTATGTATAAATTTCCCCATTATGTATAAATTTCCCCTTTTGTCACTCAGGTCCAGGTTATAATTTCCTTTTGGCTTAATATTTTACTGTACATATTGCTTTGATGGTCTTTCCATCAGACTATTTCCTTGAAACCATTCTGCATTCTCTCTCCTCATTTCCTTACATTTTCCCGTTGAGCCCAAACTTCCAACTTCACTACATAGAGTTGTTAAAGCCCTATCCTATACACAGCTTCTCTTAAAACTCAGCTCCTCTCAAACCTTTTCTGATGCTTTCGATACTGACCTTACTTAAGGTCATGACATTTTATATATGTGTGTGTGTGTATATATATATATATATATGTGTGTGTGTGTGTGTGTGTGTATTTAAATATATATATTTAAACTAAGTAGGATTTTTTTTTTTTTTTTTTTTGCGGTACGTGGGCCTCTCACTGTTGTGGCCTCTCCCGTTGCGGAGCACAGGCTCCGGACGCGCAGGCTCAGCGGCCATGGCTCACGGGCCTAGCTGCTCCGCGGCATGTGGGATCTTCCTGGACCGGGGCACGAACCCGCGTCCCCTGCATCGGCAGGCGGACTCTCAACCACTGCGCCACCAGGGAAGCCCCTAAGTAGGATTTTTTAATATCAAACTTGTGTTATCCATTGCCTGTTCGAAAACTCTCTGAGGGTTCCTTTGTCATCTTTCAAGTACTAAGCACCTTGCATAGAGGTAGGATCAGGTATTACTGATTTTTCTAGAACTCTTATGACATAATTCCTACATGACTGGCAGCAGGGAAATGGAAGAAGAGAATAGACTATAAAGTCGCTGCAGGTCTATTACCATTTTATTCCTCTTTCCTTCTCCTGCTTTCCTCTTAAATTTGTGGCCATGAAGCATGACAGACCTGATAGAATTTTGAAGGGAAAGACAAAAATATGACATCAAGTATGTATAGAGCATTGATAATTTATAAGCTGCCATAGATAAGCTTTTCCCACAGTTGAAAGTGGAGCGAGTCTCTCTGAGTTTTCGCCTGTCCAGAGGAACAACTGGGAGGTTGACAAACAACAATTCCCTCAGGACAGTGGTTACCTGGCTCTGTAATTTTGTTTCTTTCTCTCTTTTTCTCTCTGAAATGAATGTAGGTAATTTTCTTGCCCAGAAAATGTGTCTACTGGGAAGAATATTCCTTTAAGTATCCTGATAAAAACAAGCAAAACCCACAGGGCAGTGCTGCTCCTGCCCTCATCCTCTAGTTATTGTGTAACACAGGAAAAGTCTCTAAGATCTCAGGGTGCAGGGAGTGACATAAAGGAGAAGGAAATGTATCCCAGGAAGGGACAATGCGGCGCTGTGCTCCCCTCTCTGTAATGTTTATAACTACTTAGGTCATGTTTAAAGATCAAAGACTCAAAACACACAGACGGGAGACTTTTCACCTTGAGTGAGCCAATTCTATGCACACAAACCTAAAATGGTCGTCAGTATCTGGAAGTGTGGTGGTAATTCTTGTCTCTTTATTGCTAACAATTCCCTAGCTTCGCTTACAAGAATTCAGAGATTCTTTACCTTTGTATTCCAATTATGCAACCCAGAAGTTTCCATATCTACCAGCAACAGTTCTTATGGCCCAGCCGCTAATTAGAAAATTTGTCTTCTTGCTGGTGCTAATAGGAACCAAAAATAGTAGTGTTTTAATAGGTAGCAATAAATGCTCTTTTCTTGTTTAAATCACTGTGCTCGTTATTTTCATACCACCAGATATTACCTTCTGAACATTGGTGTCAGGACAAGAGTTCAGGCACGTGAGAAAGTTCCAAATGCTAAGAGGCTCATTTTGTGGCTGTTAAGACTGTGGTGGTTTTAATGATTGTATAAAAAGGACAAGCAGTCTGATCATTATGGTTGCACAGGTTTTACATCTATTTCCACTCTAAGTGCTAGTATTCTTCTGCTTATATTCGTTAAGCTTCCTAGAGTAGAAGCTTCTCAGTAAAGTTTCCAGCAAAAGTTATTACATGGAAAACATTGGGTTTTTCTACAAGTTATGACTTACCGTTCCCAATGACTACTTATTAGCAGGTATATTCATCAGCTGGAATAGTTTTTACCACTGAGTTTGAGTCTGTCTTAGACTTATTCCATAAAGCATATATGAGTATATTTCTTCTAAGAAGCTCCTTGGTTTGACCAAGTACTAGTGAAAAAGATAATGTGTATATCAAGTGTCTCACTAGCCCAGATTCAAGTCATGGGTAGCTCTTGTTCCCAGAGCTAATGTACGACTCTTGCATCATCATCATGATTCTTGATTTGTGTTACAGCAATTGGTTTGGGCGATAATTTGGTTAAAATGACAAATTGGTCAGTTTAAAATATTTTTAATCCCTGATATTTCATACATGGTTGGGATTGGTAAGGGGGTGGTTTGGCAAAATGCACCTTTCAAATTTTGTGTGTTTTTAAGAATTTATGGTATATTTGACTTTTTCTTGTCTAATTCTATTTTATTTTCTGCCATGGACCACAGTTTTGTATTTTATGCAGAAAATCATAGGAAACAAATCAAACAGCTTTTAGCCAAATTATCTAATTGCATTGCTATTATACTTTTTCCTAATTTTTAATTCCTATAATGTTAGGTGCAGGGGTCTAATGTCTAAGGCATGAGAAAAAGAAGGAACAAAAGAATATAATCTAGAATATGAAGGCTTTTATTTCTCACAGGGACATGGACCTTTTTAGTAATAGAACCTTTATAAGTAAAAGAAATCTGAAGTGTTGTATAGCATTAGAATGTTGTTATAAGGACATGTGGGAAAATTATTATCTTTTCTGAAAATACATGGGGCATTAGTTTTCAAATTTATTATGCAAATGACCTATATATTGCAGTATCTCATTGCTTTGGAAGGCCTTTACTGCTGTAATTTTAGAATTAAAAACAAAAACAAAAACACCTTATCAGAAACGGAACTATGTAAAACTTTCAGCTTTACTTTATGTAGGGCTATGACTACTATGCAAAATAAGATGTTAGGTGTATTTTATTTTATTTTTCCTTTCAGTTTTATTGAGGTATAATTGACATGCCGCACGGTGTAAGTTTAAGGTGTACCAGCATAATGATTTGACTTACGTACATCATGTAATGATTTCCACAGTAAGTTTAATGAACATCCACTGTCTCATACGGATACAACATAAAAGAAAAAGAAAAAAATATTTTTTCTTTGTGATGAGAACTCAGGATTTACTCTCTTAGCAACTTTCATATATAACATACAGCAGTGTTCATTATATATTTATCATGTTGTACATTACATCCCTAGTATGTTTTTATCTTATAACTGGAGTTTGTACCTTTTGTGCTAGGCGTATTTTAATTCCTTGCCTCTTGAATATAAACTTTGTAGGAAAAGGATACATACTTATATCAACAGAATAGCAAATGCTCTCTCTAGATAAACATGTGGACAGAAAGCAAAAGTTAAAAACATATTAACCAAAGTTCTGTTATCAGCATTCAATGTTGTACAACTACTAGGTCAATCAATAGCTATAGATCTTTGAGATGGAACTTGCTCATTCATAGAATGTTTTTCACTTCATGTATTCCAGAAGAGCATAAATTTTATTTCCTTACTTTCTATTTCTTTGTATTAGACCTTTTAAAATGTTAAATAAATGGAATAGTGCATGAATGAACTAAAATTTGCTACCTTCATAAACAAAATGAGTAGGAAGTTAAAAATTTTAGACCGTATTACTTTAAAAAGGTGATGTGAATAACTCTTTAATAACCTTTCCTTTTTCTAAGATTCTTAAAGAATTTATTTTTTCAGGATTGGACATAGGTCTGCCTACTCCCACAGGCAAAATCATTTTTCATTAGGAAATAGGAGGTTTTAGAGTTTGGATCAGCTTCTTCCTAGCCAGACAACACTGAGCTATAAAAAAGCTGTGGGTTTGAGGCGTATTTCTTGCATTCATTCTGATCCTCAGTTTCCTCATCCCCAACACTGAGATTCATGTCCTAGGTCATGTTAGAGAGGAAACAGACACTAAACTGGGGGAGGTATATTGGACAGGGAGAGGTGCTTTCAGGAATGGCATCTGTGAAGAAGTGAGGGAAGCAGGGGAAGTTGAACTTCTATACATTTGAAATAAAGGCCTCCGCCAAGCCTGTGGGGGGGGGCTCTGAAATAGAATATCCCTTGAATTAAGGTGTCTTGAATTGAGGTAAGTGATTCAGGCCTCTGTAACGTTTCATCAACAAATCATTGGGTGCAGGTTGCCCTGAGAAAAAGGTATGTAATTTTGAGGGAGATAGCTCTCTTTGGCCAAAGGAAATTCCTAGGAAGTAGCTTAAAAGCCAACACTTTTGGCAGCTGGCAAATGAATGCCTTGTTCCTGAGAGGCGGGACTGGGTGGCATGCTACAGTGCGCACTACAGTTGTCTTAAAAAAACAGACCTGTGCGTATGCCTAGTATATGCTTTCTACATTGCAGTTATTAGGATTCATATAATTATGAATTATATAATTTTTCTGAGGCACCTATGGAATTACATACACATTATTTAACAATTATTAAATGCTATAAAATATAAAATGATTGGTTCATTTTGAGGCCAATCTCTAGCAAGTTGTTTCCCTGCACACACTGAAAAAAGAGCTGATTGATCATTTCAATCATTATTATAATCCCTTGCATCACACAGAGTCTATTCATTTCTGCTGGTGTTCCTAACATGGAATATACTACATGGAGGTTTAATTCAAAAGCCAAATACAGACATGCATGGTGGCTCAAAGTAACTGTTTAGGAGGGATTTCCTAAAGCATTAAATTTTTTCATTGGCCAGTTAACTGGCTTTGAATTATTTTTAATGGATAAAACATTTTAGCAGTGTTCTCTAGAGACTGTTCTGTTTTCAAATGGAGCATTTCCAATTAATCTAAGAAAGACATTACATAAACACAAGTTAACAGTCTCATGGCAATAGATAACACAATATTGCTGTAAATTATTATAGCTTTATTCACTAGGCAATTCAAAGAGTTATTCTAGACATAATCAAACCCATCTTTGCATCTCCACAGACTCTTTGGATGCAGGTATTACTGCCCATAATTAACCCTTAGGGGAGATGTTTAGGATGAACTACCTAATTTGCCTTTTCTAAGCCGTGAATTACTAAAATCCATTGACTACTTGTTGGAATTATTTGTCAGTTCTATGGTTATGTGTGTGTGAAGAGTGGCAGTGTAGTAAAAATGAATTTTGGAGAAATACATTACAACACCCCAAGAGGAATAAGTATTTTTCATGCACTATTTGACATTGGGTATTTCCTACCCTTATAACTCCTTCCATATATGCCAGATTCATGAGTATAAAAGTCTGACACTCCTGGTTCAGTAACTTCTTAATAACATTTGAATGGATTTCTGTTATAAGAGAAGTTTATCTTAAAGAAGGGCTTTGTTTAACTGAGTGATCTAAGTATATAGCGTCAAGATACTATTAAATGTTTCAATATAGGGCACAATGCCTTTCATTTTGTATGTACACTATTAAATATTTTTTGAAATTAATATCTACATATGTGTAAAGGTAGAATAGAATGGAATGGAAATGGCAAGACACAGAATAGCCATAGCCTGTGCACGCTGAGTTTCTTTTGCTATTTCATGAAATGTCATTTACAAACATGGTTGCTAGTATAATTGGGATTATAAGTATCTAAATTGTGTGTCATTAATGAGTGCTTGTGGGGCTTTTCTACTCCAAGTAACACGCACATAATTTTACTTTGCACCAAAGTAAGATAAGGTACACCAAGTACAGAGTCAGCCACAAAAACTACTGTAGGGATAGGTGGACCAACGGATAGCAATGAGAGATTGATCAGATAGCAATCAGATGCTGAAATACGTTTGTCTATGCTAGTAAGCATCACATAGCAGCAGGTCATCAAAGACCAGTTTGAACATACTTCATATTTTCTCCTCATTAGCTGAGGTTTTTGAGCTATGGGCAACACAATGCCTCTTAGGTTATTTTTTTCCAGAAAATCTGACTCTGAATGTAAGTAGTGCTTTGGTTTATGAGGATTATAGAACAGTTTCTTTCTTATAAGGGTTACCCATACTTTTGAGAAGATGGGGCTCTGACATCTATGAGTAAGTGGTAGCTTATATCCTGAAGCAGCTGCTATGTTCACACAGTGTTAAGAACAATGGAAAACCCAACTGTTAAGATGATTATCCAGGAATGTTAAGAAAGAAGTTCAGATGTATGATGTTCTAAAAGGAAAGCTTTTGTGCTTGAGGAAAATTATTTACATTACTTTCACCTGCTACAAAATAAATGGAATATGAGTTTCTAAATTCCCCTTCTCATAGAGGAAATAAGCATCAAATATTATACCAAAAGAATAAGTTCAGGGATAGGCTAGTGTAAACTAGTCAATAGTTCATTCATATAGCTTTCATTGAGAATCAATTCTATTCTAAACTCTGCTATTCATATCCTAAAACTGTGGTCACTTTTAGTGTATCTTAGGTGACCACATAATGTTAAAACAACACCATGAAAATCACAAAATTCGGGTCATATAAAATTTTTTCTGCCAATCAAGACAAGCACAAAGTAAAACTTTTGTATCATAATTCAGAATTCTGAATACTGAAATGGGGATTCTGATACTTTTGAGCCCAAATATTGCCCAGTCCTTTTCCGAATGTGGCTCTGTAATAGGTGGTATGAAGTAAGAAAAATAAGAGATGCTTTATTTCTGGGCGCATATGATCTACAACTTGATTGAACTGAATGTGACTGAAAAAGTTCAATTTCTATTTGCTATAGTTTATTATTGTGGTCCTGCAAATAATAAAAAAAAATAAGAAATACTGAACTCAAAAAACTATTTTTAAACCATGGCAAATCAGATAGATTAAATGTTGAGTGATAATTAATTTGCCTCTCATCTAGCTATATCCTATGATAGGTGGAATTATATTCAGGTGAACACTGATTTACTAAGAACCACAAGGGTTACGAGGATCTGTAAGACATGGTCAAGCAACTTACTTTCCCATAGCAAGATACAACAAGAATATAAATAACTGTCATGTGTGGTAGATTTTGATAAATTCAACAGGAGAAATATAGATGAAAGACTATAGGTATTTAAAGGAAATAAATACCACCAAGAACTGAGTGACTCCAAATTTGGAATAGTTAGTAGAGGGCATGAATAGAAGGAAAAACACACAGAAGTGAGGGGCTGGAGGAGGGTGAAGTAATTGGGGGAAGGAAGGGTGGAAAAACACAGTGCAGTTGGTATTCACAAGAAAGGAACCACAGGAATCTATTTTGATGTGCATCTTTTTGGGAAGGAAGATTGTGAAATCAGAGTTAGGAAGCTAGGATTTTGGAACCAGCTCCCTTGATACCTGTGTGACCTTAGGCAAGTTGCTTGAGAAAATTGGTTAATGAGCCTAATGTGAAAAAAAGAATGATTGGACCTGCCCAGTAATCTATAAGGTCCTTTTAGCTTGGAAGTGCTTTGATTCTCTGGGTACTAGCACACAAAATTGTAAGGAATAACATATATATGCTCACATAGTTAGGGCCATGGGCTTATCAGAGCAGGTGGAATATGAAGGATTTTTTTTTTTTTTTTTTTTTTTTTTTTTGTGGTACGCGGGCCTCTCACTGCTGTGGCCTCTCCCGTTGCGGAGCACAGGCTCCGGTATGAAGGATTTTTGACTGTACTTCATGACATTAAATGGAGACATCCTTATAGCATGTTACAACTGTGAAAGTTGGTATAGACATGGAATCAGGAAATACCGGTGTAGCAGGTTTGAAAGGCTTTTTCTGCTGGAAAAAAAAACTCACTACAAGACTGAGTGGGATCATAGAACATGTGATCAAGACTTAATGTGACGACAAGGGGGAATGAAATCACTATGGACTGAGGTGTTCTGGGAAATGGATGTAATTCAGATAGTGCTTGAGTGGGAAGATTTTGCTACTAAAGACTGGAAAACAAATGCAAAGGAGGAAGTGAGGATAGAGTTAGGAGGGTGTATGATGCTTGTGAGTGGAAAGAAAATATATCACCCTCTAGAAGATCAACTGGCAGACCCTTTTGTACAAACACTTCAGTATGGTATGGGGAAGGTGAACAAGAGTTAATGCACTGTTTTTGAGTATGAGTAAGCCAAGGAAAGTTGATTTACAGAGAGTGAGAGAAGACTGGGTCGGGAAAGTAGCACTCAATATTACTTAGTAATTAAATTTCTTATGACCAAACAAATGTGGTCACAGTGTTATATAATTTTAAATCTTAAGTTTTTAGTTTTTATCATCTATTTTTATTAACCTACTTTATGGCATATTTTTTTAATTTCCAGTTTTATTTCAGTTTTTTCTTGTTTTCTTATTCTTATTGGTAAGTGATTTGGAAACTACACAATATAAAAAGTATTCACTTGAGTTAGCACATTCTTGACTTGGTGAGACCAAGAGTGGTAAATAGTGAATGAAGTTTTTAAAGATTTTCTTCATTACTAATCTTACGGATGTCCCAACAAGTGAGAGGTCTAGATAAATGTAAAATTAATGTGCAGCACAACACTTTAAAGCTTTGGTTTGTACATAAAAAAGAAAAGCTATGCATGCTTGTGAATTAATTGGGGAAATCAGGGTTTTATCATTTAGATGTTTTCAAAAAACAATAGGAAGATTTACGCAGGAAAATCCATCCGTATTTCAACAATAGTATGCTTAAGTTATATCCCATTTTAGGAACAAAATAAAATGACTTCAGGCAACCTTTTAACCCAAGATTGCTGATCTGCTAGTTAGATTATAAGCTCCTAAAAATCATGGGTCACAGTTTATAAACACATATGAATCTAGTACTTGCACACAGGAGTTCATCAATGTATATTTATGGAATTGAACCAAATACATATGTGTGTGTGCCATATATATCTCCACACATTTTTCATATCACTGTGAAAACATATATTTTGTCTTTTATGTGAAATTCCTTTGAATTCACAGCAAATTATAATTAACCTAAGACACAGGCTTCCAGAACTCCTCAAACTTCAGTTCTGTCTGACAGATCTGCAGGGGAAGTGTGAGCCACTGGCCCGGTAATCTAGATAGAACTAGCCAAAAAGCCCACTAACACTGCTGGAAACCACTATTATACAAATTGGCCTGGGATGTGTGTCTTTGATTGCAGCAGGTTCTGGATATGAAAGATGGGCCCTGGAGGTGCAGAAACACCAATAGACCTTGGGAGAATGAAAATGGGCTGGTACACTATTTGGAAAAGCCAGAAGAGGACCTGGTTTGAGACAGCTGGGAAAAACACTGTACTAATTACTAATTAATCTTCAATTTTACTTTTAAGGGACTATTTTCTGTAAAGGTTTACTCTCAATCAAAAGATAATCTGGTGCTTCCCTGCTGGCGCAGTGGTTGAGAGTCTGCCTGCCAATGCAGGGGACACGGGTTCGTGCCCCGGTCCGTGAAGATCCCACATGCCACGGAGCGGCTAGGCCCGTGAGCCATGGCCGCTGAGCCTGCGCATCCGGAGCCTGTGCTCCGCAACGGGAGAGGCCACACAGTTAGAGGCCCGCGTACCGCAAAAAAAAAAAAAAAAAAAAAGATAATCTGACCTGGGTTCTATTCCTCACATCACATGAGGGGTATTCACTTTTGAGTCATGTAATATTGTCTCTTTCCTTTTCTATAGAATAAGAAATATTTCAGTGGTAATATTTAGTTTGCTTTCACAGGATTATTAAATTAGAAATAAAAGCTCTGATGTGCCAGGATAATATATAGTTCTAACATGTTTAGATACCATTTCCATTTTTTTAGGCAAAAATAGGTACGTAGTGGATATAAGATAATACATAATAATACATTGTTCATGTCCTCTAAGATATATGATATATAATTTCTATTATTATATATAATTGTATAAATATATAAAATATAGTATGTTGGTATGTGGTAGATATAAATGACTTTTAGCCTTCTTTTTCTCATCGTAAGGAAAAAACATTTTATTCTTTTTTCTCTTTTTTTTTCTGTGTCTATATGAGATGATTAATGTTAACTAAACTCATTGTGGTAATCATTTCCCAATACATATAAGTTAAATCATTATGCTATATACCTTACACCTCTACAGTGCTGATGTCAGTAAAACTGAACAAAAGGGAAGTTATATGAAAATTTTAAATATATCCAGACCTGACAGCATTTAATATTTTAGTTTTTGCCACTACAGAAGATGAAAATTTCTTGAGTACAAAAAAGTAATCCATATTATATTTAAAGCATAGAAAGTATGCTATTGGGATTTCTTATATTCCAGGATGAGAAGCAGGCCCAGAAGGTAGCAGGAAAGAGCTGAAAAATTGCCCAAGTTTGTTGCAGATCTCTATCCACATGGCATCCTGTTTTCTCAGTCTCATGTTCTGGTCTCTCTCCCCCAGAGGCTCCTGTTTCTTCTGTCCCTTCAGTTTCTTCACCTCTGTGAACCTCTAAGAATAAATACTTTTTCTGGGTTGACTTCCAAGTCAGTTTTTTGTTGTGTTTTGTTTTTACTGGGTAAATTTCCAAGCACAGATTCATTTTTTTTTTTTTTTTAGACTAGGAATCTTCCTTGCATGCACGTTGGCCATTTGAGACCAGTCACGTGGCTAAGGAGAACCACACCAGCCACTGCTTCCCCTACTTCATCCAGAAGCCCCATTCAAGGTCGGTTGGGCTCTTCTTTAATCCTCCAAATAAATTTTCAGTCTCCAGGTCAAATTCTTGGTCCAGTTCCTCTTCATATTCTCTGGAGACTTTGTAAAGTTCTTAGAAAGAATAGAAGTGGAAGCCTAGGGGATAAAGAGACAGTTCCCATCGGGACAGCATTGCTCCCTGTGACAAAAGGTCCCAATGCCTACAATGAGAGTTTCCTTGGGCTGGGTTCCTGCAATGAGCAGTGTGCAGATCTCTCCCACCTGTTCGTTAATTGCAGGTCTGGGGCTTTCAGCAAGTTTGGGAGTGGAAGAGACTTTCAGCCCTTCTGAAATAACTCTGACAAAACATGCCACAGAAGATTTCAGCTAGGATAGCCATGTAATATATAATCTCTGTATTGCATTCCTAGCCTGTCTTGTTTCTATTGCAAAATAAAAATTAGAACTCTCCTGATAGCAGCAATCTAAATCCAAGCAATTCTGCAGCTGACAGGAGTTAGGGAATGTTTAAGCTTTCCAGTTTATTGATAAACAAACTGTTGCAGTTCATTGATAAATAGTGGCTAATTTATATAGATTTGTTCCTGTGAAAGTCTGCCTCATATTTTCAATTCAGGAATTTAAAAATTAATCTCTTTAAAAATATAACTTCTACAATTTGAATGGAAGTGTGGCAAATTGAAAACCATTTGACACCATCTTGTAATTTAGCTCTGAAAACAGTTGACTTTTCCAGTGTATTCATTAATTTTGTTTTCATCCTGAAGTTTGATTTGCTTTATTTTGGCTAAAGAGGCAACATCACATTCACCACACCAGGCAGGTTAGACAAGATCCAAGTGCTGAAACTTCCTGGGTAGATTGTTGTGAAGGCTTCTTTGAGTCAGCAGCTTAGGAATCTGGCAGCTTGGGAATTTGGCAGCTAGAGAGCTAGAAGACTGTGGTGCCCCACTCTGGTTGGGCTCTCTGGGCATCTTCCAAATACACCATAAGCCTGGCACACTTGCCCTGGAAGGATGAAGTCACTGGCAGTCCACTGTGCCAGTACACATCTGTCTTTGGCCAAGGGCTGTTCTACCGCCAGGCTGTCTTTCTGCTCGCTCTCTAGGTAGTAAGTAGGGAGAGATAGTCCTGTGTCTTCTCTCTGAATCTTCTTCATGTATAATTCATGGTCAGTGTAATTTCATGCCTTTAAGTGTTATTTTTTTCCCAGTAAATAACAACAACAACAATAATGATAATGTTCAATATCATGCAGCATCAATTTTTTTTTTGTTAAAGGTAGATATTCTATTATTACTACTAAGCATTTGACAAATTCAGAGTTTATACTCTAAATTCTGGATTTTCTAGCCAAGATCAAGTAGAGAGCATTAAAAATAGACAAGAAAATTTCAAGAGAGATTTAGTCTACCTCTCTGCCTGTTCCTTCTTTTTCATCCCCTCAAACCAAATTTAGTGTTTGATTTTTTTTTTTTTTTTTTTTTTTTTTTTGCGGTACGCGGGCCTCTCACTGCTGTGGCCTCTCCCGTTGCGAAGCACAGGCTCCGGACGCGCAGGCTCAGCGGCCATGGCTCACGGGCCCAGCCGCTCCACGGCATGTGGGATCTTCCCGGACCGGGGCACGAACCCGCGTCCCCTGAATCGGCAGGTGGACTCTCAACCACTGCGCCACCAGAGAAGCCCCTAGTGTTTGATTTTTCTTTTCAATTTTTATGAGTAGTGAATGCCACAACATTCTTGTTGTGAAAGAATAAAAAGCTTAGAGACATATTAAGTAAATTCTAAAGTTCTCTCCCCTTAAAATGCTCACCTTTCCTCCTTCAGTCTAATCTCACTTTCTTCCCCAGAAGAGGTGACTATTGTCCATAGTTAGGTATCCAATGGTGCCTGAATGTTTTTGGAAGACGGAAATGTTCTACATCTGTGCTACACAATATTTGAAGCACGGCTAGTATGATTAAGGAACTGAATTCTTAATTTTACTTAATTTCAATTTACATTTTTATAGCACATATGACTAGGAGCTCCCATATTAGATAGCACTGGTTTTTCATCTGTCCCCAGGGCTACTGCAATAGACTCATCAGTGTCTCTGTACTTAGGCTCATATTCTTCTTTGCCAGCATGAGCCTTATACAAATTTGTTCATATTTCCCCGCTACTATGAATCCTTCAGTGAGCCCCCTTTCACCATGATATCATTCTAAACCTATCTGCATGATACATAAGGCTCATTATGATCTGGCCTTTGCATACCTTCATCTCTTACCATTCTTTAAGTTCAAAGAAAATGTCATGCTTTCTCTTGCCTCAGTGCCTTTTCACATGCTGCTCCCTCATCTAACAACTTTCATCGTCTCAGGTAACCCTCATCCCCCCCAACCTTTTTTGCCCCATATACTTCCCCAGCAGCTGTAGACGATTTTCATCTCTGTATCCTCCAAGCCACAACACAGAAAACCAGTAGGTGCTGCATAAATGCCAATTCCTTTCTCCCACTCTCTCTGCTAGCACAGAGGATGGTTATTATGCTCTCATGTAAAACTTTGTTACAGTATAACTGAAGGAGTAAAACAAAAATCCAGGAGGAAGTAATTTTACTACAGTGTAAATTTCACATGGGGGAGTGGGCAAAGATTAATCTCTTTTGTTCACAAATACCCTAATCTCTTAAAACAATGCATGGCACAGACTAGGAGCACAATAAATATGTGTAGAATGAAAAATTATCAAATTGTATTTTCCCATTTTTTCATGGTTATCTATTTTGACCCTTCTCAAGTATAAGAGCTAAATGCTGGCAAACAACTGCCAGGTTAAAATAATTTTCGTGAATTTACAAAATATATAATTGAAAACAGCCATGAATCCCCAAATCTTCCCACTCTTTTGTGGTCGCTGCTTTCTTCAGGCAAAGAAAGTGACTGCTTTAGGAGAAAAACACATAAATAAACAAAATGCCCAAATATCATCTCACTGAGACAGAATCCCAAGCAATACTTGTCTAAATCACCTGTCCTCCACACCCTGACTTCATTCCTGCTGAAGCCCAGCACAGCACATTCTGTCATTTTTTACTACTCTTCCATTTTAATATAATCAGCAGATGTAATTAAAGCTCATTTTTTACCCATTAGTAAGTACTCAAATACTTTGTTTACCATTAAACCCAATGGCTTCCAATGCATAAGTTCACTGCTATGTGAGCTGATTGGACCCTTAACAAGTAGGCCCCATTAATATTAATTTGTGATTAACTTTTACTTAATCTAAAAATCTGTTTCCTATCTACAGGATTATGTTCATATCCAAACCAATTTATATTAATTTTCGAAGTCAGGGGACATCATGTAAAAATCGTTAATGAATCCTTAATATAAAACATCTGTTGTATTCTGTTCATAGGCACACTCTTCAACTGAGTAAAGCTGTTAGTAAAAGAAAATCTACTAAGTGTAACTTTGTCACATTACTGGCTTATTACTTTTGATTTCATTACCCACTCTCCAGATACTTGGATATATTATTTCAATATTTTTTGTGCTATCTTGATTGAATGACCATTTATATGAACAGGCATTTTATGTCTTTAAGGGAGATATGGATTTTATAAATGACTCAGTATTTTGGTCAGCCCTGTTCTTTAAGATACAAAGCAAATAGTTGTGCTAACACGGATATTACTTATTCAAAGTTTTATATCAATTTTGTCATTAGTATCTAGTGTTTTAGTTTTTGAAATACTTTCCAGTTGTCCATTTGTATTTTCCTTTCCTATTGGACACAGTTCAAAAACAAACATACTGAGAGATATTTAAAGAACACCAGTTGAACGTTGTTCAGTGTTATATTATTTGTTTAGGATATTGTTTTTATTGAAACTGTTTATAACCTGAAAACATAAAATGCTTTCATACACCATTTGTTTTTACCCCCTGAAAATTTCTCATTCTAGTATGTGAAGAAAGCGTGTTCTTTTTTATTCACTACACATATCCACTACAGATTTTTCTTTAGAGATTCACTCAGATTGGACTTTCATAAGCCCATCTCACAGCTTCCTTATTTTGTTTATGCTTGTCATTTCAAATATAAACTACAGACATTTTAATTATAACATCATAATATAGTCTCATTCATTAGTGAAGACTAACGTCCTTTCTCAATACTCAATGCCCATTATTTTTTAATTATCTCAAATGTGGCTTGTACCCAGAGTCTCTCATTAGGAAAATTCAGATTTTTCTTTTATCATTGCTTTGCAGTTCATTCAGAGCCCACTAGTGATGAATATATGACTGCTTTTAGTTTCTTTTTTGTTTTTAATTAATTAATTAATTTATTTATTTTTGCCTGTGTTGGGTCTTCGCTGCTGCGTGCGGGCTTTCTCTGGTTGCAGTGCACAGAGGCTACTCTTCGTTGTGGTGCACAGGCTTCTCCTTGCGGTGGCTTCTCTTGTTGCGGAGCACGGGCTCTAGGCACGCGGGCTTCAGTAGTTGTGGCACGTGGGCTTCAGGAATTATGGCTCACGGGCTCTGGAGCGCAGGCTCAGTAGTTGTGGCGCACGGGCTTAGTTGCTCCGTGGCATGTGGGATCTTCCTGGACCAGGGCTTTAACCCGTGTCCCCTGCATTGGCAGGTGGATTCTTAACCACTGCGCCACCAGGGCAGTCCCTGCTTTTAGTTTCTAAGAGCTATTCTGAAGGTCGAGATTGGGTAGGAATCATATTATTTTATAACCACATGTTATTTGTGGGACATCCTGGTAATTTGAATTGAAATCCTTTGAGGTGTTAGGGGAAATTTCTCCTACTCCTATATTTCCTCAGGTGAACTTAGTATCAACCAAAAGAAAAATTCTTATTAAAGTATAAAATTAGGGGAATCTGGCTATTCCATTTGATTCCAAGAGAGTATAATAGGCAAACATGTAGATTTGCTATATAATTTCTCTATTCATGTATATAATAAAGAAATTGCCTCCAAAATTCAATCTTCTTGCATGTTCGTATTTTCATGTTCATTATGTACAACATAATTGTTGTTGTTCAGTATGCACAACATATTTTCATGTCATACATTCATGTTTGTATTTTTTCTTTGGAAAGTAAAATTAAAATTTGGTTTATAAAGGTAACATAGGTAGAAAATGAGGCAATGTATAAAACCGTAGGAAAATGGAAATCTTCTGAAATTGTACAACTGAAAGGTGATTGATATTAACATTTTGACATAGTTCCTAATATCTCTCAATGCATTGACATCCATGCATTTAGTCATTTATTCAACAAGTACTCATTGTGTACTTATTTTGATCTAGTCATGATTCTACACTCAGAAATGTTGTAGGGAAAATATTAAACCTTTACTTTGTGGAGCTAATTCTGGTGAGGGCAATTGTAAACAAACAAAAAAAATACACAGCAAAATTTCAGGTACGATAAGTTCTATGAGGGAAAACAAAGTAGGGTAAGGGGATAAAGAATGATAGGAGGGGGGATTTATTCCAGGTAGGGTAATCATGGAAAGCCTCTCTGAGGAGGAGACGCTGGAACAGAGCCCTCAACTGTGGGAAAAGCCATCAAATGTCTAGAGGATAAACACATCAGGAAGAGGTAGTGTCCTCCAGCTCCAAGGCAGGAATGTGCTTGGCAGTTTAGAAGGACAGCGTGAGGGCCTGTGAGGACAGGCTAGAGGGACAGCAATGATGTTGGAGAGGTAGGAGGGTGGGTGCCTCGTAGGCCAAGGTACAGAGTAGAGTTTTTATTGTAAGTATGAGTGTAGCTCTTGAAGGTTTTGAACAGGGAAGTGATGTGATTTGCTTTACATTGTTTAAAAAAAGATCACTGTAGTGACTGTGGGAAGAACAGACTAGAGGCATGAGTGGACTCCAGGAGATTTACACAGTCTCAAAATGTAGTATAAGGTGAGGAGAATAAATCTGCTATTTCTCATTTAACAATACATCGTGGACCATTTCAATGTTGTGTGGGTTAGGTTAGGCTTGGCCAGGGCTTCTCAGCAGTGGTACTATTGACACTTGGGACCAGATAATTCTTTGTTGGGGGGCGGGTCTGTCCTGTGCATTGTAAGATGTTTAGCCTCTACTCACTAGATACCAGTAGCCCTTTCTTCCCAGTTGTGACAAACAAAAATGCCTCCAGATGTGACCAAATGTCTCTGCTGGGGCAGAATGATCCCTGATTGAGAACTACTGGGAAAGGCAATGCTGTGGTAATAAAACCCTCCAAATTTCCGGAGTTGAACACGTGTACTTATTTCTCCCTCATGCAAAGTCTGCAGTTTAACTGTTCTCAAGGTTAGCTTCTTTCTAAGTTGTAGGATCCTGGTGGCGTGCATCATGTACAAACACCATCTGGCTTTCAGGTGACTATGGCAGGGAAGAGAGAACTAGACCTTAATGTTTCTGCCCAAGTGACTCACGTCACTTCTGCTCACTGTTGGGCAGAACACAACTTCTTTTAACTGCAAAGGGAATGCAGAAAGTGGGGGAACACAGAGATGTTTGGTGATCAATAAATGTTTCTGCCTCACTTCTAGGCACCAAGTATCACCGGTCTAAAGCAGTTCTAGAATTCTGCTGGGCAGATACTGTGAAAATCTTTTACCCTAGGAGTGTGGGGAGGCCAGTGACTAGGCTTCTGGAACTGCTCTTGAATCTGAGGCTCCCAGACTCCACTTATCATGAGGTTTTTTTTCTTTTCATCTTTCTTGGACACGTTTGAAGTGGGTGTTAGGGTTTTGCTCTTTTTGGTAATTGCATACCTTTGTGACTAGTTCCTGATGATGGAGAACTGTGGAGCCAAGGGCTGTTTCAAGTGTTGAACAATCATGGGCTTTTTAAGGCAAAACTCATAATTCTTTTTGGCACTATAGCTCTCTCATAATCTTAAAAGACTTCCTATCTTTCAGATTACTCCATTCCACGTGCCAGTAGCTTCATCTGTAATAATCTATAATAGCCCTTCCATCTGTTTTACTTCTTTTCTTTCTTGCCTTCAAAGATCTCTCTCAATTTAATAGTGTGTAATGTGAGACTCTCTGGAAGAGGAAGGAGGAAGGTCTTACCTATTAAGTTTTTAATATGTGTATTTATATGTATTATTCCAAAAATAGGTACAAGGTTTCTGAGGCAGGGACATATTAATTATTACTTTTAGAAATAACTACATTGGTTCTCTTTGCCTCAATTCTTCCCCCTGTTCTTGGTGACGTGATGAAAGTCAGATAAAGGTGACCTTGATGTACCTGGATTTCTAAATGAGGAACCCTCAAAATATGAAGCTGAGAGTTTATATAGGAAGATAACTGTTCCTCTTCTCCTCCTGAGAGAGGGGTAGTAATCTTTAACATGTAAACACAATACCCTTGGATCTTACTCTCTAGAATGTAAATAAACATCTGTAGGCATGGGAGTGGGATTAGGCAAGCCTCTTCCAGTCTACAGCCCCTAGAATATCTCTATGGCCCAGATCTCATTCCCTTTTGATAGATAACACAGACTTCTAGTGAGGCAAATCTTTAAACCCTCCCTGAGGTATAGTGTTTATTCAGTTATCTATTAACTTCCAAGTCTTTTCCTTAACTCAAGTTTCAGCAAAATGCATTTCTAAAACCTTAACATGAAAATATTCACTTCCTGACAATGCCCTTAGCCTAATTTGAGACCTGAAACTTTTCAATCTGCTGATATGTTTTACTATGTTTCACACAAAGTCCTTTTTTGCAACTTAACCAAAATAATACCTTTTTATTGAAAGAACTATTCAGTTACAAGTGTCAGAGCTATTTATAATTGCCAAGAAATAATAGGAGAAAAGGTTTGTAGAATGATAGCTAAATTTCTAAATGTGCTATTTCCACTGTGTATTTTACCATAACGAGTTATGATAATATTTACTGTATTAATTTCATCATTATGGTTACGTTAGATTAATAAGAAGGTCTAATCAACATTTTCAGTTATATAAACCCTTTCTTTTCCAGGGAAAGTTTGTATTTATGCTAATGTACATGGTCCGATTATTAAAATCATTCAATTGCTCTTTGAATAGCTTTATATTCTACAGTGACTGAACTTATTCCTAAAAAATTCTGTAATCTTTTCTAGAAAATGTTTGGTATCACATCTGAAACATGGTTTATAACACAAGATTACACCTAAGGGAAAAGCTTTATTTCCCCCTACTATCACATTTGATAAGATTTTCCCTACTATGAATTCTTTGATACAAGTTTCGATTTACTGTTGCACACATTCACACTTTCAAATGTTTATAGTGTTCTCCTCCTATTTCAATTCTCCTCTGTTCACAAGTGCTCACATTTTGCATCCAGAGGCCTTATCACTGGAATGAGCCAATTCCTCTGGGCCTGCAGCCCACTGTCCCCACTCTTCCCATATCCAGCATCGTTCTGCCCTGTGAGGTGCATTTTGTGAGGGTGTGTGGCACCCCACTGTGTACAACCAAGCTCTTTCCTACAGTCAGCTCTTGTGCACAGGGTGAATGGCTTACACAGCTTGTTATTGGAACGTCCCAGCATGAGGAAGAAGGGACAAGGCAGAAGAGGTAGTTGTCAAATAAATGATTTTCTATGTAAGAGCACCAGGGAGTAGTGGTTTTACTCCCAATTCCTATGTGTCTGCACTGCATTTCTCCTACTGAAAAATTACCAGAGCTGTGTATATCATAATATCCTTATTTTTCTTAGACATTGTAAGTAGCATTAAATCTACTGTGACAATAGGCTCAAGTAGTCGAGGGGCTTGCATTAAAACCTGGGCCAGGGCTTCCCTGGTGGCGCAGTGGTTGAGAGTCTGCCTACCGACGCAGGGGAGACGGGTTCGTGCCGCGGAGCGGATGGGCCCGTGAGCCATGGCCGCCGAGCCTGTGCGTCCGGAGCCTGTGCTCCGCAACGGGAGAGGCCACAGCAGTCAAAGGCCCGCGTACCGCAAAAAATAAAAAATAAAAAAAAAAACAAACCTGGGCCAATCTCAGGCCCCTCTCTTCCTCTGGATCCCACTCAAAACTGTTAACCTTATGGGTTACTCTGTAAATTGGTGAGAATAGCACATTCCAAAGTGGTATACTTCCTCTCAAGAATCCAAATGACTTCTAACCATTATACCTCTTTTTCAATACCAAAAAAGTGAAAATGCAGTTATTTATCTTTTACTTTGGAGGGACTATCCCAATAACTAGATCCCAGAAACATCAATGAAATAATTAACCCCTGAAATTTCGTTCGATTTCTCTCTCCCACTTCCTGTTAACATGTGTCTCATTAAGTCATCTGAGGTAATTCCTGCTTCCTACTCATCAGGTCCAATTTTTCACGTCATCAATGTAGTGAAGAAACATAATCTGTAGGGTTTCTCTCAGACCCAAACCCAGTCAGACTAGAGTTTGGTAGAGAACTGGAGAGTTAATTTGAGTTAATTTGGCTCTAAATTACTTTCGACCCTGGTGGGTAAAAGCCGACTTCATGTTTCTTCACAGTTACTGTAAGGGAAAAAGAACAATTGTCCATCAACAGCCGCGGACCAGGTACCCGCGCCCTGACCTTAAGCAGAGGTGCGCTCGGCCTCTCGGCACTCGCTTGCTCGGGTCTGGCCATGACGGCGACTGCGGCGCGGAGAAGGCTCAGGACGCCTGTGGGCCGAGCCTGCAGGGCGGCTTGGGGAGACCTCCGTCCGCCTGGCCGTCTTCCTGATCGATGTCAGTGCGTCAGTGCGTCCACGTCCCGGCTGACGCACTAGCTCTTGCTGTGGGCGGGGCCAAGCTGCACTTGGCGCACAGTCGCCTGGCCACGAGGTACCGCCAGGAGTCCCGCCGGTGGTCGCCTTCTTTCTCCTCGAGACGCTTCCCAGGCTACCTCAGCTGGCCTTGCCACCGCCTAGCCCGGAAGACCAACAAAGAGGTGTTTGTCAGCTGTAACCCTCAAATCACAGACAGTAACGTTGTGCTACTTGTGAGAAACAGGATCAAGGAAGAAATGGAGGCTTTTGTGGAACGTTCTAGCGGAGTGGCGTAAGTGAGGATTTGTAACTTATGTACAATATACATTTAAATAAATGGATTGAATTTTTAAAAAACGAAAACAAATAATGAAGTTGACACGTTTGGAAATGAGAGCACTAAAGCCGTTATGCAATGGAGGCAGTACTCAGTGAACACCAACTTCGCTTCCCTGTCAGCCCTTCTTTATTCTCAGATAGGAAGTGAACAGTCCTGGGCAGCCTACCCTCCCAGCACTCGCTCCTGGACTTTCTCCACAGCCCCTGGCAGAATGTTGTCTGTACTCATTCTGAGCTCCAGGTACATCAAGTTTCTAGCGCAAGATCAACTGTCAACGTACTATTAGTCATTAAAAAAAAAAAAAAAAAAAAAAGGAAAGAAAATGCAGAACGCCATTAGGCAAAATATATTCTGGACTGCTGTTACTGATATAATCCTGGCTGGAGAGAGAGCCAGAATATGATGTGGTGTGGCCTCAGTGTTCTTCCCAGCAAGGAGTCTCCCTTTGACACGGGAAGCCTGGGGGCTTCAGATGCCCAGCCTGGCTGCAGGGAGCCAAGGCACCAGAGGGAAGCTGGTAAATGTGTCTCAGGTATCAGCACACGCATGCTTGGAACTCCTCCCTTGTGTCATTTGTTCTACTGCCCTAAATGGCTTCTTGCATCCCCACCTCCCACGGCCTGGAAGAAGAATGCAGAGAAATTCGCCTACACCAGCTGCATACCAGGTACCAGAGGCTTTGATAATCTGCTCAAATAAACATACTGTTTCTAGAATAGAAGCTGTAGTTGGTGTAATCGCCTGATTAAGTTTATGATAGTGCATAGTTATTTGCTGAGATCCAGCTGCTTACCGCTGGTGGCTCTCTCTCCAAATTCCCAAGTGTGCTATAGCTATGTTTTACTATTATGGTAGAGGAAAATCTAGGGGATTTCACATTGTCCTGCTTTATTATTTTTTTTAATAGATTAATTAATTTATTTATTTTTGGCTGCGTTGGGTTTTCGTTGCTGCCCGCGGGCTTTCTCTAGTTGCAGCGAGCAGGGGCTGCTCTTCATTGTGGTGTGCGGGCTTCTCATTGCGGTGGCCTCTCTTGTGGAGGACAGGCTCTAGGCACGTGGGCTTCAATAGTTGTGGTGCGTGGGCTCAGTAGTTGTGGCTCGTGGGCTCTAGAGTGCAGGCTAAGTAGTTGTGACACACGGGCTTAGTTGCTCCGCGGCATGTGGGATCTTCCCGGACCAGGGCTCGAACCCGTGTCCCCTGCATTGGCAGGAGGATTCTTAACCACTGCGCCACCAGGGAAGCCCTGTCCTGCTTTTATTTCATGAGGTAGAGAGCCAATCCGTGGGTTCTGCCACTTACTGAGTATATCTATTTAAATCACTTATCCAGGAAATGGGAATATAATCATAATATGGGTCCTTGGGTCCACTGAGGTTGTCGTGATCCAGACTTGAATGAAAATACCGTATATCAAATTACCACCACATGCCCTCTTTTGACTGGAAAATATTGTGGTATTTTGGGCTTCCAGGGATAACCACCAATTTTGAGCCTGTATTTAATAAATTTTTCAAGGTCTAGGGACTTCACTTTTCCTGTGTACCAGTCATCAAAGCAAATGGTGGTAAATACCTTTGAGCAGACTAAGAGATTTATAGTATGTATGTATGGCAGTTATTCAGGGTCAGTCCTAAAGGGAAACTAGCCTCCCCATCAGTCAAAAGCTTTAGGTCTGTGAACTTAGATCTGTAAACTAGGTAAGTAGCTATGACTCCAGTTATGTTGACTCAAGCCTGGTTTTTGGCCACAAGACCTATATATATATTTTTTTATCTGTTATATAGATGAACAGGCTTAGTCTGTATATCCATAGATGGGTAGCTTATAAACAACATAAATTTAATTCTCACAGTTATAGAGGCTGGAAGTGCAGGATCAGGGTGCTAGCATGGCTGGGTTCTTGTGAAGGCCTTCTTCCAATTCATAAACTTCTCATTGTGTCCTAATATGGTGGAAAGGGCAAGGGGGCTTTCTTGGGCCCCCCCTTTTTTTTTTGGCAGTACGCGGGGCCTCTTTTATAAGTGCATTAATATCATTCATGAGGGTTCCACCCTCCTGATCTAATCACCAAAGCCCCCACCTCCTAATACCACCTTGGACATTAGGATTTCAACATATGAATTTTGGGGAGATACAAACATTCAGACAATAGCAAGTAATATTTAGTAGGCTGCCTATGTATTTTACTTCTAAAGACACCATGATCAATTACACATTGGTAAATAAACAAACCCCCCAAAATCCATGTTCAAAACATTCACATCACAACTTCATTCTTGAGGCATATTTCAGTGATTGCCACTTACCTTCTCAGTGGAAGTACTGCCACTTGTCCACAAATATTCTGCGAAATCATCTTTTGCTTTGAAATCAGGATGTTCAAAACCCAAGCTTGCCATTTCTTTCTGCAAACTTTACAGGGCAGAATTGTCCCTTCCTCACTAGTGTTTTTAAATTACAGTTACATGACAGAAACATGCAGCACCCCTTAGTATCTCAAAGCACATGAATTGACAGACCTTCACAATCAGTCACAGATGGTCTTTTAATTAATTGTGAATACCATGGAACATCATGGATTACCAGCATCCTATTCTATTAAAAAAGGAACCCAGCTCTGTTTTCACGGCCAAAGTAAAAATTAATTGTCATAGAATTTTATTTTGAGGGCTTGCTTTGTAGGACCTCTTTTGATACCATGCATTGTATCATTCAGAGTTCAGACAGGATAACAGAAACCATACTAAGTATCTCAAAAGAGAGAGTTAAATATAGGGAATTGGCTAGCAGGTGTTGCAGCAATTAAAACATTAAACAGCAAAAAAGGAAAGAAACACAAAGGTAAGAACGGCAGGAGCTGTTGCTACTCCTAGGGTAGGAGGACCAAACAGAAAAGTTGGTTGGCATTATGAAACCTGAAAGCCCAGAGAAGAGGCCCAACAGTTAAGACTCTGATCTCTTAGAAGGGGACACAACTTGGCTGCTGTTAGTGCTTCACCAGGAGCTTGGAGGAGGCAATTTATGGAGCTGGAGTTCAGACTCTGGGGATGGTTGCTGTTTGGATGGATTCTGCTGGTAACCATTGAGAGGATGCAATGAAGCTTGTTCAGAAAGAGCTGAAAGATACTTGAGACTGGCACCAGTTGCTGAGACAATGCTGCCAGTAACAGTAAGCTCATAGAAAGAAGCAAATCCTTTTCATTTCTCTCACCTTATCGACTCCTTTGAGTACTCCATTTACCAGAATCAAATACAAAGCCAGCTGATAAATAAATGTGGTTTGCCGAGTCCCAGCTCCAGAATCACAGAGAAGACCCGTATATCTATAGGGATTTGTTCCAATATGTATTTTCTCACTTTTGGAATCAAGTGTTGATTTTCCAGGTCAGTTAATCTCACTGGAACTTTTTAAAAGTTTTTTTCTTTGTAAGCATTTATGCTAAATTATATTTCCTTCCCTTTATAAAGGAGTCATATTCACAGTCTACTTTTTTTTTGAAGGAAGAGGTCTTATACTCAGATTAAATGTCTGTGTTTATACTTTTTAAATAGAGTATCTCTATCAGCACTTCGCTGTTATTGAACATACCAAAATTTTGCTTGGTGAACACATTGAATGATCAGGTGGCTTTCTCTGGAATCTTGCTATCATCAAATCATTAACTCTCCAGACTTTTTCTGGGTAGCTCTGACTTGGAAATTCTCCCTCTACTGCCTTGAGCGCTTCTCCTTGCTCCTACTGAAATGTCTGTTTGGTTTTATGGTAATCCACTGATAAGATGGTCCTCTAGATCTCCATTATCACATCTCTGACCAGGTTCTTTGAGTAGGGTCCAGGAATAAATAGTCACATTCTTGAGTGTTACTGACCTCTATGATTTGTTCATTTGTTGCTGTTCTTAAGAATTGGCAAAGACGCATGAAGGCAGAGCTGCAGGGGCACAACCTTCCTTTTCAGCTTACTGTGCAACCCAGGTCATCGTGCCAATCAAAGCCATCTTTAATTTCATTTCCAAATACTTGGTGTCTAGAAGAAATGTCTTTTCCAAGTCTCCAAGTCCCCAAGTTATCTTTTATTTCTTCTTGTAAATTTACTAATTCTATCCTGAACTCATTGTTTTCTTGTAATATCTTGCCATACACAATCAATTAGCAATTAACACATGCTGTTAAGTTTATTTAATCATCATGATCATCAGCCTAGAGCTACAAGTTCATTAGCTATATAGCCTCTTTCAAGTTATCAAGTCTTCAGTTTTATTAAATATTTTGCTACTGTGCAGCATGAATCTGTATCTCACTGCTGTGCGGAAATAGTTTTCTCACTACCTTCCACATGATAACTAAGCCAGTGTCATAAATTTTAGCGGTTTTTTTTCCTTAGAACAGTATCTCACTTTTGCCATAATGTTTTTATTACTCAGGTTAGTCTAGTCTCTATGAAGGTAATTAATGTATCCCCAAATTTGCCTAACAACCTATTTGTTTCTTGTTCTCACAGTCTATTGTGGGTCCAGTAGCTATTTTCCAAGTAGTAACTCAATGATTCAGACAGTTGCCTTGCAGACATGCTGTTTAGAATATGTAGTTTCTAAGTCAGCGGCAGGGGGAGTTGGATGTTCACACACTGGCTTGTAAATGCTTTAACATGGACATGTCATTGATGACTTCTGCTTACCACCATTGTCCATAATTAGTCATATTCCCTGGCTTAACTGAAAGGGTGTTGGGAAGTGTGGGGAATCCGTGCATATATTGGGGGAGCACATGGGTATATGGGGAGCTGTAAATGCAGAGGCTCAAATGAACATTGATATTCATGATCATTCTTAAGTGGAACTTAGATAACTCAGGAAAGTTAACTTCCTAATTGATAGAAATTTAGATTGTTTCCAAACTTCTGGTGTTAAAAAAATGCTTCTGTGAATATTCTTTTTTTTTAAAATCTTTATTTGAGTATAATTGCTTTACAATGGTGTGTTAGTTTCTGCTTTATAACGAAGTGAATCAGTTATACATATACATATGTTCCCATATCTCTTCCCTCTTGTGTCTCCCTCCCTCCCACCCACCCTCCCTATTCCACCCCTCCAGGCGGTCACAAAGCAGCGAGCTGATCTCCCTGTGCTATGTGGCTGCTTCCCACTAGCTATCTACCTTACGTTTGGTAGTGTATATATGTCCATGCCTCTCTCTCGCTTTGTCACAGCTTACCCTTCCCCCTCCTCATATCCTCAAGTCCATTCTCTAGTAGGTCTGTGTCTTTATTCCTGTCTTGCCCCTAGGTTCTTCATGACATTTTTTTTCCTTAAATTCCACATATATGTGTTAGCATACGGTATTTGTCTTTCTCTTTCTGACTTCTTGCTTCTGTACTCTTACTGGTGTATCTCCGGAAGATACATTCTTAGTGATAGAATTTCCAGGATAAAAGGCACTTTAATTTCCTACTGACACTACATGGGATAGATAGTTCTTTGTGCCCTCTATAATGCTGGGTATTTTCAGTCTTTTTATATTTGCTAATCTGGAAGATAAGAAGCAATATTTTATTATTTATTTATTATTATTATAAATAATAATTTATTATTTATATATAATATATAAATATATATATTTATTATTTATATATAATAAATTTATTATTATTATTATTATTTATTATTATTATTTATGGTTATTAAAATGAGTTTAAACATGTTTAATTTGTGGTGTTTTACCCTTTAGATTTCTTTAAGTTTCTGTTTATGTCCTTTACCCCAATTTTTGTTTTTAAATGAGAATCATTGTTATATTTTGCAATTGGCTCATACCATGACCTCCTGATACCATAGTGAAAAAAAAATCATGCGTAGCAGCCACAGTTTTTGTTTTTTATGTCTCTCTTTTATGGGCAGTTGGAGGCACTGGTTCTGAAACTGATCATCAGTAGGATTCTTTCTTTGCTCCTCTCTGCCTACCTGTCCCAGATGGGTGAGAAAAAATTAACTATCTCTTAGATGGGCCATGGTCCTAAATACTAGTACAGATGCACTGGATTATGGGATAAAATAACCTTGTGCTCCATAAGGTATGCAGGAATGACATGTGGATGTTTTTGGTTGTGTGTTTTTTTTAAAGCTAAATTTCAGATGTTTTTAGGACATATCATCCATTTGTGATATTAGAATAAAACTGGATTATTTCAGTTATTGATCTATATCTTTTGATGACAATATATCATTAATACTGAAGAATTCGTAGAAATCTAAAAATGTATTCAATACAAACGGGGGCTTATTCTGTATTTAAGATTATTTATTAAAGTAGTATCCATATTTAGCTTCTACCTATCAAACATGAAAAATGGACATCTTTGATGTAAGACTGTTTTCTTTAAATGTATGTCCTGCTGTAGATAGTTTTTACCTTTTCATAATTCAACTTTATAGTCATCAGATTAGTTTACTGAGAGCACCTGAAAGGTACACCACACTGTATTGTAAAACAGGTATTGAAGAGATGACTTGTAATTTAGCAAGTATATTGTATAAGAGTTTTGATAGAGAACTCTGGGAATTCATCTGGTCAATTTCATTAAAAATTATGAGACTTCTCATTCACTGATGAAAAAGATATGACAAATAATGGCTGATGTTAGTTGCCAATCACACACACAGATGTCTCCAGCCATCATTCTGTTTCCAAAAGAACCCCCTGTGCCTTCTAACTCTGCATTTCACTTCACTTTAATATACGTATCTTGCTTTTTTCTCTTTATGATTTTATTATGGTCTCACATGCAATTACTTCCATTATTTGAAAATAATCTGGACTTAATTTCTTTGGCAAAGCCAAAGAAGAAATATTGTAGGGTTCAATGTAGCCTCCCCATATGTATTATATTCTGATTGGTATAAAGGTCAATCTAATTCTAATATAAATCCCCTGAGATGTTGCATTTTAACAATTCAGGTGAGTAGACACCGATTTTCTATGCTTATTTAGGTACTTCAGTTTCAAATATTAGCAAGTAGATAGTGTCATCCATCTAATTTTGCTCTATACTTATAAAAAATGCCCACAATACTTCTACAGAATGTTTTTTCTTAAAGCATAGATTCACCTCGTCTATGTACTATGCTTATTTTTGCCAGACTTAATTTTGATGGATTCTTTTGTATGATTGGACACCTATGGTGCTATTTTGTCACATATTTTTAACCAAATATAACAGACAACCAAATTGGACAAGTCTATATTCAGAGAAAATGATATTTTCTTGTGTACATTGTAAAACACATATTGGTGGCCTGGAGAAATTTGCATCAATCACCTTGAGAAAAATCACATGGTTCCTTTAGTATAGAAGAGGAGGTAGAATTTGTGTGTGTGTGTGTGTGTGTGTGTGTGTGTGTGTGTGCATGCAGATGATCTTTATATACTTTCAAGTACTAAGACTGCATAATTCCATTACACTATATAGGTTTCTAATACTCAAGTCTTGTGTTGGACCAAGTCATCTTCCTGTGGGGCCCATATACTAGTGATCAGCCATATGAAAGCCTCCATTTAGACATTATGAGTTTTCTTAGAAACAGAGGCCAGAACAACCTCAATAAATTTTGTTCCCTTTATACTTTATCCTCTTTTCTACAAGAGGTGATATCTGCTTAGGAAGGATGCATAGGATGGAGACTTGATATTGGTAATGTTTGCTTAAGTTCATATTTTTAGGCACAAGACATTTGGTATGCTCAGACTCCTTAAAATGACATGTGGTTTGAGAAAAAATGTATTATGAACAGAGGGCTAAGAAGAATGGCTCTGTAGAGATGGTCATTCACCTGCACTGCCTTATCATCCTCCAGTGTGAATTACAGTCCATCCACAAGCACAGATACCAGGGCCAGCAGGCAGGTGGAGTCTGACAAGTTCATGAGAGAAATGGCCTCCCTAGTTTTCAGAAGGAGATGGGACTGGGGGCTTAGGGCTTGGTTCTCCTTTAGAACTGACTAAGCTCTGGGATGGTAGTAGAGAGCTCTGTGGCAAGAGTCAAGACTCTGGTTATCGGAAAAAAACTGGCCCATGGAGATCCACTGACCCCTGAGAGGAAGGGCAACACTATCTTTCATGAGTGGTCATGGGAGGAAGACTTGCTAGTCTCTTTGGACCTTAAGGATTTACAGAAGACAGAAACTGATGGCTTTAACCCATCACTATCCTGGGGCATGCAGACCACAGATTTGCAGCTGAAGAGAGAATAGAATAGAGTTTCTTCCTCTTTCCACTATAAGAGAATGACAGTTTACCAGCTGTCAGATTGCCAGTTTACAGAGGCAGAGACTGAGAGGTCAAAGAAGGGGAAAAAGGAAGGAAAGAAGATAATGAAATTTTGTTACTTTTGTCTTCTGAGCCTGCAGATAAGAATGCTGATTACACGCAATACCAACAGTGTAAAGCATTGCAACATCTTGACCTCAGATGCCTAGAACCTTTTATATACAAAAGAAAATAGAGCACCTAGAACAGTTGCCTCTTGTTGAAATAGGAATCGTGAAGGAGACAATAAGAGCTTTAACAGAAAATAATTGGACACATAAAGACATAAGATGACATTGAAAGATGACCTTAGATCCTGATATATTTAGGGATGAAAGGATGTGATGTCTGAGATTTGTTATAAAATAGTCCATTTGGGTTAGGAGGTAGTGGATATGGGTTTCCATGAAGCAAAATTGGCCATGTGCTGGTAGTAGTTGAAGCTAAGTGGTGGGTACATGGGAGGTGGGAAGGGAAGGTGTGTATATTATAGTATTCTTTCAACTTATGTATAAGTGTGAAAATTTCCATAATATTTCATTGAGAAATTATTTTAAAGAATAGGATGGTCACTACTGAGAGCCAGTTTAGTGGCCTGGAAGATCAGATAGAAGAAATAACAAAAATTTCTGAATGGAAATACAAAGACGTTGAAATCAGGAAGGAAAAGATTAGAGACTTGGGAAAGTGTTGGATAATAGAAATTTAGAAGGAGAATAATGAATATATGGAGGAATTATAGTAATTAAAGAAATGACAAAGGAAATTCTCCCTAGTTTGAATAATGATTTTTAGTTTGTTAATTGAAAGGACTTAATAGGTTCCAGGCAGGATTGATATAAAGACATATTTTGGTATATCCCAGTGAAGTTTCTGATTCAGAAAATAAAGAGAAAATTCTTATAAGGCTCCAAACAGAAGGAAAAAAATTACATACAAAGAAAAAAAGTCAAGCTTTCGTTAGACTTCTTATCTTTAATATTGAAAGCTAAAAGCACAGTTTAATAACTTCTGCTGACTAGTGAAAGAAAAGGACTGCAACTCGAGAATCCTACATGTGGATGAGATATAATTCACCTGTCAAGGGGAAAGAAAGATATTAGTTGATAAGCAAAGACTCAAAGTATATAAGACCCACACAGTCCAGCTGAAGAAAATCCTTGCTAAGAATTCCACCCAAATGATGAATGAATCGCAACAGTGGCCTTAGGAGAATGGAAGACAAGGAGGGGAAGAAACATTAATGAGGCTAAATGACGATTCTGAAAGTAGAGGAGGCATCATGCAAAGCAAACCTAATAAGAGTCTGCAGTGAAAAGTGCTAAACTATTCTCACTGTATCCCGTGAAACCAAGGATTGAGGAAGAAGGAAGAGGAAAAGACAGAAGAGCCAGCAAAGGTCTCTTCTGACACTGGGTTGGAGTGGGTTGGGGGAAGTACTCACACTAGTCTCATCTTGTTGGGTGGGAAAAGCAAATTGGGAATAGAGCCCTGAGTGGGGAAAAACAGTTCTCATCTTTCTTTCATATAAGAGTAGAGACATGTATTCCTTAATGAGTCCTCAGAATAAGAAGATAAACATTACAGGAAAAACATCTCCAGAGTAACAAGAGGAAAAGGGGGTTGTGTAATGATTCTATAAAACTAGGCAAAATTAAAAAAAGGAAGAGGAAAAAAACGTAACCAAGGAAATGAATAGTAAACATAAAGTAAGATCAAGAAATAAAATTAAATATATCATTATACAAAATGTGAATAATCTACATTTTTCTGTTAAAACACATATACTGTGAAAATAGTCAGAAAATGTTCATTAAAGATGAACACACTAGGGCTTCCCTGGTGGCGCAGTGATTGAGAGTCCGCCTGCCGATGCAGGGGACACGGGTTCGTGCCCTGGTCCGGGAAGATCCCACATGCCACGGAGTGGCTGGGCCCGTGAGCCATGGCCGCTGAGCCTGCGCATCCGGAGCCTGTGCTCCGCGACGGGAGAGGCCACAACAGTGAGAGGCCCACATACTGAAAAAAAAAAAGATGAACACACTAGAGTGGTTAAGACTCCATGCTACCACTGCAGGGGGTGCAGGTTCGAACTCTGGTCAAGAGAACTAAGATCTCGCACGCTGCTCAGCATGGCCAAAAAAAATTAAAAAATAAAACATTAGAGATAGCTTCAAGATGGCGGAGGAGTAAGACGTGGAGATCACTTTCCTCCCCACAAATATATCAAAACATCTACATGTGGAACAGCTCCTACAGAACACCTACTGAACGCTGGCAGAAGACCTCAAACTTCCCAAAAGGCAAGAAATTCCCCACGCACCTGGGTAGGGCAAAAGAAAAAACAGAGACAAAAGAATAGGGATGGGACCTGCACGTCTGGGAAGGAGCTGTGAAGGAGGAAGAGCTTCCACACACTAGGAAGCCCCTTCATTGGTGGAGACAGTGGGTGGGCGGGGGGTAAGCTTCGGAGCTACGGAGGAGAGCGCAGCAACAGGGGTGCAGAGGGCAAAGCGGAGAGATTCCCGCACAGAGGATTGCTGCTAACCAGTACTCACCAGCCTGAGAGGCTTGTCTGCTCACCCTCCAGGACAGATAGGGGCTGGGAGCTGAGGCTCAGGCTTCAGAGTTCAGATCCCAGGGAGAGGACTGGGGTTGGCTGAGTGAACACAGCCTGAAGGGGACGAGTGCACAAGAGCTAGCCAGGAGGGAGTCCAGGGAAAAGTCTGGAACTGCCTAAGAGGCAAGAGACAAATGTTTCGGGGTGCGTGAGGAGGAGAGGGGATTCAGAGGACCACCTAAATGAGCTCCAGAGATAGGTGTGAGCCGCGGCTATCAGCACGGACACCAGAGACCGTCATGAAACACTAAGGCTGCTGCTGCAGCCACCAAGAAACCTGTGTGCAAGCACAGGTCACTATCCACACCTCCCCTCCAAGGAGCCTGTGCAGCCCGCCACTGCCAGGGTCCCGTGATCCAGGGACAACTTCCCTGGGAGGACACACGTTGTACCTCAGGCTGTTGCAACGTCATGATAGCCTCTTCCGCTGCAGGCTTGCCCCGCCTTCCGTACCCCTCCCTCCCACTGGCCTAAGTGAGCGAGAGCTTCCTAATCAGCTGCTACTTTAACCCCGTCTTGTCAGGGTGGGGAACAGATGCCCTCAGGTGACCTACATACAGAGGCGGGGCCAAATCCAAAGCTGAACCCCAGGAGCTGTGCGAACAAAGAAGAGAAAGGGAAATCTCTCCCCGCAGGCTCAGGAGCAGCAGATTAAATCTCCACAATCAACTTGATGTACCCTGCATCTGTGGAATACCTGAATGGACAATGAGTCATCCCAAAATTGAGGCAGAGGACTTTGGGAGCAAATACACAACAGATGAAGGAGCAAAGTAAAAAACCCACCAGACCAAACAAATGAAGAGGAAATAGGCAGTCTACCTGAAAAAGAATTCAGAGTAATGATAGTAAAGATGATCCAAAATCTTGGAAATAGAATGGAGAAAATACAAGAAACGTTTAACAAGGACCTAGAAGAACTAAAGATGAAACAAGCAACGATGAACAACACAATAAATGAAATTTAAAATTCTCTAGAAGGAATCAATAGCAGAATAACTGAGGCAGAAGAACGGATAAGTGACCTGGAAAATAAAATAGTGGAAATAACTACTTCAGAGCAGAAAAAAGAAAAAAGAATGAAAAGAATTGAGGACAGTCTCAGAGACCTCTGGGACAATATTAAATGCACCAACATTCGAATTATAAGGGTCCCAGAAGAAGAAGAGAACAAAAAAGGGACTGAAAAAATATTTGAAGGGATTATAGTTGAAAACTTCCCTAATATGGGAAAAGAAATAGTCAATCAAGTCCAGGAAGTGCAGAGAGTCCCATACAGGATAAATCCAAGGAGAAACACGCCAAGACACATATTAATCAAACTATCAAAAATTAAATACAAAGAAAAATATTAAAAGAAGCAAGGGAAAAGCAACAAATAACATACAACGGAATCCCCATAAAGTTAACAGCTGATCCTTCAGCAGAAACTCTGCAAGCCAGAAGGGAGTGACAGAACATATTTAAAGTGATGAAAGAGAAAAATCTTCAAACAAGCTTACTCTACCCAGCAAGGATCTCATTCAGATTTGCCAGAGAAATTAAAATTTTTACAGACAGGCAAAAGCTAGGAGAATTCACCACCACCAAACCAGCTTTACAACAAATGCTAAAGGAACTTCTCTAGGCAAGAAACACAGGAGAAGGAAAATACCTATAATAACAAACCCAAAATAATTAAGAAAATGGTAATAGGAACACACATATTGAGAACTACCTTAAATGTAAATGGATTAAATGCTCCAACCAAAAGACATAGATGGGCTGAATGGATACAAAAACAAGACCCGTCTACATGCTGTCTACAATAGACCCATTTCAGACCTAGGGACACATACAGACTGAAAGTGAGGGGATGGAAAAAGATATTCCATGCAAATGGAAATCAAAAGAAAGCTGGAGTAGCAATTCTTATATAAGACAAAATAGACTTTAAAATAAAGACTATTACAAGAGACAAAGAAGGACACTACATAATGATCAAGGGATCAATCCAAGAAGAAGATATTACAATTGTAAGTATTTATGCACCCGGCATAGGAGCACCTCAATACTTAAGGCAAATGCTAAGAGCCATTAAAGGGGAAATGGACAGTAACACAATCATAGTAGGGGACTTTAACACCCCACTTTCACCAGTGGATAGATCATCCAAAATGAAAATAAATAAGGGACACAAGCTTTAAAAGATACATTAAACGAGATGGACTTAATTGATATTTATAGGACATTCCATCCCAAAACAACAGAATACACTTTTTTCTCAAGTGCTCATGGGACATTCTCCAGGAGAGATCATATCTTGGGTCACAAATCAAGCCTTGGTAAATTTAATAAAATTGAAATTGTATCAAGTATCTTTTCTGACCACAATGCTATGAGACTAGATATCAATTACGGGAAAAAAAATCTGTAAAAAATACAAACACATGGAGGCTAAACAATACACTACGAAATAACCAAGATATCACTGAAGAAATCAAAGAGGAAATCAAAAAATATCTAGAAACAAATGACAATGAAAATATGACGACCCAAAACCTATGGAAGCAGCAAAAAAGGGAAGTTTATAGGAAACTCCCATTTACCATTGCAACAAATAGAATAAAATACCTAGGAATAAACCTACCTAAGGAGACAAAAGACTTGTATGAGAGACAAAAGACTTGTATGAAAGACAAAAGACAAAAGACACTGATGAAAGAAATTAAAGATTATACAAAGAGATGGGGAGATATACCATGTTCTTGGATGGGAAGAATCAACATTGTGGAATTAACTATACCACCCAAAGCAATCTAAAGATTCAGTGCAATCCCTATCAAACTACCAATGACATTTTTCACAGAACACGAACAAAACATTTCATAATTTGTATGGAAACACAAAAGACCCCAAGGAGCCAACACAATCTTGAGAAAGAAAAACGAAGCTGGAGGAATCAGGTTCCCTGACTTCAGACTATACTACAAAGCTACAGTAATCAAGACAGTATTGTACTGGCACAAAAACAGAAATATAGATCAGTGGAACAGGGTAGAAAGCCCAGGAGTAAATCCACACACATATGGTTAACTTACCTTTGACAAAGGAGACAAAAATATACAATGGAGAAAAGACAGCCTCTTCAATAAGTGGTTCTGGAAAAACTGGACAGCTACATGTAAAAGAATGAAATTAGAACACTCCCTAACCTCATACACAAAAATAAACTCAAAATGGATTAAAGACCTAAATGTAAGGCAAGAAACTGTAAAACTCTGAGAGGAAAACATAGGCAGAACACTCTGTGACATAAATCACAGCAACATCCTTTTTGTCACAGGAAGATCCTTTTTGACCCACCTCCTAGAGAAATGGAAATAAAAACAAAAATAAACAAATGGGACCTAATGAAACTTAAAAGCTTTTGCACAGCAAGGGAAACCATAAACAAGACCAAAAGACAACCCTCAGAATGGGAGAAAATATTTGCAAATGATGCAGCTGACAAAAGATCAATCTCCACAATTTACAAGCGGCTCATTCAGCTCAATATCAAGAAAACAACCCAATCCAAAAATGGGCAGAAGACCTAAATAGACATTTCTCCAAAGAAGACATACAGATTGCCAACAGAAACATGAAAGGCTGCTCAACATCACTAATCATTAGAGAAATGCAAATCAAAACTAGAGTGAGGTATCACCTCACACCGGTCAGAATGGCCATCATCAAAAAATCTACAAACAATAAATGCGGAGAGGGTGTGGAGAAAAGGGAACCCTCTTGCTCTGTTGGTGGGAATGTAAATTGATACAAGCACTATGGAGAACAGTATGGAGGTTCCTTAAAAAACTAAAAATAGAACTCCCATAGGACCCAGCAGTCCCATTACTGGGCATATGCCCTGAGAAAACCATAATTCAAAAGAGTCATGTACCACAGTCTTCACTGCTGCTCTGTTTACAATAGCCAGGACATGGAAGCAGCCTAAATGTCCATCGACAGATGAATGGATAAAGAAGATGTGGCACATATATACAATGGAATATTACTCAGCCATAAAATAAGTGAAATTGAGTTATTTGTAGTGAGGTGGATGGACCTAGAGACTGTCATACAGAGTGAAGTAAGTCAGAAAAGGAAAAACAAATACCGTATGCTAACACATATATATGGAATCTAAAAGGAAAAAAAGTTGGTTGTGAGGAACCTAGGGGCGGGACAGGAATGCAGACGTGGACGTAGAGAGTGGACTTGGGGATGCAGGTAGGGGGAAGGGTAAGCTGGGATGAAGTGAGAGAGTGGTATAGACATATATACACTACCAAATGTAAAAGAGATAGCTAGTGGGAAGCAGCCGCATAGCACAGGGAGATCAGCTCAGTGCTTTGTGACCACCTAGAGGGGTGGGATGGGGAGGGTGGGAGGGAGATGCTGGAGGGAGGAGATATGGGGAGATATGTATATGTATAGCTGATTCACTCTGTTATACAGCAGAAACTAACTGACACACCATTGTAGAGCAATTATACTCCAATAAAGATGTTAAAAAAAACCCCAAACATATGTATAGTGTAAAAATGTTAGGCCACGTGATTCATTCTTTTATGATTTTGAATGTTGCTTTTCCATTTTGAGAAAGAGTTCAAATTAACATACTTGAGTGCATAACATGTATAAATGCTATCCCTAATTATGATCAAGTACTAAGTGATTTTATTTTTTTTCCCAAAACAGATTAAAGACAATTAAAATTAATAGCTTTGCAAACATGTTAATTGGGTATCAAACTTGTTTAATATGTCTCTTTTTGCTAAAAGTTGGGCCAATAGGTGGTTTATCATTTTTCAGTATAAAACCTATACAAATTTTGTTTAATCTTATAAATGTCCCTGTACTAAAATGATAGCTGGTATACTTGATTTTCCAGAAAGCACCATGCTTTTGTCATGTAAAAATATACATAGATTCTTGGTAAGATCTGTAAGGAAAAATGCCTGTCATGGGAAGTTCAGCCACTGTGGTAGTAACAGCCAGGGGAAATATTTCCAATATTTTTACATAAGGGCCTTTTGGCACTCTGAAATCACGCCCAAGTGGTGACTTTCTATTCTCCTTTCCCCTAGGATATCCTGGATATGTTCCTCAGCAGGAATCTGTCACTATTAAAATAAATTGCTTTCAGCTGTGAATATTTAATTGTAAATAATAAGTAACAGAGACGGCATGATATATCTGTTACTAGTTAACCAGAATCCAAGTCTGGTGTAGTGTCAAACAAAACTAGGTTACAATCAAGACAAAATCATTAATTAAATATTTGGTGGGATAATCTAAAGAAACACTTGATTGAATTAAAACCAAAAAAGGTCTGCATCCGCTACAGAATTGAATAGGAAAATACAGAAACATTGAGCAGAAAATCCTGTTGTTACACGGGTTAGGGCTGTATTGTGCAGTAGTAGTAGCAGTAGTAGCAATAGTAGTAGTAGTTCCCTGTGTAGTAAGGGAAACAAACTCTAAAGAAGCTCTCACAGAATTAATGTAGAGGTCTCCCTTGTCAGCTGACCAGGTGACACTTCCTGAAGGAATGAAAGACAGATGTGGTATGTTTGCATTGACAGCTGTAGGACCAAGGGATTCATGAGGATTGACAAGGCCTTGGTAAGATGTTGGTAGGGTGTCCTGGTGCAGCAGCACAGGCAAAATAAACACACAGCATTACACACCTTCCAAGAGAGCCACAAGGGCAATGAGTTACCAGGTGCTGAGGCAACCATCTCACAGATGAGAACTGTACCCAATCCAAAATCGATGTACTATATTTGCAGGCCCAGAGTGCAGGGGTAATCTGCATTAGAAACAATTGTTCACTTTAGGTTTCTTTTAATAAAGAATTCCCTAGTATATTTTTTAAGTATCTTCATTGAGGTATAACTAACAAAAAAATAAATTGCATACATTTAACACATACCATCTGATAAGGTTTAATATATCTCTATATATTTTAAAATAATGAATAAATCCATTACCTCCCCAAAGATTCTTCATGTGCCTTTCGAATTCATCCCACTTACTCCTACCCCTCTCTCTAGGCAAAGTATAATTTTGTTTCTTTCACTATAGATTAGGTTGTATTTTCTCAAATTTTATGTAAAGAAAATCATATAGTAAGTACATTTTTGTCTGTCTTGTTTCTACATAATTATTTTGAGACTCATTCATGCTTCCACATGTGTTAATAGTTATTGCTTTTAATTACTGAATAGTATTCCTCTGTATGGATACATTAGTTTATTTACTCAATCACCTCTTGAAGGAAATTTGAGTTGTTTCCAGTTATGAATTATTATAAATAAAGCTGTTATGACTGTCCATGTACAATTGTATGAATGGATACATGACTTCATATACCACAGACTTTGCAAGCCTCAGACCTAGGAAATGACTTGTATTTAGAATATATAAGGAACTTTCAAAATTCAGTAATATGAAAACAAACAAAAAACACCAATGAAAAATGAGCAAGAATTTTAAACGGACGTTTCACTAAAAAAGCTATATGGATGGTAAATAAGCACGTGAAAAAAACCCTCAACATCATTAGCCATTCGGGAAATACAAATTAAAAGCACAGTGAGCTGCCTCTACAAACCTATTTGAATAGCTAATGTTTTTCGTTTTTTTTTTTTTTTTTTGCGGTACGCGGGCCTCTCACTGTTGTGGCCTCTCCCGTTGCGGAGCACAGGCTCCGGACGCGCAGGCTCAGCGGCCATGGCTCACGGGCCTAGCCGCTCCGCGGCATCTGGGATCCTCCCGGACTAGGGCACAAACCCGCGTCCCCTGCATCGGCAGGCGGACTCTCAACCACTGCACCACCAGGGAAACCCCCAAGATCTATAAGCATTTTAAACTGAAATTGGGAGAGAAAAAGTGGTGGGAGTTTTCAGAGGTATAACTATTTACAGACATAATTTAAAATTATGGATGATCAATAAATTACTAATAACACATGGGAAGTACCATGAATAGAATATTCTCCTATTTCTCACTAGAATCATGAGTTGTAAAAGAGGTATTTTTAACATTTCATGATTAGAAAAACTATTGTCATTTCTCAAGTTTAAGGAATTTTTTTGATATTAAAGTAAAGGTAAAAGCATTGGATATAGTAAATACAACACAGTGATAGCTGTATTAATGTTTTATGGTCTCCTTAAAATTAACTTTGGTTATATGTTGAAATAAAACTAGAAGAATATAAGTTGCAATATTTTATGATTTGTGCTCTGAGTACCTTTAGGATGAGACACTGCTTGTTAGCTAGCAGCTAGATAGCGCTCAAGTTATGACTATTTACTAATGAAGCAAAGTTATTTTGCTGCAACTGATTTTTATTGAAGAAAAGCCTAATGGTCATATCTTCTGTGGGTTAAAATTGACAGAGATTAATTTAGATCCATTCAGCAGTCCAGCTGAGATGGCTGTGGTAAGTTGGTAGTCATAATTTACCTATACTCTAAAAATATTCTGACCTATTTGCTTTCTAAGCTATGAATGAATGATTTCTAAATGGCTCAGCATTCAGGATGAGTGTTGGTAAGTTAAATCCCATAACACAGGAGGAATAATGTGGTGGCAGAAATTTTTTTTTTTTACATCTTTATTGTAGTATAATTGCTACAATGGTGTGTTAGTTTCTGCTTTATAACAGAGTGAATCAGTTATACATATACATATGTTCCCATATCTCTTCCCTCTTGTGTCTCCCTCCCTCCCACCCACCCTCCCTATTCCACCCCTCCAGGCGGTCACAAAGCAGCGAGCTGATCTCCCTGTGCTATGTGGCTGCTTCCCACTAGCTATCTACCTTACGTTTGGTAGTGTATATATGTCCATGCCTCTCTCTTGCTTTGTCACAGCTTACCCTTCCCCCTCCCCATATCCTCAAGTCCATTCTCTAGTAGGTCTGTGTCTTTATTCCTGTCTTACCCCTAGGTTCTTCATGACATTTTTTTCCCTTAAATTCCATATATATGTGTTAGCATACGGTATTTGTCTTTCTCTTTCTGACTTACTTCACTCTGTATGACAGACTCTAGGTCTATCCACCTCATTACAAATAGCTCAGTTTCATTTCTTTTTATGGCTGAGTAATATTCCATTGTATATATGTGCCACATCTTCTTTATCCATTCATCCGATGATGGACACTTAGGTTGTTTCCATCTCCTGGCTATTGTAAATAGAGTTGCAATGAACATTTTGGTACATGACTCTTTTTGAATTATGGTTTTCTCAGGGTATATGCCCAGTAGTGGGATTGCTGGGTCATATGGTAGTTCTATTTGTAGTTTTTAAGGAACCTCCATACTGTTCTCCACAGTGGCTGTATCAATTTACATTCCCAACAACAGTGCAAGAGGGTTCCCTTTTCTCCACACCCTCTCCAGCATTTATTGTTTCTAGATTTTTTGATGATGGCCATTCTGACTGGTGTGAGATGATATCTCATTGTAGTTTTGATTTGCATTTCTCTAATGATTAATGATGTTGAGCATTCTTTCATGTGTTTGTTGGCAGTCTGTATATCTTCTTTGGAGAAATGTCTATTTAGGTCTTCTGCCCATTTTTGGATTGGGTTGTTTGTTTTTTTGTTATTGAGCTGCATGAGCTGCTTATAAATTTGGGAGATTAATCCTCAGTTGTCAGTTGCTTCATTTGCAAATATTTCCTCCCATTCTGAGGGTTGTCTTTTGGTCTTGTTTATGGTTTCCTTTGCTGTGCAAAAGCTTTTAAGTTTCATTAGGTCCCATTTGTTTATTTTTGTTTTTATTTCCATTTCTCTAGGAGGTGGGATCTTGCTGTGATTTATGTCATAGAGTGTTCTGCCTATGTTTTCCTCTAAGAGTTTGATAGTTTCTGGCCTTACATTTAGGTCTTTAATGAGATGGCAGAAATTTAAAGCTAGAGTCCACAGAGGTACTCTTAACAAGAAATTGAGTATTTCATAGCATTATACTTAAATCTTTCCTTCCCTCTGTCCCTTCCTTCTTTCCTCTTTCCTTCCCTCCCTCTCTCCTTTTTTTCTTCCTTCCCTCCTTTCCTCTTTCTTTCTTTCCTCCCTTCCCCTTTCTTTCTTTGTAAAACCAACCTAGACTGTATCTTAGAATTGATTTATATTTGTAAACAATATGCAAGAATGATTTCCATTTTAAATGAGCCTACATTTCCAGAGTAAGTGGAACAAGAGACTTAGCTGTAGATAGGCTATGAAAAAGAACTTGCATTTTATTTTTCATTTAGTTAGTTTTACTTCTGTTTTCTTGTACATTAAATCTCTTGGCCATCTAGAAACAAAATTGTAAAATAGATGAAGTTTGCCTTTCTTCTGTCTGTTTTTTAGCACCTCTATTCCTCCACTCCCCACCCTGACACCAGGTACCCAGAGACCCTTTTCAGCTTCTTCTTATTTCACTATTTCAAATAAAGCTTTTGTCTGTGGAATATGAATCTATCCCCTTTCCATCTAACAGAACTGAGAGCTTACGTGTTGATGAGGTAAATAGCTTTAAGAATACATTAACTTGCCTTATTACATGGGATATTCTGCAGCAAAGCTGCAATGTAATTAGGAAGGCATTGTTACCTCCAGTAAATAAACAAACTGACTTCAGAAAGGTTAAGTGACATCACCAATGCCAATCAGTTAGTAAGTGGCCAAGAGAGAACTAAAACCATACGTCAGCATTCTTTCCATAGCACTACTCTGGAAAGACACTTATTAGTTAAATCTCATGTGGTATTTATGTATGATAAAAGCTTCTTTTAGCTTTTATCCCAGAATACATTGTATTAGGGACAATTTCTAAGCCCAGTTGAAAGACTATCAAATGGTAGAGTTTCAGTCACTAGCAACAGAGTTTTGGAAGTGGAAATATTTTAGGAAAAATCTACTGACTTCACCTGTAAATGATCAGATTTGCAAAGCAGACCCTTGCAAATCTGATCATTTTCTTACTCCACTTTTTGATAAAAAATTGTATAATTCCTTTTCATCATTCAAATGTTGGCAATAGACATCAACAAGGAAATTCTTCATACATAACACAATTATTTAAGACATAGGGTTTGATATGAGACAGAATTGGGGTGAAGTTCTGACTCTATATTTTACTACCTTTGTGACGGAGGTTTGGCTAATTCAGTCTCATTTGCTGCAATGGAAAATGAAAATGATCAGGTCTAATACTCAGCTTTTTTGCCCCATATGGCTGTATTGATTGCTAACTCTTCAGTTATTTAAGAGTCATAATGATTCTTAAAAAATTACACCACTGTTCAGATGACTTCTTTATTTCAGTATAATACTTTTTCCATCCCACACCTTACTAAATAAATATATTACCATATTGACACTTTAGTTTCAGGCAAAGACACGTGTACCAATTTTTTAAAAAACATCAGCTTTTGGTTAGAGAATATACTACAAAACAATATCCAATCACTGTGTTAACATGTTTGCTTTGTATAATTAGCACAAGTGAGAGATATGAAGAAGTAGATGCTTCTCTGACACCTCAGTCTCTCTGTTGTGAGCCCACACAAATTTGATTTATTTTGAAGTGCTCTCAGGTTTTATTTTTATTTTGAGCTTCTTATTGTTGTTTTTCTGTACTGTAACTATTTTTAATTGTATTTGAGTGCAGAATAACCATGTACCTCCCAAAAGGCTTATTAGCTGGGTCAAAGTCAATCACTTGGTTCTTCATTTCTTCATTCCTTCCCCAGTATGAGTTCTTTGTATCCTTTTCCACTTAGCTCCACCTACTATTGAGTCATATTTGCCTCCTTGTTCAGTACAATAGTATTTTATGTTATTTAAATTGTTCATATTTTTCTATCTTTGAAAGTTGTTTGAGTGTCTTGGGTTGGGATGAAATGCATCATAATTTTTCCCATTAAAATTAATGGGAATATATACATTTTAATAGCTTTGCAACTAATGGCAAGGTTTTTATGAACAAATTAAAATCATTTTATGAGGCATACTAGTTGGTAAATAATTAATGTCCTGAATCCTCTAAGTGCCTCCTCCCCCCACCACTTCTCTGGCTACATAAGTTCTCCTCAAGAATGCCCTCCCTAACACAGAACTGGACTCAGTAAGAATCTTTCAGAATCCTGCTCCATCATGGTTGGCTTGCATTCTAAATGGTCCATACTCTTGCTATACCTGTTATTTAATATTGTGAATATTCTTTCTAGCAGTGATAAAAATAGAACCTATCCCAAAGGGTTGTTTTAGGAATGAGATTATATAATGCATGCAAGGAACAATTTAAAAATCTGTGTATTTGTATAAGTAAACACTTAAATATACCAGTTTTACAAATATGTTGTGGTAAACACAGGCTTCTATTTTTGATAACTTCAGTTATATTTCATCAATAAGGAATAATATATTTGATTTTGAATTGGCTATGCATCGAATTGCATGAAATCCAAAATAAATAACAACGCACAAAATTATAAATTTTTGCAATTGATTTATTTTTTTAAAAGAACTTTATGTAAACGAATATTAATGCAGAAAAATCCTCTGTGTAAATATGTGTGTATATAATTGAACATTTAGCATTACAATCAATGCAAAATTGTAATTTTGTTGATAACATTTTCATGGAATCAGTATATGAGTCAAACTTAGATACATATTGATTATCTTGGATTATTTAATTTATGTATGTGTTTACATGATTTGTGTCACAAAGCATGCAAATATTTTTGTTCTAGTACTGTGAGAGAGCCTCAGCAGCATTCAACAATTGGCCATTGTGAACCATGATGAGAAAAGCTAAACCAACCTATCCTGCCTCTTTATGTTCACCTACATTCTTAACTTTAGTCACTTACTGTGTCTACTCATAGTGGGTATTCACTGAACAAAGAGTACCTATCAACCTCTATAGACTACATGGGAGGCTGGGCATGTTTTTGAGCATCTCATGTATTCAGCCTTGAATGCAAGCTGTCTGGGTCTGGGATGACCCTGGGCTGAGACCCAGAAGAAGTTACTCAGGCTCTTTGTATCTCAGTTTTCTCATCTGTACAAACAAGGATAAAAATAACATATACCTCATAGTGTTGTAGTGAAGACTTAGTTCATACATTTAAAACTTTTAGGATAGCACCTGGCAAATAGAAAATGTTCTGTTATAGTAAGCTATTTTTGAAAATAACTATTGCCATTTTATAGCCCATTGAGAAGAATTAAGTGGCATCCGTTTGGACATTGAAGTGTGTACCTGACCACATGTGTTTTTAATACTGATATTTTGATTTTCATAAAAGTGGATAAGCTGTGAATAAAAAAATGTCTGGGATGTTTTTAATTGTTTGGTGTTAACTAGTATTTTATTGTTGAATTTAAAATAAACAAAAAAAAATCAACTTTCTAACTGGGATTGTTGTATTCTGGGCATTAAAATGGAAATGATTGAGATAGAATGGGGGTTATTGAAGATAGGATGTGTATCATAAATTCCAGATGAATCTTCTTAAATTCATTAGCTGAATTTTCTCTAGAAATGGAAAAAAAACTCAAGTCTATGAAATATGTGAAAGATTCCTGTGCAAAGGAATCTCTTCTGATGGCAATAACAGGTGCAATTAGATGTGACCTCTTGAAGAACGGGAACCTGAGTTAGGGTCATTCCTAAAAAGAAGTAGAGTTTTTGAATATGAGGAATAATAGGCTCAGATGAATCAGAAAAGCATGCAACACGGAGGAAAATAACTGCAAGTTACAATGAAGAGTGATATAAGAGAAAGGAGAAAAAGAAGATATGGCAAGTAGTATGGAAGATGTGAAAAAATGAAAAGTGTTATAGGAAGTGAAAATGAGGAAGAAGTTTATAAGAACTAGACCAAGAAGAAATGAGAAAGAGGAAAATGATGGAAGAGAGACTTTAGAATCTATAGAAACAGGAAGTATTATAGCAAAAAACATTGAAAAGTCACAGGAGTGAGCCTAAGGTATAAATGAGTATTTTCAGAAATAAATGATACAAATATTAAGGAAGAAAATGAAGGGAAAAATATAAAGAAACAAAAGTTGATAAAGAAATGCTGTATTGAAGTCTAAACGTTAAATGTCAGTTTCTACCAAAAGCTTATATTTCTTTAGTATTTTAATAAATTCATTACCTGTTCTTTAAAAAGATGACATGTATTAGCATTGTCCACCAATTTTCCAGTTTGAGAACCATTCTTCCTCAGTTAATCTATTGTTTATTTGTTCAAACAGTACACTAATAAACAAGCAATTATTCTGTTATTCTAAGTAAATATGTTAATCGCTTCTTAAGGTCACCTTTTCAGAGTATTACTAGGAGTGATTACAAGATTAAAGAGTGAAAAGAAATGAGCCAAGAATATGCAAATGAAATTTATATTAATTACCTTACAATGATGACAAGGATGAGTGATCTTATTTTTAAATCAGAAATCACTCCTGAACTAGCAATTCACCATTGACACTTATTGTCATGGTGCTTCTAAAATGACATTTGAAAAGATCACTGTTATAATATATGCATATGCTTTAAATATAGACATAGTATTAGCTCAACCTTCTAAAATAGTCACACATGTAAAATGATATGCCTACAACATAGATTTATTGAGTTCATTTTGCTGTCCAGCCATTAGTCAAGGCTTTCGGAATACAAAAAAAATAAAACTAAGTCACTAACCCCAATAAGTTTCTGGTTTAATGAGACAAATATCTCAAAAAACTTTAATAAAATATATGTGTTATCACAAACTGGTGAGGGTAAGACAAGGGAAGATGAAAATAATGAGTAAAGAAAAGCTCATTAGGGTAAGTGTTCTTTAAACAGGGTCTCAAACTATTTAAGAATGGGATGGCTAAATTATTCCTCACAAAGAAAAGGGCAAGCAGAGAGCACTGCAGGCAGGAAGAAACAGGGTATTTTACATGTAACAAGAGGGTCAACCAATGACAATGGAACTCTTATTTTTTGAGGGGAATTTTCAGGATCCTAAGGTTCTGTTTGGCATTCATTTAGGTTTATATCATGACTTAACCTGCAAAATTAAAGGACTAATAACACCAAGTCACTAGAAGCAATGTAATTTAATTAATCCTGAAGCCAAGATATGCTTTTTTACGTTTCTTAAAGATCCACTAGTACCTTTACATATTAATGGTGGAAAAGATGTTACATCTGGCCAAGACCTATGTATGCTACACTTAGGGAAAACAATTAATTTCAGCATTATTTTAAAGGAAAAGTTTAAAATTTTGTTCTATGTTTAATTACATCAAATTGTAATAGAATCAAATTGTAATTACATCTAATTGTACAATTCAGTGGTCAGATTGACAACATATACACGGACCATTCCATATACAAAATTTTTCAGCCTGGGGGGGAAAATGAACTCCAAATATAGTTTTGTTTAACATACAGTTATTGAGTATCTGGTATATGTGCTTGACACTGAGTGTTGCTAAAGGATAGGCATGAACTTGGATAAAATGCTGTCTCTTCATATTCTTCAAAAGAAAGAGTGCGTATAAAGCCGTATTAGAAGAGGGTGCATATGTATGAAGGGGATAAGGATAATCTAGTTGGAAAGGGCGCATCCGCATCCCGAGGAGTTGTTTCTGGAAGCTGCGTCTGCATAGTAAAACTGTCATTTATACTTATATTGTATGCTTATTTTGGGAGAGGGAACTTTGGAGAGGCTGATGGAGGTTTATGGGGTTAAAGTCATTCTTTGGTGACATCATTGACTATAATCAAAACATTTACTTCGGGGAAAAATCATCAAAGAAAAATTACATTGGAATTTTATTCAATAAGCCTAGGACAAATCCAATTAAAAGGATCCCATGATGAAATATTGGCTAGGCAAAATACAAACGCCTTAAATAATAATGCTAAACAGTACTCTAGTCTGGATAGGGAAACACAGATATGCGGCAGAAGTATTGCAAGAATAGACGTAAATATCAATTTATTTGAGAATTCCTAGAAACAGTAGGGCTACTATAATTTATAAATGAATGATACCCTGAGAGGTTATTTATCTTTATTTACCTAAGAATCATAGAGAAGATGTCTCACAGTTAAAGCCCTTGAGTACAGAAACCAGAAATACATTTCATTGTGTACGGTTCAAAATTATTATTCAAAATATGTGAGAAAGATGAACTGCTTTAATAAGCCAGAGAGGGACCTGGATAAGGAGGTAAAATATTGAGTGAAAATATCAAAATGAGCAGAATGAACTTTGCAGAGATCAAGTCATGTTGAACTATTAATCCTAAAAGCTAACAGAATACTCGACCAAACTCTTAGCCTATAGAGGAACTGAGCAACTCTTCTGAAGCAGAGAGGTTTTCTGTCCCCATTCTCAAGTGCAATAATAGCTAATACTTTAATATTTTAATGAATCTTAGCATTTTGTACAGAGATGCTTTAGTAGCTCCATAGCCTTTGTTTAATGATATATTGCAGTCCCTAGCTGGCACAGGATCTCTCTCCTTAGATAATTTGAGTAGTAAGTGTATACTTTAGAGTTTAAAAGACTAGCGGAAACTAAAGAATTGCAATATATATCTTGTTACTTCAGTTTGCCTCTCTGAAGAAGATAATATACTGATTAGCAATCCAACAGAGTTTAACAACTATTCTATTTAGGGGAAGGTAATAGAATGGTTAACTAATGATAGGCTTGTTTCTGGGAAACAAAGAATGTTACTACCACAAGTAAGGTGTCAACACAAGAGTAGTGTCCTCTAAGTCTACAGCAAATTCTTATTGAATGATTGGATAGTTTTTTGTTTGTTTGTTCTTGTTTTTCTTCTTAAAAGTAAATCTATGATTTGGGTCTCCCACCTAGGACATAAATGCAGTTTCATCTTCTTTTAACTGAGATTGAATTGGTTTTGGATATGTTCTAATGTCCATCAATATTTCCTCTCTTGTAAGAATATTTATGACAGTACATGACCTACTTTCTGAAAAAGCCTTCAGTTTAAGGTTTAGAAGTACTTCCTGCCTTTAATTATCCTTTAGAATACTCTTTGGTGTTCAGCAAACACTTATCGAGTGGTTACTGTGTTCCTTGTATTGATCTAAGCATTGGGGAATAGTATAGCTTCTGCTTTTAGCTGAATTTGGGAGATGAGACTTGCCACAGCAGAGTCAGAGGAAGAGCTATGGGAGTTCAGAGGAGGGAGCAATTACTTTCAGTTGAGAAATCAGGAAAAACTTCAAGGAGGATGTAGTGTTTGTGTGACGTCTTGGGAGGATGAGTAATTTTGGGTATTTGGAAAGATGGGGTTGGGGGGAGTACATAGAGTTGCAAGTAGAAGGCATATATAAAAACTAGCTCAGGAACAGGAAACACAGTGTATGTTCTTGAATTAACATATTTTTGATTGCACAGTTTGACTCCTTCTCTGGACATAGTACCTATCTAGAGTCATACTGCTGGTTGGCCAACTGCCAAGTGGAGTCTGTCCTTCAAAACTTAAAACTAAGAAACAAAGGCACTGAGGTAGGATGATAGAGATGAGTTCATAAAAATACCACGTGGAGTCAGGAGAGTGAAAGCTATGTTTGGTATATTTGCTGCTGAGAAGCAAAGAAAGTTTCAAGAGGTTGCCTCAATCCTTAGTAGTTTCCCAAGTCTCATCTCCAGGTTTCATGTGATTTAACTCTGTTCTGGTGCTATTTAAAGACACTATGCCCTTTCAGTAGACACTCCTTTATTTGAACTACTTGAGTGGGTTTTTGTTCCTTGAAATCAGAGTCTTGACAAACATATTATGATCAAATGGTGAGTCTAGATTGATTGGTGCCTGGAGTGCCTAAAGTGAATCAGTACAAACTGTTTTTGAGATAAATGGGGCTCAGATTATAGAATTCCCTGATGCCAATCAGTTTTTCTACTTTGGGAACAATGAAAGAATTTTTCTGAGCATGATGATGGTGACATCAGAACTATATCTTTGAAAAGTTAACTCAGCTTTAATATGCAGAATGGATTGAGGGAAGAGAGTGAAATAGACAAATTGAGAGACTGATTAGGTGATGTGATAGTGGTGTAAAGTGATGACAGTAGGAATGAAAAATGTTTTGTGTAAGTAGAATTGTCTCAGTGGGGCAACTGCTCCGATGGCAATGTTAAAAGAGGGAGAAATAAAGAATGTCTTAGGCAGTTTCTGCTTAAATGACTACCAGAAAAGGGGGCACCTTGGGCTATAAATTTAGAAATTGATTTCATGGAGGTAATATCTTGAAGTATGGGATGATAAGAGATCAATAAATGATGTAGTATAGACAGTTATGGGGATAGGGACTTGACAAAAAAACCTGGAACCTTGAGAAATGCCTACACTTTAGATAAGGTCAAGAATGAGAAACTAGATTAGTATGGAGATTTCTAAAATGTAGACGAGTTAGTGACATGAGGTTTATGTATGATAATTTGCAGCAAGATTAAGGATATGAGAAAAAAAAAAAAAAGAAAAAAAAAAAAAAAAAAAAAAAGGATATGAGAAAAAGGCCAAAGGACTTGGATGGAGTGAATCATTGGTGAAGTTGTGTCAATACAATTTCAAATGAAGTGGGTGATTATAAAGGGAAGACTACTTTCTCAAAACATTTGAAGTAGAGAAAGAGGAATGTATTGCTTGAAGGGGTAATAAGTTGAAGAAGAGATTTAGAAGAGTGAAGACTATATTGTAGGACTTTCCTGGTGGCGCAGTGGTTAAGAATCCACCTGCCAATGCAGAGGACACGGGTTCGAGCCCTGGTCCAGGAAGATCCCACATGCCGCAGAGCAACTAAGCCCGTGCACCACAACTACTGAGCCTGTGCTCTAGAGCCCACAAGCCACAACTACCAAGCCTGCGTGCCACAACTACTGAAGCCCACGCACCTAGAGCCCGTGCTCTGCAACAAGAGAAGCCTGCGCACCACAACGAAGAGTAGCCCCCCTGCTCGCCACAACTAGAGAAAGCCCACGCACAGCAACAAAGACCCAACACAGCCAAAAGTAAATAAATAAATAAATAAATTTAAAAGAAGATTATATTGTGTAGTGAGATACCTTGGAAATATTGAATATTCAAAAGCATGGTGAAAATACTCTTTAAAGCATAATGGTTATGAAGATGATAGGGAGGGTGAAAGTAGGGCACAAGTGTCAGTCTTGTAGGGTGAAGGTAAAGAAAAGAGAATGTGTCAAAATACAGATATTTTGAGGCAGGAAAATTGGAAGAATAAACAATTAATACTGAATGGCCTCAGACAATAATAGACTAGAGTATTTGCTGAAAGGAATAGGGAACTTAAGGAAAGCAGAAAAGGCAATCAGGTGGATATGAATAAATCATTGATGAGTTAGCAAGAGTTTGTAGTAAGACCAATTTGTCTAGTTTCACAATATTTTCTATTAATTTAAAGGGAATAAGGAAAATACTAAATTGAAAGAGTAGGCAGAGAACCATGAATTCTTTTAAGTATAGAATTTCTTTTTTTTAATAGCTTAAATATTTTATTTGTTTGCAACTAAGCTTGTTAACACTATATAATGAAAATGTACAAAGAATAATGTTCCAGTTTTTGGCTAGATTTAAGTCAAAGATATTCATTAATAAGGAGTCTTCAAATGTGAATATTCCAGAAACTTCTCTAAGCTATCTGATCAGGACAGCTGTCTCTGAATATTACCTTACTTTGGAAGGTACTGGCGTACATTTGAATTAAACTCAGTTTTTTTCAAAATAAGCCTTAATTTAAAAAACTATTCTATATTCAAACTAAAACAATTTTAATAGAACTTTCCTTTCCAGAAAAAATAATAAAGGAAACAAGGCATTTTGTAAAACATGGTCTTGAGCAAGTCACAGTAAAAAATAAATGTGTACTTAACTTCCACTTGCTCAAAACAGAGGCTACTTTCTGTTCCTCAGCCTTGGAAATAAGGTGAAGAACAGTCTGTAAGCAACTTGGGGCAGGGGGTTGCCCAAACAAAGCTCAAGCAATTGAACATGGACATCTCTTAAAAGAATCTGGGGGAACCTGACCAAAGGATCCAAATTCTATTTTTAGTAACTGTTACAAAGGTGAAGTGGCGCCTCCCAAGTAGCAGTGCCTCCGGGGCGTGGCCCAGCCCCATGCTCGCCTTTGTCATGCTCCCAAGCAAAGCCTGATGCCCCTGCTCCAGAGGAGACTCTTTTCCTTCGTAGAGGTTCAGTGTCCAGGGAGCTCCTTGTGTGAATGAGGTGAGCACAGACTCCACGTGGGTATTTTAAGGCTTGGAGTCAAAGTAATGTTCTAACACAGCTGGGCAGAGTCATGTGTCAAATGGTCTGTCTCGGGTTTGTTCTAATTCCTCACCACGCATTTGTAGACCTAGGACCACAGACCTTTGCTGTGTCGTCATAATCACATCTAATGTCCATCCTAACTTATGACTCATATTCTGTGCCTGGAAACAGTCCGTGTATTTAACAATAATACCTACACATAAAACAATCCACTGTTACAACTTACATGGTCACAAAACATTAATGATCTTCTGTAGACCAAGGAAATGTTCTTATCCATAATTATCGTGCATCAAATTCACAGCTAGAATCCCCAAAATCAAAAAAATGTGCACAGTACAAATAATAACAAAATACACATACACACACATACACACACTCTCACACACACTTCTTACATAACTGTACTTGGGGAAACTCCATTTGTTGAGTGCCACTGAGGGCATATTTTGCTAAACTGCTGCTCCAGGTATTTTTGTTTGGAAAATCTGTCACAGTAGGGCACAGCTGTTTTTTGGATGAGCAGAAAAGAAAGATATGCTTGTGGCAACTGGAAAGTTTTAAGGTCTTTCAAGTTGTATAAAATGGACCTGCAGAAACATTTAAGTGTTCTCAGGATGCAAAGTTGGAGCTGAAATGTGATATCAAACTAGTTGCAAAAAGTGTACAGCAGCCATCTCTTGAGGTCAAACCTGGTACCCAGATATGCAAGAAAGATTCAGGACATGTAGCTTGTTGGCCTTGTCCCATATCGTCGCATAATCTGATCATGTGTGAATTTCACAAAAGAGTCATATTGTTCTGCTGGTTTGGTATTGAGGATTTGCTCATACTCATCCCGAATTTTATCTTCATCGTCTTTTAATATGACGCTCACATATTATTCCAACTTGTCGGAGGGTAAAGGTGGGCTGGTCCTTCTTCATCCAAGAGGAACCTGGAGAACTAGGTGCTGTGAGCACTGAGTGAGGCTGACTTTGCGAAGTACAAGCGTCACTCTGATTCAGAACAACTTCTAAACGTCTCCACCGCTGATAACGACTATATTCTTGTTTTATGTTCTGAAAAATTTGCCCCGCGGTTGGAAGGCGCCGCTCGCTGCCGGGCGGGGCGGGCTGCTGCAGAGTCGGCGGTGGGGTCTGCGGCTGAAGCAGCGGCGGCAGCTCGGCGTCCGGGGGCCTGAGGCCCGGAGTACGGCCGGCAGAGGGGCGCAGCGCCGCTGCTTCGGAGAGCCGGGGCTCAGCAGCGCCGCCTCGAACTCCATGGGCCGCTTCCACGTCGCCCCGCACGACTACCGCCGAAGGGCCGGGCACCGGGAGTCGACGCGGCTGTAACTGCGGCCCAACCTCCCGCTCCTCAGCGGAGCTCGCAAGCCAAGCCGACTCCAGTGGCGGCTCCAGCACCGGCAGCCAAGTATAGAATTTCTTTTTCTACCAATATGGTGGGTGACTAGATATTCTGAAAAACACTCTCATCATAAAACATTTAGGTGCAGAAAAATGAACGCAAATAGGCTATAAAATTGATAGCTGAGATTAAAAAGTTGAGAAACATAACCAAATTAGTAAGGACACATAGAATCTGTGGCTGCTTTGGGACATTTACTTTTGCTAAGAACTAGACTTGATTTTTATAGACTCTTTGGTGAAATTAATACAATGTCTGGGACTCTTACAAAGTGACGAGTTGAAATCGAGACCCACATATAAAGCAAGAACTCTCAAATGGCTGTAATGCCAATGAAAGGGTGATAGAAAATCTAACCTGCCAGCAAAGGAAAATGACAAGATAACTTGTCTATTTTAGGCAGATTCAGAATGGAAAAATAAAATACTCTGAGAATTTGTAACCATAGGACTTCCTCACATGAATTGTAAATTAAATTTACTCTAATTTCAAGGTCCAGAGAATCCTAAGCTGAAAAAGTGAAGTGGCCCTGAGTTTATAAAACTGGAAGACATGCGACAGAAACAAATGCAAATAATCTCCCTTTAAAAAGTCTAATATGAGCACATAATAAAGTTAACCAAATGTACAAGAAATAAAGCCCCTATGAGTAAGAGTGAACAAAATTAACAAAACAGCATATGTATATTTCTAAGAACTCTTGATATTGGAATTACTTAATACAAAATATAAAATAATTGTTTTAAAATTGCTTCAAGAAATAAAATATAGATGTAAAAACCATAAACATAAAAAGGAATAAGAAACCATCAAAAATTATCAGCCCAATCATAAAAGAATAACAAGAACAACAAGAATAACAAGAAAAAGCAACAAAAGATTTGGAAATGAAAGAGATTATCATCAAATTTTAGAATGCATTAATGGGCTAAATAGAAGATTGCATTAAAAAGAGAATTTGTGGAGTTCTCTTACCATTTGGCAGAGTAAACCTCTAACATTCTAATTGTTCCAAAATGAAATGAAGCAACTCTGGACTAATACAAAAAACCAACCACTCTGAGGGCTCCAGAGTGAACAAAAAAAGGCAGATTTTGGAGGGAAGTTGAGACTTCAAGAAAAATGCTGACATAGGTTAGTCCATTTTTGTGGATTTGGCCTGAGGGTGGGCCATGTTCACAGCACAGAGAAAGACAGCTGAACTTGTAATAAAAAGCGCATTGCCTGTGCTGGAGAATGAGAAGAGTGTCCTGGAAAGGAGAGAGTATAGAAGGAGAACTCTGTGTTCTGTGTACAATCACTACCTAAGTGTCTACCTGGTCTAAAAATAGCACATGCAGGCATCCTGGCTAGAAGGTAAAAAAAAAAAATTATACTTAAAATTGAGTTGCTACCTGTTTCAAGTGAGATAGAGATTGCAATAGGAGCCTAATCAAGGTAATTGCTTGCTAAAAAATAGATCAAAGCTTGTCAGAAGAATATAACTATATCAAGATTCTCCACCACACAATTTTCACAATGTCCAGGATAAATTCCAAATTAATTAACATAAGAAGAACCAGGAAAATGGTATTATTCTCAAAGGGGAAGAAAATCAACTGCGATATCCCAAATGGTGGGATTATCATAAAAGAATATAAATTAACTGTGCTTAATATGGCATGTGCTTGTGATAAAGGATAGGAACTCTCAGCTGAAAAGTAGAAATTATAAAGAAGAAACAAATGGACATTTTAGAATTTAAAAATACAATAATATTTAAAATTTTCAGAATTCCCTGGATGAACTTAACGGAAGAATAGAGGTAACAAAGAAAAGTGTCAGTGAACCTGAAGATAGATGAATAGAAATTATCTAATTTGAAAAGGAGTGAGAACAATACTTTTTTTAAAGAGTTTCTAACTTTTTCCCAGGATGTAGAAAGCTGGAAAGAGCATCATCACTCCAGATAATCTACAAAGTCATTACTTTAGAACCCATCAGAAAACTGAGGTCTTAGGCAGGCAACTACCCTGATGTATAAGAAAATACAGGTTCTTAGAAGATGTTATTTGAGTCTTGACTTACCTACAGTAGCACATGAAAGGAAGATGGGGCCACCATTTTGGAGAATGAGAAGAATGAATGTAAAAATTAATCCTAAAGCAAGCTGAAGGAAAGAAATAACAAAATAAAAATCAATGAAATTGAAGACAGAAAAAAAAAGATATTTAAAAAAAAACAAAAGCTCGTTCTTTGAAAATATTAAAAATTAATAAAATTCTAGAAAGAGTAACCATGAAAAAAAGAGAAGGCACAAATGATTAAATGAGAAATGAAAAAAGGATATTATTATAGATCCTACAGACGTTAAAAATATAAGAAAATATTACAGTCAACTTTATGCTCATAAATTTAACAATTTAGATGAAATGGACAAATTCCTTAAAAGACACCAACTAACCAACCTTACTCAAGATTAAATAATGTGAATTATTCTATGTCTATTAAAGAAACCAAATTAATAAATAAAGTTTTTCAAGAAATAAATCTCCAGGACCAAATGGCTTCACTGGAAAATTCTAATTAACATTCAAAAACGAAATATTACTGTTTCTACATTAACTTTTCCAAGAAAAGGAAGAGAGAAAACATTTTGCAATTCATTTTTATCAGGCCAAAACCCAAACCAAACAAAGACATTACAAAGAAAGATTAATAGAACAATGTCCCTCACAAACTTAGATGTAAAAAATCCTTTGCACAATATTAGCAAATCAAACCCCACAATATATAAAAGGATAATATATCATGACAAAGAGGGATATATCCTGGTAATTCAAGCCTGATATACATTTGAAAAACAAATGATTTAATTCACAATATCAATATATTAGAGAGCAAAAAGCATATCACATTTGAAAACCAAAAATTTGTATAATTTTTTTCCAGAAATATTTCCTGGGATTTATTACTGAATCCATCTACTGATTAAGCCTTGAAATGTCTCTGTGGGAAGGTTTTATTTTTGGGTTTCACTTCCTTAAAATTATTAAACTATTCTGATTTTATATTTATTTTTGTTTTAATTTTTATTGTTTCTTTCTTGGAATTTGTCAACTTTATCAACATTTTAAATTTATTGGCAAAATATGTTTATACAACCTGTATTAGTTTGCTAGGGATGTTATAACAAAGTACTGCAAACTTGGTGTCTTAGAAATTTATTGTCTCAGTTCTGGATGCTAGGAGTCTGAAATCAAGGCATTATTACGATTGGCTTCTCCTGAAGGCTGTAAGAAAAAAATCTGTTTCATGCCTCTCTAGTAGCTTCTGGTACCTCAGTTTTTCTTTGTAAGTGGCATTCTCTCTGTTTCTTCACATTATTTTCCCTCTGTGAATGTCTGTCTCTATGTCTAAACTTCCCCTTTATATTAGGACACCAGTCATACTCTGTTAGGTCTCTCCCTAATAACCTCATCTTAACTTGACTATACCTGCAAAGAGGACTTCAACATATGAAGTTTGGGGGACACAGTTCAATCCATAACAGTATTACTTTTTAATATCTGTAGAATTAATATCTGTAATTATCCTTAATAATTAGTTTTTTGTTTTTTTTTGGTTTTTTTTTTTTGCGGTACACGGACCTCTCACTGTTGTGGCCTCTCCTGCCGCGGAGCACAGGCTCCAGATGCGCAGGCTCACGGGCCCAGCCGCTCCGCGGCATGTGGAATCTTCCCAGACCAGAGCACGAACCCGTATCTCCTGCATCGGCAGGCGGACTCTCAACCACTGTGCCACCAGGGAAGCCCAATAATTAGTTTTTAATATTTGTAGAATGTACAGTTATACCTTTTTTATTCCTAAAGTGTTTTTTTATGTTTTACATTTTACATTTATATTATTTATATTGTCAGAGGCTTTTCAGTTTTATTAATCTTTTCAGAGAATCATATTTTGACTTTGTTTATACGCCCTCTTGGATATCTGTTTTCTAAGTTACTCATCTCTGCTTGTGTCTTATGTATAATTTGCTTTTCTTTCTCTAACTTCTTGGTTAGATTCTTGAGATTTTTACATTTTATTCTTCATCACTAGTTGTCTTTGAAGGTTATAAATTTGCCTCTGACCACAGCCTGAGCTTTATCCCTCAAAAATTTCACAAAAATTTTACTTGAAAAATTGTGGTGACTTCCCTGGCAGTCCACTGGTTAAGACTTTGCCTTCCATTGCAGGGGGTGCAGGTTTGATCCCTGGTTGGGAAGCTCCCTGGTTGGGAAGCTAAGATCCCACATGCTTCAAGGTCAAAAAACCAAAACATAAAACAGAAGTGATATTGTAACAACTTCAATAAAGACTTTAAAAATGGTCCACATTAAAAAGAAAATCTTTAAAAAAAAATTGTGAAGATGGAGACAAACTAAAAGAATAATATAAGAAGTAGAGGTATCCTTTTACAAATTTTTAACTTTTTGTCTTATTTGTCCTCTTTTTCTCATCAGTAGGTAGTTCTATTATTTTCTGAACTATTTGAAAATAATTTTAAATTTTATGACAGTACTCTGAAAAAAAATAAAGCTATGTTCCTCTAATAATAAGAATATTTTCCTATTTAACTGAAACATCATCATATCCATGAAATAATTTTAAAAATTTATTTATGTAATAGTATTATTGAATATAATATTATTTTTAATTCCCTAAGGGTCCAAACATATTTATTATGGTTGTTTTAATTTTTTTACTCTAATACCCTATCTTTTTTCACATACCTCCATACATTGGAAAATGGTAAAATGTGATTTAAATTATTTCCTAATTCTTTCTTGTCATATTTCCTTTGACCCAGTTGATTATTTAGAAGTGCATTTCTTAATATCCAAACTTATGAGGAATTAAAAGTTATCTAACTTTGCACTTGGCCAGAGAACATATTCAAGATGATTTCAGTACTTTAGTTTTTATTGATACTTGGTTTTGGTGAGGCATGTGCTTAGATCTGATCAATATTTAATGTTCACTTGAGAATTTTGTTTGGCAAGAATTTATGTTCTGCAAAAAATTTTGTTCTGTAGTTGTTACCAGTAGTGGTCTATATTATGTTGGTTAGATGAAGTTTGTTAATAGTACTTTTCAAATCTTTTATATGTTTACTACTATTTGTCTGGTTATCCTTTCAATTATTGAGAAACATGGGTTAAAAATATCTTGTGGAATTATTTATGCCATTTTTTAAAGTTCTATTTTGTTATTTTATATGTTTTGAGGCTTTGCTATTAGTTGCATACAAATTTATGGATATTACATATATTTGGTGAATTAAATTTTTATATTAATAAAATTTATTTTTAGGACTTTATATTAGTACATTGTTTACTGATACTAATATAGCTATTTCTGCTTTCATTTGGTTAGTTTATACATGGTATATGTTTTTCTATCTTTTTATTCTCAAATTTTAAATCCATGCATTTTATATATCTTGTGGAAACTATTTTTCATTAATTGTTAATAAACTTTTATTAACATGTTTGCATTTTAATTAGAATATATAGAATTTTATATTTAGCAGAATAATTGGTATTTAATATCTAAATTTGCCATTGTACAATTTTATGAATTTTTCCCACCTATGCTGTGTTCCATTTTCTCACCTTTCTTAACTTATTTCGAATTGATTATTTTTATTATTCTAGTTTTCTTCCAGCAGCCAAGTAATTGTATGTGCTTTTACTATATGTACAAATTACAGTATGCATTCTTGAATTTTCATATGTGAGTTAGTACTTTTATCTCTTCCTGGGCAGCTCAAGAATTTTAAACATGTTTAATATATTTAGTCCCATTGAACTTGCAACTTACTTCTTATAGATGATTAAAAAGTTCTCAATCTTATTAATATTTTTGGAAATGCAGATTAATACTATAGTATGATAACTATACACACTTACAAGTTTGACGAACATTTAAAAAGTCCTATAGAGGATATAGAGCTATTAGAATTTTCATATGTTGCTGAATTGGTGTGCAAATTTGTATAATCACTTTGTAGAAGAGTCTGCTAAACAGTGAACACAAATGTTCATAGATGTAACATTTGGAATACTTTAATACTGGTGACAACCCAAATGACTGTCAACATTACATTGAATAAATAACTAGTGATATATTTGTATAATGACATCTTTTAAAGATGTGAAAAGTAATAATCTAGTGCTATGTGTAAAACAAGATAGATGAATCATTCAAACATAATGTTGAGCTAAAGAAGCAAACCATAAAACATTTATATAAAGTTCAAAAATAGGTGAAATATTTATGACATCCCTAAAAGGAAGTTTTTTTCTCTAAGTGGGATGGAATATAAACAGTTTTGTTGAGCATCTTAAACCATGGCGAGAAAGTCAACATACCTTCTAGTGGTTCCTATTTTCAGAGAATTTGGGAAATATAGTTTGCAAATTCTCAACCCTGGAGTCACAGAGCAGAGTACATAAAGTTGCCTTTCAGTCAATAATCAGTCCACCAGAAACTTTTTTGTTTATTTTTTTCAGATGATTCTATTTCCCAGTCACATAGATACAGAGGCTATCTTTAAAACTTCTCCATCTCTGATCGTTTATAGTAAATGAACTTTTCTTACTCACTAAACAGATTTTAATTTAAAAATATTTAGAGGTACCAGTTATGGCAAAAACAAAAAACAAAAACAAACCACACTATGCTATGTACTGGGCAAGAAGGATTGTAAAGATAAATAAGATATTGGTTGAAAATGACATTTTAAATTTTAATTCATTCCATAGCTTAATCCAAATAGCACGACTCACCCCCTATAAAAAGCAGCAATGTGGTAACAAACATATATCTTAAACTTCTATGTTTTACTTATTCTTTTAAATAAAAAAATATTGTGCTTCATAAAATGCTTTTTGAATCCATCATTCTGAGTCTAAAATATGAACACTTTTAATTAAACATACTTTGATACCAGGCAGTGTATTTTAAAATGTTTTCTTAATAGTAATATAATTTCCACACAAAATTATAAATACTTAGGGATTGTGACACTGACTTTTTTTCATTTGCATTGCTCAAGCATTATGCATTATTCTTTATAGACCCTTCTGTTCTTATCAGTGAGGTTGCTTCCTTTCAGGAATATGTAATAGGAAATATCATTGTGACTTTAGTTTGCATGAGATCCCAAAAAGTTCTACACACAAGCACATTCAGTTAGTGAAGAGACTTTTTTATAAATCAGAACTTAGAGTCAATTAGACATACTAATTTACTTGAGTTTAGTGTTACTAAATTAAACTTATCGTTCTTGGCAGTAGGGAATACACAGGGATAGGATATGAGATAAATACATAAAAATGGTATATAAATTTCATTAGAAATGTGTTAATCAGTTGTTGTATTGGTCCATTAAAGAGTGAGATTCTACTCATGTGTGAGAAGAAGAAAGATTGTTTAGATCCACTGGTGTGATCAGCGATGGCTGCGAACTTGGAGCATGCCAGCTGCGCTTCACTTAGACATTGTCATAAAATATAAGCGTAGGAAAAATGCTCAAAGAGTTTTAATTTTATTGAAATCACATAGCAGACAAAAGAAAAGGAAACAAACAAAAAACCATAGGCTGATTTGCTACTATAGATTTTTTTTCCCATTCACCAGTATGGAAATTTCTTTTATTCATTAATATTTATCTTTGAGGCATATGTATAAGATATTACTTCAGCTTTTAAAATTTTAGTTAGCATGTTATGAATAAAGTATTTGCCCTATCTGCAATTTTTTCCTGTACTGTATCTCTAATAGGATAACTAATTTGAATTTTTTTCTTAACTCAAGGGCCCCTTTTATAGTATGATTTAAAATCCCTTACAAGTCACTTCATAATTTCCAGCTCTTTCATGTTGTAAGTGTACTTTATCCTGCTCTTCTTTCTGCTTGCTTCTTAGACTTACGCAGAACATGAGTTAACCCATATTTTAATAATCTCCTCTCTTAAGGATTTCATGTAAAAGAGCAACTTTAACTTAGTACTCTAAAATGATACCACTAAACGGAAAACTTTAAAGACTTTATAGTGATTAATATCTAGTTATAAGCAAAAACAATGACAAACTATACTGGAATATCTGACTTTTTAAGTCTAAAAATTTCAACAATAAAAATATTAATTATGATAGAAATATATATTGCTTTTTGAATGTGAAACATTTCAGAATCTGAAATATTTTTACATTCTTTTTTTCATTTGAAGTTTATAAGTTAACAGTGCTTACAGTTTTGTTGCTTCCAACTTTATATTTGTTCCTTTCCATATTTTAAAAAAGTGAGCTAAGCTCAGGTTTGTTAAATGGTCTTTCTGATGAAACTGAGGAAAACAGAATTTCCAGTGATTAGATTACAATATTATGCCAGAGGACAGTTGTTCTACCCTTCTTTATGAAGTAAATTAAGATCTCTGCTGGAATGACCTCAGATGTCTGTCCTTCTTGCAAAAAGGTGATGCTGAAATTCATTTGAGGCCTTTTATACTTTATATCTATGACAATTATTAATAAACCTCAGTGTGTACTGGTTCTGAAAGAGAGAAAATATGAGAAGTGGGTGAGAACCTAGGAATGTAGAGAAAACTATGCAACATCTGTGAGTGAAGACAGAGAAACGTGCTGTGTAGGAGTAGCTCCAAAGTAAATTAAGATGCTGATGGAGAAGGAAGGAAATAATGAGCTAACTTCATTTATGAACTTTATTATTTTTAGCAACTGTATAACTTTTTTAGATGCTCAATCTTTAATATTCTTCTCTAATTACTAGAATATAAACCTACAGAAAAACCTCAAATATTTGGTATAGATAGATAAGACAGAGCAGAGCTTGTTAAAAGAGAGTGGTGTGGGGTTACAGTGACTTGTCTGAAGATAGTGCTGAAATCTGACGTGGAGAACATTACAGGTGGATAGAAAGATGGAGGAAGAGGCATAGGTTTTTAGTTTAAGATAATTTTCAAGTGGATGAATTTTGAGTTCAGCTGAGAGATTAAAAGAAAAGATTCTAGTTTATCTGTCACAATCAAATGTGCTTCAACAAATTCTAATTGAAAAAAACTCATTTCACCTTCCAGATTATCAGGAATAATTTCAACCAGGAATGATAGTATATAATATCCATTTGTCATGACTTCAGAGTTCTGTGCTAAAGGGACAACTTGCTTACTGTGGTGATCCCTATTTGATACTCACCCAACATACCATAACCTTTTACTTATAACTTGTCTAAATACTTGGAGGTTTATAGCTTCTTTTAAATTCCCTCCTTTTGGGCCAGTGTCTGGTGAGACTAATCTTTTTTTTTCCCCTAATGGGTTTTTCATAACAATTTATCTACATATTCCACATCACTTCATTTTCATGTGCTTGTCTGGAATCTACATAGCATTGGTTACAAATGAACTATCAAAATAATTAGGATTAGACCAATTCTTAACTTTCTGCAGTGTGCCCCCTCAATTGCCTATAGACGTTGTCAAATGTTCAAAGGCATTATCATCTATCAGTTGATAAGATAATGTTGAATCTACAGAGATTTATATCAAGTAGAATATGTGTAGTTGTATTATTTTTAATTAATTAATTGATTAATTTTGGCTGCGTTGGGTTTTCATTGCTTCACGTGTGCTTTCTTTAGTTGCGGTGAGCGGGGGCTACTCTTCCTTGTGGTGTGTGGGCTTCTCATTGCGGTGGCTTCTCTTTGTTGCAGAGCATGGGCTCTAGGTGTGTGGGCTTCAGTAGTTGTGGCATGTGGGCTCAGTAGTTGTGTCTTGTGGGCTCTAGAGCACAGACTCAGTAGTTGTGGTGCACAGTCTTAGTTGCTCCACGGCATGTGGGATCTTCCCGGACCAGGGTTCGAACCTGTGTCCCCTACACTGGCAGGGGGATTCTTAACCACTGCGCCACCAGGGGAGTCCCTGGTAGCTGTATTCTTATTTTCACTTTTTCCTTTCCCCAAGCATTATAACACTATGCATATTTACATGCAAATTCTGAATCATTAGCAAACACTTTTGTGAACTGTATACACTAATGTTAAACCTTTTCTTAGAAGAACTATGCATTTATATAATGAAACTAATCCTGATAATAGAAATTTAAAAATGAATTCTTAAGTAATATTTAAATAGATGAATCTCATCACAGCAGGTAGAAATTTCTCTATTAAGTTAGACTAGTACTTTTTTATGCTTCTCAAAAAAAGTTTATCTTCTCTCTTCATTTTTTTTTTATCAGTGAGTTGCCTATTAAATTCTTGAATTCTTGCCATAGAAATTTCATGGACGTCTGTGGAAACTATGAAGAGAGATGAATTATTTTATAATAAAAATGATGAGTTCAATGATACATTTGTTTAAGCTAACAAACAGAATGGCTTCTTGGTATGCTGTAATATGGTGTGATGACACTTCATGTTGTATATATGTGTGTGGATGTGTGTGTTGAGAGTGGTGGGGAAAGGGTGAGAGCAACCACTTCCACAAACCATTCCTATCCAGAAATTTTCAGAAGCTTCAGTGTTTAATCAATTTACTTGAAAAACATCTGTAATATTTCTGTTTCCCAGACTTGTGGGGGTGGAGTCATTAGCGCCGTCTTCTACTATGATTTCAAAATGATACAATATAGTAACCATTTCAGTCATACTGTTTTCTCTGTAAATGCCATCCACGTTCTTTGTCTTCCTTTTCTGAGTCTCTCTCTATTTCTGTTTTGTATTAATTTTCATTTAAAATTTTAATATAGCTCTTTTTAAAATAAGTGTTGACTAATATTTGCTTACGGTGAACGCTAGTTCAAGTGAAGTCTTTCACGCATTGTATACATGTATTAATGTATATAAACAACATAATTATGGTAATTAGTAAGCTGCATTTTATCTTAGAATGTTTCTCAGTCAAAAATCCTGTCATTTAGGGCTTCCCTGGTGGCGCAGTAGTTGAGAGTCCGCTTGCCATTGCAGGGGACACGGGTTCGTGCCCCGGTCCGGGAGGATCCCACATGCCGCGGAGCGGCTGGGCCCGTGAGCCATGGCTGCTGAGCCTGCGCATCCGGAGCCTGTGCTCCACAGCAGGAGAGGCCACAACAGTGAGAGGCCCGCGTACCAAAAAAAAAAAAAAAAAAAAAAAAAAATCCTGTCATTTAAAAAGGCTATGTTCATTTATTTATTTATCTTCTAATGCCATTGTATTTAAATTTCCTATTCTAATATGCTTGCTTTAGACTGGACTCCTAAGGAGGCAGAAGAACAAGGGGTATGGAATTAAGGAACAATATGAAGTCAGGGAATTGAAAAAGTAAAAATTCCAGAGAGAGGCTGAGCAAACAAGAAAAGAAGTCAAACAAGGAAAGAAGTATTCCCTGGGGGGAATGTGGAAGATAGGCCAATCATCGATTATAATTATGTCACTCTGAGAATGTGTAAAGCACATGTGCCATCTGTCACTCTGCTCAAGCCGTCACATCAGTGATCTGATAGGTACTGCTGTTTCCTCAGAGGGGTTTCTTTTAATAACTCATGATGAAAGAATATGGCGGGATACTCCGAGGAAAAGAATGGATATTTGGGGGGAAATTGTATCAGTGGAGACTATGGTCTCCAGCATCCCAGATCCCCGCGGTATGATTCACCTCTCTGTAAGGAGCAAGTAGAATTTGTTTGTGTCCCATGCTAGTCTGGTTACATCCACCTGATAATTTGAGTTCAGGAAAATAATACCATTGAAGGGATATATATATGTATAAAATGTATGATTTTGAAATACTTTTATAAGGACATTATAACCAAAAATGACTTTGCTAAACCTGATTTTTAAATGTGACTAAGTTTTATTTGTGTTAGGAATTGTAACTGATAATAATCAATAGGTAACACACATTGTCTGAGTAATGAAACATTTTAATGAGTGAACTAGGTCCCCATATTTTGGTTAATATGCTCTTGAGAAGGTCCTTATTGTTGACAGTACAATTAAATTTTTTTTAAAAAAGTATTTAACTTAAAATGTTCATGGTAGGCATGAAAGAATGCTCTTTCATTTTTCACATCCTCGTCTTTGTATATTTTGCTTCTAGTCATCTGAAATTACTTTTTAATAGGATGCTTATATTGCTTATCTCTTACTTTCTCAGTGAAATTTTTCCCAATAGTTTTTAAAAACTATTGAGTTTTTAAAAACTCATTCAGAGAGGGTCCTTCTGTGAAAATCAAGGGAAAAGAGATACTTTAACTAGAATGACTGACCCAGAAACTGCACCTTAACTTTCTGCTAAAGACTGTTTAACCACTAAGTCCACAATGAGCAGAAGTTTTGTGAATACCTCTGTTCTGAACATTTGTGAATGTTCAGAAGGTTTTGGCCCTTTCTTTTTTTTAAACTGCTTGGTGAGTCTGATATCCTTATGGTAAGTTTATAGGGACCATGACAGTCTCCTTGTTGCATATCCCATTTTCCCCCCCATACTTTCTCATTCAACCTCTAACTTACAGCATCCAAAGTAACCTTGACCATGCCTGTATGCCATTTAGTGCTCTATGTTTGCTGTTGCTTATCTGGTGTGTGTGTGCATGTTTGTGTATTTATGTATGTGACATACATAAATTCTAAAACTCTGAATTATTTTTGTAGTAGTTAACATTTTAAGATGCTGAGGTTTCTTCTTTCCACACTCCCTATAACTTATTGTTTTTCATCTACTCTTCTTTTGGCAGTGATAGCATTCCATAAGCTCCATTATGAGTTTGAAGTTGATACAGTTTAAGAAAAATAATTCAGTTGAAAAATTCATAATAAGGAGCCGAGTAGTGCAAGTTGAATACAAGCCGTGATTTCCAAGATCCAAATAACTCTGAAAACTAATTTTTTTTTGTCTGCAAAACCTGACCTAATTTGGCTTCAAATTTTGACTTCAAAGAATGACATTGGTTTATTTATAGTCTTTACTTATCTTGCTCAGTCTGAAAATCCATACAGTTTTCTATAGCATTTTTAGTGTGTTGGATCTGGGGATGCTGTCCCAGATTCTGCTAGGGTGCTGCTTAATAGGCAGTAAATGCATTTTATTACCTTTTTAGTATTTAGAAAAAATACAGCATTTGAAAACCCATCTGACCTCAAGAAGTTCAAATAAAGAACTGTGGACTGAAAAACTCTGGTGAGAAAAATCAGCAATATATTTTTAAATTGAGTATTTAGTTGAAAGGACTTTAATGCCTCAATGGAGTCATCAGAACTATTACTTCAGTGCTTTTCTTTCCATCTCATTTCATAATAGGTAACATCTTAGCAGTGTGGAGAAATCCCTTGCCTAGTGGAGAGAAAGGAGATGGGGTAGAACATTATAATAAAAATAATAATCTATAGAACAGTGATCTAGAGAACAGATTATTTTCTCCTTGTTTTTCTTTCTCTTCCTTTATCCCAACATTTTACATTTTACTATGGAAAGAATGCCCATGAAAACAACACTGTATCAGATTTAATGTTGTAATGTATTGCAGTTTGTATTGAAAAAATTAAAATATAAGAAAACAAAAACATATTTGATATGTAGATTGATTAAATTAAATACAACAAACATTTAAAAACACTAAATGGACCTTTTCTTCAAAAAAGAGCATGTGTCTGCATGAAATTTTGCATGCATTAAGAAGAAAGTCAGTCTCATTGAATCCCTTCAAGTAATCTATGAAGAACCTTGGTCCTAAAATATGCCTGAGATTGTGCAAAGGATTGATGCAGGTTCTGCACCATGGTTCTGGTCATTGAAATATTCCAAGTCTAATAGAGGATACAGACAATTAGATGAATTACACAGTGTGATACAACAATTCTTATAATTAGCATAAGTACAAAGTGATATTGTACCACAAAGGAAGGAATAACTGACACTTCACAAGGAGGTTTTCGTGGAGATGACATTTTATTGAACAATCACAAGAGGGATATTGTAAAGAAATATGAGGGAGGAAGCTTGGAGGAGTCTGAGAATAGCTGAACTAAAAAGCATTGTGTACTCTTTCCAAAGACAATGTTCTAAATTCAGTGACTGTATTTTCAGAAACAAAACAGAACAAAATTTTAGTTTCTCAGTCTGGTTTTCCAGAATCCATTCATTTGTTCAGTAAATATTTGCTGAATATCTTTCCTGTTCTCTGCTAGGTCTTAGAATGTGGAGCAAAGTGACACAGTGTTTGTTGCTAAGGAGTTCATTGTCCCATTAGAGAGCCAAATAAACAATCAATTGCAGCATGACTTACAGGGACTGGGCACTGTGGTGACATTTTGGCTACTGAGCAATGCCTAGTCATCTCCTAAATTTCCACTGAAATAGCCCTGAATGTAGATACACAAATCTGGGCAACAATGCTACAAACTAAAGAGAGGAACTAAGTTGGTGTCTGGAGAGATTTACAGATACCTCTGTACTATACCTGCTCTGCCTTCTGACCCAGAACATCCCAAATTGCTGTCTCTAAATCTGGGACTCAAGGATGTTGTCAGGTAGAATTGCACTGGAACTGTCAGAGCTGGCCAGAATCAGGCTCATTTCTTAAAACTATTTCTCTCACATTTTTTTTTTAGACACGCCATGCGGCTTGCGGGATCTTAGTTCCCCAGTGAACCCATGCCCCTTGCAGTGAAAGTGCAGAGTACTAACCACTGGACCACCAGGGAACTGCCTACATTTTCTTATTCTATATTGGTTTTAAGACTATAACTCCTAGGATTCAATATGTATCAGTCAGTGTTCTTAGTGGCAAGCAAGAGAAACTAATTCTTTTGTCTCAGGAGAATTTATTAGAAGCGTAGTGTATAGAATTTCCTAGAAGGCTGAGAAACTCGGTGAGGAGGTAACAGTGCTCCAAGCCACAGGACATTGAAGCTTGTACCCCTGAAAATAATGGAATGGGGCAATGGACACCATCACTAGCATCACTAACACTGCAGCCAACATTGAAACTCATATAACAGCCAGAGAGTGTTCTCTGTCTCGTCTCTTTATCATGGCAACAGCAACCTTTCCAAAGTCCAGAGTAAATGCATATGATTGATGGGTTCTGAGACACAGACCTGCACCCCAGCTACAAAGGAGGCTGAGTGAGGTAGTCAGGGTCTAGTCTAGTTATAAGACCAAGAAACCATTTAGTCTTACAAATATATTGGATCTGTAATGCAGGGTTGGAAGAGCTGAGTAGCCAAACGGAAGACAGTAAGCCCATCCAGAAATTAAGGAACAAAAGGAAGCTAGTAATACTCCTGGGGCTAGAGGAAAAATGGGTGTTACCAGAGCTCAGAAGAGAGGGAGATTTGATTGGAACTAAAAATAAATTAAGGAATGCCTGGAGAAAGTTGAGACCCTGAGGGATAAATTGTCCCAGGAGACTGAGCTATGGACGAGATGTGACAGAGATGCTGCCTGAGACAGAATAATAGAGACACAGTTACCCTGCCTAGCTTCTGCATGCCTTCCAAGTTCCAAACATCTGTCAATGCCTTCCATTGGCCTAACCTCTCCAGAGTTTGTTGTAGTTTCTTGTGATACAGAGCTAGCTGAGCAGAGAAAGGAAGGAAATGGATCTGAGAGAAATCGGGCAAGACATCTGAACACTGGGAGAGCAAGTAGCTGAAACTGTCAACTTCAGTAGAAGTTCTGAACTCTTCCTCTCACCAGGATTCAAAACGTGACCAATTTTCCATTTTAAAGAGGGGCTTTAGGTGCCAGGCAAAGAAAAAAAAATAGTGTATATTCACTGCACTAACCACCAGGAACAGAAATAGGTGTTAATATAATGGCAGCACCTCCTAGGAGGAAAAGTCTACACAGAGAGAACATTGTCGACAAGCAAAAAGTTAAGAGTGTGTGGATTACGTGCAGCAGTGTTTTGGGATACGTAGGCCTCCATTCATACAGAACTGAATTACAGACTGCATCTGACTTACTAGCTTGGTTTAAGAATTCCACAGTCAGAAGTTGTTTATTGAGCATTATATTTCCATTCAGGGATTCACACTGAGAGTGGAAACTGCCAAGACGGAAGTGGACAGTGAGGGGGCCAGGGAATCCTTATCTTACTGATGTCATTCTCTGCACCTCATTGCAGAATTAATAAAGCAAGAAAAACAATCACAATTCTGTAGTACTAGGGAAAAGAAGAATTTCCCCAGAGGATTCAAAGGAAGCACAAACCTCTGAAGATGATTTTTTACCAAAAATGTTCTAACCTTTGCCAAATCCAAATATTACCTTCAGTTACTGAAACTTTCTATATTTGAAGTTGTTGACCATCCCTTTCTTCTTGAAACTCTACTGATACCGTGCCATTTATTCCTCATATTTTCCGATTTTTTTTTGCTCTGGTACTTAATTCTTAGTATTCTTCAGATTTATTTTTTCTGCTCATTGCCCTTCTCACGTGACATGCAATTGTTGAAAGATATAATTTACTCTCATTTTTAATGTTCACAAATACTTAGATGACTTCCAAATTTATGTAGTACCAAGTTTTTCACCTTCTGTTCTGAAGGTCTAAATTCATAAGAACATGTTTAACATCACTAATTCTGTCCCAAATTAAATACTTTCTCTTTTCTAAAACTGGTTTTTCATGTGCTCCTTTATTCAGTTGGGGATCCCATTATCTTCCATTCACTCTATCAACCTAGAATCACTCATTCCCAAAACCAATCATTTGTAAACTCCTACCCACTTAATCTTGTTCAAATATCTTTTCCTGTCCAATCCTACTCCTGTTATCCTAGTCCAGGCCTTTAACAACTCTTACTGGGTAATTTTTATAGACAACTAACTGGACCTCCTGCCCCTAGGCTCATTTCCTCAAATATATTCACACTTATCAGAAATCTACTGAAAAAATGCAATGTCATCCTTACTTTCTTAAAGCCCTTTAATGGTTACTTATAACATACCAGATAAAAACCCTTTCATTCAAATTCCTCATTTACCTTAACTCTCCAGCTCATCTACTGACACTTGCTATTTCATTCCTCTTCTATCTTTCTGAAATTGAGTCTACTCTCCTTCCTGCCTCATGTTGTTTCGTCATTTGGGAAAGAATATCCCTATCCCATTCCAATAGACTTTATCTGGCAAACTCCTATTCAATCTTAAAGGCTCAGTTCAGGATGACAGTTTTCAGTAATTCTTTCAGACTAGGTCAAACTGAATTAAAAGCTTCCACCATTTCCCCCACCCACAGAACAGTAAGCATAATTATAAGCCAACAGATTGTGAGCTCCGGAAGGACAGGACATATTTCATTCATCTTTATATTTGCAAATCCTATCAGAGACTAGTGCATACTGAAATTTTGAGTCTGAATACCTGCATTTGTGTTCTTCTTCTGATATTTATCAGCTAAGGGACATTAAGAAAAATAACATTTACCTCTTATAACCTCACTTTTCTTATCTATCAAATGGTTTAATAATAATATGTACTTTTGTGGTTGTTATGAGGTTCAAATGAGATGTTTATAGGTATATGTCATAAAGGGAATGTCATAATAAAGCCAGTCACACAAGTTTTGGTTTTCCAGTGCATGTAAAAGTTATGTTTACACTGTACTGTAGTCTATCGTGTGCAATAGCGTTATGTCTAAAAAATCCAATGTACCTACCTTAATTAAAAAATACCTTAGTGCTAAAAAGTGCTGTCATCTGAATCTTCAGCGAGTCATAATCTTTTTGCTGGCTGCTGACTGGTCAGGGCGGTGGTTGCTGAAGGTGGCGGAGGTGGCTGTGGCTACTTCTTAAAACAAGACAGCAATGAGATTTGTGGCATCAGTTGACTCTCCCTTTCACTATTTGGTAGCATTTTACCCATAATAGAACTTCTTTTAAAATTGGAGTCAATCATTTCAAACCCTGCTTCCACTTTATCAACTAAGTTTATATAATATTCTTCATCCTTTATTGTCATTTCAGCAATATTCACAGCAGCTTCACCAGAAGTAGATTCCATTTCAAGAAACCACTTTGTTTGCTCATCCATAAAAAGTGCCTCCTCATCTGTTAGTTTTATCATAAGACTGTATCAATTCAGTCACATCTTCAGGCTCCACGTCTAATTCTAGTTCTCTTGCTTTTCCCACCACATCTGCAGTTACTTCCTCCACTGAAGTGTTGAACCCTTCAAAGTCATCCATGTGCATTGGTTTCAACTTCTTCCAAGTTCCTGTTAATGTTGATATTTTGATCTCGTCCAATGAATCACAAATGTTCTTAATGGCATCTAGAATGGTGAATCCTTTCCAGAAGGTTTTCAATTCATTTTGCCAGATCCATCAGAGGAATCACTATCTATGGCAGCTATAGCCTTATGAAAAGTATTTATTAAGTAATAAGGCTTGAAAGTAGAAATGACTTCTTGATCTGTGGGCTGCAGAATGGATGATGTGTTAGCAGGCATGAAAACAACATAAGGCTCATTGTACATCTCCATCAGAGCTCTTGGGTGACCAGGTGAGGTGCATTGTCAGTGAGCAGTAATGTTTTGAAAGGATTTTTTTTTCCTAAGCAGTAAACAGTGGGCCTAAAATATTCAGGAAACCATGTTTTAAACAGATGTGCTTTCATTCAGGCTTTGTTGTTCCATTTATAGAGCACAGGCAGAGTAGATTTGGCATAATTCTTAAGGACCCTAGGATTTTCAGGAATGGTGAATGAGCATTGGCTTCAGCTTAAAGTCACCAGCTGCATTAGCCCCTAACAGGAGAGTCAGCTTCAAAGCCAGGCATTGATTTCTACTCTCTAGCTATGGAAGTCCTAGATAGCATCTTCTTCCAATGTAAGGCTGTTGCTTAGTCTAGCCACCTTCATTCATTATCTTAGCTAGATCTTCTGAATAACTTGGTGCAGCTTCTGTATAAGCACTTGCTGCTTCACCTTACACTTTGACATTACAAAAACAGCTTCTTTCCTTCAAGCTCATAAACCAAACTTTGCTAGCTTCAGACTTTTCTTCTGCAGCTTCCTTACCTTTTGCAGCCTTGATAGAACTGAAGAGGAGTTAGGGCCTTGCTCTGGATCATGCTTCAGCTTCAGAGAATGTTGTGGCTGGTTTGATCTTCTATACAGACCACTAAAACTTTCTTCTATCAGCAATGAGGCTGTTTTGCTTTCTTATCATTTGTGCATTCACTGGAGTAGCATTTTTAATTGCCTTCAAGAATGTTTCCTTTGCAGTCACAACTTGGCTAACTGTTTGGCATGAGAGAGGCCTAGCTTTCAGCCTATCTGAGCTTTTGACATACCTTCCTCGCTAGGCTTAATCATTTTTAGCTTTGATTTAAAGTGAGAGTCATGCAGCTCATCCTTCCACTTGACTACTTAGAGGACATTGTATGTTTATTAATTGGCCTAATTTCAGTATTGTTGTGTCTCAGGGAATAGGAAAGCCTGAGCAGAGGGAGAGAGATGGGGGAACGGCCAGTTGGTAGAGCAGTCAGAACACACACATTTATCAAGTTTGCTGTCTTATTATGGGCACAGGTTATGGTGCCCCAGAACAATTACAATAGTGACATCAAAGATCAGTGGTCACAGATCACCATAACAAATATAACAATAACAAAAAATTTTGAAATATTATGAGAATTACCAAAATGTGACACAAAGACATGAAGTAAGCAAATGCTGTTGGAAAAATGATGCAGACAGACTTGCTCAATGCAGGCTTGCCAGAAATCTTCAATTCGTAAAAAATCAATATCTGTGAAGCACAGTTAAGCAAAGTGCAGTAAGACAAGGTATGCCTATATACTACATGAAATATTCATATATTGGTTGTTTTATTGTGTTGTTTTAACTATTAACAAATTATTAAGAACTTGATCTTAAGCACAGGTTTTTAGAAAAATAGCATAGGCAGACATTTAACTTGGTAAGAAAAAGAGAAGGGATTCTGTTGTTGCTATAGTAGAGAGAACTACCAACAAAAAGTTAATATGTATATATATAACTGATGAAATGGACATGTAAAAATATACTTACTTTTAGATCTATTTAGGAGTCCTGGAAAACTCATGACAAAATACAATTTATAACTTGGCTAATTTAACTTCAAGGGAATTATTTAATTTTTCTTCTAATAATAGGGCATAGAACTTATGAGAAAGAAGCCAAAGTGTAAGAAGAAAGGGAGCAAACAGAATTTTGTTTACTTGACATAAGCCTTTGAAATAAGAACATAATTTATCATTGTGATGGTCAGAAATTAATTCAGCTATCTATTTACAAACTCAAGAAGTCACTTGCAGTCTTTTCAATATGCTTCGCGTCATCCATTTTATTTCTTGTTTCTATGTAAACATGCAGTAACAATTTAGGAATGATAGCGTGTCCATGGCATCATTATAAGGAATTAAATAAACACTCAAAATTTATCAATTATTGATTAAAAAAAGCAAAATAAAATGGAAAATGCTATCTAAAATAAAGTGCAAAATGCTATTTAAAATAAAATGTGTATTTGTCCCATTTGCAACAGTTTTAACAGGATAAAATAGTATAATTTCAGAGGTGACTACTGTGAGATAGTTGGGGTATTTTTATTTTCACAACCCCCATGGACATGTTATAACTATGATATCCTTGGTAAACCATTTTACTGAGGTTGTTCATGCAAAAACAGGTTAACCATGAAAAGAAACTTTATAATTTAACAGTTTTATCTGGTCAGAAAACAGACTGAAAATTCTGACAGGCCATTTCATTTGTATTTTTAAAAGAATATGGGCTAAGGGTAGCAAAGTGTCTCTTAATAAGCTCTACTATTAATGAATTGATCTTAGAAAATGTTCCAAAGCAATTTTCTTAGAAAACTAGGACAGGGTATTCCTGTGTTTTTCTACTATGCCACTCTGAAGTCACAATTCAGCCTTAGGAAGGAAAAAATAATCCTATTCTCACCAATACCACTTTTCATTTTATAATCTTCTCTCCCAGTAATAAGTCTTTACAGTGAATTAGGTAGGAAAAAAAAAAAAGAGAGAAAAAGAAGGTATAAGCAAAGGAAGAGAAATGAAGAACGGAAGTGACAAAACAAGTGGTTCAAGGCACAATCTTCAGCCAATCAAGAGCTACATATTTTTATGCACAAGAGTCAATAAAAATAACTGCTATTCAAATTGCAGCTTTGGAATTATGTTTTGCTTGTGACTGTCCCCATTACCAGTTTTCTCAGGAGTGCATTTTTCTTCACATAAATAACTAAATGGGCAAGAACAAACTTATTCTTTTGCTTTGTTTTTTACAAAATACTACATTTTCATTCAAATAAACTCATTCCCCTTATCATATTTAGAGTATATACTTGCTTGCTTGAATAGCTGAAATAAAGGAGTCACAAAAAGTACATGCATATATTTTAAAGTAATAGCAAAGCCTTTTAAAACCTAGTTCTCATACCATGGTAATTATCATTGCCCCACAGATTAGTATGGGTTAATAGTAGATTGGTCAGAATAAATAATATTGTCACTATATAATAAAATAAGGAATTTCAATGAGCAGGGCATGAGTTATTTTCCTACAATAATTGGAATCATGAACAGGCAGATGGAGCCCTGAAATGTTGGTGGTAAACAACTGGACTTGGTTGGGAAGGACATTTTATATACTTCCCCTTTTTTTGAAGATCACAAAGTATTCTCCAAATATTACCTGGTATCTCTTGTTCCCCTGAAAAATTATGTTGCTCAGAACCTATTTCTCATGCTGCTCTATTATTGACTTGATTCAGGAAATGGTGTTCTTGCAATGGCATAGTCAGAGCTCTCAAGAAGCCCCTGGTGCCTTTTCAATTATTTCTGTTAAAAATAAGGCTCTGCCTGTTATGGTGAACAGTTGTTAAATTTATGAGGGCACGTGGCAGTTGATGAATCATTGCACGTAAAAACAACCATACAGAAACTGTGGCTTAGAAATCAAGCAGCCTTTTGAAAATGAGGTCAATAAAGAACCACGAAAAGAATCTAATCCTGCAGAGGAGTTGACTTTTTCTAAGTCCTATAGATTCTTATTTAGAAAATGAAATGAAAATGAAATTCATCCTTCCTATAAAGTCAAGAGTAATCTTTCCAGCTTGATTACTACTAATGATCTTTCAGTGCATCTCTGAAGGACATCAGATAACCTTTGAAGATTAAAGGAATTATTGCCTGGGATCCTATCTCTGACTTACAGAATTGTCATTCTACAAAGTACAATCAAATTACTACACGAAAAATTATTTCATTAGAGGACCATTCATGGCCCAGCTCCTTCATCAAAGTCCAGAGTATTTGAGGGCCCAGCCTACCCCCACCCCTACCCCTCTTTTCCCCATGGTATTAGCAGGATTAACTAGAGCCAGAGGGTGGGGAGCTTTGGCAAAATTTTGCTTGTTGGCCTAGAATATACACTTCTGCCGCTACGTAGAGGCTGGAATTATGCTGATTTTTAATCTTTCTAGTTATTCTTATTTTCCTTTTGCTCATCAGAGCTCTTAAATGCTAAGACCAAACTGGTAGAGACTTATGGAAAGCTAGGTTGCTCTTGACTCATCTGAACATTCCACTGGGCAAGATTTCTGGTTTTCTGAAAACCATATCCAAATGAAATTAGAAAATCATAAATCTTGTAGGATAAGATGGAATCAACATTTTTCAAGATATTTTATTGATTTTAAGTAATTTATTATACCTGAGGATCCTTTCTTTAGACAAGTTAGATGTGGATAATTTCTACATATGTGCACTGATCTTGTCTCAGTGCCTTCACTTGAAGAGCTTATTATTATTTGAATGTTAAATTTTCTGATAGCAAATAAGAAATGTGAAGTAGTTTAATAATTCTAAACTGTAGTTCTGTTTCTGTAATGTGATGATGTAAACAGATTATTCTATTATCCTTCTATTATTTTAACTTTTGTACAGAAGTATTTGTAAACAAAAATGAAGCGATTAGCAATTCAAATATTTGGTGTCTAAAAGGGGATTTTTAAGATGATAGAAAAAATAATTCTTCTTTTCTCTCCAGCGGAAATGATGAAAGGGTTTTAATTTTAAAAAGATTTACCTACTAATCTTAATTATCTCTCAAATTAAACCCCAATAATACATTTATATATTGGGATCCAATATTCTACTTATTTATTTAGATAGTTAAAATAGCAAATTTGATATTAGCTTGTTCAAGGGCCAGGCAAATTTGAAAGACTTAGAATGAAAATGAATCTTTCTAAATTTAAAGTCATAAAACATTTATATAGAGATGTTAAATAAGGGAATTTTAGAGTTAACCTTAACAAGCAATCATCCTCATTCACCCATTGAGTCTCAGCATAATATACCAGTGAATATATGAGTAATAGATGGAAAATCACTTTTAACCATCCCTCTGCAAGAATAACTGTACAAGTTAAAGCAAGGAAATTGGTGATAAAGTTAAGCCATAAAATTCTAGGGTTCTTAAAATTACCATGGGAAAGGTGATGGTGACCAGCTCTTAAGCAAAGGAAGAAGAATGTGTTAAAGTGATCCAACTTCATCAGTCCTGTCCTCTTTATGGAATCCCAGTGTCTTGGAAAAACCATGAACTCTACTGGGAGATCCTGTCTCTCTCTGTATTCAAGCTCTGAGCTCTATCACATGGTGTACTTTTTAGTGGCCCCCTTAAACATTCTCATATGTGATCCCTTTACATACCAAACTAAATTTCATAATGGGTGCCACTACTTATTCTTTCTACTTATTTCAAATACAATGGATCCAAGGCTAGTTACTTCCTCCCTAAACGTTGTCTTACTTGCCGGGCACTCTTCATTAAGATCTTACGGTAGGTAGAATTCTAAGATGGCTTCCAGGATTCCCATACTTTGGAGAACACACCTTATAAAATTGTCTCCCCTTTAAAGTGGGCAAGACCTATGTATATGATGGGCTATCACTCCTATTACAACATTACTGGTCAGTTGAGTCTGAGTTAATCAAAAGTGAGATTAACCTGGGTGAGACTGACAAATCAGGCAAGCCCTTTAAAAGAAGCTGAAGCATGAGAGACACTTTCCTGCTAACCTAGAAGAAAGGGGCAGCTCTGTTGAGAACTTTTTTGAACTTCCTACAGAGAAGGTCAGGTATATAGAAAAGGAAGAGTGTAAGCTGAATAAGCATGGGAAAACAAAAACACAAGCTCCAGAAAGGAATTAAGACAGGCTGACACCTTATTTTTAGCTTTGCAAGATTCAAAGCAGAGACTCCCATTAAGCCAGGCTTGGACTGTAGATACTATGATACCAAACGGGTGCTATTTTAAGCCACTAAATTGGTGGTAAGTTGTTACACAGCAGTGGAAAACTAATACAGTACTGTGTTTGAAAAGTGGATGATTCCCTTTTTAAGCTTAGAATGCCCATACAGACTTTTCCCTGATATTTTTATTTCTTTAATTACTTCCGTGAGAATCTGAAATAAATGAGGACTTGAGGAAGATGACTTGATTCCTTTTGATCTTTTCCTTTAGTTTTAAACCTCACTTTCATACCTTAAAATTCATGATAAGGTCTGGTTTTTGTGATGAAAAATATTTAGATGCTTAGTATATAGATTATACCAGACAAATTGCTCTGCCTTGCTGGAATATCCTAACCATAGTGATAACTAACCTAAAAATTTGGTTCTATGAGTTTTCCTAAATAAAATATGCTGCAATATTCGACATTAGTTCTATCAGTGTTCTTTGGAAATATGGCTTGAGGAATATAGATGGCATATGGTTTGTCATATGGTGAGCATTAATATGTTGTACTGTTCTTTTTTTTCCATAATTTTCAAACAATGTTTTTGATAGAACCACTGCTCTTCCAAGAAGTCAAATGCTCCCACTGTTGAGATAAAAGTAGTTTCTGCAATTCCAGGACATTCTGGTGTTACTTGGCATCCTTTTAGTATCACACAGATCCCTCATTTCGAACAAGGCTTTCATTTTAAAAGCATCTGCCAATGGATGACATATCTCTAATGCATTCTGTGGATGCCTGTAACTTATCTTGCTTATTAAACTCTCTAGGGAGTTAGCCTAAGTCTTCTCATATATTGTCTCTGGATTGACTGTTATATCTGCATCTGTGCCAGTTTCTAGTTTGACTTAATAATTTTTCTTGGATAAAAGTAGTGAAGTAGCCAATTTGTATAGTGCTTAGAAGGTTCTTAAGTAGGAATGAATGTTGCCGCTTTCTGATTGTGTCTGTGTGATCAGGTATGCACATACATATAAAAATCATGTTACTATTCATAAAATGTAGGTTATTTGGGAAGCCTAAATTGTGAGTTTCTGAGGGTAATTTGGGGATAGATAATGGAAAATGGAAGTGGTGGAAGTTGTTGATTGAATATTTTCAGTCATGGCTTTTTTTCTATAGTCATTTTGTACTAAGACATTTTACATATGGATAAAGTCATACATGCCATGTCCTTTCTCTCTGGAAATTTCGTGTATTAACCAGGGGATCATGAGAAAGCTTAACTGTCCTATTATAATGAGTTATTAGTACTGATAAGAAGGCTCAGATTGATATTAAATACTGATATTTTTCTTTGTTTCCCCCAATAGCAATCCAGGGTCCTACTGCAAGCTAATATTCCTTTCGTTATTTTCTTCACAAGAAGTCTTTCCTTATGTACCTTGCCCTTGATGGTCTTTGCCTTTTTCCTCAAACAAAATGCATTAAAAATTTTTTTCTCTATATTTTCTTTATGGTTCTAGGATTACTGTAGCTTTTCAGATTTTGGTAATTTATTGATTAGTATTGCTTCTAAAAGAACTCACTTTTATTTATTTTTTGAAAGTAATAACAGCTTTAATATATGTCCATATATAAAATGTGTTTGAGATAAAATTCACATAACATGCAATTAACCATTTTATTTTATTTTATTTTTGAATTTTATTTTATTTATTTTTTGTATAGTAGGTTCTTATTAGTTATCCATTTTATACATATTAGTGTATGTATGTCAATCCCAATCTCCCAATTCATCACACCACCACTACTCCCCCTCCCCCACTGCTTTCCCCGCCTTGGTGTCCATACGTTTGTTCTGTACATCTGTGTCTAAATTTCTGCCCTGCAAACCAGTTCATTTGTACCATTTTTCTAGGTTCCACATATATGTGTTAATATACAATATTTGTTTTTCTCTTTCTGACTTACTTCACTCTGTATGACAGTCTCTAGATTCATCCACATCTCTACAAATGACCCAATTTCGTTCCTTTTTATGGCTGAGTAATATTCCATTGTATATATGTACCACATCTTCTTTATCCATTCATCTGTCGATGGGCATTTAGGTTGCTTCCATGACCTGGCTACAATTAACCATTTTAAAGTGAGCAATTCAGTAGCATTAAGTACATTTACAATGTTATGCAACCATCACATCTATCTAGTTCAAAACATTTCTATCATTCCTAAATAAAACTTCATATCCATTAAGCACTTACTCTTCACTTCACCCTTCCCTCAGTCCCTGACAACAACTAGTCTGCATTCTGTCTTTATGTATTTACCTATTCTGAATATTTCAAGCAAATGGAATCATACAACATATGACCTTTTTTAAAAAAATAGACATGATATTAGATTGGTGAAAATTAGGTCTCTTTTATTTCTACATCCCTCACAAAAATCAGAGGCATCAGTTTATAGATATTTGGGAAATCAGAGAGTATAAGAATAATGAAAATAAAAATAAAAATAGACTTTTAACTTTTATAGCTTTCCCTTTGGGTAAATGAATCTACTGTGTTATTTAATTTACTTAACAAATCCGAGGTCATTGGTTGTATTATTATTTAGGAGAAATCTGACAATAAAAATGTCATAATGATAGCTTCTGCATCTAGCCATGACAGAACAGTTTGTATCTGATTAGGTCTTTCATGAATGTAAAACAGAACAATAGGACACAAAATATAAAAGAAATGTTTCAAAGCATAAGAGATTGACTAAGGCACACAGAACTTGAAGGGGGCGGGGTTTGGTTTCTTTTCTGCTAGAGAGATGAGAAATACACTGATGTATTTCTCACAGATTCTCATGTTCACATACTCTTTTCCCTCAGGAAAGTGATAATTCTTAATGCATGGCCTAAAGGTCAATCCAAAAGCATGTTGCTTAGGATCTGAAGCATTCTTACGAGAGGAGACAGAGCATGGATTTCCAGGCAGTCAAGGCATTCAGGATTTTCAGGGGCTGAGATCTCAAAGAGAAGGAAACCATATAGAAATGAGCTCAAAATACTGTTCACAATTTTCCCTTGCACGTTTGTTGTTTCTTGTATATGCAAGGAATACTGCAGGTGCAAAGAACACTGTATGAAAACAGGTAGAAATCACCAGGTATGTGGTTAGAGATATGATCACATATATAAGTAATCTCACAATATGTAGGATGAGTTTAAGAACCCTTCAGAAATACAGGGGTCTTGCTAAATATTTCAAGCTTTTAGCTTAGACCACAGAGAGTTTTGCTCACAGAGTAACTACCATGTTTTAGGAATAAGAGTAAGCATTGAGAATAGTGCAAACTGGAAATAGTGCAGCCCAATGAAAGGCTAAAATCCAACACAGCTAGATCAAAGTGATCTGCCTATTTTTTTTATCTTCTGCTAAAGGTAAATTTAATACTATCTAAAGGAATATAATATCATCAAGTCTCTATAGTATTTTTCCTGCAAAATACTGTCAATTCAATAAAAAAGTTACCAACCTTAACAATAAACAAGACCAAAGGAAACAAAACCAAGAGAAAAAAAAAAGAAAAAAATCTATAAGAAATCTAGATATTGAAGTTATTTCACAGAAAATAAAACTATGAGAATCTGGCATAAAAAATAGGGAAAATTTTGCCAAAGATCTATAATCTCCTAAAAAAAATGAATCAGTTGGAAATTCAATACTAAAATATACAATAAATGTAATTAAGTATCTTACAAAAGTGCTTCAAAGAATATTAGATGTGACAGAAGAGAATAGAGGAAGTTCAGTCAGTAAAGAATATCCAGGTTGAAGGAAAGCAAGAAAAAAAATGTGGAGGAATAAAACTTAAAATAAAATATGACACATATGGGACATGGTGAATATTTCTGATGTATGTATAGTTGAGAGCCTAGAAGCAGAAGAAACAGAATTTGACAGAATTAATATTTAATAAGCACTGAAAGATAAGCTTTTAATACACAAATCCATAGATATGGTATGGTCTAAACTCTAAGTAGGATATATATGGAGAAAACCATACTTAGGCATCCAAAATTTATTATCTGACAACCAAATACCATGAGAAAATTTTTAAAGCAGTCAGAGAAAAACTGACATATTACTTTCAAAGCAGTAAAATAAGACTAATGAAAGACTATTTAACATAAACAACAAAAGCTGGAAGACAATGAAATCACATATTTATAAAGCACTTAAATAACATCCAACCCTTAATTCTATTTTCACACAAAGAAACACTAAGAGAATATGCAATCAGAAAAGCTGTTTGTATTAAATATTAAAGGGATTTTTTTTTTTACAATCAAGAAAATGAGCCTTGCAGGAAACACAAAAATGTAGTAAGAGAAACAGAAATGTAATAAAGAGAAACAGGAAAATTAAATATGGGGTTAACTCAAAATGGGTATTGGTTATTTAAAACAATAACAATATAAGGTCTTTTCTGATTTTAAAATACATATTTAATTAAAATATATGGTGACAGTAGCAATAAGACAGAAATCATGTAAATGGAGTTAAATGCTCTAATACTTTTGCATTATTTGAGAAGTTTAATATTATTAATTTAAGGTAAACTGTAATAAGTTAAAGGTTGTGTTCTAAAATATCTACAGCAATCACCAAAGGAATAATGAAAGTTTGTAAAACTAAGAAGGTAAAGGGGAGACAAAATGAAATAATAATAGTAATGATAACAATGATAATAACTTGATTAGTCCAAAATAAATAAATAACAGAAAATATAGACATAGAAAACAAATGATGAGATGATAAATTTAAATCCCAATATATATCCAAATATATCAGTTATTACGTTAAATGTTAACAGATTAGCTATGTCAGTTGAGACACAGAGTGATCATATTGCAGTGAAACACAAAAACACACACATATTACAACTGATGTGGCTTATCCCAGAAATGTAAGGTCAGTTTAACATCTGAAAATGATTTAGTGTAAATCACCTCATTAAAAGAATACAGTAGGAAACCCACATGATTATCCCAAAAGAGGTAGAAAAAGTAATTTATGATAAAATGCATCACATTATGACAGCCATTTTCCTTCTTTCTGGCTATTTTAACATTAAGCAGGATCAGATTTTCAAATCATACTCAGATGAATCAGAAATGTTATATGGTACCAACTTTACTAAAAATTTCAAGGATACAGGCAATGAGGTTCAGATGAAGCAGAGAGAGAGAGAGATGTGGGCCATCAAGCAGCGTTCCTCTTGGACAAGTGTTCTCTGGCCCAGTATATTAGTATTTTCATATACTAAGTAATTTTAATGGGGCACTCCTCAGAGAAGGGATCATTTAGATTATAATACATGTCTATTTCATTTTATTTATTATTATTATTATTATTATTTTTTGGCGGTGCGCGGGCCTCTCACTGTTGTGGCCTCTCCCGTTGCGGAGCACAGACTCCGGACGCGCAGGCTCAGCGGCCACGGCTCACGAGCCCAGCCGCTGCGCGGCATGTGGGATCCTCCCAAACTGGGGCACGAACCCGTGTCCCCCGCATCAGCAGGCGGACTCTCAACCACTGCGCCACCAGGGAAGCCCTACATGTCTATTTTATAACCCAGAGATCTAGAGCTTACATGATATTATACAGAAATCCATGACTCAGAAGTCTACAAATAATAGTTTAGTTTGCCATAAACAATATGGAACCAGGGATGTCTTGTCTTGACAGGATATTTTAATCTTTATCTTTACTTATTGTAACATTGTTTATCCTGCATTACCTACCCTCCAGGGAGTGTGGAGAAAAATGAATCACAAAAGAGCTCTTCTAACTTGTTTGTCATACAAATATTTATTTATTTATTGGCTGCGTTGGGTCTTCATTGCTGTGCATGGGCTTTCTCTAGTTGCGGCGAGCGGGGGCTCCTCTTCGTTGCCGTGCGTGGGCTTCTCTTTGTTTTGGAGCATAGGCTCGAGGTGCGTGTGCTTCAGTAGTTGTGGCATGTGGGCTCAGTAGTTGTGGCTTGCGGGCTCTAGAGCACAGGGTCAGTAGTTGTGGTACAGGGTCTTAGTTGCTCCGCCTGCTGTGAGATCTTCCTGGACCAGGGATCGAATCCATGTCCCATGCACTGGCAGGCAGATTCTTAAACACTGTGCCATCAGGGAAGTCCCCATTGTACAAATTTTATAGCAGATTTCCAACATAACGGTGAGATAGTAAAAGTTTTTCCTAAGATATAAATTTTATGGGAATGTCCACTATTGTTACTTTTATTCAGAATTATATTGCATGTTCTAGTCATTGCATTATAAGACATTAAGATTAGAAAGAATTAAATATTCTTTGCAGAAAATATGATTGTATGTATAAAGAAAACTAAAAGAAGCTAGAGAGAGTTTATAGATTAAAGAGTGAATTTTACAAGATTTATGGATATAAGATCAATGTAAAAAATCAAATGTATCCTCTACACTGCAACAAATAGAAAATGAAAACTTAGAAACATCATTTATATTATCAAAAATATCAGAATATATCATTTTCATAGATAAGAACATTCAATAGTTTAAATGTGTCAAATCTTACAAAATTAAAATATAAATTTCAAACAATTTTAGTCAAGTTTTCAGATTACTTATACATTGCTTATATTGAAAAGTCAATTTTAAAATTAGTATGCAAATGGTAGGTGCCAAAATGACCATCTTGATAAAGTAGAACAAAATTAGAATACTTACGTACTCAGATGTAAAAATTAAAACTGCATGGTGTAAGTATAAGCAAATATACCAGTGGAACTGAATGGATAATACAGAAGTAATTCCACACTTGCCTTATGACAAAGTCCTCACTACAGCGCAGTGAGGAAATTATGTCTGCACTCAATTCAATATTTCAATTAAATTTTAGAAAACTCTCAAAATAATATAAAAATAGATTTTTCCATTGAATATGTATAAAACTTAAATATATAATTTAACTCATTCTTATTAATAATATTTTAATAGATTTAATAAACTGAGATTGCTTTATAAATTTTAATGGTCTTCTGAGATTCTCCTAATATCAAAGTTCGTATCTGAATCAAAAGGAATCATAGTTGGATAGATTTCTTTCTGATCAATACAATCATTTTCTTCATTTAAGAAGTTGCTCCAAGGCTTCCCTGGTGGCGCAGTGGTTGGGGGTCCGCCTGCCGATGCAGGGGACACGGGTTCGTGCCCCGGTCTGGGAAGATCCCACATGCCGCGGAGCAGCTGGGCCCGTGAGCCATGGCCGCTGAGCCTGCGAGTCCGGAGCCTGTGCTCCGCAACGGGAGAGGCCACAACAGTGAAAGGCCTGTGTACCGCAGGAAAAATAAAATAAAAATAAAATAAAATAAAAAGAAGTTGCTCCAATCTGTACTAAACTCTACATCAAAGAATGAGCATCACAAATGGTTTCTGGGCTAAAGTATCCAACTCCTTTCTGGACCTGTTACATATTTCGAATGGAATTGAGGATTTTTTTTGTATTTCTGTTTGTTTTGTTTTAATGCACATGACACTTAAGAAAGGAAGACAAAATTTTATATTGAGATAATGTGAATAAAGAGAAAGTAACAATTACTACTATTTCCTGATTCTTCAACCCCTGGACCCAGAGGACTATATTATCATATAGTCTCTGTGATGTTGGCTGCCATATTAAAGATAGAGGTGAGCTGTATGTCTCGTGAATATCATATAAACGTGGTGAAAGTCAGTTGAAATCCAGCAGCTCCAGTCTGTGTCTAGAGTACACTGCTCCTTTTATTCTCCAACTATATTGTGGTCCTCTTTTCTCAACTCTGTTATATCACGAGGAGAAGGCTTATGTCTTATGGCCTTATTATTATTTTTACATAGAGTTAAAGGAGTAGGAGCTTAATTAATACTATGGCTCAATCACTTCATTGTACTCTGAAAGGTAAGTTACTAAATAAAAATATTCTTCTAATGAATTCTGGATTATTGTTACAGAATTATCTCTGTTTCACAGCATATTCCATTGTAAACCAAAACATAATATTTAACTTAATATGAGATATTGCAAACAGAACTCTAAAAAAAACCTCTATGGAACATCTAATTTAGATATGGTTATATAAATGAGCAACTCGCTTGTGGATGGGTTTAGGAAGTCCTAAATCAGGACATGGCTGAGGCACTTAAAAAACAGTAAGAGTGCAATTACACTCTTGTACAAAAGGTACTTATCTATCTGACTCATTAGTAAAGCCATATTCTATTACTTACTTAATTACATTTATGAAGTATTAGTTAAAATTTAGCCTTAAAGTATTGGGGGCAGTAATTATAACTGTGGTTTAAAAACCATGAGTGCCCAACTATATTTTTTAATGTTGCAACCTTAAAAAAATTCAGTAATTGGGACAGAATAAATTCCTTCTAGGATGCATTTCCAGTCAGTTTGAATGGACGAAACCTCATCTAGTTTAGATGATAGTTACTGATGTTGCACCGTGCATTCTCATGGTGCATAGTGCATATTTAGACTACAGTAATATTAATTTTTATAATATGGAAGAATTCTTCATCCTATAATAATTAAAACTAGCCTGTAAATCTGATTTATCTAGATGGATTTGTGACTTGGCATTTTAAGACACTTAAAGTTCTAAATGATCATTCTTTTCATGACGATTTCCAGCTTTTTCTGTAGAGGTCAGTAGACCTGTATGGTACCATCATGCAGTCAGAATTTTGTTAAGTGACTTGTTTTTACAATGCAGCGAAATGGCTTCTGATGTGGTAAGAGCCCTCCTCTCCCTCATTTCCTAATTCCATGTGGAGGAAGACATTCCTAGAACCTTGCAGCAGTTATTCTTCCCCAGGGCAGAAGGGGTGAATTATCTGTTCAATGAGTGTAGTATTAGCTCAGCCTTCCTCTGACTTCTACTCTTCTCTCATTTTATTTTAGAGGAGACTTTCTCGTCTCTTCTCTTTCAGCCTATAAATTTGCAGAAGAGACTCGACCCTGTTTAAGGGATCCATGAAATTTGTTAGCACTGCCTATGCCTAGATGTATGTGTGCATCTAAATCTGGGAGTTCAGAATTACAAAGCCATTTAGCTGAACATCTAATGTGTGTCCTTTCATATAAGTTTTGTCAGAAATAAAGCTCACATTTTGAATTCTGTTTATCTGATGTCTCAAAATTAGTTTTGAACTTGAGAAGAAGAATGCCATTTATTGGACCTTCTCTACCCTATCATTATCCTAAGTATTTTCTACTGATTAACTTATGAACTCTTTGTAAGGAAGAGAACAAAGGAAGAATGGAATTGACAGAAAGTTTGCTCCCTACTGTTCTGCAACCTGTCACTGTCAGATCTTACCCCAAATCAAGTCTTCAAATAGAGTTTGGAATAATCTTAATAGATTTTCAATTGTTTTTCTTTTCCAAATACAGTCAGTTTTCATTATTTGTGGGAGTTTTTTTCTATTACATCACCAAGAACACTGAATTATCAAATACTGAATGATTGCTCCTAGAGGAAATTCAGAGTTAAGTTCCTGTGAGCCTCTGGTTGCAACATGTTCTTCAACTGATCAGTACATAACTTTATTTTATGTGTGTTTCTGTTTAAAGGCACCTTATTTAATATATGCTGCTGATTTATTAAGGTTAAGCTCAAGGCCAGTAGCACTATAGTCATGCCTGGATGAAGCTTATCTAACACGCACATTTTCTCCAGTAGGCATGTCACAGCATTCTTGTGCTTAGTAGCACTAGGTGGTAGGTCAGCAGTATGCTTCAGGGCTGTTTAAAACAGTGAAATCACCAACAAAATGCACAAAAATGTGACACTAAATAGATTGTGAGAAGGACACTTGTTTACAGAATGAGCTGGAACAAGAAGGCAGAGTGTTGCCTCGTTTGACCTCAGCTGGGAAAATACACACCGGGTAATTCAAATTTTTTGCCACTATGTGTTATGTCCATGAATGTCCATGAAGCTGCTCTGAGTATTGCTTTTGGAGTTATAAATGCATTTTAGTGAGTTGCAGAATTCACAAATATGGAGTCTGAATAATAAGGCTCTAGTGTATATTAGGCAGAACTCCTAATGATATATTATCTACTTTCTGAGAGTTATTTTGCCTACCTCCAAAATATTCTAATAGAATTACAAATACATGTTTTGAAAATGCTTAACATTTTCGCTCAACATAGCAGCCAGTCAAGTGAGGGCCTTTATAAAATTTTCTGTCTCTAACTTTATCTCTAGAGAAATATACAACTAGAGAAAACAAAACTAACTTATATATGGAAGTAAAATCCCAACACAGTGCCAGAACTTAAAATAATTTTTGTGAGGTATTTAACCTGGCAGGTTTTTTTATTTCAAAACAGGTTTGCTGAATGATGAAACTGAAAGAATTTTTATAACAGAGGTTTCCTCTGGTGACTTTCCACTTTTTATTCTCACTATCTGCTATCAAGTATAATCCAGTTGTGCTGTAGTTGCATTACTTATAACTATTATTTTCCATAAAGTGACAGTTACCTTCCATCCTTTCTTATGATTCCTTACAGTAAACATTTCAATCAAACTCCTGTACTCCAAAAGATAAAACAAACATAACACCCCAAACCAGTCACTCCTCCAAATCAAAACAAGAGTTAGCAAATCACCTCCTATTTTCATTGCTGATTCAGGAAGCAGTTTTCCTTGTGTCTGCTGACTCTTGTCATTTATTCAACAAATCCTTAAAAAGTAGCAATACCGGGCTCTGTTTTACTTATTCGCCAAATATAAATCCTCATTATTATCAATGAATTTTTTTGTGTGTAATTTATTAGTCCTTGTATCAGACTCAAATTTTATGCATCTTCTGGAATTCCTTGGCATCTCCTCAGTTATTTGCTCTGCTTCAAGTGCCTAACCAACCCCTTTGAACCAGAAAGTTTCTACCATGTGGTGCTGACCACTCATTCCCCTAGGGCTGCTTGGCTGTTCTTCTTAGCTGCTCCCATATAGCACAGTGGCCAGCCACATGCCCTGAGATTCTATCACCTTCCACTCTTTGGATTTGGATGAAAAAACACATTGTAGAACATGATATCTGACATCTGAAATAGCAGCCGAAGGGGCCCAATGATGTAACATGGAAGTGTAGGGGAATTACTTCCCAATGGTGCAACTTCAGCCAGTGGGAAACAGGAGAATGGGAGGGGCAGATACAATGCATTTCCTTTCTCCTTTCATAGATGACTCTTGAGGCCAGGTGTATATCTCTGCTGGGTAACCTGCTAAGCAGTAGCCAGCATGTAGCATATAATTACACATTGCTTCATATCCTCCCTTACCTCATTTCCCCATTTCCACACTCTTGCTGCCCTGGCTTTACACTTTCCAAATAAAGTGTCAGTGCATCTGTTCTCCATTCCAGCTCTGTTTTCCCTGGAATCCAAACTAAGAAATTTTTAAATTTAAAGCTTCATCTTTTTCTTACCAAGAGACAGGACTAGTAAGAGTTTATGATTTTTCTGCTTTCTATTTCTCTTAAAAATAGAAAACCAAATTACTTAGTCATCTGAGAAGGCTTCTAGTATTAATAAGGAAAAAAGTCTCCATGGAATTGAATGTATGGTTTATATACCACATTAATACAAATTTCAATTTGTAGGCATTCTACTTGGGAATAAAAAAAGGGGAGCAGTTAATTTATCTTGAAAGGCAGCCAGTACATATGCAGAGTGAGGGCCTTTTATAAGAATTTTAGTGTGTATTATTCCAACCATGTATTATTCAGCACAGCTAATACATAAAATACAACTTGGATGACAACAAGTGATAGTCACGCACACTTCCACCTTCTCTTCTGTATCATCCTGTGAAATGCTTTCCTCTAAGCTCTGCTCAGAGAAACAGGACAGCAGGGCCCCTGCTTCACACAAGTTCCCAAAGAAAAATCAGGCTGCACAATTCTCATTTAGAAATAAGAAATTTGGAATAAATCCATGGAAGTGAAAATCCATTAGATAATTGCTGCTAAATGCCTAGCCTTTTAATTTGAGGGTTTTCAGTGTCACCTTGCTCTTGAAATGGCAGTATAGTTTACAGAGCTCTGTTTAAATCTTGATGGATACAAGCTTTCAGAATAGTCATCACTGCTATTTTCCCTGTCATGTAAGTATTCAACAGCTTTGTGTATTGCTGTGTGCCGTGATGGCCCTTTTGTCAAGGTGCCTAGAGGTTCATTGTGGTTCATTGTGAATTTTAGGGGGAATATTTAGCAGCAATTTATAGTCGTTTTATAACTAGTTTACATGGGACTGAGAGAATTAGTAGTGGATTTACAAGTTCTGCCTGGACAGTAGTCAGCCTTTGAATTTAAACATTCTATTTGCTTACAAGTTTCTGCCCTTTTTTTCCTGCTGAAGCTTCAGAAGTATACATGACTACATTCTAGTGTATCAATAAAGTTGGCTACTCTAGCTTCTGTCATATGTTAGCTATTCACTAGTCTCTTTCCCTTGCTCTTGGAATTCTCTCATTCGGCACTATATATCTATTTCTTACCACACAAAGTATTGTTGCTGTTGTCCCTCTATCCAAAATGTAACTACTTTATATTTCTAATTATTAAAAACTACCTTTTAGTTTTCTCCACATTCTTTAATAACTATTCTAATTTCATCCAAATACCTAAAATGTTTCCTCCAGCTTTCCCAGTCTCATTCTAAATTGCCACTATCCTCATTCTAAATCAAATCAAACAAAACTTTCTCCTTCACCTTTTAGCCTCATTTTAATCCTAAATATTATGTTCTCTATTATTTATTACTTCAGAGACTTTTTGAAAAATTGTCTGTATTCTTTCTTGGGAAATTACTTCTGATACATTTTAAAGGTTCCATTATATCAAAAATGTGATTAAAGAGTTAGAGACATATGTGCTTTTTTAAAAATAGAAATCCATCCTTAATTATTTTCCCATGAAACTGTTACCTCTTTTCACTTTTGAAGAGTTTGCTTGGGGAGTCCTGCATTTGAAGTATGGCTCTTCCTTCTCTGGTCTATACTGTGTTGCCATGAGTAAGTTAGCTTTTTTGAATATCTGAATTTGTCATTTACATAAAGAAGACAAATATTATTTATTTTCTAGTGTAATTTGGAGCATTAAAGATATTTTATAAAAATTCGTGGAATAATGCCTAGGATTTGGTATTCACTTGAGAAGTGGTGATAATCATTCTAGATGGTATGACCTAATGGCATAATTATTTAGTTCTGTTGAAGGCTACTTAAACCACCACATCTAGTTATCAGATGGAAAGAGGAATTAGGAGGTAACAGTAAAAGCATACAAGAGTAGTAGTATATGGCTTTACACTATGCCCATTTGAAATGGCTAAACATTTTTTACCCTGATTTCTTGGAGGAGACATTGAAAAGTCTTAAAAGTGCAAAATATTTTGTCTTAAGTAGTTTGGTAGTTTCACTAAAAAATAAAAGAGAAATGTCATAGGACCTTTTGAAGCAAGAAAGGTCTACTAGGAGATCTTTTACAGTCTCTACTTGCCTTTATTTATCTCTGAGTTTAGGGTAGCCTTGATAATAACACTAAAAGATAGAATAATGGTTTTGTTAATTACCTCTTAGAACACAGAAGAATTAACACCATGGATTTGTGTGTCCATATGTTTGTGTGTGTGTGTGTGTGTGTGTGTGTGTGTGTGTGTGTGTAGACTCTCATTTCAGTTCATTAGTCCTACTTCAAAAAGATCTGATTAAAATTTTGGTATCAGATACATTTTCTGAAAAATCTTCATTGTTGAACAAAAACAGAGAAAGAAACAAAGCAACACTTTGTTTTCTCATTCATTTCCTTTGTAAATTTTAATCAGTTCTTTAGCGGAGCTGTCTTGTAAATAGTATAGTATACATGGACTGCAGTGAGCAGTGATTTATTTAAAATTACTAATGGAGAGACTCATTTTATTTAATTTTACTACTTAGTTGGAAAACCAGAAGGATGCCAGGTGGTAATTTTTTGCTACTTATCTCCAAGAGTATAATAAATCATTTTTCACTTTTATAAATGATAATTTTAATAAGACTTATGATACCTCCTGAGTCCAGGAGAATACTTCCATCTATTCTTCCATAAACAATTCATAAGCTAGGAAAATATTAAAAATAGCTTAACAGAAGTATCCTCAAGTGACTGAAGATGTTGTAGCTCTCATTACACTATGCTTTATACTGTGTAATTCTGAAGGACTCTGGGGAGTAGAAAATGTCTTCTCTTTCTCTTCTTCTTCAACTAGTTTACCTTTCTAGTTACAAGACCACAAGCAAGCTCTGAAAGTATTTTTTGCCACTCATGACTATCATAATTAAATAATTGTGATTATCTGTTTAATGGTTATCTTACTTATTAGATCTTAAAATCCATAATCACAGGAATTTTACTATTTTATTGAAACCTCTATTACCAATGCTTAGCAAAAATGCCACATATCTGGTAGAAGCACAGAAAGTATTTAATTAATCAATTAGGCTGATGAGCAACGTGACATTTTGTGAAGTTGTAACACATGAGCCATTATCTGCATGTATTTTATCACCATATCTCTAAAAAATGATGCCGAAGTCAGACAGATTTGGAAATGCCTCTCACTTCCTGGGCTAGTCTCTACCTGGTTATTTAAAATTTTTGAGAAGGAAGTTTTAGGATATTTGGAGGTATGAGTCAAAGGGTTTTATATATCTTTGATTTTCTATCAAATAATTACTCATGCAGAACGTACATAATGCATTTCCTTCTTTCAGTCACTCACATGATGGTCAAAATCTTCAATTTGCTGATATGTCATGTGACATGTCATAGCATGATGCTGGAAGCAGGTGACAGAGGGGATGGTTATCAGCTGAGATTTTTCCAATACTGATTCAAAAAGAAATAGGGTATTGTCATTGGATATTGAAATTAATTACAGCTTCTGCTCAATGTGAAATCAAATTATCTTTGTAAAAAATATTATAATTAACTTTTGCCTCATTTAGCATACCAGTGGACATACCTGTTTAGGGATATACATAATATATCCCTAAATATATGCATATATATCCCTATTTATGTGTATATATATATCCTTGTGTGTGTGTGTGTATTTCAGAGCATATATGAGTTACGAGGATATCAAGTAGTAGATATAGAGGTCCAGAGATAGGGTTCCTTCAGTGTTGATTGATTCAGTCTTCAAAGATATCATTGAGGATCTAGTATTTTTTCTGTTCTCAGTTTTATCAATTTCAGTGTTGGCTGTAATTTTAGATGCATGGCAAGATGCATAAATTCTAAACATTATATTCAGATATGACAATTTCTAGAGGAATAAAAATGATTATTATTCCCTTGATTTTCACTTAGGAACTACAAAACTTTTTTGAGAAGCCCCTCATTAAACTTTCTTTTGCATCTCTTTGGTCAGACTTGGGCCACATTTTCCATTTCATGAAACTTAGATCAGTCAGGCCCACTTCTCCAGGTACATGTTAGTTCAGATTCCCATAAGACAGTATGGAAGTGGGGTAAGTATCTGAAAACAAAATCAGGTTTTTCAGGAGGGAAAGAAATAAATGGATGCAGCATAAGAAAACAATAATATTTTATATATGTATACTGTTTCCTGTTTTTGGAATACTCTTGGCTTGATTTTTGATGACACATTTCTATTCATTTTGCAAAATTTAGCTTAAATGTCTTCTCCCTTGTGTAACCTTTCCTGATTTCATGACACGTACTCCTTTTTCTGGGATTACCTAGGATATAGTGAATGCCTATAATAAATTATTTATATTTAAATGACATTATTTTTTGTCTTCCCATCTAGAAGCTCTCAGAAAGTACCAACTATATCAATCATCTTTACTTACTCAGCGTAGAACATAGTGCCTAAATTTAGAGGAAGAGACAAAAATCTTGAACTGGATTTTTTTCAAGATTCCTAGTAAATATTGTAATGTGTCAGTTTTAAGCATGAAAATCCCTAGGTTCTACATGCGGTTTTTATGCTTTTTGTATGATTGGCTTTAACATAAAGGATGATTTACTCAGCATGTAGTCACTCAGAACTTGTAAAAGAATCCCAGGGCCATATGGATGTAAAATATTTCAGTTATCTGGCATACATAATAACCTGACAGAGAAAATGTCAGACAAAATTACCCTTAAAAGGTTCTGAGTTCCCTATGGAAATCATGTAGCTCTACTTTAGCTCTTTTAAAAATTCTATGCCTGGCTTTGATGACATATTTATTACTAGATAAACATCTTATGCAGACTTTTACTGAGAGTCACTGACTATATCATCCAAATTCAGTCTGAATATAGATTATCTTTTCAGGTGACAATTCTAATAGAAATCTTTAGTTTTTAAATTTATTCTGAATAAAATTTCCTAAAAACATTTATTTTTAATTATGCATACTCTACCCTCAAAAAGACTTTGACATCTTTTGAGTTGGTCTTTAACCAAGAGATGAATATTTGACTTCAAAGATTATAATATATACATTATTTTAAGGAATAAAAAGTTATAAGTGGTGGCATCAGTGAAAATGGCAAAGTAAAGACCCCAGAAAGTTCACTTCTTTATGCAACAACAAAATAAACCTGGCAAAAGTGATCAGAATCAACTTTTAGAGAACTCTAGAAATTAATGAAAGGCTTGCAGCAACCTGGGGACCATTTAATCAAAAAAACTGGCTGAATTTTGGTTAAAACAGAGAGCTTTGTGGTGTTTTAACTTGCCTTAGTTCAATGTCCCACTCCTCAGCTCTGCAGCAGCCTTGAAAAATAACAGCTCACATTCTCAGTCTTGGAGGGAGCAGAGCACAGCTGGAGCTCTCTCAAAGCCTTATTCTGAGGAAGGAGTCATTATTTGCCCTGTTCTGTAAGTTCCCTGAAAGTTTCCACATGAAAGAACTGATTTTATTTGACTTTATCAGATTCACTCTGTGTTAAAATATTCTCCTACTGCGACGTTTGTTGAATGTTTTGACATTAAGCCCTTCAAGGCAGTGGGGCAAACAGTACACTAACCATAAAGGTTAAGCTGAGGGTGGGCTGTTCATAGGTGCCTTGGAAAGCTTCAAAATTCTTGGGAATCTAGAAGGCCATGTCCATGTGTAGGTTTGTGCACATGTTCAGGAAAGATCTGAGAAGGTTCTAAGCTCTTACTTTTGACTGACCTAAGTGCCCTTTATAAGCAGGAAGTAGAGGCCAAGAAAGAATTGTTAATTACCTGGTTGAGTGTGGAAAGCATATCCCAACATCCACCCAGAGCCCCTTGTCAAAGACTCAGAAACTCATTGGTTCTAGATATGTAAGGAAATCTCTGTCCAATTATTAACTGACTACTAAGCAAGCTGAGTACAGATGTTAGTGGCACACTTGACAAATATACAGTCTTTGCAGGATTGGTTCAGAAATGCCACTAAACAAACAGCAACAATTACAACAAGTAGCAACACAAACCAACCTTGGGCTAGGGATAATCTGACTTCCTGAGCTGCCACATTATACTGTTTAAAATGTCCAGTTTTCAACAAGATTATGAGACATGAAAAGAAATAAGAAAGTCTGATCCATAAACAGGGTCCCAGGATAGCCAAAACAATCTGGAAAATGAAGAACAAAGTTGGAAGACTCACACTTGTCAATTTTAAAGCCTGCTACAAAGCTATATAGTTACCATGACTGTCATAGTTACTATGGTTCCATGATAGTAATGGAATAGACATATAGATCAATGGAATGTAATTGAGAGTCCAGAAGTAAACTCATCAGTGTCTAATTGATTTTTGGCATGGGTGTTAATACCATTCAATGAGGAGAGAATAGCATTTCAGCCAATGGTACTGGGATATCCACATGCACAGGAATGAATTTGAACTACTATTTCACATTATATGCAAAAATTAATTCAAAATGGATCAAAGACTTAACTGTAAAAGCTATAATTATAAATCTATTAAAGGTAAATATAGGGGTAAACTTTATGATCCTGAATTGGCCAAAGCTTTCTTAGATTTGACAGCAATAACACAAGCAACCAAATAAACTATAGGTACATTAGACTTTAATAACAAATAATAGTTTTGCATGTTAAAAGACATTATCAAGAAAGTGAAAAGACAATCCAAAGAATGGGAGAAAGTATTTGCAAATCATATATCTGATAAGGGTTTAATAGCCAGTTATATAAAGACCTCTTACAACTTAAGAAAAAGACAAATAACCGGAGTATAAAATGGGCAAAGGATTTGAATAAACATTTCTCCAAAGAAGATATACAAATGTCCAATAAGCACATGAGAAGACACTCAACATCAGTAGTCACTAGGGTAATGGAAATCAAAACAACAATGAGATACCACTTCATACCCACCAGTATGGCTATAAATTTTTTAAAAAGTAAAATAACAAATGTTGGTGAGAAAGCAGAGAAATTGGAGCCCTCATTATTGCTGGTGGAATGTACAATGGTGCAAACTGTGGAAAATAGTTTGGAAATTCCTCAAAAGGTTAGCATTACCATATGACACAGCAACTCCACTCTTAAGTATATATCCAAACAAATTAGAAACAGATGTTCAAACAAAAACTTACACGCAAATATTTATAGCAGGGCTTCCCTGGTGGCGCAGTGGTTGAGAATCTACCTGCTAATGCAGGGGACATGGGTTCGAGCCCTTGTCTGGGAGGATCCCACATGCCGCGGAGCAACTAGGCCTGTGAGCCACAACTACTGAGCCTGCGCGTCTGGAGTCTGTGCTCCGCAACAAGAGAGGCCGCAATAGTGAGAGGCCCACACACCGCGAAGAAGAGTGGCCCCCGCTTGCCACAACTAGAGAAAGTCCTCGCACAGAAACGAAGACCCAACACAGCAAAAATAAATAAATAAATTACAAATGTTTATAGCAGCATTATTCATAATTACCAAAAAGTGGAGAAACAATCTAATCCAAATGTCCATCACCTGATTAATAGATAAACAAATGTGATACATCTGTACAATGAAATATTATTCAGCCATAAAAAGGAATGAAGTGTTCATACATGGTAAAACATGAATGAACCTTATAAATATTATGCTGGATGAAAGAAGCCAGTCATAAAGGGCCATGTATCATATGATTCTATTTACATGAAATGTACAGAATAGCAAATCCATAGAGATAGAAATTAGATCAGTGGTTGTCAGGGGTTAGTAGCAGAGGAATGGGAAGTGACTACTAATGGGTACAGGGTTCCTTTCTAGAGTAATGAAAATGTTCAGAAATTAGATGGTGGAGATGTTTCATCTTGTGAATGTATTAAAAAACAGTGAATTGTACACTTTCAAATGGTGAATTTTATGGTATGTGTATTATGCCCCAATAAATTTTTTTCTAGTGATAAAGACTTTTGTCTTTCAGAAATAGCTATATATATGTGTGTGTGTATATATGTATTTGTGTGTGTATATATATGAATGTTCTTTCTGCCCTCTTTGACAATGGAATCTAATACTATAATATATGCCCTTGGCAACATCATCAAACGTCTTGCTGTAGGTTAATTTTCCGAAATATATCTGTTCAATGATCAGTTCACCAATGTCCCAATAACAAGCAGAAAAATTGTAGACAAAGAACTACACTCAGATTGAAGATGGTTAATCATGATTTTGCCTCCAGAGAGGAGTATTCAGATTCAGATACAGTATATAAAAATAGAGAAAATGGTAACATGCTTCCAAGGTAACATGCTTCCATCCATTCACATGATGAAAAGCATTAAAGCATTAAATATCTGAGAAAGGTTTAGAGTCTAAAGTGTAAAATATGTGTAAAATTAAAGTTGAATCAAGCTGGTTTGAAAAATCCCCAGCTAAGTTTTTTTGGATTATATGGAAGTACTTGTGAAAAAAAGTCAACCATAATTCAAAGACTTGGTTTTTCAGTAATTTGTTAGCCAAATTGGTGCGCAGAGGAGAGTTAACTTGTGTCTGTAACACAAGACACACTTAAGACTGAGATTTGAGTCCTAATTGAGTAAATTTCTGGAAAAAAGGAGGGGAGTATTCAGATACCAGATGAATAAAGTGGATCATTCGGGATCAAAACCTAGAGAGCACCATACCCAGTGTAACTGTTGCTATTGCATTTCCTTATGGTTGTTTTGTGTACGTATAAAGGAACTTCATAAATGTTAAAACTAAGAATAAGCCACTTAAAGTGGAGAATACTCCATAACAAGTAGAAGGACATACATTCTGCGAGTTATAGGAAGCATGGGGACAGATAATGAAAGAGGTGTGGACTGTGGTTTTTAAATGAACACTTATTTAGGCAAGTGGGCTTATTAATATTTACATAACAGTGGAAGATCATTAATTGTCCCATTCAAAGCAGCAGTTATCCCTTTGTTTCTAAACAGCTGCATTCTGCCTTGTTCTGAGAGCCTTTTGAGGCACTTCAGTTCTGTTTGTTATGCTGCGGGAAGAAGTGTGGCAGCATATATAAACTCCAGAGGTCCACAACCTCAAATGGGGAGCAGCTGCTACGTAGATAAAAGTGTTTGTAGAACTTTTTGTCTAGGAGCCAGGGGGTTGGAGGGATTATGTCTCTGGCAGAAGGGTGGCAATGTAATGCAGGGATATACACCATGGCATAAAGTAAGTCAAGATTCACTGTTCTCTTGGTTTCAGTGAATCAATAGAATTAGGCTAAATGGGCCACTTCCTCCTCCTAAAGGATGTAGAGCTGTTGAAAGCCTTAAGGTGCTTAAAAATGTAATGTTTTATGATGAGCAAGTCTAGAAGAAAGAAAGATGCTATAAAATATCTTTAGCAGATTTTCAGTTAAAATGATAGTGGAAGGACTTCTCTGGTGGCGCAGTGGTTGAGAGTCCACCTGCCATGCAGGGGACACGGGTTCGTGCCCCGGTTCAGGAAGATCCCACATGCCGCGGAGCGGCTAGGCCCGTGAGCCATGGCCGCTGAGCCTGCGAGTCTGGAGCCTGTGCTCTGCAATGGGAGAGGCCACAACAGTGAGAGGCTCGCATAACGCAAAAAAAAAAAAAAAAAAAAAAAAAAAAAAAAAAAATTGATAGTGGTGTCATTATTTCTCAATACAATTTTATTAAATACTTAGAAATAAAACACACACAAGGGAACTGAATTATTTTTTTTCAATGTCATTTAGCCATAACACCTGAATAGGATGCAAAACATGTAGTGTAAAAAGACTCTTATTAATACCTGATTTTGTAATAACAAGAATCTTTTAAATTCTTTTTTTTTTAAGTTTCATGTTTTATTACATTTAATGGCATTTTTCCTGCTTTTTGAATAAGGGGCCCCACATTTTCATTTTGCACTGAGGCCAGCAAATCGTGTAGCTGGCTCTGCCTATAAAGCAAGAATCTTTTAAATTCTTCTAACTAACGAATGACCCCTTTTAACTAAGTTTTGTAGGCATTTTGGAAGAATGACTCTAGAGTAGTCCTTCCTCAAGGGCATGATCTTTATATCCAAGGCATGGCCTTTCTTGTCTCAGTTGAATGCATGGTTTGTGAACAAGGTTGGCCCATTACACAACACTAATGATCAGAGGGTCAAATCAGATGCGCAAGAAAAGAGGTCTCACAAAGTATCAAAATTTGCTAGTGTGAGAAATAGATAAAACATGGAGATATCTGGGATCATAGCAGAGTTTCTTGGATCCATTTTCCTACATTAGAATTGCTCTGGCCTGGATTTAACATATGAGGTCTCTCCACAATATATTATGCGGGACATCACTTACCTAAAAGGGAGCACTTTCAGTCACTAAATAATCTTTTTATAGTTATGTATTTTATGTGACATTTACCAAAAGCCAGGACTCAGGTACATTTCGCTTTAAGTATTCCATAGATAAGGGCACTTCTACTAGTCCATACAATTAGTGTGTCTTCCAGGAGTTTTCTGTTATTAGTCTGTTTACCAGGGATCTGTCTGAGTTGTATTTCTTTCTTACCCAGGTGTCTTCCAATGAAGGGAGAGAATAAATTGCAGTCTTGTTCTTATTTTTCCCAGTCTAAACTCTTATCTTGGCCAATATCTCCTTGCTTCATATTTCTCAGGTTTATTTTAATAATTTTTACACCATTTTTCTGAAACATTTTGTGCAAAATAATAACCTTATAAACATTCCATTGAACACTAGTATTTAAACTATCTAACTTACTCCTAATGTGGAGTAAGAATTCCAACTTAATTATTCTTTTGCTTTCATCATCTGTAGTTATTCAAACTTTTTAGTATGTGTTGATGTAGATATTTAACTGTATGTGTAATTTTTCTAGGAATGCCATGGTGATATTTATACCTTCCTTAAATGCATTCCATCTTTATGTACATTTGGTATATGAAAAGGAGCAAGTCAAGCTCTGATATATCGACCATGCAGCAGCAATCCATTTCCTATCACTACTGTCTTAGCAACATATCATCATAAATTATGACTTGATAAATTTCAGAAACTCTGCTCTTCACCATCCTGTATGATTCACTGGTAATTTCTCTTGGGTCATCTGGAAAAATATTCATAATAATAAATATAGCCTATAAAATATTTGTCCAATGATTACTGTATTTGGCTATCAGTAAATTGAGTTATTGAATGTTATTGAAATCATTAAGTTATTACTTTTCTCTGAGGAAAACAGGTATCTTTGGGGGGAGAGGTTGTTTGTTTTTCCCAGCTTAGCCAATAATCAGTACCAGATCTGAGATAGAGCAAAAAGTATTGTTCTCTTGCTCTGGAACATTCTCATAGAAATAGTGTGAGTTTGGCCTTCCCTGGTGGCGCAGTGGTTGAGAGTCCGCCTGCAGATACAAGGGACGCGGGTTCGTGCCCCGGTCTGGGAAGATCCCACATGCCGCCGCGGAGCGGCTGGGCCCATGAGCCATGGCCGCTGAGCCTGTGCGTCCAGAGCCTGTGCTCTGCAGTGGGAGAGGCCACAACAGTGAGAGGCCCGTGTACTGCAAAAAAAAAGAAAGAAATAGTGTGAGTTCGTTTTGCCCAGGAAATTTGATCCACTTATAAGCGCCTCTTCTGTTTTCTATAGTATCAGCATATTTTCAATTGAGCCACAAAGTTCTCTTTTGGTCAGGTTGCATAGCTTAACATAATACTTAACAATAGGATTTACAGTTATAGCAGACTCACTATCATTTCTCTTTGGCCTCACCACTGGGCTGATATTAAATCTGGCAGGGGAAAATTCAGAAGATGATTTCTCACTGCTTGCTGATGGAATAAATTCAGCATTGTCCTAATTTGGTGAAAAGAGTAACATTTTGGCACATCCTGAAATACATTATGATTATTTGATATCAAATTTTATGATATGAATATTGTGTCTTAACCATTTATATCACCTTCGTTGGGTATACCGTAACAAAGCCAAAGATTTTGTGAATCTTCAGAATAAAGACATGAATTTCCTCCTCTCTAGTCCCTTTATTTCTACTACTTACTTTTAGAAATCATATTGGTGGAGTCTCTATCTTACTTCTCTTCATATTCAACCTAATGACAGTTTTTTAAACAATGAAGCCAAACCTTCGGATCTTTTTTATCACCAGTTTTAATAACTAGTTTTAAAGTTGCCCATTCCAATTTTCAGTGAGACCACTGCTCTGATAATGAATGGTAGGTTTGTGTAGTGTATTTCCCTGCCCATTTATATAAATTGATAGCAGTTAACTATGTATTGTCATCAAAAGTGATATATGCAATTAGACAATATTCTCTGAGATTGCTTCTGTACACACGGTACGGAAAGCCTAGATTAGAGTGTTAATCCTAGCTAACACTTTGCAGTCATTTGAACCTACCAATAGAGGGCCAACAAAATTCACTTGCCAGATATGCCAGTTCCCTTGACCATGGTAAATTCATCCCATGGCCATTTTCAAGCAATTATTTTTTCATTGACCCTGGGAAAGTTCTTTGTCACATTAGTTGTTCCCTCTCTTTTCCCATTAGTGCATAAACTAAAGCACTCACATGCTTGCTTATTTCATGAACTCAGGTAGTTAAGTAACTCTGGGGATGTGACTTTCACAGATTTGATGAACTCAGGTAGCTAAGGTAACTCTAGAGATGTGACTATCACAGTATATATCATAGCATCAAGGGCACTAAATTAGGTATATCCATCCATCTGGTCATAGTGTAGGGTAGGGTCTACTGTGTTCATGATATTCTTGCTGCTTAGGAAGGAATATTCCATTAGAGTTGACAATAGATGGGACTTAACTGTCTCAGGTTAAGTCTGCCAAACTCCTTATTTCACTCATTTTAGCATGTTTGTTGTCATACCATCAGAAGCATCTGCTCACAAAAGTTTGTTGTCATTTATTAGTCTCTAAAGTTTGTGATGGTCTCTTTAATCATTAATTCTCAGAACTTGTACCAATAATGATTAATCAAGTTTCTGTTGATCTGTTTTGTAAGTCTCTTAACAGTTATCAGTATACTCTCAGGATTCCATGGGTATTTGGCTGGGGCTACCACAAACTGTATAGTTTTTTGGTATTGCTTTTTTTTTTTTTTAATTAATCAATGGTCTTGAGTTACTTTGTGAGTGAAAATCACATCTGCCTAGCTATCCACTGAAGCATGAAGACTTTCCAGAAATAGGAAAAAACTGCCTTTACTGTTATTTTTGTCACTGCTTCAGCTTCCTACTTCTTTGGTTTAGGTTTTATGAGGGCTGCTAGCAAAAGACAGGTAATAGAAATTTTCACTAATTTTCCTTCTGCCTAACACACTCTAACTATCCAGTAAGCTGGTCTCATGTTTCTAGGTCAGTTTCCTCAAAATCCCATTGGAAAGACTTGTCCCCATATTCTGCCTCTTTAAACAAAGATTTTGCTGCTTTAAACAAAGAATTTTTCTACTTTAAATAAAGATTAGCTAGATAGCCATCTTGGCATCAAATCCTCATTTTTAAATCCTTTATTTTTCTTTATCAAAAATGCCTAGCCATTATGATTCCTGGGACTAAAAGAAAATTCTGCTTCCAGTGCCAACTGGAGTTAATATGAAGACTGGATTGTCGAATCATATTCACATGGATCAGAGATCTTATCCAGTGTTAAACTCTAATCATTTCAAGGATACAGGTACTTGAAAAAACAGGGTAGAGATATCCAGGACCACCAATGCTGTTCTTTAGGGTCTTTCTTGATGCATTCTGGCACAGATTTAATATATGAGGACTCTAAATTACACATGAAGAACAAAGGAGAACTAATTTGGTCATAAAACATCCCCATTTTATTCACTGATAATTAACAAACCTTAAATAACATTATTCCAAGAAGTCATTTTCCATAAATCCATAGATTTCAGGGTTAAATTTTATGAACTATCCTAGTTCATTCGAAGTACCTTGTGCTAAATACATTCTATAGATAAGGACTTTTCTACTCCTTGTTTCCCAGGCAATAGTATTATTAGTGTATTTGTAAGGGGATTTCACTGAGTCATCTTTCCTTCTCTACTGCAATGTTTTATGATCAAGAAAAAGAACTTTCTCATTCCCAAACTGAAATCTCAACATCTCCCAGCACCATACAAGCCATACTATTTCTCTTATTTTCTCAACCTGTTAGTAGCTTCTCTCTGACTGGCCTATGGTCAGATTTTCCTGACACATGGAATATTCTTTTTTAGCTATAGATTCATGTTTTCTTTCATTTCTGGGATATTTTCTTTGATTATAACTGTAAATATTTTTCATCATCAATATGATTATCTCATACTAAGAATTATGAGTACATTGGCTTTTCTTTCCTTGACATCTTTTATGTATCATAGTTATCTTTCAAATTATTCCAGATTAGACATGTGAATTTAACTTTTTATTCCTTTTTCTTTCATTTCTATCCACTGTTTACCTTACTTCAGTTTTCAGCAATGTTTGTTCTCCTTAATTCTCCTTTCAATTTAACTTTCATTTCTATAGTGGTTTTACTTTTTCTTCCTCTTCTTTACTGAGCTGTCAGTTTATTTATTAATCATTTATTTAACAAAGATTATAATGTCTGCATTATTAGTATGCATTTTGCAGAATTAATTTATATAACAGATTTGAAACAACTTTCAAAACTAGTGATACTAAATGTTTGGATTCTATAAAGTCAATAGGAATTGAAAAAAGCACTTACATAAATAAATCTTTAATGTAATTTTTTTTAAGTTTTGAAAAACTAAAGGTAAAAACCATAATAGATTTTTGCTCATAGGATTTTCTTTGAACTGATATCAGACATGATTAAATTACCTTAAATTTAGTTATAAACTCTATATAGGGTAAGTTGGTACATTTTATTCGGCAGTCTTAAAACAGATGAACCCACATTTATTTAATCTATTTAAGGAGTTATCTTATGGAAGTAAGACGAAATGCACAGTGGAGTTAAGTGATTTAATCGAAATGATTCAGTAAGTTCACAGAAGAGCAAATATCATAGATGTTGAGTATTGGATCTAATTTTTTAAAGCTAATAATTAGTCATTAATATCTGCAAGTGTCACAAAAAAAAAGTGAGAGAAATTCTGTGTAATATAATAACCTGGACAGTACAGTAAATTGTAAATCTAGTCATTTCCTGCACTACATTTAAAACTGCTGATTACATACAGGATTTGAATAAGCTAGTCTAGTGGTTTGGATACACTCAAATAAATACCAGACTATAAACGTTATAACTTCTAAACCTACTTTAGACTGCCTATTAAGAACTGTAGGTTTCAAATTTATTGTAACAATATAAAATGTCTTTAACTTAAATGCAAAATATAAACAAAAATAAATATTTCATTTTTTTCCTTAAAAACCCCTAAGAGGGAGTTGCGAGCTAACATTCTTAATAGACTAGAATGTAGTGGGAGACATAGTTTTAGGGTAAAGAAATATTGAAAAGCAGTAAACTTCTTGAGGAAAAGTTTAATTTTAGAAAAATCAGAAGAGGTTAATTAAAATGAAAATGTTTAGTAAAATGATAAAGTTTTATGGTGTTGTTAAATAGTACATTTTCTAATACACAAAGGTATCTTAAATTTTTTTGATGGGATATACTCCATAATGCTATTTATGTCAGTATTTGCAAACTAGTTTGATTTCCTGCAAAATTGAAGTACAGAAAAGTTTTTATTGAAAGATTATTGGAAGAAGTCAGGTTCAATTCTGTATTTTGTGTATGGTTTATTTGAAAATGCTACTAGTTAAATGATAAACATTTCCTAAGGTTAAAGTTATGCTCAATAGTAAAGTAAAATGAAAGCTCAAACCTCATGAAAAAAAAAGTTTTCACTAAATATATTTTAGATCATTTGATTTAGAACTACAGCTTGTGATACTGAGATTTCTATGTGTGTGTGTGTGTGTGTGTGTGTGAGAGAGAGAGAGAGAGAGAGAGAGAGCGAGAGAGAGAGAGAGAGACAGAGAGATACTTTTACACTCAGGGCCTTTTCATTAAATAAATAATCTTCCTATAAAATTTTTGCAGTGATACATCACTTGTCTTCTTAGGCACATTCAACAAACAGAGAGACTTGTATGCTCCACGTGAGACCTTTAAATGCTTCAAACATTTTATAAACCTTAGTAGGACTGGTAACCAGGGGAAATAAAAGATATTTTGATATTAGGAGGGCTGTCAAGAGAGCGATTCAATGTTTACTGTTTCATCTTAAAGGGAAAAGGACTGGCTGCTTCAGAAATGATAAGTAGCAATTCCTTAAATAGCAGATCATAAAGATCAGGTCATCCTTTATCGTTTTCTCAGTAGCCTTGCCTGCCTACCTCAGTCCAACTGCAAGACCACGTTTTGAAGGAGAAGGCAATGAAATCTGCATGCAATTTGTACTTACAGAGGTTATCATTAACATTTTTGGAGTGTTACCTAAGGCTTTAACTTAAAAACTGTATGCTTTAAAATATATTATGTGTTAAATAAATGGCATATTTAAACAGCCTCAGAATCTACTATTTACTGCTGGATCTGATCTCAGGTGGCCTCGGCCTGCAGCAGCTTGAAGCAGGGTTTCAGTTCCTGGCCAGTGATTGAGGTTGGGTCGCGGCGGTGAAAGCACCAAATCCTAGCCACTAGACAAGTGGTCAGTGACAAGGCCCTGGCCCTATGGCTTTGCAGAAAAAGAATTCCCACAAAGACAGAAAGTAGTGAAACAAGTAAAGTATTTATTAGGAGAAAAAAGAAAACAGTACGTGTGGATAGACACACAGGTGGGCTCAGAGAGAGAATTGCACCCTTGTGGCAGTTGGAGTAACTTTTATGGGGCATTTCTTTCAGGTTTCTTCTGGCCAATCATTTTGATTTTCCTGGTTCAAAGTCCGTATCCGGTATAGCTCAGGATTTTCCCACGTGTGCACACGCATCTCTTAGCCAAGATGGATTCTACCGAAGAGGCCTATGGGTAGTGAGCATTAGTTGCCATCACTTGGCATCACTCCCCTTTTGACCTCCAAGGTGCCTTTCTGTGCATGTGTAGTCGGGGAGGTCTCCTGACTTCAAGAATGAGGAATGTGTGGTCTCTTATCTTCTGTCTGGGCAGGGCCCAGCCTCCTCTCTCAATTGTCTGGTTATTTCTGTCTCAGAGTATCCATCCACAAGGAACCACTCAAACCATTTGCCCTTGGGGCCCATCTGTCTCCAGCCTCAGATCTACTCAGTACCTACATATCTTGCTGATTAAATTTGGTATGGAGCCCTGTGATATGGGTCAGGGAATAATTGTCCTGTTACCCAAAATGATTTTGGGACCTGTACTAGTTTGCTAGGGTTGTCATAACAAAAGACCACAGAGAGGGTGACTTAAACAACAGAAATTTATTTTGTCACTGTTCTGAAGGCCAGAAGTCTGGGATCAAAGTATTAGCAAGGTTGAATTCTAGGGCCACTCTTTGCCTCCTAGATGGCTGACTTCTCCTCGTGTCTTTACATGGTCTTCCCTCTGTGTGTGTTGGTGTTCTAATCTTCTCTTCTTATAAGGACACCAGTCATATTGGATTAGGTCCCTCACATATGACTTCATTTTATCTTAATTACCTCTTTAAAGGTTCTGTCTCCAAATACAGTCACATTCTGAGGTACTAGGGATTAGGATTTCAACGTATGAATTTTGGAGACATATAATTCAGTCCATAAAAGGTCCCAATTTTAATTCAAATGTGTTCAGGAGTCTTTGAAAATTACATGAGATTACTGGATCAATGTCTTCTAATAGGTTGTAAATGATTTTGTCATTGACTATTATATTAGGTTTGTTCAGAGAAATAGAATCAATAGGTTGTGTGTATATATATATATGCATTTATTTATTTAAAAATATGTACATAAATATATTAAAATCCATAAATATGAATTCATATATCTATTAAAATATAAATGCTTATATTTATTTATATTTATTATTTAAAATATATTATAATTAAATATATATCTATATTTTTAAATACATTTTTTTTTAAATTAAGGGTACTTTAATTAATTAATTAATTTATTTATTTTTGGCTGTGTTGGGTCTTCGTTTCTGTGCGAGGGCTTTCTCTAGTTGTGGCAAGCGGGGGCCACTCTTCATCGCGGTGCACGGGCCTCTCACTATCGCGGCCTCTCTTGTTGCGGAGCACAGGCTCCAGACGCGCAGGCTCAGTAGTTGTGGCTCACGGGTCTAGTTGCTCCACGGCATGTGGGACCTTCCCAGACCAGGTCTCGAACCCATGTCCCCTGCATTAGTAGGCAGATTCTCAACCACTGCGCTACCAGGGAAGCCCTAAATAAATATATTTTAAGGAATTGTCTCAGGTGTTTATGGAGACTGGCAAGTCCAAAATATGTAAGGTAGGCCAGCACAGCGGTGAGAGGCCCGCGTACTGCAAAAAATAAATAAAAGTGAATATATAATAGAGCACTGTGCAATATACATAAGCATCTTAGTATTCTTAGAAAGTAATGAGACCTGTAGCTCAGTAATGTTTCAAACATTACAACTCTTTTTTTTTTTTTTTTTTTTTTGCGGTATGTGGGCCTCTCACTGTTGTGGCCTCTCCCTTTGTGGAGCACAGGCTCCGGACGCGCAGGCTCAGCGGCCATGGCTCACGGGCCCAGCTGCTCTGTGGCATGTGGGATCTTCCCGGACCGGGGCAAGAACCCGTGTCCCCTGCATCGGCAGGCGGACTCTCAACCACTGCACCACCAGGGAAGCCCCAAAGAATCTTCTTGTTTATGCCATTATGTTCCCCCAAATCTAAACTTCTATCAAGTCTTTCTTGCCATTAAGAGTTATGCACAATATGCTTCCTATAATATTTTTATACTTTTTTGTGCCACTCTCCAAGTGAAGGTATGACATAGTAGTCTTTGTTCTGATTGATTTTCAAGTATAATGCTCCTCATGGCTTCTGATCTTTTATTGCTTATAGAGCAGAGGATGAGATAATCATGCAGTGGGAAAAGGGAAAGAAAGAAGCTAAGAATTCCCATATATTAATGTTGTATCCTTCCATATTGATGTAAACTTCAAATAAATTTTGAATTTATTTTAGCTTTCCTTTCAGAGGTCTATTTGCATTTACTCTCTTTTGCCTTTGGGAGGACCATAGTGGAAAAGTTGAGAATCTCAAGACAATTTCTTGTCACAAGTATCAATAGAAGAAGTCATATACATTCTCATTTTACATAGGAGGACACTGAGATTCTAAGTAGTTTTAAAACTTATCCAACTGTATGTCATTAATACAGCCAAAAGTTGAACCCAACTCTATCAGACTTTTAAGACCATGTTTTTGTTTTGTTTGGCCAAACAACACTTATACTGGGAAAGGCAACAAGGCCTTAAGGCAGAGAAAATAAGCCCAAGCCTCATTTTAATTTTCTTCTTATTTCAGACAGAAATTATGTTTTCTCTGTTTTTGAGTATCTGTTTGTGTTTGTGTGCATGTGTGTGCGTGTGTGTGTAGCAAGAGAAGTGGAAAGAGTAAAATAAATAGAAAATTTCACCATGAAGACATCTTTTAGTGAAATGAAGGTGTGTTTGGTGATGTCAAGGGGAAGATCAAAGGATTTTCTAAATTGAGAGCCAGTAAAATTATAATCAGAGTGAAGACTTGAGGGAATACCTCAGTGCTTCATTTTTCATAAACAAACAGGGAATATTTGAAAATAAATTACAAACTAGAATCGTTACTCATTTTTTGTTGCCTTGAGTGGTATTTTACAAATTCAAACTATGCAATTAATTCAATAACCTTGTGATAATTTTTTAAAATGAATTGAAACTGTTCAGTATTTTGTGTTGTCAACTAGTCATTAAGCTGAGTATTTTAAATTATGAAGACAAGGCATAGGTGAGGTTCAGAAGACTAGAGATATATAAGTTATGATAGTGAAAAGATTCATCTAATCTTATAACTTAAGTATGAAGCTTTTAGTTTCCTTAGAAATACGTTTCTGTTGGCACATAAATATTAAGGAAGATTGGGAAATTCATAATAATGATTTAAAAAATCCATCTGCTGCAGAAATCCTGTATGAGGTTAATCACAAATAAAGGCTGAAAGTTTTGAGCACAATTATTCTGTCAATACTTTGGCACAATTATTATAAATATCTCAAAGTAGTTAGTTTAACTGAATAGTAAATTATCTGGCATCTTCCACTTGCCAAGGTTGAGTGATAGCTTTTAGCTCCAATTACAATATATCTTTTATGGTATAAGAAAATACTTGCCAAACTACCTATCCATAATTAAAATAATTGGCAAAATAAAAATGTGATTTGGGGTGTTTACATGTTTCTCCATCCATTCATAAATTCATGAAGTTCCTTAAGTAACAGTACATTCTGAAAACTTACTTGCTGAGTGATTATAGGAAGATGTGCCTATAGATGTATTATAGAGCAAAACAACTCTCAGGAATTATTCAGGAATAAATCACTCTGGATTGACATACTTTATAGATAACACAAATACATAGTGTTTTAGAGCAATGGTTTCCAGGTATTTGGCATATGTTAGTCCAGTTGCCAATAACATTAGAATTCTTAGCCTCCCTTAAGTTTTCAAATCTCCTAGTGCTTCTGGGTCACCTGCAGCGGGTCATATTGGTTACCCTAGGTCTCATTCCTAAGCTGACATAGTACTTTGAGAAGCCTCTTAAGAGAGCTTGCCTTCTCTAGGTGTACTTAATCTCTTTGAACTATTGGAATAAATAATCGTCCCTCTTCTCCAATTAAAACATCTGTATTTGAATTGATCTCTTATTTCCTCTAAGAGTTTTCTTGGAGGTGCATTATTCTTACTCTCTAAGTTTCTTCAACTACTATCAGAAGTCTCTCTTTTATTATTCATCATGATATGAACATTTATTACTATACTGAGTTGTATAGCCCCTAATCCAGACTCTTCTTCCACCTACCTCTCTTCTCTCACCCTCAAATACTTCCATGGTCATCTTTGGAACCCATGATTTCTCATCACCAACCAGCCCTATTTCCTGAACTGTTCTATTAATAGTCCCTTCACCAGTGTGCTCTAGTTAAAATATTACTATATCCCGAAGATATTGCTCCACTGCAATTATTTCAAGGGGTATTTGCTTTTTTTCACTCACAGCACAATTATTCCAAAACATAATTTAGTGGTAGTAAAAATCTTTGTTCTTCATTATTGCTTTTGAGTAATTTTTCCTCAATACTTCTAAAATCCCAGCTGTCTTCTGAAAAGTATATATTCAGATTTTTTTTATTATCCTTCCTTGTCATCATTTACAGATGTCTTCCTGGTGACTTCCTTCCTGTGTTGGGGTTCTCTAGAGAAACAGAACCAATGAAGATATATTATAAGAAATTGACTTCTGTGATTATAAAGGCTGAGAAGTCCTTCAGATCTGCAGTAGGCAAGCTGGAGATCCAGGAGAACTGATGGGGGAAGTTCCAGTCTGAAAGCTGGCATGTTTGGGAACCAAGGAGAATTGATTTTTCTATTTGAGTCCAAAGAAAGGAAAATACTGATGTTCCATCTCAAGTAGTCAAACAAGAGGAGTTTCATCTTAGCCTTTAAAATTTTTTTTTTCCTATTCCATTCAATTGATTAGATAAATCCCACCCACAATAGGGAGGACAATCTTCTTTACTCAGTCTACCAGTTCAAATGTTAATCTTATCTAGAATGCTCTCACAGACACATGTAGAAAAATATTTGACCAAATTTCTGGGCACCCTGTGGCCCAGTCAAATTGCCACATAGAATTAAGGATCATACTCTCCTAACTAAAAATTTTAGATCTGGATCACCCTTTTTCTAACATTTCCTCTCATCATTCTATGTGATCAGTCTAGGTGATTATTCAACCACCCCATAGATATATTGTTAGCATCCTAGATTCTCATTTACTTAATCTCCTTAATTACAATAATTTTCTATCCATCCCACTTTAACACTTTCTGGACACGTTCATACCTAAATCCTAAGGATTAGACTTCTATGTTCAAAATCTTAAGCGTTAGGGCAATGTTCCTCAAACTTTAATGTGTATAATCATCACCTGGGAACCTGATGAAAATGTAGCCCAATTTAGTAAGTTTGGAGTGGGGTCTTCCAGTGTGCAGTTCTAACAAGATCTTAGGTGGCACCAATGCTGCGACTCCATAGTTTGAGAAGCATGGTGTCTGGGTAACTACTAGCAGTTGACTTGATAAAAGAACCACAACTGCCAGTGCTTAAAAGAAGTTTTTGGTTTTCTGTCACATAACAATTAAGAGATAGATGATCTAGTTTGGAGGGACAGCTGTGCCCATTAGGTCACTCAGGGACCCAGGTTTTTCCATGGTGCCATTATACCATTCTCTGCAGGGGTGTCCTCATCCTCAAGATGGAAGCTGAATTTCACATGTCTGCATTATAGACTACAAGAGTTTATTTTTTGAGATGGACAGGGTAGAGTCCAGGTAGGTAGTTTTCTTTTACAGAGATGATCTAGAGGTAGCACTCATCAATTCTGTAGGCACAGATAGCTTCAGAGAGGGCTGGGAAGTACAGAATGTAGTTTGGTATATATGTGCCTGGGGTGAGTCTACTGCTACAAGAAAGAAGGAGACAATAGAATTGGGGGAACTGTGGGTAGTCCCTACCACTTTGCTGTGGTGGTTAACTTTACGTGTCAACTTGACTGCCCAATTAGCTAGTACAGTAAGTCCCCTATATACAAACCTTCAAGTTGCGAACTTTCAAAGATGTGAACATGCCTTCTCATGCCCAATCACTTAAGGTGTGAGTGAAATTGCAGCTTGCCCTCCATCTCCTATTGCTGACAATCCTTCAGCTCTACCATCTCCTACCTCCTCTCTCTCCTCCAGTCAGTAATTCTTCTTGCCTGCTCACTCGATGCCAGCCCCCATATGCCAGCTGTTGTACTTACTACTGTACTTTTCAAGGTACTGTAGTGTAAGATTAAAAATGTTTTTTATTTGTTTTTTATGTAGCATTTGTGTGAAAAGTATTATAAACCTATTACAGTATAGTACTATATAGCCGATTGTGTTAGTTGGGTACCTAGGCTAACTTTGTTGGACGTACGAACGAATTGGACTTACGAACGTGCTCTAGGAACGGAACTCGTTCATATGTAGGGGACTTAACTGTAAAACATTATTTTGGGTGTGTCTGAGAGGGTTTTTCTGGGATAGATTAGCATTTAATTTGGTAGACCAAGTGAAAAAGATCTGCCCTCACTGATATGAGTGGGCATCATCTAATCCATTGAGGGCCCAAACAGAGCAAAAGATGAATGTAGGGCAAATCCTTTCTCTCTTCTTGAGCTGGGACAGCCATCTTCTTCTACTCTAGGACATTGGAGGTCCAGACTTCAGGGCTTAACCCATGGTTCCCCTGGTTCTCACACCTACAGACTCAAACTGAATTATACCACAACCTTTCCTGGTTCTCCAGCTTGCAGACAGTAGATTGTGGGACTTCTCAGTCTCCACAACTGTGTGAGCCAATTCCTAGGATAAATCTCTTACCTATGTCTTTATATATATATATCTATATCTAAATCTATAAAGTCAGGTATCCTATCTGAGGGTTCTGCAAACAACTGCAGATCAAAAATATCTTTTAAAAAATTCCAGAAAGTTCCAAAAAGCAAAACTTGAATTTGCTGTGCTCTAGCAACTATTTACATAGTATTTACACTGTATTAGTTATCATAAGTAATCTAGAGATGATTTAAAGTATAGAGAAGGATGTGTGTAGATTATATGGAAATACTACACCATTTTATATAAGGAACTTAAGTATCCACAGATTTTGGTATCTGTGGTAGGTCCTGGAACCAATCCCCTGTGGATATCAAGAAATGACTGTACCTCTATCTCTATCTATCTATCTATCTATCTATCTATCAGTCATCTATTGGTTCCATTTTTCTGGAGAATCCTGACTAATACAATCACCAATAAGACTACTACCTCTGTTTATGGATGTTCTAATTAGGCCATATGTAACTTCGGAGTGGTGAAAGTGTCTCCTACATGTTCAATAAATAAACATGAAGCCTTTGAAAATTAACAAAAAACAGTACTACCTCTGAAACCTTGAATTCAACCAGTCTGTGCTGTCTAGCACCTCCCATTTTTCTAGCCAGCTTATTATGGCTCCAGCAATTCTCAGACCTCCCATCTATTGTCCCCACTACTTTTTCATTGTCAATCACCAGACCTCTGCAAGAGCTCCTAGATTTCCTTCTTTGCCATCATTTATTCTATAGTTCGGCATTATAATTGCTCTCTGTAATGCTCTTAATGCCTTTTTCTCTTCTTCCACTCTCAGTATTATTTGAAAAAATTGCAAACCAGGCCATTTACGACACAGTTGAATTATTAGCTCATCAGAGAGGTCTTACCTGACCACTCAATCTGAGATAGCCCTCCCTCCCATGCATGGTTGATTCCCTAATTCTGATTTTATTTTTTTCATAATACTTACCACTACTATGAGTTGAGCTATATGTTTATGTATTTGTTTGTTTTCTGTCTCCTTCATTAGAGCTGCTGTCTCCTTCATTAGAGATTTCATTCTGTTCACTGATATTCCTCCAGGGTGAAAAATTACCTGGCCTAGAATAATGCTTGATAAATATTTTTTGAATGAATGAATTAGTAACACTGGGTAGGAGGTAAGAAGGTGATTTTATTCAGTCACTTCAATTTTATGCTGATATGTAATGTGTGTGTATATGTTTATATATATATATATAAATATATATATATCTTCCCATTAATACCCATAATCAAAGAATAGAAGTAAACAGAACCTTGAAACTTACTTTATCTAAACTAATGGTACAGTTAAAAAGAAAGTTGGGTGAGCTTCTCTATGATATCTTTAAATTAATACTGCAGTTCTTATAGAGCTATGAATATTCTCTTGACTGGAATTATTTAACCAAAATGACACTTAATACTTACCAAAACAAGGAATCAAATTATTAAAACATGAATCATGTGGTTATCATGAGATAAAATATCGACAACAACTCCCACGAGGTAGGAATCAAAAAGCAATGGACTGATCAGCCACATGTGCCCCAGGACTGAGAAGGCTTCAGTTTCTGCCACAATTGCAATCATCTGCCTAGTCCCAGTTCATTCAACATAGGAGAGCAAGGATTCTGTGAATAAATGTGTCTACTGCTACACAGAAGAACACAGTGATAGGCATTGGGGAACTGTGGCTAGTCTTCACCATGGACCTATTCCCTCTCATTGACACCTAAAAGACTTCAATTCAATAGGCAAACTTCATTTAATAATGTGTATTGAGATTTTAAAGGACCTTGTTCCGTGATTACCTCCAAAATGTATATTTATTCTCTTATCTATAGCACAAAAGTCAGCCTGCTAGCATGCTATACCAATTCATCAGAAGCAAACTAAAAGTAAATTTTAGCTTCCTCTTCCACAAACCTCATCGATGCAAATTTTGTCGTTCCCTAAAACATGGTTCATGAATTTGAGCCTCTGTGCCTTTGCCTGGATTGTTTCTGCTGCGTAGGATTCCTTTATTTCACTCCTCTTTGTATTTCCTTTTTCCTAAATGTCATCTTCTTACACAGACTCCCTAAGTAAAATAGTTTGTTTTGTTGTGCTCACTTAGCACTTCTAAACAGACATCTGTTTTGATGTTTTTCACACCATTTTGTAATTATTTGTTTAGTGTATCTAATTTTCTAGCTAGAGCATGAATTTCTTGAGGTAGAAACACTACCTTATGCATTTGTTTTTGGTAGCAGAGCTTATTATTAAATCCTTCAATGAGAAAGGTTTTTTTTAATTTCACAATGAGAAATCAGAAAACTAAATATGAAAGTCTTTATTGATTTAAGGCCTAATATTAGTTTGAGATAGAACCTTGATTGGAACTAATTTATAGTGAAAAATGCTCACTTGGTTACCAACATGTCCAATTTGTCCTCATTACAAGAGTAGACGGCTTCTGGGAGCAGAAGGGCATCAAGGACCAGAAAGGGTGGGAAGAGAACACAGGGGCATGAACCATAACTATGCTGACTTGGGATGACTTTCAGAAATTGGTTATTCCTGCCCAAAGGATGATCATTTCTAAAAGACTCTGTAATCAAGGAATTACCCTAGATAACAGCTGTATTATATTTAAAATAAAATTTAATAAACTTATTAATTCATGTTTTTTGAACATTTGTAAAGCAAAGAAAAGCAGAAAGATTAAAAGTCCTATAATTCCACCTCTCAGTCACTATAATGGCATTCTGGTTTCTTTACTTCTAGTATTGTTCAGTTCACATTCAATGTATAAAAATTCCCATTGATTTAACATTGTGAATTAACTTTTTATTTAATTTTGTCAATTTGTTAAGCAGAATGGTATTAAATAACTATTTTAATTGATAGTTATAGAATTTAAATTTCCAATGTATTTTTGTGTTAAATTTGATTATTCTGCATACAGTGTTATAAATTATCCCAGTTTTTCAAAATTGTGAATAAATTACTACAAAATGTTCTGGTAGTAAAACTTTATAAATCATCTGAAATTAGAGTATTATATAAACCAAAAAGACAATTGATTACATTCTAGAAATTAATTTAAAGTTGAGCCTCATAGAGACTAAAAATGACTCCTAGGAAATACATATTATAGTATGTTTGCAAAGCAAAACACATTAGAAACTTCACAAAGCAATTATGCATTTCAATATAGAAAAAAATTTTAAATGCCTGGAGTGTTTTCTCTGTCACCTTTCTGTACTCTTCCAAAAGCTTTGTCAGGACCTCCCAAATCATGTATTGGTTATAGGGACTCCCAACTCTCACTGAGGGTCAGAGAACATTTTTTGATTAAAAATAAAAATTAAGGTCTTCCCTGGTGGAGCAGTGGTTAAGAATCCACCTGACAATGCAGGGAACAGAAGTTCGAGCCCTGCTTGGGGAAGATCCCACATGCCACGGAGCAACTAAACCCGTGTGCTGCAACTACTGAGCCTATGCTCTAGAGCCTGCGAGCCACAACTACTGAGCCCTGGTGCCACAACTACTGAAGTCTGCACGCCTAGAACCTGTGGTCCGCAACAAGACAAGCCACTGCAATGAGAAGCCCGCGCACCGCAATGAAGAGTAGACCCCGTTCACCACAACTAGAGAAAGCCCATGTGCAGCAACAAAGACCCAATGCAGCCAAAAAAAAAAAAAAAGAATTAACCAAAAATAAAAATTAAAATATTTAAGATTCCCCATAGAGACATAAAGATGAGTGAAAAGCAAGAATATTCTATAACCTAAAAATCCTAGCCATTGTTTGCTATAGAGTCCCCCTGTATAATATCCCTATAGAACAGGAAGTCTGGAATTTATGTGATCTTGTTCAGAAAGGAAGAACTATCCCCTAATTTCTAAAATAATGAATTCTAATTAATTAGATGGGATCATTGCAGACCCCCAGAGAAATAAGAACAAATATCATGCCGTAAGATTGAACTCTGAATAGCTTATAAGCAAGAAAGTAACTTTAGAATTCTATTTCAGAAACCAAGCTTGTATTGCTATGTTCAAGAAAAAGAACAAAGCTTTGTAAAGCATAACATTTATCCATGTGTTGATATTAGGGCCAGTACTGAAGGTGAGATAAATCTCAGTTTAGTCTTCTGATTTTCTAGTTAATATGGGCTACATGGATAGCAACACGTGTGCTTAATTTCTCACATAAAAATAAATAGATGAATACTTGATTACATTGGTAGAGCAGTTGATAATAACTATAATATTCTTTTTTTTTATTTTATTTTCTGAAGTCAGAAGATCACATTTTGATAGGCAACCATTCAATTAAAGTATGCTTTTTTTTTTTTTTTTTTTGACATCTTTATTGGAGTATAATTGCTTTACAATGGTATGTTAGTTTCAGCTTCACAACAAAATGAATCAGTTATATATATACATATATTCCCATATCTCTTCCCGCTTGCGTCTCCCTCCCTCCCACCCTCCCTATCCCACCCCTCCAGGCGGTCACAAAGCACCGAGCTGATCTCCCTGTGCTATGCGGCTGCTTCCCACTAGCTATCTACCTTACGTTTGGTAGTGTATATATGTCCATGCCTCTTTATCGCTTTGTCACCGTTTACCCTTCCCCCTCCCCATACCCTCAAGTCCATTCTCTGGTAAGTCTGTGTCTTTATTCCTGTTTCACCCCTAGGTTTTTCATGACATTTTTTTTTTCTTAAATTCCATATATATGTGTTAGCATACGGTATTTGTCTCTCTCTTTCTGACTTACTTCACTCTGTATGACAGACTCTAGGTCTATCCACCTCATTACAAATAGCTCAATTTCGTCTCTTTTTATGGCTGAGTAATATTCCATTGTATATATGTGCCACATCTTCTTTATCCATTCATCCGATGATGGACACTTAGGTTGTTTCCATCTCTGGGCTATTGTAAATAGAGCTGCAACGAACATTTTGGTACATGACTCTTTTTGAATTTTGGTTTTCTCAGGGTATATGCCCAGTAGTGGGATTGCTGGGTCATATGGTAGTTCTATTTGTAGCTTTTTAAGGAACCTCCATACTGTTCTCCACAGTGGCTGTATCAATTTACATTCCCACCAACAGTGCAAGAGGGTTCCCTTTTCTCCACACCCTCTCCAGCATTTATTGTTTCTAGATTTTTTGATGATGGCCATTCTGACTGGTGTGAGATGATATCTCATTGTAGTTTTGATTTGCATTTCTCTAATGATTAGTGATGTTGAGCATTCTTTCATGTGTTTGTTGGCACTCTGTATATCTTCTTTGGAGAAATGTCTATTTAGGTCTTCTGCCCATTTTTGGATTGGGTTGTTTGTTTTTTTTGTTATTAAGCTGCATGAGCTGCTTATAAATTTTGGAGATTAATCCTTTATCAGTTGCTTCATTTGCAAATATTTTCTCCCATTCTGAGGGTTGTCTTTTGGTCTTCTTTATGGTTTCCTTTGCTGCGCAAAAGCTTTTAAGTTTCATTAGGTCCCATTTGTTTACTTTTGTTTTTATTTCCATTTCTCTAGGAGGTGGGTCAAAAAGGACCTTGCTGTGATTTATGTCATAGAGTGTTCTGCCTATGTTTTCCTCTAAGAGTTGGATAGTTTCTGGCCTTACATTTAGGTCTTTAATCCATTTTGAGCTTATTTTTGTGTATGGTGTTAGGGAGTGATCTAATCTCATACTTTTACACGTAGCTGTCCAGTTTTCCCAGCACCACTTATTAAAGAGGCTGTCCTTTCTCCACTGCACATTTCTGCCTCCTTTGTCAAAGATAAGGTGACCATATGTGCGTGGGTTTATCTCTGGGCTTTCTATCCTGTTCCATTGATCTATATTTCTGTTTTTCTGCCAGTACCATACTGTCTTGATTACTGTAGCTTTGTAGTATAGTCTGAAGTCAGGAAGCCTGATTCCTCCAGTTCCATTTTTCGTTCTCAAGATTGCTTTGGCTATTCGGGGTCTTTTGTGTTTCCATACAAATTGTGAAATTTTTTGTTCTAGTTCTGTGAAAAATGCCAGTGTTAGTTTCATAGGGATTGCATTGAATCTGTAGATTGCTTTGGGTAGTAGAGTCATTTTCACAATGTTGATTCTTCCAATCCAAGAACATGGTATATCTCTCCATCTATTTGTATCATCTTTAATTTCTTTCATCAGTGTCTTATAATTTTCTGCATACAGGTCTTTTGTCTCCTTAGGTAGGTTTATTCCTAGTTATTTTATTCTTTTTGTTGCAATGGTAAATGGGAGTGTTTTCTTGATTTCACTTTCAGATTTTTCATCCTTAGTGTATAGGAATGCCAGAGATTTCTGTGCATTAATTTTGTATCCTGCTACTTTACCAAATTCATTGATTAGCTCTAGTAGTTTTCTGGTAGCATCTTTAGGATTCTCTATGTATAGTATCATGTCATCTGCAAACAGTGACAGCTTTACTTCTTCTTTTCCGATTTGGATTCCTTTTATTTCCTTTTCTTCTCTGATTGCTGTGGCTAAAACTTCCAAAACTGTGTTGAATAAGAGTGGTGAGAGTGGGCAACCTTGTCTTGTTCCTGATCTTAGTGGAAATGCTTTCAGTTTTTCACCATTGAGGACGATGTTGGCTGTGGGTTTGTCATATATGGCCTTTATTATGTTGAGGAAAGTTCCCTCTATGCCTACTTTCTGCAGGGTTTTTATCATAAATTGGTGTTGAATTTTGTCAAAAGCTTTCTCTGCATCTATTGAGATGATCATATGGTTTTTCTCCTTCAATTTGTTAATATGGTTTATCACATTGAAAGATTTGCATATATTGAAGAATCCTTGCATTCCTGGAATAAACCCCACTTGATCATGGTGTATGATCCGTTTAATGTGCTGTTGGATTCTGTTAGCTAGTATTTTGTTGAGGATCTTTGCATCTATGTTCATCAGTGATATTGGCCTGTAGTTTTCTTTCTTTGTGACATCCTTGTCTGGTTTTGGTATCAGGGTGATGGTGGCCTCGTAGAATGAGTTGGGGAGTGTTCCTCCCTCTGCTATATTTTGGAAGAGTCTGAGAAGGATAGGTGATAGCTCTTCTCTAAATGTTTGATAGAATTCGCCTGTGAAGCCATCTGGTCCTGGGCTTTTGCTTGTTGGAAGATTTTTAATCACAGTTTCAATTTCAGTGCTTGTGATTGGTCTGTTCATATTTTCTATTTCTTCCTGATTCAGTCTTGGCAGGTTGTGCCTTTCTAAGAATTTGTCCATTTCTTCCAGGTTGTCCATTTTATTGGCATAGAGTTGCTTGTAGTAATCTCTCATGATCTTTTGTATTTCTGCAGTGTCAGTTGTTACTTCTCCTTTTTCATTTCTAATTCTATTGATTTGAGTCTTCTCCCTTTTTTTCTTGATGAGTCTGGCTAATGGTTTATCAATTTTGTTTATCCTTTCAAAGAACCAGCTTTTAGTTTTATTGATCTTTGCTATCGTTTCCTTCATTTCTTTTTCATTTATTTCTCATCTGATTTTTATGATTTCTTTCCTCCTGCTAACTTTGGGGTTTTTTTGTTCTTCTTTCTCTAATTGCTTTAGGTGCAAGGTTAGGTTGTTTATTCGAGATGTTTCCTGTTTCTTAAGGTAAGATTGTATTGCTATAAACTTCTCTCTTAGAACTGCTTTTGCTGCATCCCATAGATTTTGAGTCATCGTGTCTCCATTGTCATTTGTTTCTAGGTATTTTTTGATTTCCTCTTTGATTTCTTCAGTGATCACTTCGTTATTAAGTAGTGTATTGTTTAGCCTCCATGTGTTTGTATTTTTTACAGATCTTCTCCTGTGATTGATATCGAGTCTCATAGCGTTGTGTTCGGAAAAGATACTTGATACAATTTCAATTTTCTTAAATTTACCAAGGCTTGATTTGTGACCCAAGATATGATCTATCCTGGAGAATGTTCCATGAGCACTTGAGAAAAATGTGTATTCTGTTGTTTTTGGATGGAATGTCCTATAAATATCAATTAACTCCATCTCATTTAACGTATCATTTAAAGCTTGTGTTTCCTTATTTATTTTCATTTTGGATGATCTGTCCATTGGTGAAAGTGGGGTGTTAAAGTCCCCTACTATGAATGTGTTACCGTCGATTTCCCCTTTTATGGTTGTCAGTATTTGCCTTATGTATTGAGGTGCACCTATGTTGGGTGCATAAATATTTACAATTGTTATATCTTCCTCTTGGATCGATCCCTTGATCATTATGTAGTGTCCTTCTTTGTCTCTTCTAATAGTCTTTGTTTTAAAGTCTATTTTGTCTGATATGAGAATTGCTACTCCAGCTTTCTTTTGGTTTCCATTTGCATGAAATACCTTTTTCCATCCCCTTACTTTCAGTCTGTATGTGTCTCTAGGTCTGAAGTGGGTCTCTTGTAGACAGCAAACATATGGGTCTTGTTTTTGTATCCATTCAGCCAATCTGTGTCTTTTGTTGGGAGCATTTAGTCCATTTACATTTAAGGTAATTATCGATATGTGTGTTCCCATTCCCATTTTCTTAATTGTTTTGGGTTCGTTATTGTAGGTCTTTTCCTTCTTTTGTGTTTCTTGCCTAGAGAAGTTCCTTTAGCAGTTGTTGTAGAGCTGGTTTGGTGGTGCTGAACTCTCTCAGCTTTTGCTTGTCTGTAAAGGTTTTAACTTCTCCATCAAATCTGAATGAGATCCTTGCTGGGTAGAGCAATCTTGGTTGTAGGTTTTTCTCCTTCAACACTTTCAATATGTCCTGCCACTCCCTTCTGGCTTGCAGAGTTTCTGCTGAAAGATCAGCTGTTAACCTTATGGGGATTCCCTTGTGTGTTATTTGTTGTTTTTCCCTTGCTGCTTTTAATATGTTTTCTTTGTATTTAACTTTTGACAGTTTGATTAATATGTGTCTTGGCGTATTTCTCCTTGGATTTATCCTGTATGGGACTCTCTGTGCTTCCTGGACTTGATTAACTATTTCCTTTCCCATATTAGGGAAGTTTTCAACTATAATCTCTTCAAAGATTTTCTCAGTCCCTTTCTTTTTCTCTTCTTCTTCTGGAACCCCTATAATTCGAATGTTGGTGCGTTTAATGTTGTCCCAGAGGTCTCTGAGACTGTCCTCAGTTCTTTTCATTCTTTTTTCTTTATTCTGCTCTGCAGTAGTTATTTCCACTATTTTATCTTCCAGGTCACTTATCCGTTCTTCTGCCTCAGTTATTCTGCTATTGATCCCATCTAGAGTACTTTTAATTTCATTTATTGTGTTGTTCATTGTTGCTTGTTTCATCTTTAGTTCTTCTAGGTCCTTGTTAACTGATTCTTGCATTTTGTCCATTCTATTGTCCATTCTATCTCCAAGATTTCGGATCAACCTTACTATCATTATTCTGAATTCTTTTTCAGGTAGACTGCCTATTTCCTCTTCATTTGTTAGGTCTGGTGGGTTTTTATCTTGCTCCTTCATCTGCTGTGTGTTTTTCTGTCTTTTCATTTTGCTTATCTTACTGTGTTTGGGGTCTCCTTTTTTGCAGGCTGAAGGTTCGTAGTTCCTGTTGTTTTTTTGTGTCAGTCCCCAGTGGCTAAGGTTGGTTCAGTGGGTTGTGTAGGCTTCCTGGTGGAGGGTACTAGTGCCTGTGTTCTGGTGGATGAGGCTGGATCTTGTCTTTCTGGTGGGCAGGTCCACGTCTGGTGGTGTGTTTTGGGGTGTCTGTGGACTTATTATGATTTTAGGCAGCCTCTCTGCTAATGGGTGGTGTTGTGTTCCTGTCTTGCTAGTTGTTTGTCAGAGGGTGTCCAGCACTGTAGCTTGCTGGTCGTTGAGTGAAGCTGGGTGCTGGCGTTGAGATGGAGATCTCTCGGAGATTTTTGCTGTTTGATATTATGTGCAGCTGGGAGGCCTCTTGTGGACCAGTGTCCTGAAGTTGGCTCTCCCACCTCAGAGGCACAGCACTGACTCCTGGCTGCAGCACCAAGAGCCTTTCATCCACAGGGCTCCTTAATTTGGGATGATTCGTTGTCTATTCAGGTATTCCACAGATGCAGGGTACATCAAGTTGATTGTGGAGCTTTAATCCGCTGCTCCTGAGGCTGCTGGGAGAGATTTCCCTTTCTCTTCTTTGTTCTCACAGCTCCCAGGGGCTCAGCTTTGGATTTGGCCCCGCCTGTGCGTGTAGGTCGCCGGAGGGCGTCTGTTCTTTGCTCAGACAGGACGGGGTTAAAGGAGCCGCAGATTCGGAGGCTCTGGCTCACTCAGGCCGGGGGGGTAGGGAGGGTCACGGAGTGTGGGGCGGGCCTGCGGCGGCAGAGGCGTTCTCCCGGGGGAGTTGTCCCTGGATCCCGGGACCCCGGCAGTGGCGGGCCGCACAGGCTCCCCGGAAGGGCACGTGGCTAGTGACCTGCGCTCGCACACAGGCCTCCCGGTGGCGGCAGCAGCGGCCCCAGCGTCCCTTGTCTGTCTCTGGGCTCTGCACTCTTAGCCGCGGCCCGCGCCCGTCCCCGGAGCTCTCTCAAGCAGCGCTCTTAATCCCCTCTCCTCGTGCACCAGGAAACAAAGAGGGACGTAAAAGTCTCTTGCCTCTTCGGCAGGTCCAGACTCCTCCCCGGACCCTCTCCCGGCCAGCCGCGGTGCACTAACGCCCTGCAGGCTGTGTTCACGCCGCCAACCTCAGTCCTCTCCGGGCGCTCCGACAAAAGCCGGAGCCTCAGCTCCCAGTCCCGCCCACCCCGGCGGGCGAGCAGACAAGCCTCTCGGCTGTTGAGTGCCGGTCGGCCCGATCCTCTGCGCTGCAATCTGTCCCCTTTGCCCTCCGCACCCCTGTTGCTGTGCTCTCCTCCGCGGCTCCCAAGCCCCCCCACTCCGCCTCCCGAAGTCTCCACCCGCGAAGGGGCTTCCTAGTGTGTGGACACTTTTCCTTCTTCACAGCTCTCTCCCGCTGGTGCAGGACCCGTCCCTATCCTTTTGTCTCCGTTTAGTTTTTTCTTTTGCCCTAACCAGGTACGTGGGGGGTTCCTTGCCTTTTGGGAGGTCCGAGGTCCTCTGCCAGCGTTCAGTAGGTGCTCCGTAGGAGTTGTTCCACGCGTAGATGTATTTCTGGTGTATCTGTGGGGAGGAAGGTGATCTCCGCATCTTACTCTTCCGCCATCTTCCCGGAAGTCTCCTATAATATTCTTGATGATTATTTTTATGTACCATAATTTTTCTTTTCCCAAGGGAAAGAAATCCATGACCAGAGGTTATATGTCCATTGATTTAAAGGTCAAATGTGAAAGTACCTATTAAATTTTTAAAAATAAAAATCAATGAACAGTATGACTAACTGACATATATAATTCATTTAGTCTCTCTTGAAAATCTGGATCCTCTGAAATCAGTGTATTGCTTTTACTACTGATGTTATATGCAGTGCTCCAATCATTTGGCAATATTACTATTTTCCTGGTACTGGTCATATTCTATGGAAATTATAGATAAGAGGACTAAAGATCTGTTAGTCACTTAGGGGATAGGGATATATATCTTTCTTGAATGGAGACCAATTTAGGGACTGGGACATTTTTTAAGAAATTTCAGGGTAATACACCACAAGGATTGTGATCTTTCTAGCATAAAATAGGGTCAAAAAGGGGGATGAGCATGAGGCATGGCAGGTCAGGAAAAGTGAGACGGAATAGGAGTCTTTTTCATCTTGCTCTGCCTGTCACCCTGTGGCATGTTTAGTATCAGGCCAAGCAAAGGGATGTAATTGAAAAGCATCGGGCCAGCAAATGTGAATGTTCTGCACATTAAATGCTGAGAGACCATGCAAAATGGATTGAGGAGAATGTCAACAAGCAGTGTCACTGGAGGATTTGGCAGCTGCTCACTTGTCTTACAGCACTCCCCTGTTATGTTCATTTTTCATGGAGGGATACATTACTTTTGTGATAATGCTATCTGAATATTATTTTGTCAGCTTTATATAATTTTGGAACACAAAACTGTAAAGGTTAATTTATGATTTTCACTCACCTGTTGGAAATGTTGTCTTTAGATTAAGATAGTATTTCCCCACCTGACAACCTAGATTTCTTTACAAAGAATTTTTTTTCTGATACAATCCCTGTGACACACAATACATGTATGCAATATTTTTTTCATACTCTTTTCTGTTGAGAGTTTCCAGTTGAAACAAATTTTTCTTTAATTTTCAAAGGCAGGACAATAACAAAGCTTATGATTCTCCAACAAGGCAGCCATGAATCTCACTGGAATATAAAGAAGGAATCAGAGCTGACATTAAAATAAAATGTATCAAAATAATATAGTGTAACAAACTGCAGAAATGTTATATTCATGTTTCCTCAAAATTGCTGTGCATGTAAGAGATCTATCAATTTGCTAAAGATGCCTGATTTTGCCTCATTTTTGGCAAGAAGGCTCCCACCAATCATACTTACGAAATTTTAGTAATATAATTTGTAGTATAGTGAAGACCTCTAAGAATTGCTTCATTTGAAAAGTTTTGAGATTCTTATATTGCTAATCAGGAGGAGAATTTCTATTTTATCAGTTTTCCTCATTTTTTTCTCTGGTAAATTTTCCTTTGTAAATAATAACCTCATTTGCCTCTCCATATATTTTTCTGTGTTTCAATATGTCACAGACTCATCATTGATTATTTTATAGACAATGATTATAAAACAATAAAACCTGATTCTTGAAAATATAGAAATATAATCACTCAAATGAATGTGATATTCATGAATGTTGTATACATGTGTGTGCATGTGTGTATATATGTACATGTATAGGTATATGTATGTATTGTATATAATCACATATATATTTATATATACATTTATTTATATTTAATTTATTAACATATATTTTTATTTTATATATTTGATTTTATATTAATATATATTCCTTCTGTTGATTTCTTCTGTTTTGAAACTCCTCTCAAAATAAGATAATAAGAAAGAAATTATTCTCATTATTTTATAGTTAGAGCAATTTTTTAAATAATCAACGTTGTTTGCCAAGATGGACTTCAAGTAGCTTTTCATTGTTAAAATAAAAAAAATTTACTTTTATGTTATAAAATAATATCATTTAATAGTCTAAGAAATGTGCTGTAGGTAGGGTAATAGAATATTTTAGACTAAGGACTAGGATGCCAGGGGTTTGGTCTAGGTTCTGTGCTATCTCACTTTGTGACCTTGAGTAAGACATTACACCTCTCTGCCCTCAGTTTCCTCATCTATAAAAAAAAAAGAAGATTGAATTAAATTGATGCACCCACTGACTTTTAAATTCTAAGATTCTAGATGTTTCCTAAAAAGTTTAATAGATCATACTAACATCTTGTTGTTTGCATCCTAAAATCATTGTTTCCTTGATTTTATGTTGCCTCCACAAGTTTACAATTAACTCTCACATCTGTGTCTAATGCAGTGCATCATTTGCTTATGTGGGTGCCTCAAAACTTTCATGCAAGGAACTTGTATGAAAGGAGCATCCCATGGTCACAATTGGATTTCGGAATACAGTGATATATTGTCATAAAACACAATAAGCTCCCTCTTTTTTCTGGTTATCTTTGCATTGTAGATGTCAAAATGCAGTTAGAAATCAGTATTTCTCTTTTGCTAAAATACCTCATTTTCTCTGGTTAAACTGTATATTTTAGTAATCACATCGACCTTGTAATAGTACATCAAGGACTCATCAGAGCGATCTTGGTCTCTCTAAGACATATGACCTGCACAGAGTCATTGATCTACTTTTATCGTGAAAAAGCAGCACTAGTAACATGAAACCCTGACACAGGGCACTGGGTTTAAGATGCGGGAATAGTCTACATGACACCCTTTTTTTTTTTTTTTTTTTTTTTTTTTTGTGGTACGCGGGCCTCTCACTGTTTCACTATTGTGGCCTCTCCCGTTGCGGAGCATAGGCTCCGGACGCTCAGGCTCAGTGGCAATGGCTCACGGGCCTAGCCACTCCGCGGCATGTGGGATCTTCCAGGACCGGGGCACGAACCCGTGTCCCCTGCATTGGCAGGCGGACTCTCAACCACTGCTCCACCAGGGAAGCCCCGACACCCGCTTTTATCATTCCACCACTTGTTAGGAATGCACAGCCTCGGGAGGTTTTAGTGGAAATGCAGCTACCCCTGAAAGCCCCTTATTCTGATAATTTAGATTTTGATAACTTGTATTTTTAAACTTATTTCTAAGCAGGTGTACTTCTATAGTAATTCAACTTATAGAATCACTTTTGTCATTGTTAAATGGAAACAGGTACAGCTGACCACTGCTCCTCATAATATTTTGCATATTGGACCACTGAAACCAACAGTAAAACCACGTAAATGACAAAACTTAGTTACTCATTTCCCACACATGAATGTTAAATATACCAGAACCCGGAGTCTAGCTTGATCATATATCCTGTGCTTATTTTCAGAATGGAAAAATCAATCATTATATAAAAAATAATGATACAGTGAAAAATAGGCTGGACTGTGTAGGGTATCCCATAATTACGCTAGACCTAAGATTAATCCTTTCACTCTGGAATACCAGCTATTGGTGAGACCTTAGCTTTTATGACTGGGCAAAAAAGTATTATGTGGCAATGCTGTTAAAGATTGATTTTACTTAAACATGAGGATTACTTAATAAAAACCTTCTGATTCTATGGGAAAGTACCAGAAAAGCACTTATTGTAGTTTCCTACATTCTGTAGATATACTACATGTGGTGTATAACAGAGACACATAGGTTTTCTAGAATGATGGTCTCTAGAATGGTGCAAGCATACCTCAGGGAGTAAGCAAGATGATCCAAAAAGTTACAGAAAGAAAATATTAGGTCTTTCTTTTTTTTTTTTTTTTGCGGTACGCGGGCCTCTCGCTGTTGTGGCCTCTCCCGTTGCAGAGCACAGGCTCCGACACGCAGGCTCAGCGGCCATGGCTCACGGGACCAGCCGCTCCGCGGCATGTGGGATCTTCCCTAACCGGAGCACGAACCCGTGTCCCCTGCATCAGCAGGCGGACTCTCAACCACTGCGCCACCAGGGAAGCCCTAGGTCTTTCTTTTGCTAGTGTTTATCACATTCATTTAAAATTTCTACTTTGGAAAACTTTTTATTTTTTGTAATCTACATAAGACCATTTTATTACTTGTAAATTATAAAGTAGAGTAGCCAAAACAAAAACTTTTTACTAATGGGCTGCATGGTCAACAATTTGGAGACTGCTGTTGTAGCAAGTGGGAGATTAATGACATCCCACTTACAAAGGCTAGCAAGTGCGAAAGAGGCTGTCAATAAGTTCATTTATCTGCTTTCTTATGTCTGCAATAAAGCACATTTACCTGAAATATCATACTCTGGAAAGAGTGCCAATGCTAAACATACATAAATGCCTACCTTGTACTAAGTAGCTGTATTGATTTGAGAGGTTACATCAAAGCAATTGCCTATGTGTAATTATTGCCTTTCTTCCAAAATGTCTAACCTAGCACAATGCAGAGTTTAAATACTTGGTGTGTGTGCTTTTTATTAAATATGTTCAATAATGTCGAGCCTTTCTTTCTACATTTGATCTATAAAGAAATGAATAGAAAATGAGCTTAATAAATCATTGGTGGCAGGTTCAAGAGAGCCTTGCTGTTTCTTTCGGCCGAATGCTAAATGAATATGGTTTAAAATATAAAAGAAGTACAAGAAGAAGGTGAAAAAAGTGGACAATGAAGGAACGTTAAAGCTATGAACTATTTGTAACCTTTGTAGTTCTTTTATAAGTTTTAATGAAAAACCATTGCTATATCTGTCACAGTGAGATTGGTATAATCAATTAAATTGCACCCAGTTTATATTTCTCCTTCACGTGTTTACTTGTGTGGTGCACAATTAATTTTCCAAATAACATCTGGGAGAGGGTTCTGTTTTGTACCCCTCTGGAAGGTGATTTATAGGTTTTTACTTCTTGATATTAACATCTCTAGTGTAATTTTATCAGATCCTTTAATTCATGTTTTTCTAATCTATTTCTAAAACATAACTTTTTTACTTTCAAAGTAGTATACATCTCAGAGCCATAGTTGAAAAGAATTGTATCCAAGTCTCATTTATTTGTTATTTCAAAACTGCATTATATTAAAAAAAACTACTCCCCAAATGTATGCTCTGAGATTTTAAGTTACATAGTTATTACTTCAAGTCATTCTTCATCAATTTCCTTTTTGTGCCATTAGTCATTTTTCATTGCTTTGAAATAAAGATTCTGTTTACTTTATATATAATATTTTAAATCCTAACTTTCTCATCTGAGAAAACAGATTATACCATGTTACTTTACAATATAACAAGAAAGGTCAAGATTTCTCTAATCAGGTATTTAATTATGGATTTGACACTGAAATGAGGATGAATAAATTTTATTAATGTTTAAAATATATGAATAAAATAAATAACCTTGGCAGCGTGGTGTAACTGTGAGAGCAGACAGTAAGGGAGTGCTTACTGAATTTCATGTTTTGCTTGGGCTTTGAGGTGGTATTAGATTTTTACCAAGTGGGACTGTGTGGAGTGTGAGGTTAGGACAGTATTTTAGGTTGAGGGAAGAGGCTGGAGTGAAAGGTGAGTATGAGGCTGACATTTAGGAAACATCACTTAATCTTGTAATTTAGAATATATGTAAAGAGATGAGTTTAAAATCATTTCTGACTTTAAAATTTTGACCCATTAAGTTTAGTACAAACCACTAATAAGAAAATCAAATTCAAAGTTAAATAGAACAGATAAAGTCAAACATCATCATTGTAAGATAAATGCACATTGTTGAAGAATTTGAACTCTTTTATAGATAACCATGTGGCTGAATAAACTGTATCCGTGAATATAGATAAGCATTAAATTTATGTGTGGTTGGATCATTGTAAACTTTTGCAAGTGAGAGGAGGCTGCACCCATCACCTATACAACTATAAACATGAGGCGCATGTCCTGCAGATATATCTAGTGCAATGTCTGCCTAATTTGACACTGAGTCTAGTTGAAGGCAGCAAAAGAAAAAGAATCCTTTGAAAATTCCTAACTACTAGCCTACACTTACGCACTTTTGGGGAAATAATCCCATGGGTTGTGTTGTCAGAAAACCTTAAACAAAAATTATAAAGAGATCCTGTACCAACATTTTTCCTACCCATGAGATAGAGGCAAATTAACACTTTAAACCTAGTACTAAAGAAAAAAATATGCCACAGGTAAAATTCAAAAAACATGAAATCACAATCAAAGAGCACTAAATATGTGAGGGAAAAGCCACCGTGACTGAGAGTAACAATACCAAAAGCCTTCAGAACCAATCCCACAAAAACTGTGGACATAGGACAAATCAGATGCAGAATATAAAATAAGTATGTTTGATATGATTAAAATAATAAAATAATATAAGAACCAGAAAATTCCAATATGTATTCAAATTCAATTAGATTTGAACAGGAACTAAACAGTACTTCTAGAAATTCAAAATTCAAAATTTAATTCAGTTTAATGGATGGATTAAGCATAAGCAAAAGAAAAGTTATTGAATTTTAATATATCTATTTATGAAAAATATTATCCAGAATAGAGAGACTAAGAGATATAAATTAGAAGAGAAAGATGGAAAGACCTGGAAAATAGCATAATGCTATCCTATAAGGATTCATTCAGAATTCTGTGATATATATGTATATAGTAATATATATAGCTATATATATATACTTATAATTTGTGAGTTTAGCAGGCTATCTCAATATAAGATCCATACACAAGTTAATTGCTTTTCAATAAGGAAAGTAAACTTAGAATATGCAATTAAAAATGCCACTTACTATAAATATAATAAAAAGATATTGAGGCTAAAATTTATTATTGTTCTTATGGTTACCAAAGGGGAAAGGAGGGGGGAGGGATAAATTAGGAGTTTGGCAGTTTTATATATTATACTACATAGAAAATAGATAAATAAGATCTTACTGTATAGCACAAGGAACTATATTCAATATCTTATAATAACCTGTAATGGAAAAGAATCTGAAAAAAAAAATCTGAATCACTTTGCTGTACACCTGAGACTAGCACAACATTGTAAATCAACTACACTTCAAATAAAAACAAACAAAAAAACCCACAGTTCCAACAACACAAGGATTCCTCATGTTCCCTTTTATAGCAACACCTAACTTCTCCTTCCCAACCCGTAATCCCTGGCAACGACTAATTTATGCTCTCAACCTCTCTGTATTTTTTCCATTTCAAGAATGTTTTATAAATAAAATCAAACAATATATAACTTTTGGGGGTTGCTTTTTCTCACTTAGCTTAGTTCTCTAGAGATATCTAGGCTGGTGTATGAAACAGTACAACATTCCTTTTTCTGAATCTGTGTGTTGAAGGATATCTGTGTTGTTTCTAATTTTTCACTATTATAAGTGAAATTACAGTAAACATTTCTGTACAAGTTTTTGTGTGTGCATAGTTTTTATCTCTGTAATATAAATGGTTAGCAGTGAAATTTTTGGATTGTATATCACTTGAATGTTTGAAGAAACTGCCAAAATATTTTCCAGAGTAGCTGTAACATTTTGTAATCTCAAATAATGTATAAGTAATCTAGTTTCTCCATACCCTCACCAGCATTTGGTATTCTACTATTTTTTTATTTTAGCCACTTTGATAGGTAAGTAGTGATTATCTCATTATGGTTTTAATTTGCACTTGCCTAGTGGCTTATGGCATTTAGCATCATTTAATTTTCTTATTTGCCATCTATATTGCTTCTTCAGTGAAATGTCTTTTCATATCTTTTGTCCATTATCTAATTGCATATTTTTCGTTCTGTTCAGTTTTTTTGGTCATTATGTATTCTAGATACCAGTTCTTTGTTGGATATGTGTTCTGAAAATATTTCTCTAACTCTGTAACTTGTCTTTTCATGCTCTTAACAGAGCCTTTTATTTAGCAAATTAAAAAAAATTGATGAAATCCAATTTATCAGTTTTTCCTTTTATAAGTCATCCTTTTGGAATCAAGTCTAAGAACTCTTTGACTAGCCGTAGATACCAATGATTTTCTCCTATGGTTTTAAATAAAAATTTTGTATATTTTACATACAAATTTTCACATTTACATTTAGGTTTGTGATTCCATTTGGAGTTAGTTTTTTTTTTTTAATCTTTATTGGTATATAATTGCTTTACAATGGTGTGTTAGTTTCTGCTTTATAACAAAGTGAATCAGCTATACATATACATATATCCCCATATCTCTTCCCTCTTGTGTCTCCCTCCTACCCTTCCTATCCCACCCCGCTAGGTGTCACAAAGCACTGAGTGGATTGCTGGGTGGTATGGTAGTTCTATTTTTAGTTCTTTAGGGAACCTCCATACTGTTCTCCATAGTGGCTGTATCAATTTACATTCCCACCAACAGTGCAAGAGGGTTCCCTTTTCTCCACACCTTCTCCATTGAGTTAGTTTTTGTATAAAATATGAAACTTAGTTGATTGTCTAGTTGTTTTATGTATTGTTGAGAGTAGGGTATTGAAGTCTCTAACTATAATTGTGGACTTTTCTATTTATCCTTTCAGTTTTATCAATTTTTGCTTCACATAATTTGCAAATCTGTTGTTCAAAATTGTCATTTCTTCTTGGTATATTGAGCCCTTTTCTATATATATATATAAAATGCCCTTCCCTGTCTCTGGTTATCTTTGTTCTGAAGTCTACTTTATCTGCTATTAATATAGTTACTCCTGCTTTTTTTGAATAATGTTTTCTTGCTATATTTTTTCCTCATTTTACTTTTAACCTGCTTATGTCATTATACTTGAAGTGGGTTTTATATAGAAATAATATAGTTGAATTATGCTCTTTAATTCATTCTTCTAATCTCTGTCTTTTCATTGGCATATTTAGACTATTTACAATTTAATGTAATTGTTGACATGCTAAGGCTTAAGTCTGCCATTTTATTCTTTGTTTTCTGCTTTCCTTTATTTGAAAATGTACTGATTGCTGACTTTTTCCTGAATGATACTTCACTGGCTACAGAATTCTAGATTGACATTTTTTTTTCTTTCAGTTTGTGAGTGCTTAAAAAATGTTGTACCACTGTCTTCTGCACTCTGTGGTTTCTGATGAGAAATCTGCTGTCATTTGAATTGTTTTTGACTTGTAGATAGGTGTCCTTTCTCATGGTTTCAAGACTTTCATTTTCAAAGCTTTGACTATTTATGTGTTCTGATATGTATTTCTTTTTTTATTCTATTTGTTCTATTTATTTCTTACACCTGCATATTAATCTAAAGTTATCTCAACATATGCATCTTAATTTAAAATACCTTAATATTAAGAACAACTGCTCATCAAAATACACTATAAAGAAAGTTACTAGGCAGAGCTGAATCTATGAAAAGACACTTGTAATGCTAATGACTGACAAAGTGTTGTAACCAGAATACATAATGTATCAAATAAAAAGGAAAATGACTCAATAAAAAATTGACAAGAAGTACAAACCGACAATTCATGAATGAAACACTAAAGTCTTATAAACAAGGGAAAAGATGCTTAGGGTTATTAATATTAATGGTGCTAATTAATAATGAAAATGTATGATTTAACCTTGTAAGATTGTCAGCATTTAGCTTTCCTCACTATTAAGTGTTGGTGAGGATGTGAAGAAAGGAAGATCCATACATTGTAGGTAGGGATATAGTTTGTTAGCAATGCTTTGGAAAATAAATTGATATTACTTAATAAAGTTAAATACGCATGTACCCTACAACCCTAAAATTCCACTCATAGATAAATTCCCCAGAGGAACTCTTGTTCATGGTACCAGAAAGTATATACATGTTAACAGCAGAATAATAAGTAAAAATGAAAAAAGCAACTTCAGATAATCAAAATGTTTATTGACAGAACTAACAAATAAATTATTGTATATTCATATGATTGAATGCTATGACACTGAAAATGAACAAACTGCCTACAACAATGTGGATGGATCTCAAAAATGTAATGTTGATTGAAATAAAAGTAACAGAAGAGTACATACTGTATGATTCCATCTTCAAAATCAGGCAAAACTAAATGATACATTGTTTAGCACTTACAGATATTGTAAAATTATAAGGAGAAGCAAGATAATAATTTATGCAAAATTTTGAAAGGAGAATGCGATCATGAGGAAAGAAATTGGTGTTTTAATACCTTTTTTTACTTTTATCATTATTCTTTATCACTATTCTTTAAACAGTCACAATTATTAAAGGTTTAAAATAGTTAAAAAATAGAAATTTCAGTTAATATCCTGAATATCAAGTGCAGACTAATTCTTAAAACTTGAGTTTTCTTGTGTATTTTAATATTTTTGCTATTAGTTTTATTTAGATTTCTCAAAAGATCATTTTTATGTAGCCATGTGTGCATTCCTATTAATCAAAATTTCATCCTCCTTTAGCAATCTGTCATTTCTTTTTTGACTACAACAGATGAAATATCTCTTGACTGAATCACATTAGTGGAATGATCTCTGTGTGAAAATCTAACATATTTTATATGGAGCCGTAATTCATCATTTTAAAAACAACTTTGTGACATGTGGAGTGGAGACGTAAAATAAAAGCCAATTTTATCTTGGAAGATTTGAAATATATATTAGTATACTCCCTTAACTTTTAAAACATAGTTTCCTTTCCTTTTATACCAAATCATATCATAAAATCGAAATTTCACAAAGGACCAAAGCATTAATTAGAACTTGGAAGAGTGTTATGCAGAGGATATCAAATACCTAAGCATGAAAGCATGAAAAAAAGAGGGGCAATTTTTATGTTGTGTGAGCATGTATATGTATTTCTGTTTATTTGTTTGTCTGTTTGTTTTGTTGTTTTCTTGTTCATTTGTGTACGGGCTTCTCAATAAATCTGTTGCTTGGTTTAGTTGATTAGTTTATTTCTTGAATTGCCCCAAAATATTTCCTCTTGTGAATAATGTCAACAGTGAAGTAGGAGAATTGAAACTTTTACTTCCCTGTTTTTAATCAGAAAATTGTATGTTGTCACTCCGATCCTTATAAAGTCTTCAAAACCTCTCTCAATGGTAGCTGAAAATCAGTGTAAATATTAAATATGGATCCCATGATTACTTCCTTCAGGTTACAAGAAATTAGTCCACATGTAGTGTTAATAAATACTAGTACTGGGGAGAAGTAGGAGCCTTGTTTAATGTGCTTTTTCCCTCTGTGGGGAAAGGACATGTAGGTTTGAGATTTGGATCCTCATTTGCTCTTTTAAATGTACATTTTATGTTGTTGTATTGAAGTTTCTTAGACCCTGCTAAAAATCCTAACAGATATTCATGCTTACTCTATTTTTAAATAAAAATTTGCATGTTCACTAAACTTGCATTCCTGCAGAAAGAGTTTAGCTTCTAATACCTTAAAGCCTGCCTACTAATTTCTTACATTAGTTTTGACTTAAATTTAAAGTATATACATCATTTAAAGTGAAAGTTTTAAGAATCATTATCCTCCTACCAGCCTTTCAATAGTTACATTTGTAAATGTCCTTCTTTTTTCCTCAAATATTAAACTGATTTAAATAACTTTAAGTAGAATTTTTTTTACCTTCTCCCTATCCATTCAAGTATTTGATTATTGAGTGTTTTCAAACCATTCAGAAGTGCCTGTACCTCCCTAAGAGCCTTCACATCAACTCTGGCAGGATAGGGAGGTACTTGGACTTCTGCACACTTCCGGCATGGCCCTGAGTCTTGCTCCCTCACCCCAACTTTCACAGCTTCACCGGAATGACCACTGTGAGATCATCAGAACTAAAGTGATTATGTCAATTATGTCATTTACTCTGGGATACTTCAGTCATCTCAAGAAGTCAGACTCCCGGGTTACCTTCCTTTCTTAAAATCCCATCTCCTGATGGCTCTGTGTAAAAGGAGGCATCTCCCACTCCTCTCCATCCATCCGTATCCTCTTTGTCTGTATTATTTTTCTCTGTAACGTGTGTCACCCTCCACATTCCATGATTATCTTCTGACCCGACCCTCTACTGGAATGTGAGCTGCAATAGTGCAGAGATCTCTGTCTATTTTGTTCCCTGTTCTATCACCAAAGCCTAGTAGAGTCCTAGACATATTGTAGGTGCTCAACAAATATTTCTTAGATGAAGGCATAAATGAATGAATATATGACATATAGAGAGGAAATACTATGGTTCTTCAGCACCAATTTGAAATTAGATACCTTTTCTTTTCACCTATTTTAAATCAAGAAGACAATTTTCATCTTATTTTCCTTGTTAAGGTCTTCAGTGCTATTGACCCTTGATTTATGAGGTTGCTTTCTGAGGATCAATTTGTAATTTATCATTTGAAATTTTCTTTAGACAACTCTAACAACTGTAAAAAGACCAGTGGTGGAATCTGCATTGCATTAAACCATATAAATGTCCCCTACTGGTTCACAGGTGCGGGAATGAAAGTGGAAATTGAAGGGGAATTTGTCATATATGCATAAATGAATTACCACCCCCTTGTACTCATACAATAGTTGGACTTGATGTTGAATTATGACATTTTAGAACAATAAAGAATTTCCTAATTTTGAGATAAGAAAAATAGTACAGAAAGTTTTAATAACAACCACAAGTGCTTAGGCAGATGGTAACAGATCTAGGGCTAGGATCTGTTTTCTTGACACATAGTTCTGTCTGTGGGCCACAACTGCAGGCCTATTTAAAGGGCTTAAAACAACTTGTAGGCTAAATCCTCCCCCTAGAAACTCCTCTTGATACCCAGCATGCTTTTACATGTCTCAAAATAAAGTCTTCTTGGGGCATAGACAACATTCCAAGTAGGAATTGCTTATATAGGTTATAGGTTCACAGCTCATGTTCCTCAACTAGCTTTGAACAGGCCAATAATCTTCCGTGGTTTCCTGCCAGAGCCTTCTGTTTCTGATGCTGTCCAGGATCCTGACAAGCCCTTGACTCTGGCTTTTCTTTAGTCGATTCACTTCTTTCCTCGGGTCTAGCCTGAATTTATTCTCAGCTTTGTTTTCAGTGAACAGCTTCATGAGAAGCTTGCGTTCTTACTTTTCTTATTCCTCACCCCACTTTTGAACCCACTGAGTTTCTGAAAGTTCCCAGTTTTTTGATCACTCTAGTGCTCAGATTATACTCACATTGTATAATTAAAAATACAAACCTTCTCTTCTTCTAGGCCTAGCCTTCTCCAAACCTCACATTCCAACTCCACTATGGGATCTCATCAATCAAATGTGATTTAGGAGAGAGACACTGGAAAGTCTTCTTCAGGCAGTACGTAGGGAGGCCTAGAGTGCAGAATTTCACTTTAGAGTCACTTCTGCTCAAGCACCTATTTCAAAAGAGAGGACCTTCTCATTGAATAACTGGTTCATGTTAATCTATTATTGCTTATATAATTTTTTCTTCTTTGTTTTTCTTTTATGAGCCACTGTTTGGGGAAGGAGGAGGGCAATCACAAGACACTAACACTACTATTAATGCTAAGACTGCAGGATCCCTTTTAGTGCAATAGTAAGTGCAGAATATGCCAAGAATGAGAATCAATTTTAAACAAAGCCCCAGATTCTATAATGGTGAGGGTTTAGGGTATGTATTCTGTGTCTCCTCATCTAGAAATGAAAGGTCTGAGTGAAAGGACAGTTGGTAATGTTCACAAGGGGTCAAAAATAGGTCCTGTTGGCATTGTGCACATAGCTACATCCCATAACAAGTTGCCGTGGTCCCCACAGAATGCCCAGAATTTCCTATGCATGGTGTCATTCAGAGTTGGATGTAATGACTCAGAATAGCCTACAGCCACCTTTAAATAACATGACATTTTTATTTTCTGTGTAAAACCAATAATTATGTCATTTTATCTAAGTATAACTCTGTAAGTTTTAGGAATTGATGTTCTTAAAGAAAAAATAGTATCTATCATAATGATAAACTAGGTACATATGCCTACTTATATTTCCCCTTCAGATTGGTAGAACAAAAATCCAACATTCCTACTGAAATAACTTTTCTCCATTGATCTGCCCCTGAAACATTTTTTACATGTACTTTCCCAGTTTCAAACATCCATGAAGTTAATATAACAGTTAAAGTAGTTCGCAAGTACTTTGGTGGTCCCAAACAGTGGGTACACTCACCTTTGTCACATATTACATAGCTATTATTATCATCTTTATTTTACTAATAGAGGAACTAAGGTTTGGTGTGTGAATTTTCTGTGTCAACTTTACTGGGACACAGGATGCCCAGATATCTGGTTAAACATTTCTGGGTGTGTTTGTGAAGGTGTTTGCAGAAGAGATTAGCATCTGAATGGGTGAACTTAGCAAAGGAGATGGGCATCATCCAATCATTGAAGGCCCCAATAGAACAAAAAAGTGGAAGACTGTTGAATTTCCTGTCTCCCTAACTGGCTGAACCAGAACATTGAATTTCTCCTGTGCTCTGTGCTCTCTGGTTCTCAGACCTTCAGACTATACTACCAGCTTTCCTGGGTCTCCAGCTTGCAGATGGCAGATTATGGGACTTCTTAGCCTCCATAATTGCATGAGCCAATATATTATAATAGAATCGCTTTTTAGATCTATCTGTCTATCTAACTATCTATTCATCCATCTAGCCTATTGGTTCTCTTTCTCTGGAGAACCTTGACTAATATAGTGTGTATATTTTGGTTACCTTCAACCCTCATGTGGAAATAGTGAGCATTGGTGAAAAAAGCATGTATGTGCATAGAATTCAGGCATCATTGTATTATTAATCTTAACCTGATGCTTAATACTTATTTCAGGTGGGAAATATCTTGCTTATTTATTGCCAAAGGAGCTAAGAAATAATTAAGATAAATACCCCTCAGTATTCCCATGGTATTTTCATCCCAGTGTATATTTTCCATTAGAAGAACTACACGGATAAGGAATTTCACAATAAATAACTATTAGAAAATAAATACACTGTGAACACAGCCAGTGAAAGTTTCTCTAAGCTACTAGTTCTGGGGAAATACTAAGTGTATGTCAGGCAGTTTGGTCTAATAATGAGAGATTAAGTTAGAGAATGAGGTAGATCAAGACTCGAGTCTTGCCCTCTCACTTATTAGTTATGTGGCATTTGGGCCATTTATTTATTTTCTCCTACCGTTACTTTCCTTTCCCAAGAAATGAGACTAAATGTTCCTAATATTTAGGATCTTTTTAAGGGTATTAAATATATCTTATTTATAATCCTTAAAAACCCATAGATTATCATTACAAGTATTATTACTAAATTAGATTTTGATTTACTTTGTATATCAGTCTTGTTTATTGCCAATACACAGTTTTAAGTTGTTTATTAATTTTTCTGTGTTGCATCCCATATATTCGATACAGTTCAGTGATATTGAATAGCAGTATTAGAGGCTGAATGACAAAGCCAGTTTTATTTGATAATTAACAGATGCACCTCAAATCAACAAATCATCTTAAAGTGGTTGAATTTAAAGAAGTTGTTATTACCAAATTGCTATATTGAAATGAGCCTGAAACGTGCTATTGTATTCATTTTAAATTTCTGTATATAAGGGACATTTCATGACAAACTTGACTTGTAACTAATAGCTACAGAAATGAAGCTCAATAAATCAAGCCCTTACTTTGTGCTTAACAAGCATTAGGATAAATGCTTTACATACTTTATCTCATTTAATTCTCAAGAAAAACTTTGTGAAATAGATATAGCAAGATAAAATCTTGACGTATTTATCTTCATGCTTTCCTTGTTTCCAGAACTTCTAGCCCCTTTAAACATTGTCTAGAGAGGAATGCAATTAAAAAGAAACTACTGTTGGTCATGTTTAAAAAAATCTAATTAGACTCTTGAGAATCAAAGGACGTTGATAAAGAAGATTGAAAATAAAATCTCAGAAGGAATATACTGATGATACTCCTTTTCCCATTTCCTTCCTCAACAGATAGAAAATGAGGTAGATGAACTATAATAGTGAGGAAAAACAAGTATGGGTACCAGTAGAGGCTCATTTCCTCTCCGTTTCAGAACCTGAGTAAAAATCTGTTTCAGGAGAAACATTGAGTTAGTTCAAGGAAACAATGACAGATTCCAGTTGCTGATCTCAGAGGCTCCACCTTTCAAACAAGGCCAGTTCCTCAACTAGGAACATTTATAATCTTACAGGTGTTCCTTGTTGCCTGTCCCTACAAGTCTGTGCAGCATCAAAATAGCCCCACCCCAGGAGCCCTTTCCATGGTATGTCCATTACAAGGAAACCTCACCGATGCCTGCTGCTATATTTGAAAATGAGAACTGGAGTGATGGTTAACTCAAGGTTGCTTTTCTGATTGTACATATTTTCTTAATAAATTATATTTTACATTTACTCAACATGACTATAAAGATTTCTGTCTGTGCCCCATTTGCTCAACAAGAGAGGGAAAGGAAAAGAGTTTAACTTTGGAGAATAGGATGTGTTGGGAAGGGGATCTAAAGACCTGATGGTGTTGCTAAGTGGAAAAGAAGGAATCAACTCTAAGAGCCCTCCAGGGAGTGCTTGGGAGCCAATCATCTGCCTATATACCAACCTCTGCTCTTTGAGTCTGATTTGCTGTCCTCCTCATTTGCAGGCTAGGAACTTCTAGAGCCATCAGTGGATCATTTCTGTCAATGTTTCAGAACTCTGTTGTATTCAAGACTTAGTTGTCCAGTGTTCATATACACTGTGTGCCTCTTCCCGAACCAAGATTGAACTCCTTGATGTGCAGAGAGGCCGTGATGGTGTGTGGGTTAGAGAAGATTCCAACATCCTTGCTTTGGTGGTGGTGCGTAGTATGGAAATCTACCATCTTTCCTCGTCATTTAGCTATTATAGTTATTCTTCTTTTAATCAACAAATAAATTGAGGGTTGGGAAGGTTAAAATCACTTGCCTATGGGCTGTGTATAAGATTCATCAGAACTGGGCTTCCCTGGTGGCGCAGTGGTTGAGAGTCTGCCTGCCGATGCAGGGCACACGGGTTCGTGCCCCGGTCTGGGAAGATCCCACATCCCGCGGAGCGGCTGGGCCCGTGAGCCATGGCCGCTGAGCCTGCGCGTCCGGAGCCTGTGCTCCGCAACGGGAGAGGCAACAACAGTGAGAGGCCTGCGTACCGCAAAATAAATAAATAAATAAATAAATAAAGATTCATCAGAACTAAGATTTACATTTACATTTGTGGGATTTGGAAAAAAAAATACTTAAAAGAAACATTCATTCTTAAGAAAATACAAACAACAATTTGTAAAGACTGTTTTATAAATTAATGATAATAGTGAAGAAATGGTAAAACTAAAGCTTTAGAATGTATTAAAGTAATCTATAATTTGCCCACAGGTTTCTATTGCATGATTGTGGATTAGAAGGACAATGATAGAAAGTTGTCTTTTACAGTGTGGATTTAACAGAGGCCTGCTTTATCTAACAGCTTCCTGGGCAGTCTGATAGGCCACTAGACTAATGCAATGTATCATTAGTTAGCTAAAGTGGACAGCAAACATAGAACATTATATACATGCTTACATATTATATTCCTGCTGTCAGTAAAGCTGAGGAAATAGGCCATAAAATACACTTGGATATATATGGAAAGCTTATGATAATCAACATGAAATTGAGCAATCATACTCAGTTAATACTCTTTAATATGAACCTTTGTGAAAAGATTCACAAAGCCTATGAGTATCATTGACTGCTACTGGCAGGCCTAAAAAGAAGCCACAGATGAGAGGATAAAGATAATTCTTTTTAAAGAAGAAAGAAATGGAGAGATGTTACAGCAGCAGAGGATTTAAAAAAAAAAAAAAGGGTGAAAACTAACAAGATAGTGGTACATTCACTGTGGATGGGAAGTTTTCCAAAGACCTTAGTACCCCCCTGGATTCTAAGCCCGTATGTCTGGCCTGTACTTCTGTTCTACAAGGGCTGGGGAGAAAAGTTGTCCAGATTCTTCTTTTCACTGTATGTGAACACAGGAATAATCTTGTGGCAGTGTAGCTGTGTATATTAAGTATCTAAGAAAGCCAAGCCAACTGTTTAAGGGTTTCATGTAAGTGTCTTCAAAACAATTAATTATTTTTGGCTATTGAGAATTGAAACTATTACATGAATTGTAGGGCAGTGTAGTAATTGAACAAATTCTTTTATTTTTCACTCTGTAACATTATTCTCTATAAAATTCAGAATGTCCTCCTAAAGGATGCTGTACATAGTTTGAACTAGCAGCCAATATATGATGCTGTTTCTCATAGAACTAGAATGCACAGGTCTGAGAATCAAGATCTAGGACCTAGAAAATTACCTGTAGAACTGTTGATTATTCTTCTTACAATTTTGGACTCTGTTAGCTTGGAGGTCACTTTTAAAACTGGCATGAGTTGGTCATCCTATCCCTAGTTAAAGAGAGGAAAAAACTATTGATATGTTGGTAGTCAGTCACTAAACAGTGAGCTCTGTTGAGAACAGAGATGATGAGATTTTAGGTTTGATTGATGAGCACCCAGAATTGTACCTTACACATAGTAGTTGTTCAATAAATATGTATTAAATGAATGAATCCTACTCTAAACGTAACTTTGTTCTGTTCATAATTTAAATCATCCTCAGATGATCTAGAGGTAATATTTAGCTTTCAATTCCGAGGTGCTTATCTTGCTTTGCATCTGTTATGCGGTTTCACAGCCTAACTAATGTGCCATTACATCGAATCACAGTGTCACCAATATGATTGCCCACTCAACTCTGTTTGTGTTAATATCTGGGAGCTGGTTTAGAAGCTGAATCTGCCATATGACATGCATATGACGTGCATATGTTCAGTGCCTTATTTTATCATATCCTATAAAAATATACATTGAGAAAATTCTTGCTGACTAAATATTAGTATCAAGTAGTCTCCTTTGAAATAAATTAGTTACAGTGATAAACATGACAACAAAAATATACATAGAGAAAACTGAAAAATATTTTTGTGAGAGAGATTGAATAGTTGCTACATTTCAAATTTACCTCCTTCCAGCAGCTGTCATCATGGAGGGGAAGATGAGAATTTCAATAAATCATTTTTAATATGTATTAAATTTATATTTCTAGCCTATAATATATACTTGAGAGTACTTTGGGAATTTCCAAGAATTCTTTCAATTCATCGTTTAGTGCAATAAAAAATACTTTATTAAGTGGTAGCTTATTTTATATACTCAAATTATCAGATATTTTATTACTGGTAATGTTTTTAGAAGCAAACTCTAATTCTTAGTAAAAATTTCATTGTCATTCCAAACGATGTAAACACCTTGGACTTCCCAGGTGGTCCAATGGTTAAGACTCTGTGCTTCCAATGCAGGGGGCGCAGGTTCGATCCCTGGTCAGGGAATTAAGATCCCATATGCCGTACAGCCAAAAAATGAAAACCAAAAAAATACCCAAATGATGTAAACGCCTTAATTATTTTAAGATGCATGTATTAATCTATAGATTTTCTTTGAATTTTGAACAAAATATTTAAGGTTGCTTGGGGGCAATATTTAAAATTAAGATGTATTTTATTTTAAAACAGGGCTTATGGATGAAATACTTTTAATATTTCCCTATAGCTGAGGAAATTTAGTGTTGTGTAAATAGATACTCTTATTATTTTTATGCATTTTAATAAATGTTTTAATTGTACTTGTGCCCTAAGAAAGTATCATAGAGGATACACTTGGAAGGAAAAAAGAAAACTAAATAAATAAAATTACAGAAACATTTCTAGTAACATTATTATATTACAGAAATTTTCCATTAATGTGCTTTTAATAGGCACTTGGTTTAAAGAACAATGGTAGTATGTTTGGTCTAATAAGACATAATTATTTCAGTAGAGGGGAACAAAATCCGTATTACAGCAAATGTAGGGAATAAGGGTGGTAAAGGAGAGAACAGAAGCAGAATGAGGCTGCAAAGTTGAATGGGGTCCACTTGTATGAGCAGATGAGGATGCTGACCCAGACCAGAGGGAACAAATAGGGACTGAACCAGAATATGAGTGGGGATGAGAGCAGGATTGCCTCAGGGCATCCATCCTCTCATTTTGTTATCTCAAATTGTCACTTGGTTCTTTTATATCCCATTTGCCTTCTACCTTACTCTATAGCCTTCCTGCTAACTTTGATAATTTTCTGTGTGTACACTTAAGTTCATTAATTCATTCAACACAAATGTACTGAGCATGTATGACACGTCAGACATTAAGCCAGGTTCTAGAGGTACAAATACAGAAAAGAAATATTCTCTTCCCTCAGGAAATTACAATACAAAGGAGAATGCATGCATAAATAGATCATACTGTAATGTTAACATTGCCATAATGGTAAATGACTAATTAAAACAGAAGCTAATCCTTAGTGAGCACATACTATATGCTTGCTGCTATGCTAATTATGCACATTATTTCTTGTTTAACTTTCACAGGAATGAGGAAACTTATACTTTTATCATCCCTACTACACAGTTAAAAACAAAGACCTGGTGATAGAAAAAAACAAAACTGACCTCACCAAGGAATTGAAACAGTGTGATATTTATCAAGGTGTGGTTACACTCAATCATCATTTAAATTACCACAAGTTCTATTTTTTTTTTACATCTTTATTGGAGTATAATTGCTTTACAATGGTGTGTTAGTTTCTGCTTTACAAGAAAATGAATCAGTTATATATATACATATGTTCCCATATGTCTTCCCTCTTGCATCTCCCTCTCTCCCACCCTATCTATCCCACCCCTCCAGGCGGTCACAAAATACCGAGCTAATCTCCCTGTGCTATGCGGCTGCTTCCCATTAGCTATCGACCTTACGCTGGTAGTGTATATATGTCCATGCCTCTCTCTCGCTTTGTCACAGCTTACCCTTCCCCTTCCCCATATCCTCAAGTCCATTCTCCAGTAGGTCTGTGTCTTTATTCCTGTCTTACCCTTAGGTTCTTCATGACATTTTTTTTTCTTAAATTCCATATATATGTGTTAGCATATGGTATTTGTCTTTCTCTTTCTGACTTACTTCACTCTGTATGACAGACTCTAGGTCTATCCACCTCATTACAAATAGCTCAATTTCGTTTATTTTTATGGCTGAGTAATATTCCATTGTATATATGTGCCACATCTTCTTTATCCATTCATCCAATGATGGACACTTAGGTTGTTTCCATCTCTGAGCTATTGTAAATAGAACTGCAATAAACATTTTGGTACGTGACTCTTTTTGAATTATGGTTTTCTCAGGGTATATTTCCTGATATAACTTAATTCTTTTAGCAGCTATATGAGGTAGTTATTATCATTTCTGTTTTACAGATGAGGACATTAAGGTATAGATCACACAGCTACGAACTTCTGTAGCAAAATAAATCATCAACAAAATCTATAGACTAACAGTATCTTTTGGGGAAATAGCTCACAAAACAAAGGACAGAGAGAGGGTTACTATCTGTGTAATACAAAGAGTTTGTACAAATTGTGAAACAAAAATGGTGACGGGAAGCAAGTAGCATAATAGGACAGAAAGGACATAACTAGGTACTATATAGAATAACACATCCAAATGGTCAGCAAATATAAACAGAGACACTCTAATGTACTGGGAATTAGGGATTTCCCAGTTAAAGCAACCCTGAGATATCAATTATACCTATCCAAGCACTAAATGTAAATAATACTCCTAACACCAGTTGCTTTTACTTGTTATTGTTTCAAAGATTTATTCCCGCAGAGTTCAGTTTTCTAGAAGTCAGACATCATATTTATTTACCATTAATAAATTTCTACATAGAGATATAAATGGACAAAATATTTCAATAGAAAATCATTGGGTAAGCATATCTAGTGTATGTTTACATAGATTTGAGTACACGCCTGACAAATCAGTGTAGATAGTCACTCTACAGCTATTTATAGCTTCTATTCTTGGTGAGCATGTAACTCTGCTAGGTGTTACCCAGGCACTTTGTAGACACTTCTTCATTTAATCTTCCCTAATAAACTTTTTAAGGTAGGGACTGTTTTAGGTCCTATTTTACCTATGAAAAATATGAAGTTGAGAAAGATTGGGAACTTGCCCCATGTGTCACACAGCTAAGTGGCAGTCTCAGGATTTGAACCCTCCTCCACCTGACTCCTGGATACCAAGTTATACTTTTTGCATTAAACAAACTTCCATAAGCAGAATATATTTCTTTTTTAAACACTGTACACCTATACAAATCTATTTTTTTCTGTTACCAGTAAAGTTTTCGTCATATGTTTGCTGTCAAAAAATATTTGCCAATCCTGAGTTAAAAGCATCATCGCTGTCTGAAATAGACATTTCTACAGTGTGTTGATGAATCTTAACTCTAAAGAGAGATTTCTCAAGGATGTCTATTATCTGACTATATGAAAATATATTTCTTCCAAATAGAAATCAGAGAATCAATAATAAAACTAGATTTCATGTCCTTAGGAAGATTTCAAGACTATAAACAGAAAGTAAACAGGATAAAATGACTGGCAATTTCTATTTTTAGTAAAACCAGAGTACATTGTTAAGGTCCCTAGCACTGACAAAATTTTGAGATTAACTAGATAAAAGCCAGAAAGAATGTTTTAATTATGTAGTACATTTGGTTTACCAGAATAAAGTATCTTGGGTGATCACTGCAGTTTTGAAAAACCTGAATTTCCAAACAACTGAAAAGGGAACATTTTAATTTGGGCTGGATCATGGATGCAAATAAGTTTCCTTAGGTTAATGGAAAAAAATAACAGCAAAGGGAATGAAGTGCGGCAGGGCAGAGGCGAACAGGAGAGCTGCGCTGGAAGCAGTCTGTGCAGATGAAGAATGCCACAGTGGCGAAATAGTCAACAAGCAATTATTTAAGAAGGACATGTTTACTAGTTGCTTTTAAAATGCAGATCCGCTGCCCCAGTGCCCTGCATGATTCTGTGTTGCTGCTGCCTGGTAGCTCCCAGTCCCATCCTGTCCTGCTCACTCCTGGGGGTTTCCAGAGCCCAGACCCCACCAGGGCCTGTGTCTGCAGGACCCCTCTGCACTCCGCGTGTGTTGGCAAACACAGTTAATAAAGCAATGTTTTCTTTGAAAAAAATAAATAGAAGTAAATAAAATGCAGATCAAGTAATTTCAAGATGTCTCCAATAAAAGTTAAACGCAATAAAATACATTTTAATTTTCAAAATCCAATGTTTAAAATAAATGCAAAAGTCACAAAGAAGAGCTCCAGGCTAAGTGTGAAAGTTACAGCTGTAGAAATTAATTTACATGAAAGAACCGTCATGCCTCCTTTCGAAATGGCTTGCTACTGGAAAACACAGTGCAGCCCAAATAGTCATAAAGGAATTCAAGAATTCAAGCAGTAGGCACTGACAGCTGCAGTCATTTATTTTTCAAACTCCTGGTCATGTATGGCATGCCTACTAGATATGAAGTAGGATGGTAAAAGGAAAAAAAAAAAAGTTGATGAAAGAAACAGCCAGAAGGTCTTTAACACCATTTCACAAACCTACTGTTCAGATGTTCTTGAATTTTAAATCAGAATCATATCAATGGAAATTAATTTCATGTCATTAAATTCCCCAAATAAATATTCCCTTTGGTGTAGCCACATCACCTAATGAAACTCGTACAAAGAGAATTTTAAAGTTTTAATTAATTATAGAAAAGAAAGGACTATTAAAAAAAAAGGGGCTCTAATTTCATGGTACATTTGCAGAAACACTCTAATGTTAAATCGTGCTAGCATAGGGCCCAGTTCTTTAATTCCACTTAAAAGTTATTAACTAAGACTCTACTATGTTTTAGGGTTACGGTGGACACCTAAGTTGAGTAAACTGTAGTCCAAACTCTCAGATTGCTTGTTTTTGCCTTCATTCTTTTAATTTGCTATAACAGGACATTATATTAAAGGAATTGGTTCCTCAGCTGAAGTCCTGATGGCCACACACTTCTTTACAGGAGAGCTTAAGGGTAGGCAGGTTAACCTGGGGAGTCCTGGACCACCATGTAAAATGGGCTTTTTACGTACAGTCACAACTCTGTACCTCAGCAGCATCTTTAAAAAATTCTGATATGTTATTTTTATTCTTCTTAGGCTCATTTGGTACTAGATTCAGTTCTATTTTTTATTAATTTTTCCTGACTCTTAAAAGCTCTGGAAACATTGACACAACGTATACATAAACATATGTGGATATACATTCACACATATATGTATATACACATACACACATATATAATTTTTAGACATGTGTCTATATGTTTAAAGAGTTTCAATATTTGATAGTTATTTTTCCTGGTATTTTGCTATCCTTAAATCCTCGATTTCAGTTAATCTTCACCTGTTCTGAAATTTCAAATGATATAGTCAGCAGAGTATCTATGTGGTAGATATTCTAAGACTGTGCATATATAAGAATGATTTTTGTCTTCACTCATGAGTAAGTGCTGGCTGAATATAGTGCGTTAAAAATTTTAAAAGCTTATCTCTGCTTACTGTGTTTCCTGTTATTTCTTGTCTTCATTGCTAAGTCATTTAAATACAAATGATCTCTACCCCTTCTCCCTTTCCTTGTTGCCCCAAATCTGTTTTGTCTTTTACCCCTCCATGGAGCCTGCAATGTTGGTCATCACAAATGATCTTATTAGTAAATCCCCTTCCTTTTATTCAGGAATCATTATCCATATGTATCTATGGTTCTGATCTCCCATTCTGTATCTTCATCATTTTTCATTGTTGTGTCCCTTTGGATGATCCATTATGACCCAAAACTCAACTTTTGTAATGTAGATGTTCTTACTTCTCAAAACAAACATTTTCTTTATTAATAATAGAAGCACTTTTCAGTCACCCATGATTAAAACCTGAATTATTCTGTTTTATCCCCACCATGCTAAATCCTTTACCAAAACTTGCCAATTCTTCAAAAAACATCTGTTGAGGGCTTCCCTGGTGGCGCAGTGGTTGAGAGTCCGCCTGCCGATGCAGGGGACGCGGATTCGTGTCCCGGTCCGGGAAGATCCCACATGCTGTGGAGCGGCTGGGCCCAGTGAGCCATGGCCGCTGACCCTGAGCGTCCGGAGCCTGTGCTCCGCAACGGGAGAGGCCACAACAGTGAGAGGCCCATGTACCGCAAAAAAAAACAAAACAAAACAAAAAACATCTGTTGAAAGTATTCGGTCCTTCCTTTCCATTTCTTCCACTTAATAATGACATATAGTTTAGGTTCTAATCACATCAGGTACAGAGTTTGAAATGGTCCCTGAACCTTTTTTTTTTTTTAATTTCTAGTTTCTGTTTTCCTAATACTAATTCTTCTATGACTGATCTTCATAAAATTTTCTCCAGAATAATTTATTTTGGAAAAAACATGTCATGGTTTCTCATTTCATATAAAATAATGCAACCAAAGGTTCCTGAACTAGGAACACAAAACTCTCCAGAATCTGAATTTAATTTGCATTCCAAGTGAATCTTTCAATTCTTCCCTTTTTTCTGACAAGTCCAGTGTATTCTTGTCACTTCAAAATGTTTTGGACACACTATATATATATATATATTTTTTTTTTTTTTACCATTTTTATTTTTAATTTTTTAATTTTTAATTTTTTAATTTTTTAACATCTTTATTAGAGTATAATTGCTTTACAATGGTGTGTCAGTTTCTGCTTTATAACAAAGTGAATCAGTTATACATATACATATGTCCCCATATCTCTTCCCTCTTGCATCTCCCTCCCTCCCACCCTCCCTATCCCACCCCTCTAGGTGGTCACAAAGCACCAAGCTGATCTCCCTGTGGACAGACTATATTTTAACCCATTTGTTTTCCAGATCTAGTGAAGTTCTGATTGTATTTGAAGTCTATTCACTTTTAAGGCGTAATCTAATTCCGATATTGTTTGTTAAGCTTATCCTAACCATTTCATTCCATGGTGAAATATGCATAATCTGACATACTATTGCACTAGTGACTAATCCACTTATTTGATCCTTAAAATGTTTTTTTATGTTTGTGATTTTAGTGTCATATATGTATATGTATTAACACATTGGTCATATATACATTGCACGTATTATATTGTTTATATATAATTTATATATAAAATAACTTCACAAATCAGTTTAAGCTCCTTGAAGAAAGTACTGTATTTCAAATTTCTGCATAGCTCTCCTGTTCATTAGAATAGCGTTGCATACAGTTGATGTTCGATGTATTACTATTAATGAATAAATGCTTTAAAATGTATAAAAATGAAACTAGACCATTAGATGGTATAGTTGATAAAACTGAAAGAAAAATGATTTACTGAATGGCTCTTTAGATAATGCAAGAACATATAAGAAAAAAAATTACCTTGAATTCATATCAATATAAATTCTAATCTTATAGAAAATAGTTCTATAGCAGAAAGTTTAGTTGTTGGTGTTTTATATTGACTAATTCTAGAGGGAGGAAAAGTTCCTGACTTCCTTCATGTGTGTTTGAAAAAAAAATTAAGGTGATTTTTTTCATGCATTGATTCTAGCTATAAAAAAACTGACTTAAATATGGTGCTGATGATTCTTGTTATCATTGTCAGCACAAGTGCTTAGAGTGACCTCTTTGATAATCTCAAAAAGACAATTGCCATTATTGCTTGAACTCCTGTCTCCAGAGTAATTTAGAAACTCTAATGTACATACACATACCTATAATGTGCATTTAGTTCAAAAATTTAGAATTGGAAAGAACCACACAGCTCATGTAGCCCAATATATATAACACTGAGGGATATAAATACACTCCCTTCAGTGGAAAATTGAATTCTATTTGCTTATTGGGTTATGTTTTAACAAAACATTTTGAGGCTTGAGTGGATTTGCTGGGAGTACATCTGTCAAATCATCAGTGAATAAAGAGAGTATGCATTTTAATTTCACTTTTCTAGTTGCGTCTGTGCACACTGATACCTATAGAAATAAGGTGATCCATATTTTTAAGACTTCTCACTTCATGGCATAAGGTATAATGTAGAGTACTCCCATTAATTATGTCCTATTAAAGCAAGATTCTCAAAAGAGTGTTGCATCTAGTTTTGTCCACTTTTGCCCCTATATGGAGGGCTTTTTTGTTTTTTCTTTGAATTTTATTTTATTTATTTTTTATACAGCAAGTTCTTATAAGTTATCTATTTTATACATATTAGTGTATATATATCAATCCCAATCTCCCAATTTATCCCACCACCAACCCCCACCCTGCTACTTCCCCCCTTGGTGTCCATACATTTGTTCTCTACATCTGTGTCTCTATTTCTGCCCTGCAAACCTGTTCATCTGTACCATTTTTCCAGGTTCTACATATATGCGTTAATATATGATATTTGTTTTTCTCTTTCTGACTTCACTCTGTATGACAGTCTCTAGATCCATCAACATCTCTACAAATGACCCAATTTTGTTTCTTTTTAAGGCTAAGTAATATTCCATTGTATATATGTACCACATCTTCTTTATCCATTCGTCTGTTGATGGGCATTTAGGTTGCTTCCATGTCCTGGCTATTGTAAATAGTGCTGCAATGAACATTGGGTTGCATGTGTCTTGTTTAATTATGGTTTTCTCTGGGTATATGCCCAGTAGTGGGATTGCTGGGTCATAGGGTAATTCTATTTTTAGTTTTTTAAGGAGCCTCCATACTGTTCTCCATAGTGGCTGTATCAATTTACATTCCCACCAACAGTGCTAGAGGGTTCCCTTTTCTCCACACCCTCTCCAGCATTTGTTGTTTGTAGCTTTTCTGAGGAGGGCTTTTTAAATTGAGAATTGTAACTAAAGAGCGAAACAAAATTTTGATAACAAGAACCAAATTTTATATATATAAAAGCTACATATATACGTAGTGGGAGAGATAAACTTCTAATGCCTCCACACTAATGAACTTTTGAAATGTTTGAAAGACCTAGTCTTTATTCTAATCTAGTTCATATTTCTCTTTTGTTTCTGTGGGGACAAGGGCATACCATGGTATATTCTGGCATTCTCTCTCTCTTCCTGTTTCTTTGTTTCTTTCTCTCTCACACACATAGCATACACAAACACACATAAAATAACTTTGTTTTTTGCAGACAATTCTTGTTTTTTGTTTATGCACTTGCTCAGTGTTCATTCTGAGTTCTGAAATTTTGTCAAGTTTTTGCACGTAGTGCTTCCTTACTTCCTTACTTCTGGCTCTCTGCTTGGCTTACTATTACTCTAGGATGATTCTTCTCTATATTTAGGAGAAGCCAAGAGTTTTGGCTTTCTCTCATCTTAGAGCTCTGTGTTATGGTCTATAGACTGCATTATGCATTCTCTAATCTGTCTTGAATCTTTGGTGAAGCAAGCTAACCTCCTGATTAAGAAGTTCAAAGTTAAAAACTGATCTTCTCTTTTACTCCCATCTCACTGGCAGAATATTGTCTCTGTAGCTCTGCAGGATGTCATTAAGCGTCTTGTTTGTTTATAGCCTTATGCTGTTAGACATACAATTCAACCATTGTGTTCCTAATGTCATGAAGGCTACAGATGAGGACAATTGTTAAACAATAGTCCTTTAAACTCTCTAGGGTTTAAAGGACTTTATAAAGACCTGGTTCTTTCAAGAGGGAGTTAGATTCTTATGGGTCTGAAAACATGATTTTTATAGCCATCAGGTTATGATCATAGGTTGAATATATAGATATAGTCAAACCAAATACAGACAAGCAGTCTGTGTTTCAGGACCCTCAATGAAAAGTCTAATGTGGGAAAAAGGGACAGAACAAGGTGTCAAAACGGTGCTATGTTGAAATGGTGAAAGCTCATCTGACAGGCCACTTTCATTGTACACAGGTGATAAAAGGCTTTGTTTGAATATGAATCAACTGGTACTTGGCCTCTCTCAGTTACTGCTGACCAGCAGGGGAGTTTCTCCAAGCTGTGGGTTTAGGCAGTAGCTCTGTCTGGTAGCTCCATCCTCAGGTGGCCTCTGGTGGAGATACTAGTGATTGTATTTGTCAGTATGAAAAGACTGAGCCGTACATTTTTCAAATCTGAATCAGTTTGCTGTACACCTGAAACTAACACAACATTGTTAATCAACTATACTCCAATATAAAATTTTTTTTAAAAGATTAAGAAAAAGATTGAGCCGTACATAGTGATGAGACTAAGAACCACATATGCCATAACCCACAGCCAAGTGCACAGAAACCCTTGATGTTCCAGGCATCAGAGATATAAAGGTCAATGACATCAGGCCTTGGTCCCAGAGGACCTTGGCGTTTACTGGGGAAGAATGATATGGAATAGGAAAATTAAAAGCAAGGTGCTAAATGCTACCACCTAGATATGAACGAAGTGCCAAAAGAAAACAGAAGATAAAACCACCGTCTTTGCCTGACTGTAATGAGGTTGTGAAATTATTTTCTGACTAGAGGTGGGAAACCCAGTCACTTTATGCAAAATCAGCTATTTACAATTGTGGGTGTAAGAAAGGTTGTTAGTGACTGTACACAAAGCTTTTTGAGGGACTCTTCGTGAAGCTTGTGCCCTGAGCGTGTTGGAAATACGTGCTGATGGATGATCCAGGTAGAAGCTACAAAAGGGGTTCCTACTGTGTGAGTTGAATAAACTGTGTCAAAACAGGTTGTGTAAGAACAGGAGCCAGCTGAGGATATAGTCTTTGTAAAGTATTTTTACATATGATATCAGGTCTGTATTTCTCTATACCATTTATCCTCTATCAATTTTAATTTTCACTCACTTGCAGGTTAAAAGCCTGTAATTTTCACTTTGTTCTGCGGGACTCATTTCTTTATAAAATATGAGCTGCTTCTTAGCAGCAATAGTCATGGGGAACCAAGAGAATGGATGTTAAAACAGTGGAATTGGAGGTCAAGAAGGAGGGCATGTTGGAAAAGAAAAAAAAAAAGACTTTATCCTTTGCACTCTCTCAAGGGTAAAAATGAAGGTATTTCATTAATATGTACTTAGGTAATTTTACATTCTTATAGTGCAAATTTAAATTTGGATTTAAAAAAATTACCTACATCACAAGATTTTGCATCATGTAAAAGAATATTTTAATTGGTCCATCTGGCATCGAAATAATACTCTACTTATTATAAAGCAGGTGTTAGATGCCTCTGAATATTCCATCCTTAATTAAAGCTTAAAGAAAGTAAAATTACATTTTCTATTTTAAAACTTTAAAATCTAAAGTTACTAGACATGAAAAACAAAACATATATAATCATATGATTTTGCAGATTAGATAACTAATGACTGGCTCTTGAAAGTTAATTCTTGACATACTTTTGTTTCAAATTTGAGACATGTAGTAGATAAGAATTAGTATTTGGAGACTGTTTATATTCAAACTTTGTTTATTTATCCCAACTGTGAAAGTCAAGTATACTCTTTAGTATCATATAGTTCAGCAAACACTTACTTTTTTTTTTGTGGTACACGGGCCTCTCACCGCTGCGTCCTCTCCTGTTGCGGAGCACAGGCTCCGGACGCGCAGGCCCAGCGGCCATGGCCCACGGGCCTAGCCGCTCCGCGGCCTGTGAGAACTTCCCGGACCAGGGCACAAACCCGTGTCCCCTGCATCGGCAGGCGGACTCTCAACCACTGCGCCACCAGGGAAGCCCAAACACTTACTTTTGAAATGGGATTTCACCATAGATTTGACGGTAGTTGTAGAAACTTTTTCAAAGAAAAATAATTTATCATTTGATGCCTCAGAGCCAAAATGCACTAAATATGTGTAGCCTGTATTAATAAATAGGTGTTTTTTAAAGATTATCTTGGATTCATTTAAGCTCAGATTCTGTCAGTAGTTTGCCAGGATTTTGAAATAATTTAGTGATCATTTGGAGATCATTTACTATCCCTATGAAAATAAAAATTAAGTTTGTTTGAATCTTCCTTAAAATCTGTATGGAGGGCTTCCCTGGTGGCACAGTGGTTGAGAGTCCGCCTGACGATGCAGGGGACACGGGTTCGTGCCCCGGTCCGGGAGGATCCCACATGCCGCGGAACGGCTGGGCCCATGAGCCATGGCCACTGGGCCCGCAAGTCCGGAGCCTGTGCTCCGTAAGGGGAGAGGCCACAACGGTGAGAGGCCCGCGTACCGCACAAAAAAAAAAAAAAAAAAAAAAAAAAAAAAAAAAAATCTGTATGGAGAAGATCATAAAGATTGAGAAAGATGATAGTACTGTTATTTGAGGTATACAACAGGTTAAACAGCAATACATAAAGAGCGTCTGTGAAGCACATCTAGGAAGATTGAAACCACTAATGGAAAGCTCTAGAGTTATTTTTGTCCAACTCTATTCAAAACATCTATTAACGTTTAGCTAAATAAATAGAAAAGAAATTAAACAAGGACCCAGTTCCTATGTTGAAGAACAGTGTAAGTACCCCAGCTCTACTTGTATGCATGAATTCTCTCTATGAATAGGCTCTGCAAATGACAACAAGCATCAAAATAAAGGAGCCATTCAGCAAAATTTATGCAAGGAAATAGGCACATTCAATTACACTGAGATGGTATCTATTCTTTAGAATCTTATAACTCTAAAAAGGAACTGGAAGCTTACATCAGTGTATTTGGATGCCAGGAGAGAAATTTAAAAAATCATTGCCCTGAGAAATAAAATAAACTGTGTATCAAATTTGTATATAATATTAAAATGCCATTGTTAATTGAGATAGATGATAAGATTCAAAATAATTTCAATAAGCCTTCAAAATTTAATAGACATGATTATACATTCTAAATAATGACAGCAAAAATACAGAATTAGGAAAGAAGTGGTTCAAAAAGCTTTTATGAGCAATATCTGGAAAGGTTTAGGTCAGTTTGATTAGTTCATAAGAATTAAACCAATATTTGTTGATAAGTAAAGCACTGTGCTAAGTGCCTTAAGAAATACAAAGAGGAGAATGCACTGATCCTGTCTTGAAGGGATATACCTATGTGTGAATGGATTATATGCAGGGATATTCATAAGTAAAATACATAGCACCTGTCTTGTAATTGATTGAACTAAAGTTAAAAGAAAAAATGAATAGAGGCACATGACAAAATTAATTCTACTTTGGGAGAATTTTCCATAGAAAGTTAGCTCTGAGATGGAACTTAAAGGAAAAAAACAGTATTTGAAAAACTATTCAAAAACTATGAAAGAATGCTCCAAGCCAGCTCTGTCTAGCAGAACTTTTTGTGATCATAGAAATGTTATATATCTATACTGTCTGTTGTGGTAGCCACCAGCTACATATGGCTATTGAGAACTTGATGTTTTTTAACTGAAATTTTAAATTTATGTAATTTTTATTAATCTAGATTTAATGGCTGTCATATTGAACAATACAAGTTGTGGCAGAGAAACCAGCTTGAGCAGAAGCACTGAAGATTGACAGCACGTAGGGGCTTTGTTTGGAGGCAGCCACTTCCCGGGACTGACTGGAGTAAAGTTGGGTGATAAAAGTGAAAGGTAAGATTGAAAAGAAAACATCCAGGTAAGATTTTGGATGATTTTGCCTATTAGACCATTACAGAAAAGACACTGAAAATTTATGAGCAGGTTTGAGTCAAGTCCAGCTCTAGGTTTTAGTAAGAAGACTGGTGACAGTGTGAGTCAGAACCAAAGAGATCAGAAAAGTGGTTACTGTGAAAGTTCAGGCAAGTGAAAGTAAGATATTAAGACAAAAGAAGAGAAAATTTTAGGAAAAGGATAATTCAGAGATACACTTATCATACTGTATTAGTTTGGTTTCCCCAAATTAAGGAGGAAACATGAGTAAAAATTACAAATGCAAGTGGCCATTTTAGAGAGTTGCTGGAGAAGGGGGAAAGTGATCAGGGAAAGGATGGCAGCCAATACTGAGTGTGTGACTAGGCCAGCTATCTAAGTGGGTGACTGGAGTTTGTTCCCACGGGGAAACTCTGGGGGATGGTATAGAATGCATGCCTCAAAATTATTCCAGCAAAAGAGCAAGGACACTAAGACATTTACATATACACTGTTCCCATCAATCGCTGGTTGAGGGCTGTTTCCAGGGGATGTTAATTCCCCAGGACGTGTGGCCTGCAGTATGCTTGGATAGAATAGTCCTCCATAGTTTCAGGGAAAAAGCCCTCAGGAGAAGAGATGCAGATAATGGGATTTGGAAGCCCTCTGGAACATACTGAAATGGCTGCATTTAAACAATTTAGTCAGCAATCTGACAGTGTCTCCTACACGTATGGAGTATCATGCTGGGTATGCCACACATCTTATAAAGTGATGTTGAAATATCTGTAGACATACTAACAGCTTTACTTCTTTTTTTTTTTAACGTCTTTATTTTTTTTTTAACGTCTTTTTTTTTAACGTCTTTATTTAACGTCTTTTTTTTTTAACGTCTTCTATCCACTATCCAGTTTTATAATTGCTTTACAATGGTGTGTTACTTTCTGCTTTATAACAAGGATAGCTAGTGGGAAACAGCTTTACTTCTTAAATATGAAGGTAGATAGTATTCAAGTAAAAAACCAAGAACAATTAAAAATACATTCATATTGGAAACCAAATATGTTTATAGAGTACTAATATATTAATTTAGTCAGAAGAATGTAGATTAGATTATAGACCATTCACAGTGGAAGCAAACTATGCTGTTTTTGGAGCTAGTGGTTGTCAGAAAGTTTTCTGTGGCTCTTTGGTGTCCTACCAAGGCTTCATAGTGTGCACCATTTTTGATGAATATGTGAAGCTTACTGTGGCTAAAGTTGAGTATATATTCTGTTATATGACAATATCTGATGAGCTAAAACGTGAGCGATGAGGCATAGAAGCCAGATACTTGAAAATGTGTTTATTAGAACGTATGATCTCTCTGCCCCATGAGCATAGGCTGTAATTTGGTCAGTGAAATAAAGATTTTAACTTAAACTCTGTCACAGTGAAAGATAATCAAGCTTAATAAATAGGCAACTGGAGATGCTTTTATGGACACCAGGAGTTATTGTTGTACTGTAGTAAGGACAGTATTTTAGTTATTCCTGACATTTTTGTGTGGTTTTAATCCCTTTATTGCTTTAAGTTTGTCACCAGAACTATAATATACTAAAGTGCACTGATAAACAAAAACAAAAACAGTTTGAGAAATACAGGCTACGGTGGGGAATGTGTGTGTGTGTTGTGCTGATATATCAAGTTGTTAAATTTTTTTATGAATATGAAGAATTTAAAATATATTTTATTGTTGTTGAGTATATGGTAAGTAAAGCAGAATTATTTTTTAAAATTTTGTTACTATTGATTTTTCCAACAGACACAGAAATGTTATTAAGGTATATTCATTACAAATTAGTTGTAGAATGATGGCCAGTAGCAGGCTTAGACTATCAAAAGTACACACTTAATAACCAGAACATACCTCTTGCAAGCAGTATATTTTCTAGTGACTCAAAGAAGTTATTTTGCTAAAAGTTAGACGATAAATGGGTGTTTTATTATAATTCATGAGTCATGATTCATAATTACTTATCAATACTGCTTTAACATATATGTTTCCAAGCTAAAATAATTGAGGCAATTCAGGGATAGAATTCTGCCCTTAGTCACCCATTCTTCTCTGTGTTATATCAAGGACTAAGTAATATTTGGAAAAAAAAATTATATGGTGCTGTGAGAGAGTTGTATCAACTCTCTGTGAAAGTGGATAGTCTTCTATTGATACTAGGTGTTTCATTTTTCTATATAAATTTCTTCACAATTCATTGACTATTAACGCACGTTTCTGCCTTTAACATGGAACATTGAAAAAGTGCACTTCAAAAAATATCATCTCGGGCTTCCCTGGTGGCGCAGTGATTGAGAGTCTCCCTGCCGATGCAGGGGACACGGGCTCGTGCCCCGGTCCGGGAAGATCCCACATGCCGCGGAGCGGCTGGACCCGTGAGCCATGGCCGCTGAGCCTGCACGTCCAGAGCCTGTGCTCCGCAACGGGAGAGGCCACAACACTGAGAGGCCCGCGTACCGCAAAAAAAAAAAAAAAAAAAATCATCTCAAACTTACTACATATCAATGACCACTAAAAGTTTAATCGGTTTAAATACTATGTATGAGAGGTTGTTTCAAGGATGAGTACTTCTCCATGTTGTCTAAGTGTCAGTCATTTGTTTACACATTCACATTTTTGCCATATCCGACTACCACTCATGCCTAATATACTTATTCAGAATGGCTCAGTTTATTTATATGAATGTATTTTAAAAGGGAATTTATGTCACCACTGAAAATGGATCATGGAATTAATTTACTAGATAAAAAGTAACATAAAAATGAACATGATAAATATAAAACACTGTTACTTTATTTAAAATAAATGTAGGACTTCCCTGGTGGCAGAGTAGTTAAGAATCCACCTGCCAATGCAGGGGACACAGGTTCAAGCCCTGGTCTGGGAAGATCCCACATGCCATGGAGCAACTAAGCCCGTGCACCACAACTACTGAGCCTGCACTCTAGAGCCCGCGAGCCACAAATACTGAGCCCGTGTGCCACAACTACGGAAGCCTGCATGCCTAGAGCCCATGCTCCGCAACAAGAGAAGCCACTGCAATGAGAAGCCTGCACACCGCAATGAAGAGTAGCCCCCGCTCACCGCAACTAGAGAAAGCCCGTGTGCAGCAACGAAGACCCAACGCAGCCAAAAATAAGTAAATAAATAATAATAAATAAATGTAAAAATAAATTTCATAGGAATAAAAAATATACTCAAGCTATAAAATTAAGTACCTGAAAATATGTACCTCACTGGGAAGAATGCAGTTATTTATGATCAGTCAGTAGTAAGTGAGATATTCCATCTGATGTGCTTAGATTAAGAACCAAATATAATCTATTCAATATAGGCTATTTGCCTTTTTTGTTTGTTGTTAAACAGTGTTGAGAATCATATGTGTATGTCGTTGAATAAGACAAAGAAATTAACTGCCTTCTCTAATGTTATTAGATGCTTAGAATTAATTCCTGAACAAACTTATACCCTTTTGATTTAAGAACCCATCCAAAGTGATCTTCAGAATCTTTTTTCTACATGTGTCAGGTTGTTAGGAAATGTCAGCAAAATAAGGGGAAAACGTAGCTCACCTGTTCAGCACTACCATCTAGTTTGGAAATATACTAAGAAATTTTAGTGTTACCTTTAGCAAGTATTTCAGAAATCTCTTTTAATGTTCAAAATCTTTTTAGTGATTTTTTTTTCTGGGGAATTATCCAAACAAGAAAATGATCCAAATTCTCAGAGTCAAGTGAATTCCTAAGGCAGATAGTTTTTCCTCCTCACATATTATTTTCATTTTCTTCAACAATTGATCTCCCAAATGATAGCTGTATGTATGGTTGTGCAGCATAGGACCTATATTTCCAGGCCTTCTTTGTAGCTAGATTTTCTATTTGTTCTGCTCAATGGGATCAGTGTAGGAAAAAAGTAGTGTTTGGGCTTCCCTGGTGGTGCAGTGGTTGAGAGTCCACCTGCCAATGCAGGGTACACGGGTTCGTGCCCCGGTCCGGGAAGATCCCACATGCTGCGGAGCGGCTGGGCCCGTGAGCCATGGCCACTGAGCCTTGTGCGTCTGGAGCCGGTGCTCCGCAACGGGAGAGGCCACAACAGTGAGAGGCCCGCGTACCGCAAAAAAAAAAAAAAAAAAAAGTGTTTAACTTCCAGGAAATATACTTAAAGAGGGGAGAAATGTTCTTCTCCTATCTTTTTTCTCCTTCCTTCTAGCTGGAAGGCAGATGTGACAGTTTGAGCTAAACTAGCTATCTTGGACTATGAGATGGAAACCATGATTCAAAGATGGCAGATCATTAAGAAAAAGAGTGTATATCTCTCTTATTTATAATCATGGAGTTCACACTAATAGTTTCTGCTTTCATTTATACATGAGTAAAGAAAGCATTTATTTTTAGTCAATATTATTTTGGTGTTTTCTGTCACTAAAATTAAGTCAAACTTAATCTTAAGAGGAACTCATTCTAAAATTATTTTCTACACATAGCTGTGTTCTTGGAATGTTGATATTAACTTGCCTTAAAGGGTAGAGGTAGATTTTACAAATGACCAAATTATATCTGAAATATATGCTTATGTCAAAGACTATACCTTTTATGTGAGTGGTCATATAGATTAAAGATTTCATCTAAAAAATCATAAAGACCGGGCTTCCCTGGTGGTGCAGTGGTTGAGAGTCCGCCTGCTGATGCAGGGGACACGGGTTCGTGCCCCGGTCTGGGAAGGTCCCACATGCCGCGGAGCGGATGGGCCCGTGAGCCATGGCCACTGGGCCTGCACGTCCGGAGCCTGTGCTCCGCAACGGGGGAGGCCACAGCAGTGAGAGGAAAATCATAAAGACCTTCTTACAACTTGAATAGGTACATCAGAACATTTTCCATGGAAAACCAAAGAACTTCAGTATGAAAAAAATATTTGTTCACTCTCACTTATATTTCTACAGCGCTAAGGAAAAAAGGCTGAAAATTCAGGAGACTTCCCTTTATGTTACTGGAAATTTTTGCAGTTTTATTATGTACTGAGAAATTTCTATTAACTCTTCATGCAGAGTTTACATTGTGAGAGTTTCTTGCATATACAATAAGGAGTAGATTTTTGTAGATTCAGATGCAAGATCTTAAATACATAGGACTGATCCTAACTGTGATTTTACAATGAATACCGCTTGATCAATAAATCACTCCCAGGCTATTCTATTGTTTGTTATGATACTATCAACACAATAATTTACTGATATTCTGGGTATAACCAAGATGGAATATGGTGTCATTCAGGAAAAAAATAGTATTGAATGAGATAAAATAATATTCTTAGAGTTCCATGGCCACAGGGACTTTCTCTCAGTCTTTCTCTTTAGGTTCCAGCATGTTAAAATTTTGCTCTGGCTCGTTCTCTCTAATCAGATGCAGTAATAAAGCAACCTGTTCAGTGAGTTAAAGCAAAGAGTTTAATTCTTTCTCACCCTACATGTCTATCACGTCATTTTCAGTTGGAACCAAGGATAACAGTGTAACCTTTATCTGGGACACTTATGTTCTCTTGGCAGAGTAAAAGAGATAAATGGCAAACCACAAGCTGGTATTAAAACTTTACTCAGAAGTGACACACTTCGCTTTCACACTCATTTTATTTACCAAAGCAAAGTACGTGGACGGTCCTGAATTCAGTGATGTAGGGAAATATAATTCTCCCCCCAAATCAGCATTGTAAATATAGAAGAACGTATTAAAAAATCTAGCCTGTGATTTAATCATTCTGTTTAACAAGGGGAAGTTTCTAGTCATATCTTCTTGACAACATGATAACTGAATCTCTGGGTAAATACACTAATGATATTTGCTAGGATGGGAGTCATTAACTAGGGAAAGTTCTTAATGGGGTGCCCCTGGCTAAAGATGGCTTATAGTAAATAAAAACAGAATCTATGGATTTATGAGGTATGGCTTCTTGGAAAATATCACATGAGCTGGTGGTAAATTGGAGATAATTCATAAACAAAACGTTCACTGATGTTTGGGATAATAATGTATGTACCTCACTTAGACATCTTATGTATTCTTGGCCAAGAGTGCATGTTCAATGTGGGAAGGAAGGACCTGGGAGCTGCTCAGCATGTCCCAGAACTCTCTCTGCTTTATCTGAGTCGCTTGATTATTTGTATCCTTGAAATTATTATAGAGCTTGATACCGGGTACAGTGTCTGACTCACTTGAGTTTGATTTCACAATTCAGTTCTTTGTGTTACTCAACAAACCATATGGCCAAGCTTGTGAGAAGGGGAAGCAAACATTTTGAACAATAATGTAATCTACCATGCTTATTATGTTTATTGATATATTTAGGTTTATTATTGGTCTCTTATTCTGTGTTCTTTAAAATTCCTTTTCTTTTTGTTTTCTGTTTTTTTTTTCTATTTGATCAATGATGATCTTCTTTATTCCTGTTCATAGTCTTTATTACTTTGGGATTTACATTTTATTTCTGGTTTTTCAGTAATTCCACTTAAATTTTTAGTATGCTTCCTTGACAAGACAAAATATAAGTGTAATCAATTTCTTTCTTTATCTTAGACTATTTGAACTCTGGTATCTACACTCTAGTTTTTGTTTTTTTACGTCAACATTTTTCAGGGGTTTTGTTTTATAACAACTTGTTTTATAACAACTCTCTCCCTCAAATTTAGTCATAGGTAATCCTTATTTAATTTTCTAATTCAAGTTATTTTTCCTGAAACATATTCTTTAATTTTTTAGCAACAAGAATTTCTGAGTAGTTAACTCATTCTTTGTATCACTGAAAAATATTATTAATTAATCCTTAATCTTAACTGATAACTTTTATAGTTGTAGAATGTTTAGGTTGGCTATTATTATTCCTCAGTCTTTTAAAAGTTATTCAATTGTCTTTGGACTCTATTCTTGCTAATATGATTGTGCTTTCAATTTGATTGCTGTTTCATTGTACATAATCTGTGTCTGTCTGTCTGTCTCTTTCTAGCTTTGAGTGTGATCCTTCAACATCAGTGGTCAGTATGCTCCTCTTTATTCCTGATAATTTTCCTTGCTCTGAAGTCTGCTTTGTCTGAGATGAATATAGCTACTCTGGCTTTTGTTTGTTTAGTGTTAGCATGGTGTATCTTTTTCCATCCCTTGGCTTTTAATCTATCTGTGTGTTTATATTTTAACTGGGTTTCTGGTGGATAGTCTTTCTTTTTTTAGTGTATTTAGACCATTGATGTTTAAAGTGATCATTGATATAGTTGGATTAATATCTGTCATACTTGTTACTGTTTTCTGTTTAGTTGCCTTTTGTTCCTTTTTTTCTATTCTTTTTCTGTCTTCTCTGAATTTAATAAACATTTTTTATGATTCCATTTTATTTCCTCTCTTACATATCAATTATCTTCTTTTTAAACTTGTTTTAATCATTGCCCTCAACTTTGCAATATACATTTACAACTAACCCAAGTCCTTTTTTAAATAATACCATTTGACATCACTCTTATTCATTTCACTTATCCATTAGCTGTAATCACAGAATACATTGTGGCTATTTTAAGTGTGAATAAATTGTTCTCTAGTAGATCAGTTAAGAAAATAAGAAAAAGAATATATTTTATCTTACCTTTATTTGTTTCTTCTCTAACTATCCTCCTCTTCTGGTCTGATAATTACAAAATAATTGCCATTTCTGTTTCTTCAAACTGTGTTTTTTGTCTTTTAGTATGCCTAGTATTTTTTGTTTAATGAAATCTGGACATGATGTACTGGGAAAAAGGAACTGAAATAAATAGGCTTTTAGTTTAAAGTTTTATGTTTATCTCTCCAGGAGTTGCCATATCTTTCTTCCTTTTTCCTTTGCCTCTGCTTTCGCCTCCTCTGCATCCTCCTCTTTTTTCCTCCCCCTCCCCCTCCATATTCTTCTGCTTTTGCTTTTGTTGCTCTCATTTTGGATTCTTAAATTGCACACTAAGTTCTTTTGTTTTCATTCTTTTTTATTTTTTGATAAATGTATTTAAGAGTATGAAGTTTCTGTTATGCACTGCTTTGACTCACAAATTTGGTTGGTAGTTATTTTATTGTCACTTAATTTAAAATATTTTTTATTTTTTATATTATTTTATGTGTAAAATAGATTTATTTGTGTTATGTCCTTTAGCTTCCAGGATTTTTTAAACTTTCTTTTGTTATATTTTTATTGTTTGTTTTAAATTTTATTACACTGCATAATGTTGATTCATTCTAGTTATTATGGCTCCTATGATGGTCTTTATACATAGCTGACTTCTGTGAATATTTCATGTGTTCTCAAATGTGACCTTTCTTCTCTGCAACATATATGATATCTATATTTATGTGCAGTATATATGTTGCATATATATGACATATATAGTATATGTTGCATATATATGTATATATTATATATGCATCATATATAATCTCCATAAAAGATATATATGGGTGTATATTGTTTATTTCTCATGGCATTTGCTTTCTAAATCTCTACTTATTCCTTATCTCCTTGCTTATTTGTATCACTTTGCTTGTGTTTCTTTTCATTTGACCAGCAGGTTTTCAGGTGCATGTGAAATATCCAACTAAAATTACAGATCTGTCTATTTTTCTATTTCTGTTAATGTGTTTAAATAGTACAAGGCTGTGATGTTGGTTGCATATGTATTTATGATTTGGTATCTTCTTGAATTACTGTTCCTTCTCTTCTAGTAAATAGGCTTTTATAGTTTTCATTTTACAATATGTTTTCATTGATATGACAGTTATCATTTATACTATTACATTTCTCCACATGGGCACATCACATCTGCCTTTTGTTTTCTCAGCTGTTTTTAAAAATAGTTTTTATGTTAAATTTAGTATATCAGATTCCCTCTAGTTTTATTTTTTTACAGGATTGGACTTAGAGAAGGTAGAAAGAACCCCATGCAATTTTTTCAACCTAATAAGTATTAGAAGAGAATAATTCAATAATTCTCTTTTCATTTATATGATCCATTTTACAACCTATCATGCATTTTTTTCCCAAAATTTCAGTGACACTAAATGCATTAGTCAGAGTTCTCCAGAGAAACAGAACTAATAGGATATATCTATAAATCTACATCTACATCTATATCTATATCTTTCATATGAGAGAGAGAGAATATGAGAATTATATATATAAGATACTGGTTTGTTTATTATAAGGCATTGTAAAGAGATTTGTTATAAAGTATTGGCTCATGAAATTATGGAGGCTGACAAGTCCCATGATCTGCAATCTGCCAGCTGGAGACTCAGGAAGGCTGGTGATATAGTTTATTTATTAGGAACCATTGGAAGAGTAGAGAAACTATCCAGACCAAAAATTGGCTTTCTATCCAGCTGTAGACCCATTTGATATTCTCAATTCTCAGACCTCTGGGATAGGCATTAAGGTTGCCCATACCATAAGAGTGGTATACAATTTGGAACCTTTGGGGCTGGTTCAGATTGTTGAATCTATGCTAGGTGATTTGCACATATTTTCTCACGTAATGAGAAATGAGCATGTATTATTAGCCCTGCATGTTTGCTGAGGAAGCTGAAACTTGGGAATGTTAAGGACTTGCTCAGGTTTTTAGATCGAAGTTTGCCCCAGCATTTCTTCTTTCCACCATGCCTCCCCCTGTGCATTTGTGAGCACTTTAAGAATTAGTAGAAGGTTTTGCTTTCACCTAATGAAAACATAATGTAAACATGTGATAATTAATACTGACAGTTCTTTGGTAAAACAGGGTCATCTTTTGTACTGAAGTCACATTTATTTCAATTATTCCTTGCCTTTTCTCCTGCACTCACTGTTCTATGCATTCATATATCTAAATTCCTAAAGCAATCAATCTATACTTGTCCCAAACTATTTCTTTGCCACTCCTTTCTTATTCCTCAAATTTCATTTCCACCTCCAATGATTTCCTCAAATAGTGACCTTTTCTTCATCCTTGCCCTGCTTGACTTTTCTGTAACATTAACTTATTGATCATCCACTCCTGTTTTTAGCTGCCTTTATTTGCATGACCCTGAATAGTTCCTATAATTGTCAAATGTGCTTTTGATCACTGACCATCCATGCATTCCCTCCACATTATTTGGTGTGACTTCACTGACCCCACTCTCTCCAGTCATCTCCTCATTTTAAGTAGGACTCCCAAAGCTTAATCTTAAACCAGAAACTCTTCTCTCTTTTCTGTGTGCTTCAGTTATGTTGTCACTTAAGTGGTATTCATTGAGTCACTGCTGTGTAGAAACTCTATTGCTGTCATAATAAATTACTACAAATTTAGGTGCTTAAAGCAACACACATAATTATCTAAGAGTTCTGTAGGTCAGAAGTGTAGGCACAAAGTAGTTAAGCTGGTTCTTTGTTCTTGGCTTCATGAAATCACTGTGTCAACAGGACTGCATTTTTTCCTGGAAGCTCTGTGTTGAACCTTTTTCCAAGCTTGACTTAACATATCGTCAGAATTCAGTTCCAAGCAGTTGTAGTACTGAGGTTCCCATTTCCCTGCTAGCTGTTAACCAGGGATCATTTTCAGCTTTTAGAGACATCTTCCATTCCTTGGAACATGGCCTCCATTCTCTAAATGCAAAGTCAGCGACAATGGGTTGAGTCATTCTCATGCTTCAAATCTCTCCGACTTTACATTTGCCTCATCTCTCCTTTGCCTCTCTCTTAAGTTGCATCTTTCTGTGACTGACTCTTCTGACTCATGTGATAAAACTGGGCCCACCTGAGTAATCCAGGATATTTTTCTTATCTTAAACTGAATTGATAGTAATTTTAATTCCATCTGCAAAATCTCTTCACCACAGTACCTAGATTACTATTTCATTAAATACCCAGGCATCAGGAATCTTTGGGTGGAGGGCATTTTTAGAAATCTGACCAAAGCAGCTACATACATCTTTAACTCAACACTCAAATATTTTCAGTTTTTAATAGAATATTTCCATTTGAGTATTGTCTCAAAAGTCCATATTTCCAAGGCAAACTAACTATCTTTCATGTAAAATTGGCTCTTTCTTTTTTTTTTTAACTGGTTTCCCATTCTGCCAACACAACCATTGTGAGATACAGTCTCTCAGACTCTGGAAGTAGAATTAATTTTTCCTTTTTCATTTTTTTCCTTCTTTCTGATATCTCAATCTCATGAACCAGAACTAGCTAATTCTTTCTCTATGATAGCTCTCAGCTTAGCCCCATCTTTATGCAGGATATCATTCTTTCTCATGTTATCATTGATTGCCTGAATGAATTTAGGGCAAATGCTGTCATCAAAGCTCAATCTGTTATCATATGCTGGCAAATAAAAATGTGCTTAAATAGTTACTGTTTAAAACTTGGGAACATTAGCACAAAGTTGATCTTACAGCCATAATGCTTAACCACGTTTTTAATTTGCCTGAACACATACATCCTTGTACTTATTTCCTTTTGAAAATCTGACCCAGTGTCTTTTAAGTTACCAATGAGATTTATTTGCCTTCTAAAATTGTCTTTTTCCATTTTTCTACTAAATAAATGTTGTTCCTTCTGAAAGATGACCCTAAAGTCCCTAAAGATAGTAGAATCTTAGTCTTCCCTTGAATTGGACTAAACATTGATTAATTCAATGTAAACTATACATATTTAATTATTTCTATGAAACAAGTACTAATTTAGGACTAGGTATAGGATAGTGAATGTCCCAGTTCTTGTGGAGATTATAGTCAATCAAAGGAGACAAATGGTAAAACGACTTTCAAGTATTAACAAACAAACCAAACCAAAACAAAAACACATATGACTTTTTAGGCTGTAAGAGCAGAGACTGGATTTTATTCTTTGTGTGATAAGAAGTAACAAGGGGGGATGTTACTAAAAAATAATAATAATATAAGAATGAGTAAATATATGAGGAAGTGTCTAGGTATAAAAATATTTCCAAAGATGGGCTATGTATTCCCAGAAAACATGCTTCTGATTTGTTATAACAGAGTATTGATATAGAGAGGTGAAAAAGCAAGAGAAAGCATGGCTTTAGGCAAGATGTTAGTAGTTTGGTGGTATCACCTCAGAACCCAGGGTCTAATCCTCTGCTCACCCAAAAGTGATTGCAAACTGAAGGTTTGACTGAGGTCAATGACACTAACTTGTGATCAGTTAGAATTCTAGCTTATTAATTCATCATGATAAATGTGTTTCATTTGAGAACCAAGGAATACCAAAGGCCACTTCCATGTAGAGGGGAAATCAAACCAAGATTTAAATTGTGCAAACTGATGTAGTAAGCAAATTATAAGTATAAATGGAATTAAATGTATTCAGGAAGCAGTTTGATATTTTTAAATGGCTGAAGGTGCTGTGCTATTCATTTTTCTATTTATACAGTCACAATTGTATCTTCTACATTGATCCCTGGAATATTCACAATTGAAGCCCTGAACTACTATATTAGAAGTCTTACTATTCTGAAACTGCCATGCTGTGAGGAAGCCAAGCCACAAAAATACTACATGCACATCTTCTGAACAGCGATCCTAGTGTTCCTGTTAGCTCAGGCTAATGCCAGATATGGAAATGAATGAGCTGCAAATGGTTCTAGGCCCACTCATTAAGTTTCTCACAGTTTTAGAGTCTCTCTGGTTGAGATCTCATCTACCATAGAGCAAAAAAAATATACTTCTACTATGCCCTATTTGAGTTCCTGAGCCACAGGATCTGTGAATATAATGGGTTGTTTCAAGCCATTATGTTTTGGAATAATTTGGTATATAATGAAAGTTAGGGAAAAAGGTGTAATAAGGATTGTTTAAAATTTTTTTTCATGAATCATAGAGACTATGTTATGGCAATAGGAGATGCATTTTCATACTGACTTGTGTTTATAAAGACATCTACCAAATAAAGAGAATAGAGTAAAATGCTTGTATAATTCATTAGAAATCTCTTTATCAAAAATATTTTATTATAACTGCTTTTGCCTTGAATATCTTGCATAATTATCTCATATTTCTTTTATTTTCAGAATACCTAGTACATCACTTCTCGGCCTTTTGGCTAAGATCAAGTGCAGAATACCTAGTACAGGGCATGGCACACGGTAGAAGCTCAGTACATATTTGAGTATTCTTTTTTTAAATTGGCTTTTCCATTCATGTGGTGGATGCCACAAAATAGAGCCAGAAATTGAAAGGTAAAGCTTACAGAAAAATGGTTTCTACATTTGGAAATTATTAAGATACCTCTTTAATGGAATAGATAATTAATTTTTTCAGGTATTAACTAAGGTATCATCTACATCTCTCCCCATTACAAAAGTGTCACTGAGCTATAATTACACTGATTTTCCATCTTTGTTTGAAAAAAGCCTTATACTATCTGAAAGGAGATCAACTGTGAGCATACTAATCTAATTTGCAATCAGAATAAAGAGAAAACATTTCTGAGTACTTAATAAAGCCAATTTTACTTTTAAGTTCAATTGAATTTATATGCAAGGTTAATATGCAGTAAGGAGAAAGATGGTTCAGTCCCTTTGAATATTGTATGTGATTTTCCTTTGACAGTATTCTTTAAACTATATCATGCTCATTCATTAAGGTATATTAGCTGTACTGTAAGTATTGTTGACAGGCTTATTCTAAGGCAACAGCAACCTTAATTAAGAAACTCTTGATCAGACTCCTAGTTAATATTTGAATCATCTTGAAACTATTCTAAGTAGTTCTCTTTTTCTTTTTCATGAATAACTGTGACTATGTTACAGAAGAAGCAAGTGAGTAGGTTAAAATGGGGAAGATGTTGCTTTTATTGTGTCTATGGATAAGTTAAAAATGTGATAGTCAGTTAATTGGTCAAACACATTATTCTTGGTCATTCAACTTCCAAGTTGATGCCTGCAATTCGTGACGCTTTACCTATGTCTAATAAGGTTAGTCAGGGTTGTAAATCAAGTAAAAGTGGAGCTGGGCAGAAAACCTCCTTATCCCTTCTTGTTTACTATAAGATAAATAGTAGAGATCAGTCAACTCGCTATTACACACCTGGCATCATACCCCAACAGAGTCAACTTTTGATTGTTGTAGTGACAACATGATGAATCTCAGTATGAAATGTCAGTCACACCTCATTACTTTATCTCATCCTTTTGCCCAGCTTTTTGAAGGCAGTCTTTCCTCTAGACGCATTTGCTGTTTTGACAGCTTACATTCATGCTGACATTTGAGGACTACTCTTTCCTCTCCTCTTAGAAATAGCACTTATGCCATAAAGCATGTGGTGAATTACTTTTTTGAATTGCTACTACTATCTCATTTAAGTGTTTTTATCAGATCTTGATATTTTTCAAAGAACTTTGGAAGCTTTCTCTCTCTCTCACACATACACACGAACATTCCTTCACATTTCACTTAAGCAATACTCTGAGAGAAAAGTAAACTGTTTCCCTGTTTAAAGTTTTGGTAAAATGTGCTTAAATTAATTCTGCAGTGCGGTGAAAAGGAAAAATAAAAACACAGAAACAAGGGCTTTGATTTAGCATATTCTTTTAGTGTTGAAGAATAATTTGCAATTAAGCATCTTAAAAGAAACTAATTCTGCTAAGCACTATTATCAAGAATGATTCTCATTAATTGCCAACAGCACTCTAGATTTAAACCCTTTCTTCTAGAATGAACAAAAGACCGTGAGTATTAAAAAAAAAAAAAAAGGGATGCATGCAATCTGTCCTGAAATATCTTTCACTTGTTTACATGGATTTTAAAAGGTAAGGAAATGGAAGAGAGTTTACTAAAAAGGCTGCAAAATTGCCTCACTCGCTGGTAATAACTATGTTTATTGCAATAGTAATATAAGTTGCACTTGCTTAAAAAATTAGTCATTCACTTGTGGATCTTATCTGAACTCACTGTGCCATGCTTGAATTCCTGGATTTATGAGAGTCATTGGAATGCATAGTATCTCATAAAACTGTCACAACTAAAAATGCCCCCCCTTGCTCAAAATTCTATTTTCTTTTCACAACTTGCGTAGAATTCCTCTCTGTATTTATTATATTAATCCACAGATCTATAATGAAAATAGAGAAATGGTTTTACTTAAAATATCAGCTTTTGGCATATTAAGAAAGTAATATTCAATAAGCCGAGTCCCCAACTATTGATACAGAGTTCCTTCTTTTCAGCACCATTCTTTTTTAGGAGATGGCAGTGGACCAAAAAAATAAAATGAAATGAAATGGGAGGTGGGGAGAGAGAGAGAGAGAGAGAGAGAAGGAGCAAATAGCAGTTAAGATTACAAATTTTGCTTGGTGAAAATGATGATGAGAATATGTTGTGTTAACTCAAATATTAGAGTTTTATTATGTTTTCTGGAAATAACCATAGGGTAATATTACTAGATGGCCTCAAATTAAATAATAAGTATCCTTTAAGGGGAAAAAGAAAACATTACTTGCATACATAACATTAGGATGGTAGCCCAGATTTTGAGAGACATAAGAAATATAATTGCCCTATATGATTCTGACTTCATAACTTTTGCAGTATAAATCAGTTTAGTTACAAGAAAGATGTCTCAATTGTGTTGAGCTTTTAAAAACAACTTTAAAGTAAAAAATGGTATACTTCATGATCTTTTTCTATGTCTAGGAATATAATAGGTTTGTAGTAAATGTTCTAATATGAATATTATCAGAGGCTCAAAATATTTTTTAGAAGATCTCATGACTTCGTGCTTGATTAAACAGCATTAGGATTTAACTTCGCTTTCTTTGCTAAGCTCTCCCTGAGTTTTTATGTATTATAATTTTTAATTAGCCCAAATCATGTTGTAAACAACAGCTCCAGTGCACAATCCCTTCTCTTAACATACTTGTATGTCTTCAATCTGGTGGGAAGGCTTTCAGTGCCAGGTGGGAAACAAAGCTCTGTGTAAGCTTCTCCCACTGGCCCAGCAGCCACAGGCTCTGTTCAGGTGGCCAGGGAAGAAACACATTCTGTAAGGTTAAGGCCTGTCGAAAGCTTCTGAACTGCCTTTCCTCAGTGCATGTTTGAATGCACTCAGGGCTGCTTTACCCAGTGCAGTGCTTAAACAGTTCCATGATGCCATTCATTTATCATTAAGACAAGGATGGGTCTAATAGTTATATGGATATCTATTTTTATGAGGCAGGGAAAAGTTATGTATGTTTACTTAAATGATGAAAGTTGAGCCTCCTTAATTCACAATGATGTATTTCTTTACTAAGGAGTATAAGGCAAACTTGAATGAATATATCCCCAAGCCACACCCTCAATAAATTGGCATAGACAGTATTTTAAAACATACTAACTCTGTTATAATAGTTGTGGGGTACATAAATTGTAGTTGGAGAGTTCAAGATTTGTGAAGCGAGGGTATATTCATTAAGAGTTAATTACACTGAGGTTGATTTGTTTGGAAAATTAATAAAATCTAATGGTAGCTTTGTCCTAAAACTTTGAATATAAAATATGTTTTATGCTCTTTAATAAAATGAATTAGGCTAATAAAATGTGCACATAAATATTCTCATGGTAAAATCACTCAGAATTTCCATGGTGTGCTTTCAATTTTACATGCACATAAGGCATTGTTGATTAATGCAAAGCATAAGCTCACTCTAGTCAATTTAGTATTTGAGGCAGTCTCTCCAGCTGATTCACATGCCTCATAGCTGAGTCAATCAGTTATGCATAAGATGACCATTAATAGGATTAAATATCATCATTGTGCTGCAACTAATTTGGTCATTTCTTAAAAATAGGGCCTAAGTTAACTGTCAGTCATTTAGAATGATGCCTTGCCTGTTATCTGTACTACTAGGTGACAGTGGTTCTGAACCAGGGATGATTTCACTCTCCCTACCCCCAGTGGTCATTTAAAAATGTCCGGAGAAATTTTTGTCACGTGGGATTTGTGGGGAGAGGGGTGCTATTGGCATGTAGTGGCATATAGTGGGTAGAGGCATATAGTGGGTAGAGGCATATAGTGGGTAGAAGCCTGTGATGCACAGGACCACTCCTGACAACAAAGAATTATCCAGCCCAAAATATCAAGAGTGCCACTATTGAGAAACGGTGGCCCACAGCAAGCATTACTTTGTGGAAGGAAACCTGTTATTTACAGGGTGACTTTTCTGAATCTCCATTTCCTTATTTGCAAGATGAAGCTAGGAATTACCTCATAGGGTGTTTGGGCAAATTTTAATAACAATTATAATAATCAATTCTTTGTTTCTTGTTGTTTCTCAAATATTCTAGGCATAGTCTCACGTCAGAACATCAAGGGTTAACTTTTCCCTCTGTGTGGAATGCACTTCTCACAGATTTTGTTAGGTCTTCCCTCCTCAGCCAATTCATGCTTTGTGCAAACATAACTGTCTTAAAGCGGCCTCCTGTGATTTGCTCATTGACAATTGTGATCTACCCCTCTTGCCTCCTACAGTCCCTGTCCTCTTTCCTCTTTTCTTACTTTTTCTCTATAGACCTCATTACCACCTGGGGAAAAATATGGTTTTTTCTTTTTAAATCCCAGCACTTAGCAACTTAGCACAGGACCTGGAATATACTTTTGCTTAAAATTCAATAAATTAAGGTACTGTGGAGTGCCTCCTCTATCGGGCATTGTATAGCACTAGGAAGGAAAAAAAAAACCTCCTTCTTCTTATGGAGCTTACATTTTAGTGGGGAGTCGTAAAATAAACACTCCAGTGTGGCTTCCAGCTCATCTACCTCTCTCTGCAAGACAGATTCTACAACATGGCATTCATGTTGTAGAGTCTGTTGGAATCATTGCAGTAGTGTTCAATGGTTGATTAACTCTTCTTTCTAGAAACCCTCTCTTAGCTTCTATAAAACCAAACTTTTTTGTGGACACTCTTTCTCTTACTTTTCTGGACATTCCCTAGATGTAAAAATTTCTGAAATCTGGCACTCATAATTAAATCTTACTACAGCACTTCATCTAATGATATCCAAGGTCAAGTTGGTATTGAAAGTCTACTGTATAATTGTATTCTTCCTAGCACAGACAAATGTAAAAACTATTACCTACCACATGTAGTATTTCATTTTTAAATTAAAAATACTTTGAGAGTAATGTCCTAAGGAAATAGATGTAAGAATATGACTATTTCACTTATTCATGCTATACATATTTTTTTATGTTGAAAAAATTTTCTTTAGAGCTCAGAAAATGATCAGTAGATGAACAGCATCTGAAAGCTTGTTGTATGTAAGATTCTCTGCTAAGTTATAGATGACCCACAAAAACAGTAACTTTGAGTATTGAATATATAATTCCTCTCTACTAATAATCTAGTTGAAAAATTACATATACATACCTACTCATGCCTATCTACCTAAATACACACATACATAGCACAAGTAAAGACAAAAGCAATACTATATATTAGCATGGTTTGTAACACTGCATTTGATGTGTGCAATATGGATATGTATGTATCCGCATGCCAGGTAAGCATGCTTTATTAGAAAAAACATAGACGTTAGAATATGGATTTGAATCCCAGTTCACTTCCTGCTAACTGTGTGACTTAGGGCAAGTCTTTTAGCTTCTCTGAGTGTTGATTTTCTCATCAGTAAAATAATAATTCTTACTTTCAAGGGTTCAGAGATGAGAGACAAAGTATGTTTGACATCTAGAAGATTCTGAAAAACTGTGGCTGCTATTTTTAGTATATAACATAAAAATACCTTACCACCCTGAACAGCATAGGAAGTATCAGTTTATAATTGCTTTATTTTTATAATTTGCTTGCTTTTTAATTAACTATCACTAGTTCATTCCCACACTAAGCTATGCAGAAAAACTGAAAGCATTCCTTTAAACATGGCCAAATATGTTATTTACTCTATTATTTCCATTTGTATTATTGGGGAGCTCTCTCCTTAAAGTCCTTTATGCTTCAATCTAGACTTGTTCTTAACAAGTCTCATCCTATGTTTTCTTTTGCCGTCACCCTGGGAATCCCTTCCACCTCTCTTCTGGGACTGAGACTTATGTTTTCTTGATCCCATGTTGTCTTGCTTTCTCAGTTTACCTTGTTTTAGTGGAACATGTTCACCAGTAGCTTTGTCAAAAGAGGGCAATGGAGACATACTTTTGGAGAACTTGCAGTTCTGAAAATGCTTTAAAAAATTCACACAATTAATGCATAATGAGAATATGAAGTATTGAATTCAATATTTTCATTCAGAAGTTTTAAGACATTGATTGATTATCACTATTGGTCTTAAGATATCTGATGTGTTCTAGTTCTTATTCGTCTATGTATGATATATATTTTTTCTCTCTGAAAACTATTAGGGTCCTCTATTTATAGCTGAGACTTAAAATTACGGGATAATTTGTATTGGTGGATGGCTTTTATTATTGGTATTTTTTCCTTGGTAATTTTTCTCTCTTTCAAGTTCTCTTTTCTTGGAAATTTTATTAGAGTAGTTGATCTAGTTTATCCTGTGATATTCCTAGTTTTTCTTTCCCATTTTCTTTGTTTAATCTTTTTTTTCTGGATCATGTCATCAAATGTATCTTCCAAACATCTACTGATATTAAAAAATTAAGTAATTTTATGTTTAAGTACCAAGATCTTATCTTTTTTATGATTCCATTTTTAAACCTTCCCTTCTTATCTCATGTGCACAGTATCTTCTCTCATCTCTTTAATAATATCAATTGTAGTTTGTTTTTGTTTTTTCCTTTTTGAGGTTGCTCTTCTTTCTGTATGGCTATTTCCCTTGAGTTCATTTTCTTTTTCAGTTTCTTTTGGTCTCTGTCTTTCATATTGGAGCCTCCATCAAATATTTGGTGACCCTCAGCTCTCTTTATGTTTAAGAGTGAAGTATTAAGGATACCCTCAATGTTAGGTGACTTTGTCAACTAGTTGGCTTCTCTGTTCATTGATAGAGTCTTTCACCATCCACATACTCTTGGCAGCCATTTTCTTGGAGACAACAAATAGCGGCCTCTGAAGATCTTTTTTCTTGGGTCGGTTTCTTCTGAAAGAATCCTTTAATCTCCCTTTCGGGGTTATAAGCCTGGCTGCTAGCATCCTGATAACAACTAGGGTAAGATGGGCTCCCCATTCAACCTGTAGACTGTCTCTTAATTCCTGTTTTTAGAATGGAAACTCATCAGCTATGGCTGATGTCTTTCATAACAGATACTAGAGTCTGTGGTTCAGTTTCTTCAAAGAATAAGCTTGCTGCTGCAGAGTAGAAGTAACAGCATGCTGTGTGGATGGGGAGACTAAGTATGTTCAAATGATGATATGGTGCATTTTGTTGCTTTCTAAGCCACTGTATTTAAAATATACTACCTGAAACACACTGTTCAGAGAAATATTAAATAAAAGAAAAAGGAGAAAAAAGCATTTAGCAATATTCCCAAGGTAATGGGGCATGAAAGATTCTGGCTGGAGGCCTAAGACTGACGGCTGAACTGACGACTTCTCTAATCATTAATGCTACATGGCTATGGTGTCAGGATGCAATGATCTTTGGTTGGATTGAACTGAAAATAGAGATAATACAATAGCAACTCAATGATCTTATGAAATAAATAAATGATCCTATGCCAACGGGGAAAACAAACAGAACCTCTGAATAGTGAACAAAATGGGAAAATAAGCTCTCAAAATAAGCAATTTCAATGTATATTTCAAGAAAACATTTCTGTCACCAAACCAGATGTATAATCAATCACTGAGCTGAAGCTTTTTTAGAAGACTGAGCTCTTGATTGTATTATAAGGCTTGATTTTCTTTCTATTATGAGGGAAAGAAAAACTGGAGGGCCTCAGAAAATCTGCACTGCCTCTTGACACTGAAGAGAATAGCCGAAGTCAAGTCTCTGATCCCAAAGAAGAAAGATACTTTCACTATAAAGGTCATGCATTTGAAAATTTATCGTCTTCTTCTATTGTGCTTAAAATTGTCAACCTAGCTGTTCTTTGCATTGTTTGTTTTATTTTGTTTTTTATTGAGACATGAATTTAACAGTTAAACCTTTGCATTCATGTTAATTAGTATGTCTCTTAGTAAGTCTTTAAGGTGGACCAAGTACAATTGTGATATTTTTATTATAGAGGAGGAGGATAAGACAAGTGTAAGTAATTCACTCAAGGTAGAGCTACAAAAGAACCCTAGACATGTTTAGTATAGTTGTACAGTATTTTATGTAGTTTGATTTTGGAATAACTTTGAACATTAAAGAATTTGCAATGAAAATACAAAATGAGCTCCCCTTCTAATTTCTTCCAGTGTAATGCCAGTACTGACTTCCTCTGTATGCCCAAGAGATGGCAAAACCTTATTGATAGGAAGAGCTGTATTTAAAAGAAAGAAAGTTTTCTAGTTAAAGGTAAAAACACTGGATCATAAATGACCCTGAGATAGCATGCTTATGAGATCCCAGCAAAGGTTAATATTTAGCTATAAGAATTATGATTAGATTAGATTTATACCTGACACAATTTATGCCTAATCTAATAATTCAATTAGAATCATGTCGGAGAAGAAGCTACTCTAGGAGAACATTCAGATGTAACAAAGCTAAAGATTCTTATGGGAGAGAAACTCCAATGGTATCGTGGCCATATAAACAATCTGGATATCTAGGGAAGATGTGTTTAGGGAAATGGTTTTCAGCTCCTCTAACATTATCACTGGTATTGCCCCATTTTCTTAAAATATTTTCTCTGTATTTGATTTCAAATACAAATGCAATTAATGCTCATCTGTTTCTGCTTCTTTTTGATTTGCTTGTTAAATAAAGCCGAGTTCTGATAATCCCTTTAATGTTTGTGACCAGCAATCAAAAAATAATGTGGGATTTTTTCTGTTCATCCTGTTTCGGTTCATTTAGCTCTCCTAGCAGCTCTTTAATTTGACATCTCATAAAGAAACGGATGAAATTCTTTATTCAGTTTCATTTACATTGTGTATAAATGGAACTTTCCTTAGCTCCCATATTATTTATCCTATTAAGTCAATGATGAGGAAAGAAATTTATTTCTCTGGTAATTTAGTTTAGATACATATTGTTTGGGATTTTTATATGTGATAAGAAATATTTTATATCAAAGCTGTAGCTGTCTATGGTTGGAGGATGCTACAGCTATCTGCACATCTGCAGAGTGGTTCTCCCATCATGTGCCTCATTTTTCTCGCAACAGTGGTGTTGCCTGTTGCAGGGCGTCACAAGTTAGATTTCTTAGGAAACAGACTCTGAGGCAGAGATTCGCAGGAAGTTTATTGTCCAGAATAGGGGATTAAAAGAAGCACTATTGAGCTGGGGAGCTCAGTTGCTGGGATGTCTCTTCTGAGTTATCTGAAATTAAGGAAAGGAGGAAAGCTTTTATGCCCTACAGTGGCCAGTCATTAAGGTTCAGGCTGCCCCAGGAAGAGAAATTTACCCTGGGTGAAGTGTTCTCTTCGGCTGTGGCTGAACTCCGGTGAGAACTCTCAGCTTCTAATACTCCCAGTCGCTGGGAGAATGAATGTTTCAGTCCTGGGAGTGGGGCAAATAATCTGCATGGCTCACCAGAGCATCTGCTACCATCCATTCCTTGTGCTCTGCAGCTCCACGTGCATCATGTAAGTTCTTGGAGAGTTCCTTCAGGATTTTGGTGTGCCACTTTTCCTGGGAAGCACACAAAAGGAAAAGTGATCAGATAAACTGCAGACCGTCTAGCTGCACCCCACTGCAGTTTGTTCTGAAGCTGCAAATGATAGTCTTTGTCTCCCTCTTCTATCACCCGTTATAGATTCCCCTCACTCTTTCTGCCGTCTCTGCTGATCTACATGTCTTAACTAGTGAGATGACGCAAAATTTTACATTTATGGGATCTGAGCCCCTGATCACTATGATCTGCTTAAGCCATGGCTGCTGCATTTGACTACTTATTGACAAAGTTGGGCAAGCATCATTGCAAGGGATCCCTTAGATGCCAAACATATTTTTCTTTGCCCTGCCTCCTGCTGACGGTCAGCATCAATTAACCTTTCTAAATGGCGACTCCTTTCCTTGCCTGGTGGCCTTTTGGCATGAAGATCTTGAGAAAAACATGTTGCAGCCATAGCTTAAAATATAATGGGAAACTCAGTGTCCTTTTGTGGAAGTGTTCACTCTCTGTAAACCTGGACCCCTAAGCAACCCACAGAACTCAGTTCCAGGGATGATAAGCAAAAATAACTCAAGTGGATCCCTAGAAGTGTTGGTAAATGGAGCCATTTGTATTTTTATTTCTTTGTTTCTGGACCCATGTATTCTACCTTAAAGGGACACAACACCATGTTATACGGCATTGATTTAGTGTATTTACCACATTTTAGAACTATGTAGTCTACCCTTTTAGGATATCATCTCCAAGGTGGTGTTTCAACTGTACTTTCCATAGAATGTTTCATTGTTCTACCAGGCCAGCAGCTTCTGGTTGATGTACTATGTGATGGAATCATTGGATTCTATGGTCAGTGGCTACCACCACACATCTTTTGCTATAGATTGCTCTTATGCAATATTATATGGGATCCTGTGTCAGTGGATAAAATACTGTGTAAATCCTTGAATAGTGATACCAGCTGAGGTCCTATGAGCATAATAGGCAAACCCTTACTTTGAATATGTGTGTGTTAATTTTAGTTAAGGTGAATAACTGCCCTGTACAGGTTGAAGGGGCCCAGTGGAATCAAACTGCCATCAAACTGCTGGTTGGACTCCTCAAAAGACGTTGCCATTTGCAGAGCTGAGCGTAAGTCTCTGTTGTTTGAAAGCTGAACATCTGGTAGCAGCATTAGCTTGAATAAACTTCTGTGGTCCCCAGACTAGTGTAGTAGACAGGCAGAGCCTTTGTCCCTGTCACCATACTGTTCTGTTTATCTGTCCATTGCTCCATTCATGGCCAAATTATAGTCTGTCTGACATCAACTAGCTGACTCCATCAGAGATCTTCACAATTGTTCCCAGGGATTTGTTCATATGCTTCTTCCTTGGACCTTCTTATGCCTGATCTACCAATACTTCTCCTTCTAAGCACTTGACTAAAGGACCAGATAATTATCCACTCCTCTAGGATACATAACAATTCTACCACAGGGTACTTCTCTTTCCACAAAGAGTAGATTATTCGGAGCACCACCCAAACTTCTTCCATTGAGAAAATGTATCTGAACCAAATCTCATCCCTGAACCAAATATTGTCGTCTTCTTCCTCCATCAGCTGCATTAGGTATCCCCATATGGTCATAGGCATGAGCTGAAGGAAAGGTACTGCTTCAAGAGTGGAGGCTCACGAGGATCTGGACCACTTAATCACCTTACTTACTTATGCCTGCACCTCTTGGTGACCCTGTTCATGTCTGATCTATTGTTTCCCTTGAATTTGTAACTTGATATATCTGACAGAATATAACACTTGATGAGCAGTTTGGGCTTCATGGTCACTTGATGTCCCATGGTTAAGTGCTTCATTATTTTCAAGACCCAGTAGCTCCCAAGAAGCTGTTTTTCAAAAAGTTTGTCATTCTCCACTGTGAGAGACCCTATATCCTGAACCCTATGGGTTTATGTTGTGATTCTTTTATGGGAGTTTGCCATAAAGTCAAAACTCTATCCTTTCTAGCTCTATGTTCCACACGTTAGACCTGCTGCAGAGACCTTTTCTGCTCTGGGTCCTGTAAAGCTGGAAGCCTTTCTTATTATTTGTAGTATAGGTTGGAGAAGCATTCCCAAATGAGAAATATGCTGCCTCTAGTATCTGAAGAGACTTAGCAAGTATTGTCCTTTCATGACGGTGCGAGGTTTCCTTTGAATCTGGCATAACATTTTAAATTTGCTATTTAATATTCTAAAGTAAAAAACTGATTTAAAATTGTTACTATACATTTTGCTGTTCATCTTTATATCATGTAATGCTGGTTTTAAAAGTGAATGTAAGGGCATTTACTCATATGCAGAATCATCAAAATGACATAATTAGCATTTTATAACTCATACATGCATATACATTTTATTCTTACCAGCATAGCAGAAATGCTCCATAAAACTAATTCAACTATTTTTATTTCACTTCTTGATATGCACACATTCTACCAACACTCTATCTTCAAGTTACTGATGAGTAAGGAAGGACTGAAGGAAAAGGAACGTAGGTTGCTCTATCTTTCTAAGTCATTTTCAGCATTAGTGGTTGGCTAATACAGGCAAGTAACAAGAGTAAGAAAGGATGTGATAGGATTCCTGGGTCATTTGTGTTTCTTGGAATGTAACTGCCTTCTTTCTGAGTTCAGTTCTTTCTGAGTTCAGTTCTTTCTGAGCAAGTTCTGGTTAAGTTGGAAAGTGTGGCCCTTCAGGGACTCTGCTTACCTAGTCATAAGTGTAACACGATAGTACTCACTCTGAGTCTCACTGAATTCTCAAGCTTCATGGGTCTGCCAGAATTCTATTGTCACGGGGCATTACAACACCATGCAAATGGAATAGCAAGACTAGGAGGGCACACAGATTGTGCATATCCAATCTGCTCACATACAGGCTCTTTTGTTACATCAGACTTCACTTGCAAATCACAAGTTCAATGACAGAATTATTAAGAATTTCAAGATGGTAACAGCAGAGCACTGAACCAAGGACAGGGCCCTTCTGAGTGATGAGGAAGATCACAAGCCCATGAAGCTTGCCCTGCCCATAGGTCATTTTTGGGAAAATTTGGGGAAGTTATTACACAGCCACTTGCTGCAGTGTTGTGGGGCCCTTCCTCTTCAGGACCTGGCTTCTCTTTAGGCCACTGGTTTCCAGATCTGAGATTTGGCTCAGATCCTGAAACTGAACAATATACTGTGACATTTTATTGAGATGGCTGCTCTTATATTCCAAATCATCCATTCCTGATTTTTTAAATTTATTTTGTTATTACAGATGATAAATGACCTTTGTTGTCTGCCCAGTTATCTTGCCCCTAAGAACTCCATAGCTTTCTGCAGGTTAGGATCCCCTGGCTGCCACTCTGATTGTGCTGTTTATTATAATAATTGTGCACACATTCCTTCTAATAGCTAACTATTGACACTTAGTCTCTTGGGATCCTATAATTCCTATTGCTATCAAGGAACACAATTTTATAAGAACATTTCAACCATTCATCCTGTCCTACAAAAGATAGCCACCACTGAGCTTCTCAGTGATGTTGCTGCCCTTCTCATCAGTGTATACCATATCACTGGTAAATTGAGTGTCCTCTGGTATCTCACATGTAACATAGTCGTTTGCTGCCTTCATAGCATATCCCGCTAGCATGCCTGCATCTCTGAACTTTTTATTCCCCCTTTCACTATCTTTTACAAGAGTTCCAGCACTTCTGTTTCACATAATATGAGCCATCACTTTCTGAAGCTTCTAAGAGCCATCCTAGTAGTATGTGATCATTGTTTTCTGGGTCCTAACTAGGGTGTGAAATTCTGTATAATAGAAGAGTACCCCAATATAAACTGTTTTTTTTTTTTTAAATCCAAACTTAATGTTTTCATCTCTCCTTGATTCTGCACTCTTAGGATTCAGTGTCATGCATCTTCTACAGAGTCCTACTCGTGCATACTGGTTAACTTCTGTAGCTTCTTTGAGGCTGGTTTCTTTCTGCTTTAATAGACCCGGCACTTTCCTGGACAGGTTATATTGGGACATATTGGTGACCAGAAGAACAGATGGCAATAAATTTTGATGAAGTCTGTATTTTCTTACAAAGAAAACTTGTTTGCATCATATTTGGGAAGTGAGATACTTCTGAAGGTCAAAAAATGCATTTGAATCTAAGTTTTCAAATGTATCAACACAGATATCTCTATTCCAAGTCCCAGGATTTCACTCCTTCCTAATCAAGGCTGTCACCTTGACATAGAAGATCTTTCAGAATTGAGAATCCAACCTGCTATCAGGCCTTTTTAAATGTTAAGATATGACCTCATCCTCAGCTTCATCAGTGCTTCAGCTGTGGGAGATGAGAGTTTCTTTATAGGCTGCCAAGGTTTTCACGCTTAATGTTTAATTGGTGATTAATCAACCTCAATCCTGCATTGTTTTTCTCCAGCACATTGAATAACCCATTTAATTCTATAATCCTTGAAATTACTACCTCAGCCTGAAACATTGCACCTGCCAGTGAATTTCCTCCCACCTGTGAACATTTTAACAATCACACCACCACAGCCACCAGGGACTATTAGTGTTCCACATACCATCAGTAATGGTTCCTCACTGCCAGCCAGTCAGAGGGCCATTCAGCTCCAGTATCTCCTTTCAGTACCTGTTTTCCTTGAACCCTTTTTGGCACCAAGTTTATAGGTCAGCTTCCTGGGGAAAGAGAAACCGATGTGGAGATTTGCATGCAGGAAAGGTGTTAGTGACTACCCTTGAAATCAACATCTAGGAACATTGAAAGAGACAGAAAAGAAGTGAAAGGAGGAAGTTCAACTCTGATGCAATTGCAACAGAAGTGTCAGCTGGTACCATGCCAAGGTCTAGAGCTCAGCGAGCCTCCCACAATTGTTCCAATATGAGCAGGGGTCTTCACTGACCATTCATTGGATGTGGCCTGCCCTTGAGGAGTGGTCCTGACCTTAGACAAGGCAGCTGTCTTCAACACAGGGAAATCCCAAGCTAAGAGGTTGCCCAGACTTCCTTCACCTGGGGAATTAGTGCTGCAGTTCGGGAAGGTTAAGCATGGAGTCAATGTGAGCTGTGTCACATAACATTCACTGCCTAGGGTTCCAAAAAACTATTCTGGGGAATGTCATCAAGAAAAGATTCTAACCAATTCTGGTGTTCTTTAGTTTATTTGTTTGGTCATTTGTAAGAGTGAAATGTATAAAGTGAAGTGAAGATATGATATTACTTTCCAGAAAACCTAATTTAGAAAGACCAAATTATTTAGATTCTCAAATATCAGTACTTTTTGCATAGTAAAGCAATGGTACTATCTACACAGCCTTAAGTACTAATGTAAAGCCAACGATGGTTTGAAGCTATAATCGTCTTACTAACTTAAATAACAAGATTTGCCTTGTTTAATTTCTCTTAATGACCTCGCTGTATTAGCCAGTAAATTAGCGTTTCTAGCTTGGTAGGCAAATCAACTTGGCCCCAGTCAATTTACTTTGGCATTTAGAGATAGTATTTGAGCACTTCAGCTTGTCTTTAAAAAAAATTTTTTTTAAATACAATGTACTAGGTTTAACCTATATTAAGCCATTTTTAAATTTTATTTTTTATTTACATGAAGTAAAATTCGCTCTTTTTGGTGTACATTTCTACTAGTTTTCAAAAATGTATAGTCATGTAATCAGCACCACAAGAAAGAACTCTTAGATCACCTTCAAAAAATTCTTTTATGCAAAAGGGGGTCATGCTATGCCCCCCCTTTTTTGTGATCAAGTTCTGTTTATTTTAGTAGCATAAACAGAAGAACTAGGAAGGAATGATGAGAACACCAGCCCCCTTGACAGGGCCAGATCTAGCACAGGCCGTGTGTGCGTGTGTGTGTGTGTGTGTGTGTGTGTGTGTGTGTGTGTGTGTGTGAGATCAAGGCCAACCCACCAGCCCTGACCAGTCTTTTCTTGTGAGGAGAGGATGGGAGGACAGCCTGAGCAGAAGTGGATCTTCCATGAAGGTGCAGTGGTGTAAGTTGGCTCTGGGTCCCCATGGACCAGGTGACGAAAGCCAGAGGGCCCACAACACCCTTGGCCAAGAGCATCCCAGGTGCAAAGTGCCTGGTACAAAGTCACGTTCTGGAGGAGAATCCATGGTGCCCACAAGTCACCAGGAAGGCCCCAGGTGTTCGAAAACAACCTGCAGTAGACCCTCTGGCCTGCACGTACCCATTTCCACCAGCCCCAGTCATGTCTGTAGAGCCCTCAAGGAGGGGGCATCCAAGGCAGCCAGACTTCTCCAGGCCCTCTGTTTCCTTTACCTTTAATGCTTAGTAAACACTAGTATAGTCTCCATTTCTAAGTGTTCTTTTTTCCAAGCAGTCATATATATGGGCTCATACAATATGTAGAATTTTGAGTCTAGTTTCTTTCATGTAGCATGAGAGATTTGAGATGTATCCATCTATGTATTGTTTGTTCCTTTTCATTGCTAAGTAATATTCCATTGCGTAACCATACCACCATCTGTTTCTCCACCCTGTATTTGAGGAACATTTAGCTTGTTTTCAGTTTTTGGTGATTTTGAATAAAGCTCCTGAAATATTAGCATGCAGGATTCTATGTGAACAAAGAGTTACATTTTATATGGGTAAATCTTTAGGAATGGGATTGCTGGATTATATGGTGAGAATATGTTTAAACTTATAATGAACTGTTGAACTGTTTTTAAGAATGTATCCCCATTGGTAGTGTATGAAAATTCTACTTGCACATGCTCTTTAGTTCTTGGTACTCTGAGGTTTATTGTTGTTGTTTTAGCAGGCAATAAATCTTTTTGGTTTAGACTACAAGTTCTCTTAAATCTTCTTTAGGTTACAATAGTAGTTATATTTTAAACGTTTTGTTATGTTGTTTGGTTCTGTGGCTGATATGCTCCTCTCAGGTGTTAGTCTGTGACTTAGGTGGTGATTTGTATTGTAGTTTAGTTCTCAAAGCCTTCATTATACTTCTTGGGTGCATTAAATGTGTACACAGTTTGGAGGTGGGCCTGGGACATATAGGTTCATACCCAGAATTAGGGGACCCCCTTCTCTATACCTTGCCTCTCAAGCATTTTCTTTACACTTGTAGGCTCCCAGTAGTCTTTTCCCCAGTTTCTCTGGCGAGTACATGTTCTTTTAGCATTTTTATCTCCCACACTATTGCATAGTTCCACCTGCTGAATGAACTCATCCTTGGCTAAGTGTTGAAAGAAAAGGAGAAAAAAATAAACAAATATTTCTTCCAATAGTATTTGCACCAAAAGGGCTTTTTTCACATTTCCTCTCTGCAGAGAAATGATTTTTCTCTTGAGTTTTAGGTGCCAAAGCCACCACTGAAATCATGCAGATTCATGACCTTGAGGCAGAAACAGTAGAGAGAAGAGAGCATGAGAGAGACAGACATACAGACAGACTGTCAGAAACAACAAGAATTTCTACCACACTTTCCAGCTCACAGGGGCTTCTTTACCCAGTTCTTCAGCCAGGAGGATGGATTTCCCCTGGATGCAATTTATTTTTAGGGTTGCTTTGTGTGTCTTATCCCAAGTGAGCAGTAGTGTCCTTCCTCCATTCTAGCCACCACTGGAAGTTCTGGATCCTCTGTCCAAACAAGTTCATTGCAGGCAGCATTTCACTGCTATAGTCCCTGCAACTATGGCACAACATGGCATCTAGAGCTATGGAGAAGTGCAAGTAGTGCCCCAGGGAAAAGTTTGAGCATCTTAACTCGTGGTGTGGGAAGCAATTTTTTTTTTTCTATCTCACCTGCTCTGCTTAGGCTCTGGAAGTCAGTTCCTGTGCCCTCATTCAGCCGTTTTTAAGACACCTTTAAATCTTTTTTTCCCCTTTAATTTTAAAAGTAACTTTTAAATGTTGACCAATTAGTTATCTTTCATGTGACATCAACCATAATTATATATATTTTAAAGTTGGATAAGAAAGTAACTAAATTTAGTGACCAACATTATAGTTATTTAGAAAATATGTCCTATAGTATCACTCCTAAATAAAGAATATGCAATTAAATTAGTTTGCAAATGTCACCATTACTGAGAATGTGTCATGAGCTAAAGGTGAATGCATGATAAATGAGCTTAGATGAGGCATTTAATTTCCTGCCAAACTTTTCTGAGAAGTTCTCAAAAGTGTCTTCCATCACATCATTTCCTTTTATCATATGAGGTGTTATGCTTTATTCTAAATGAAACTATTTATTTCCTCTTTTAACCTGAAGTCTTTAATCCAAAAATAAATAGACCTCACCCTTTGAAAAGATGGTTTTTAAATCTTGGTTCAAGAGTGTTTAGAAAGAAAAGCCTCATTCATGTCAGAGAAAGAAGAGCCTACCTGCCCTTATTTCTTGTTGCAAATAACAGCACATAATTCATCTACATAGACAAAATTAGAGGTGTACACTGTGGAATTTTCACTATAACACCTGGTACAGCTGACATAACCAATAACATGCAGAAGAAACATGGTAACAGTAGATATCCTAGGATAATTTCAAATAAACTAAAGCATAAGACAACAACAAAGGAGTCCTTTCTGAGTTTAGTCACTGAACCGATACCATAGATAAAGCTCTGCTCAAAGTGTTAGGGTGGCTACTGTATCTCTACAGTCTCCTGTTAATACCCCAATGCACCCATTGCCCTCTTATTTTCTGTTCACTGTCCAGGAAGATGTACTGTGGTGTCCTCTATCAGCAGTAGCACTTCACAGTATTAAATTGCGAAGACTTTGATACTGCCTCAAGTAATATATTGTAGTTTAAATCTTTGTTCAGTGTTTATTTGGTGAGGGGGCTAAAAGACACATGGAGGAGAGGTAGAGAAAATGAAAATCTCCTATTAGTGGAGTTTGGTTCTTTTCTGTTATGTACCCAAGGAATGTAGATCTGATCCCTTTTTTTATCCCCACTAGAGAACCCAAAAGCACTTCAGGCTATAGGAGTCATCTGTGGTAAGTTTGAGGATTTCAAAGTTGATCAAAAAAGAGATAGGAGTAGGGCTTCCCTGGTGGCGCAGTGGTTGAGAGCCCCCTTGCTGATGCAGGGGACACGGGTTCGTGCCCCGGTCCGGGAAGATCCCACATGCCGCAGAGTGGCTGGGCCCATGAGCCATGGCAACTGAGCCTGCGTGTCCAGAGCCTGTGCTCTGCAACGGGAGAGGCCACAACAGTGAGAGGCCTGCGTACCGAAAAAAAAAAAAAAAAAGAAAAAAAAAGAGATAGGAGCATAAGAGGTGATAATATACAAGCTTTATTGGACAGTATTTAGACAGGATTAAAAGAAAGTGCAAGTCCCTCCTCCTAGAAGAGACCTTTCAGAGATAGTAAGGCAAGGTGGGCAGCTTCTGGGCAGATAGCCCCAAAGGAGAGCAGCAGTTTGGGGTCTTTTACAGTTACAGTGTCTGTCTTAGTTATGGGTAACAGATTTGGGAGCAGTTTCACAGGCTGTGTGAACTAGGTGGGCTCTAAATGGCTGAATTTTGTTTATTTGGACTATGTTTGAAGCAATTGTGTGGTAAGAATTTGAGTTTGGCACCAGTGGACTTTGGGTTAATGTTTCTAGCTTGCTGTGAAGACGTAAACAGAGGGGCCATTTGAGACCATTAAACAGGGACCATCGTTAGCCTATTTACATAACATTATTCTCCTAAGAATTCAGTTAAGAGCAGACTTTTTGAAAGTGTCTCTTCTCTGCCCCCACCCTCCACCCTAAGACCCAGACAGGTTTTAAAAGTACTCCTTCCAAGCACACACAGTATTGTATTGCAAAGAATTCTGGTAAATGCATTTTCCCACAGTGATGTTTTGAGATCTTAGATGCACTCTGGGCAGTCTCTTCTCTGTCTCACCACTGACTCCGGCCCTGATCAGATTCCCTCATCCCCATCATCATCTCCCTAAGGTCTTCCTAATTGACTGCTGTTAGAGTAGATTAGGAGTCATTGCTGGGATAAGGGAGATAAGGTTTGCCATGAGTCTGGCATTCATAATCAGGGCAACTTTAGAGAGGAGTTAACTAATAATAAAACAAAAATAAACAAAAGGTCAACCTATTTAGTGAATGAAAATCAGAACTTTACAGATGGAGCTAAGACTGGGTTAGCATAGCCATAAAGAAAATACAATTAAGTTTTACTTGGAGAGGAGGGGTGCGATGGGGAAGAAAACCTGATATTATATATTTTATGTGAAAATATTATGTAATATAGAAATATTTTGAAGGGCAGTTTTCTATACTACATAATTCAGAGGTTTAAAAAATGTATTTTTGAGTGTGAAGATTAGGATATATCCTGTCAGAGATTAATATGTTAAACTAATCATTGAGAATCTTTTTTAATATAATAAAATTGTTAATATTGATTTTTAAGAATGTAGCATAACCTATTTTCAGAGTTTGCTTTCACTCTTAGAGAACAACAACAACAAAAGTTTGCCACTCCATTTATGTATTTAAACAGATCTTTGTTGCATAAAAGTACACTATCTTTTGAAGTGGAAAAGTTATGACATAAATGTTAATGACCGTTAGCCCCATCATTTTAATAACCATTGGCACCAGCATATCCTGATGTCTGGAAGAAACCACCTATCCTCCGCTGAATGACTTTCTGGAAATCATACATGTGATCTTGGACAAGTCACTTAATGTCTCTGAGGCTCAGCTTCTTCATCTTAAAAAGAAGATAATTTTGATTATAATGGTACCTACCCACAAGGTTATTAGGATTAAATGAGATAATGCATGAAAAAGATTTAGTACATTTCCTGGCACTGTAAACATTAACTGTTATATTTGAGTGAACAGAATATACTGAGCAAACTCCGAGTTATGCTACTCTCTCAAAGCCACACAGAATTCTATCACCATGTTATAGACAGGAGCAGCAAGTTGGCAAGACAATAAATACCCAAGTTCCTGATGACTCATAATCACCACACTCACACCACTCATGAGAAATTGTGTGTTCTCTGTTTCTTTGATGATGGAGTTTCTAAGATCTTCAGGAAAAGTAGATATTTTTGTATTCTGAATACCAAGCCCTGTTTTGGTTTTCTAATTTATAATAAAATTTTCTAAGAAAAATAGGCAGTAATTTCATTTTTACCTTTCATTTAGCAAAGAAGTTGTTTAGTATTTTCTAGAATAGACAAATAAGTTGATGGACTGAATTTTGCAATAAAACTGCTAGAAAGGAAAGAATAAATTTTGTTTGCCACTTAAAAATATATAAACTTTTTTATTTTTAAAAAAAGTTTTCTTTTTGTTCCAGACTCACTGAAAACCTGAGACCTGATCTACTTTTCTGTTTTAAATAAACAGATTTATGTGTGTGTGTGTGTGTGTGTGTGTGTGTACAACTTTGTAATTATCTTAATGTGGTTTAGAATGATTTGTAATGTGTCAAGACTAAAAAGAAACAGTCAGTGGCCTGTCTTAATTCTTTATGAAATTCAGCACTGTACTTCACTGAACAACTATTAATTAAGATAATTGCTCAATTGGAATGTTTCAGCTACCAGTAAGATATGCAAATTAAGCAAAATGTGCTATTTCCTTAATTAATATTGTAAGCAAGAAACTTTTTTCTCTTAGTTAATTCACTATGTAATGAACAGGATAATATAGCAATATTTTTAAATAGATTGTGGAAGAATTCTACTTATACATGCATGCATATGATTTTTTATAGTACATAATACTTTATATAATACTATGGAATGTTGAATTCAAAATTACATGGAGAAAGAACATTTGTTGAGAACAAGAACAAAAGGGGCTCATGGGGCTGTGACAATCAGGCAAACAAAAAGTATCACTCCAGAAAAATAAAAATTCCAGCTAGTGCAGAGCTAAGAAACATTCAAACAAAAGAACAAATATTGTATGATTCCTCTTATATGAAATATCTAGAATGAGCAAATTCACAGAGACAGAAAAGATTAAAGGTTACCAGAGGCTAAGGAAAGGGGTAATGGGTAGCTTTTGCTTAATGGTTATAGTTTTTGTTTGGGGTCATGAAAAAGCCCTGGAAATAGATAATGGTAATGGTTGCACAACATTGTGAATATCATTAATGCCACTTGAAGTGTACACTTAAAAATGGTTAAAGTGGCAAATTTTATTACATACACACATAAATTTTAAAAAATCAGACACTAATATGGCCCCTAGGGATTATAAGAGTTGTAAGACCTGTTGGGTGCTTTATCTGTGACATATTATCTATTACAACAATCTTTGGAGTAAGAGTAGCTGAAGGAGATTAACAGGGCAAATAGTAGACATTAGGGAAAACTCGCTTTCATTCTTTGAAATAAGGGAAATAGTAGGGGTTCCACTTTGAATCTAAGTACTTCCCCTTTTTCAAAGTTTTGAAAAATTGATGAGACCAGGCCCCTTTTCCACAAACTGAATATTTGGGGGAGGAAGAGTAAACTGTAGCAATAAATGACCGTGTTATCATGTATTGTGTTTTGTGGTAATAACTTGTTGTAACAGGTATAATAGTTTTGCACATATTAAACTTAAGTATTTTAATTTTGTCCTTTAAGCCAGTGGTTTTTGACCTTGGTTGCATAAATGGAATTACCTTGAGTGTTTTGAATAAATCCTGATGTACAGGTTGTACCACAAACCAATGACATCAGAATCTCTAGAGTAGAGCCCAGGTATCAGGATCTTTAAAATTTCTCCAGGTAATTCCATTATGCAGGAAAGGATGAAAAGCACTCCTTAAATCATGTTGTATTACAGGCTTTTAATCTTAAGGGGTATAAATACCCCTTAAGTAAATACAAATGAGGATGAATATATTTAGCCAAAGAAAGATTTTCAGCCAAAAAAAGAACAAAAAATGGCTTGAAAGGGAAGAACTATGGAGAGAGGGGGTTTGCTAAATTATTTTATCTCTTTAGTATATCAAGTGCCAAACTTGAAGAACTCAGCCCATAGAGTTACTCTGTATGGTGGAGATTCTGATAGAAACCTTGCCCACTAGTATAATATAGCTGAAACTGGGAAGAAAGAGAGTAAGTAAAAAAAAAGGTGGGATATATACACCCCAGAAGTTACACAAAATAATCTGATTTGGGTGTGGGAAGAAAATACTGGATCCTATATTTAAATTTAATATTTATCTAAAAAATTAGAATACTATAGTTTACTAATATTTAACATATAGATTTTAAAAGGTTCCCTAATTCTGTCCCTTATGATAGAGGGTTAGTTGTCACCTGTTTCATGAGCTACTCAGAGGACCTCGTAGGGGCTCCATAATAATAAGTGATGATGTCCTCACCAGTTGGCTTATCTTAACATATTGTGACATACTGCAGTAATATGTATCTGATAAATGGATTTACAGATTATACCGTCTCATCTCAATCAAATGCAATCCTTACAAAATGGATAAGTTGCTTAAATAATTTATGCAATGAAGCTGTGCATTGAAGGTAATACCCTCAAGCAAGTACATGTAGACCAGCAAACAGACAAGAAATTGATGGTGTAGATATTTGTTTCTTGTATGAAGGCACACTTGAAAGGCACACTTGAACATATTATGAAATAAACAAGTGACAATCTGACAGAAAGTTGGAAAAAATGACTGTCTTAAAAATTGATATTATTTTCAGTCCCTAACAACTGACCTGATCTTTAGGTTTCTTGTGCTTTGAAATAATAGTCATTGATATCATGGTGCTGTTATGATCGACAAAGTATTTTTAAAAAGTCAATTCATTTTATATTTATCTGATTTATTATTATCTATTTTTGAGTCACTTTATATATTTAAAAGTTACCTTTTAACTACTATACTTACTAACATAATTTCTAAAAAGTAAAATAGACATTATCCTGGAATGGGCAATGGCCATTTCATACTGGTAAGTAGTTGGTGAGCATACAACTATATATTCTAGTGGTACTACTGTAGATACTCCCTTTTCTAACAAATATTAAGAAGTGTCTAAAGTAAGCCTATGAGGCATAATTGTAATATAGAGAGTAGCCAACTATTAGGTTTTTCTGAACTCACATTATATGATTTGTTGGAATGTTATATTTATTACTTGTATGCCAGCCTAGCTTTAAAAGGTTCAATTCTGACTGCCCAATTGTCTTAGTTGCCTTTTATCAGTTTTTGATATGTTAGATGACTTTTGGGAAGTACCTGAAGAAAAAATAATCCTTTTGGGCTGATTCCTATACAACTTTGTCTGATTGTTTTTAAAGCAGTGTGGTGAACTGAGAATGAGAATTTGCTTTTTTCATTACCCCTCCTCTACCTCAAAAAGCAGTTTTTCAAACCTCCATGAATTTCATAAATGCCAATAATAAATCTTAAACTTTTTGTATGTAAAGTATACTCCAAATCCAAATCTTTTTTATGTCTTTTCTTGTTTCCCAACCATAACATATATTGTGGGATGTAGTGGATTCTGTTGGTGCCAATGAAGTCCCCTTGGATTCCTTTCATTATTTTTAGATTCCCCAGCTTCTGTCTATATTTTCTTTCAATGGTGCACACCTGTGGTTCTCTTTGGATGGCTGCAGCTGGAGCTTCTTTCCCTGCTGGCACTCAGAGCTACAAGTCTTGGGAGTTTATCTTCCCACCACCCCATTCCCCAAGGAGCCCTTAGCCAATGACTCATCAAGACAGGAATAGGAAAACTCAGCTTCTCTCCCTTAAGCTAGGACAAACTCTTGAGGCATAATTTACAGTTAGGGTTTCTCTTAAGACTCAGACTAAACCTATATGCCTAAGACTGCCTGAAGTTGCACTTTTGGTTGGCCCCTTTCTCTTTCCTGTTCTGCTTCACACATTCTGTAATCATTTTTTTCCCCTTGAGTACATTTCCTTAATAAATCATTTGTATGTGAATTCTCAACATGATTTTTACTTGGAAGAGTATTAGATCAAAAAATTTACAGACTCTTGGGGTAGAGGAGAGAAACCAGTTAACTATTAAGGCTGAGATAGAACAAGAAGAATAGTAAAACAAAATAAAGCAAAAGGCACCACCAACAAAAACCCTCTAGCATTAATCATCAGCACCACCTTGACCATAACTGCACAGCCATATTTATAGCCCCTAGAGATGTGGACAGAAAAGAAGAGAGGTACATAGTAGTGTGAAAAAAGCTGACCTGTGTCCCAATTTTTCCTCTTTGGCTTTCAAATAAAAGAAAGTATTCTGCTTATCTATTGCTGCAGAGCATATCCCCCCAAAGCCTGTTGGCTTAGAACAATGAGTAAAAATTATCTTGTTTGGGTTGCAGCTCAGGTTGATGGTTCTCCCTTGTGGTTGCAATCAAATGAAGGCGGAGACTAAAGTATTTGAAAGGCGTCTTCCACTGCGTGTTTGGGTACCTGATTTCCAATGGCTGGAAGAGCTAGAGCTGGTTGAGTATTTTTTCCATGTGTCACTCAACGTGGCCAGCTTGGGCTTCCTCCCTGGGCATTTTCAGGGTATTCAGATTTCTCACATGGTGGCTTGCATTCTGAGAAAGCATTCTAAAGGACTAGGGTGGAAGCTGCGGCGCTTCTTCCGCCTTAGACTTAGGAGACGTGCAGTGTCCCTTCTGCCACTGGTAAGTGAGTCATATGGCCAACCCAAACTGAATACTCTTGAGGTGTAGTTCACTGGGGGCCATCTTTGGATATGTGTTTAATAAAATTAAGGGATTGCAGAAAACACAGAGCACTCACCTTATTCTCAGAGGAGACTCCGAGCAGAGGCCCCACTACAAAATGGGGTAATGTATACTGGTCAAGAGGGTAGAGCACAATCGCCAGGCCCTAACTGGAACATCTGAATTGCCCTCAGTTCCCTTGAGATGTGGGTTCTGGGTCGAGAGCCCGTGGGTCTGTCAGGGGCCCTGCTGTGTGGAGCTAAGTGCTTTTAAAACAGAGATGGAATGTAGACAATTTTAGCAGAGCCAGGCGGAGGATATACCAATCCTCAGATGTCTGATTCCCCTTGTCAAGGGGAACCTAATTCTTCAAAGGGGGATGACCGATGCTCCCCCCAAGAACATAGTACAAGGCAAATGACAGCACAAGAGGCAGGTAAGGAGCACAGGGACACAGCAGTCAAGAGACATCACCTTGGACATGGGGAATAGCCAGCTAGTGAATACATAAAAGCAACTTAGAGGCCCAAGGACCTCATTTTTCAATGTAATGAGCTCTTGTAAGCTGAACATTTCTCCCCTCTGTATGTACTTTACCCCTCACAGATTTGGGAATTTAACAACCTGATTTCTATGTTCAGCAAACATTTTTGCCTCTTACTGTATCAAAAATGGGTTTTTTTAAATTACCCTGGATAGTCTGGATTTAGTGAGAAAGGAATTATATTTTATATACAGAAAATTTGAGGCTCAAGGAGGTTAGCTACTCCATCAAATTCACATAACCAGTAGTGGAAAGGATCTGGTTGTCAAATTCAACTCTGCTGCCTCATCCTATGTTCTTTCCACTTTACCATCCTATCTCCAACATTTACTTCACTGAAAGGTACAATTGAAATACAGTTCTCAGAAATTCATCATGTTGTAATCTTCACTTTTCACCAACAAATTCATTTTCTGGTTGTGATAACTGCAATCTGAAAACTGCTACATATTAATAAGAAGTGACACTGATATGTTTTTAGGTGTTCATTTATGCAGTGTGAATGAAGTCAGCTGTGTAAAAGTGACAGGAGAGAGAATTTCTTATGGCTCATTAGTAGAACATACAGCAGCAATCAATTGTTGTATTTAATAGTCACCACACACACAGGTAAAGATTTATTTCAGCAAAGGAATTAAACTTGATAAAAACAGGCAGGAAACAAAGGACTGGAGATGGTCATAGAAGGGATTGCAAAAAGAATCAAACTTTCACCAAGTTACCTGGATTCTTTCAGTTTTAAAATTAAATGTATATCTAAGTTGAACCAGAAGTATTTTCCATCATCTTCCTGTTTTCTCCACTTTTTAAATCCTTCTGTCTCAATATAATTTTAATAATGTAAAGTGTCAAAGATATTAATCACAAAATTGATTTTAGGGATACACTTACAACAACAACGTAATAATATAATAGCTAGCCCTTATTTAGTACTTTCTGTGTATCACACGTCATACAGATCTCTTTACAGTAATTAATTCATTTAATTTTAACAATACTTTTATGAAATTAGTTACTAATATTTCTGTGATGAGAAAATGAGGCACAGAGAGGTTAAATAAGTAGTATAAGATGGCACACATCTACTGAGTATTGGAGCTAGATGTGAACTCAAATAGCCTGGCCTCAGAGTCCACTCTATTAACCCACTGAGATGCACTTCCTTTCTATCCAGACTATTGTATTAGTTTTTGCAATATTTCAGTGGTTTTCTCTTTAAATCTGATCAACGTATTCATATGCACAAATATAAAGATATTTTAAGTAAATTTTTTGCCACTGAAAATAATTACTATGCATTGCAAAATAAAGTTTTGGGTAATCAGAGTGACTTGGACCAGAGAGCAGACAGGATGAATACACAGATATGTCAGTGAAGATCCCACATCTTCTATAAGATCTGGAAAGCCAAAAAGCACTCTTGTTACTGTTTTTGGACAGGAAGTCTGTGAACGTAAAGGAAATGGCCTTAGAATGTGTAGTAACAATTTTGACAGGCTTCAAGCCAGGCATTCTTTTCTGGCCACCAAATAGGCTCTTTATAGAAACTGTAGCACCTACTCTTGAAAGACACTTTAAAGAAGGAACTTGCGATGCCCAAGAAAATAGAAAGGTGTGGTGTTGGATTTTCATGAAGATAAGCTCTGCTAGTAGTATCTCAAGAACTATTTGTGATAGAAAGAAGAGATGAACTTACATACAGTAACTATTTGTTTTGGTGTAGTTGAAACTACCATTGAATTGCATTTTCACAAATTATTATTCATATAAGGTCTTAGGGCTGCTGAAGTGGGACTGTCCCTCATTTCACTTGTATTAAGGACGACTGCAACTCCATGAATAAATAAGAGAACATTTTAAAACAAAAATCCTCAATCTTCAAACCTCTAATTCATTTATTCATTCAGCACATAGTTACTGGACAACTACTTTGTGCCAAGCAATGTTCTTTGTGCTGGGAAATTTCTGCTGTCATCAAGTTTATATTCTAGTGGGAAGAGAAAGACCGTCATAATGAAATTGTACTTTAGAAGATGACAAGTGTATGAAAAATAATAAGGGAGAGTAAGGTAATTGGGTGTGCTGAGGGTAGGAGTAGAGGGAATGTAAAACAGTGGTCAAAGTAGGTTTCACTCAGTAAGTAATGCTGAGGCAGGTAAGGCTGGACCAGAGTAAGCAAGTGGAAGCAGGAGAAGTTGGAGGAAGAGTGGGAAGCCAGATCATAATAAATCTTGGGAGAATTATAGGACCCTTGGTTTTCACTCTGAGTGAAGTGGAGTCATTGGAGTGTAAGGACAGAAGAGTGACTTAAAACCATAAAACTCCTACAAGAAACACGGGGTAAAAGTTTCTTGATGTTGGTCTTGGCAGTGACTTCTTGGATATGACATGAAAAGCACAGCCAACAAAGGCAAAAGTAGACAAGCAGAACTACATGAAACTAAAAAGCTTTTGCACAGCAAAGGAGACAATCAACAAAATGAAAAGGCAACCTATGGAATGGGAGAAAATATTTGCAAGCCATATATCTGATAAAGGGTTAATATCCAAAATGTACAGGGAACTCCTTCAATAGCCAAAAATAATAACTCAATTAAAGAATGGGGAAAGAAACTCAATAGGCATTTCTCCCAAGAAAACATACAAATGGCTAACAGGTATATGGAAAAGGTGCTCAACATCACTAATCATCAAGGAAATATAAATTAAAACCCCCATGAGATATCATCTCACACCATTTAAGATAGCCATTATTTTTAAAAACGTATATAACCAATATTGATCAAGATGTAAAGAAAAGGGAACCCTTGTGCACTGTTGGTGGGACTGTAAATTGGCTCAGCCACTATGGAAAACAGTACAGAGGCCCCTCAAAAAATTAAAAATAGAACTACTACATATGATTCAGCAATCACACCTCTGCTTATATAGTCAAAGGAATTGAAATCTTGAAGTGATATCTGTACTGCCATGTTTATTGCAGCATTACTTATAATGGCCAAGATGTGTAGGCAACCTAAATGTCCATTAATTGATAAAGAAAATGTGATATATTCATACAAAAGAATACAATTCAGCCTTAAAAAAAAAAAAAAAAAAAAAAGAAGGGCTTCCCTGGTGGCGCAGTGGTTGGGAGTCCGCCTGCCGATGCAGGGGACACAGGTTCGTGCCCGAGTCCGGGAAGATCCCACATGCCGTGGAGCGGCTGTGCCCGTGAGCCAAGGCTGCTGAGCCTGCGCGTCCAGAGCCTGTGCTCCGCAACGGGAGAGGCCACAACAATGAGAGGCCCGCGTACCACAAAAAAAAGAAAAAAAAAAAAAAGAAAATCCTGCCATTTGCAACAACAGGAATAAAGGTGGAAAGCATGCTAAGTGACATATGTCAGATACAGAGGAAAATACTACATTATACCAATTATATGAGAAATCTAAAATATTCGAACTCATAAAAGCGGAGAATAGAGTGGTAGTTGCCAGAAGCTGAGAGGAAGAGGAAACAGGAAGGTATTAGTCGAAGGGTACAAAGTGTCAGTTATATAAAATGAATAGTTCCTAGAGATCTACTGTACAGCCCATTGTCTATACTTAATTATACTATATTGTATGCCTAAAATTTTGCTAAGAGAGTAGATCTTATGCTGTGTTCTTATCACAAAAAAGTAACAACAATAAATAAAGAGGGCAGAAGGAAACATTTGGAGGTGATGAATATGGCTGTGTTTATGGCATAAATTGTGGTAATGGTTTCATGGATATATACTTATCTCCAAACTCATCAAGTTAGATACATCAAATATGTGCAGACTTTTGTACATCACTAATGCCTCAATAAAAGGTTTTTTAAAAAACAATAATGGTATGTTGCCTACAGTTAAAAAATTGACTCTGTCCTCTGTATTGATGATAACCCAAGGGTCCTGAGAGTGGAAACAGAATACTAAAAAACTATTTTAATAATCAAGAATGAAGGTGATGATGCTTAGTTAGATGATAAAAGAGTTGAGAAATTGTTAGTTCTATACACATTCTGAAAGTGAAATATTAGAATTTCAGAAGTATTGAGTTGGAGTTTATGACAGAAAAAGAGTCAAAAATGATTCCCATACAACTCAACATCAAAAAACCAAACAACCCGATTAAAAAATGGGCAGAGGACCTGAATAGACATTTTTCCAAAGAAGACATACAGATGGCCAACAGATACATGAAAAGGTGCTTATTAACGTCACTAATCATGAGGGAAGTACAAATCAAAACCACAATGAGATATCACCTCACACCTATCAGAATTGGCTATTATCAAAAAAATAACAAATGACAAGTTTTGGCAAGGATGTACAGTAAAGGGAACTCTCATACTCAGTTGGTGGGAATGCAAATTGGTGCAGCCACTACGAAAAGAATATGGAGTTTCCTCACAAAATTAAACATAGAACTACTACACAATTCAGCAATCCCACTTTTGGGTATTTATCCAAAGAAAACAAAAACACTAATTCAAAAAGATATATGAACCCTATGTTCATTGCAATATTATTTACAATAGCCAAGATACAGAAGCAACCTAAGTGCCCATTGACAGAAGAATGGATAAAGAAGGTGTGATATATATAATATATTGCATGATTTCCCTGCTTTCACCCCCTTCTATTTTGTTAGTCAAGGTCCTGAAAGGAAATTAATGTCACACTCAAATTTGGAATTTTAAGAGAATTTAACAAGATAACTGTTTACAAACTTATTGGTATGGTTTGAGAAAAGCAACAGAAAAAGCTGCAGTGGTTGGGGGCTAGTAATAGCCAGTAGCTATTACCACACTTTGGCTTAGAGGATCCAGGAGAGGGAGCAGTTACCAGAATCAGGAGAGGGCTATAACAAGGTCTATAGCTTTTGGGAATGTTGGGGAAATATAATTAAAAACAAAATCCCCTGCCAACCCAGAAAACCTCACCACAAATGTAGGAAAGGAAGAAAACAGTTTTATTATTAAATAAGTATTAAACTAGAATTTGATGTGTATCACAGGCAATCTGCTAAGAGACTACAAAGACAGAGATGAATCTCACCCTTTTATAGCCAAACAGAAACAATCAATTATGTGCATGTTCTTAAGGTACAAGATAAACAGTAACTAGTCCTCAAGTAAAAGGACTTGACAGCACCATTTGTCACAAATAGTTCATCCTAAATTCACCTGATAATTAAGGTTATCATCTGTGCTAATTAATTGGCTTTATCCAGAGAAAAAGTGAACTTCTTACATCTTTATAACAGGAGGTAATTTTTCGACTTGAGCACAGAGCCCCCTGAAGTTAGGCTCCTACTCTTCCACAGAAACCAGGAGATAGGAGCATTATCTTCCTTGGTTACATTTCAATGAGATGGCTCGAAGGTCCTTGAGAAAGACATGCTTGGGTTGTAAAGCTGGCAAGAGGCTTATTTAGCTCTTAAAAGATTTACATACATTTCAGAGACAGAAAAAGAAGCTACAATTACAAGTTTCTAAAGTAAATAGGAAAAGGGAAGGAAGGGAAGTCTCTTTCCTTATTTTCACTGGGGAGATTTAAGCCTCTTGTTTTTATTTTTGCATTTGCCCTTAAGGTAGGAGGATTGAGTACACGCACAGTGACTTGGCAGATAAGTCAAAGAAATAGATATCTTGACCTCACTTGCCTCACAACTTCTAGATCTCCTATCAGTGCCTCCCTACCGGTGTCTTAGCCTGGGCTTTCCTAAAAGCAAAGACAAACAATTACTCATATGTAGGTAGATCATTCAGAAGGTTATACAGGGAATGTGAGAGAGGAATAGGAAATAATGAAATAAGACAAGACAGAAAAGTCAGTACAAGTATATATTGCTGAGTTTGATTCCCTCCAGAGACAGCTAAAGTTTGATCCTTCTTGGACCTTCTCAGAAACATACAGAATACTTTTAGATGTGTCAACTAAAAATTAACAGAGGAAAGCATTTTCCATTTGTCTCATTCCATATTGTTTGAAGGTTAGTCCAGGGGCATTACAGATAAGTGAGTCAAAGCCAGTAGGTGAGTGTTCAGCTGCAGCTGAAAAGGAAAATGTAAATCTGGACTCAGAAGGTATCTGATGCACCTCTATTGGCCATATCCAGTTAGAAGCTGGAAGAAAGGAAGTCAGTTAACATTCATATGGAGTGACCTCCTGGGGCACAGGGTAGGGTGGAGAAAGATGGAGAATAAATTTGGAGATGCAAATGAAAGATGTTCACTATACCACTTTGAAAGGCTGTTCTCGAAACAGTAGCCAAAATGATCTTTTAAAATCTAATCCAGATCTTATTATTTCTCTGGTCAAAACCCTCCCTATTTCCCTTACTCCACTTAATGCTTTTTTCTGTATCATAAATTGAAACTAAATTTGTTAAGGAAGGAGATAAGTTTTCATTTGGCAATACACAGAGAATAATTGTGCTATGCTAAGCTAAAATATTGTATAAATATTTGAAGCATGAATATCACACTGCAAAGCACATTTGAGCATAGAATTATGTTGCAAACTGTTACTATGTAGTTTTATATGTTTGAAAGCTTGAAAGTATTAATCAACTCTGGAATGTTAGATTAAGCAGATATTAAATAGTAAAAACGACAGAGTACAATTCTTAGATTAAAACTAATAGAAGCTGTGATGTCTTCTTATTAATAACATTTACCTTGACTGTAATGACCTGTCTTTCATTTTCTATTGACTTGTTTAAAGACTATTTATAACCCTTTCATTTTGAATCTTTGTTTAATATAGCATTCTTACTAGAGCTAAGTTATTTTCAAATATTTGTGTAAATGTCTACTGTATAAAAAGCAATTCCATTATTCATTCCACAGATATTTGTTCATCACCGTGATAGATAACAGATTTCAAAAATACAAAGATGGAAAATAATTCCGTCTCTCAGTGAACACTCAGTACATTATAAGTTTATGTATTCCGATAAATGTTAAAATGCAGGTAAAAACTGGTCTAATATAAATACATAAGGCAGAAAATCTAATTCATTCTTCTGGAATCATATGTTGCTTCCAAAAAGAGATTATTATTAACATGGATCTTGAAATTCTGGCAGGATATAGCAGAGGGAAAGGTGAATATACAAGTGTAGAGATTTTAGAGATAATGGTTTAGTCTAGAAGGTACTGTAAGTACAGCAGAATATTGACATTTATGATGGAGATGTGGCCATATAGACAGTAAAAATCAGATTCCTTGAGTTTTAGCTGTCCCCTTAAAGAGTTTACTCTTTATCCTGAAGGTAATGACTAGCTGCTGAAGGCTTTTTCAGCAGGAAGCTAATAATGCCAAATTTATCCTTAAAATTAAAAAAAAAAAAAAATCCCTGACACAAAGTACTAGTCTGACTAAAATTTCAACTGGAGCTAGGAAAATCAGTTAGAAGGCTATTGCCACCTCTTGGATGAGAGATCTAACTGCCTGAGTTAAATTTCTGGCTATGGAGATGGAAGGATTTCATGAGCTACCTAGTAGGTAAAATCTGTCAAACTTGGTAAATCCAGGAAACTGGGGTGAGAGGGTTGGAGAAATCTAAGAAACTCCCAGGCTTTCAACATATGTGACTGGATGCTTGGCCATAACAGGGAATGTAGGAAGAATTTCGATTAGGTAGAAAAGCCAAGAGACGAGAAGTTAGTGTTTTAGTTACCTGTCATTGTAGAATAAACCCATTCTCGTTAAGTGACAGAAGACAACCACCATTCTTTTATGGTCATGGATTTTGTGGGTGAAGAATTCAGAAAGAGCACAGCATGAATGGCCTGTGTCTGCTCCATGATGTCTGTGGCCTCAACTGGAAAGATCTGAATGGCTGCGATGATTGGAACAACTGGTGCTTGCAATTGTCTGGAACAATCTTTTTTGTCTTGGAATACTTTCACATGTTTAAAAATTATTCAGGACCTCAAAGGGTCTTTGTTTAAGTGGACTATATCCATTGATATTTACCATATTAAAAATTAAAAGAGATTTAAAAAATATTTATTTTAATTTATTTAAAATAGTTATCATAACCCCTTTAATTTATATCATATATAATATTTTAAATAAAAAGCTATATGTTCCAAAACAAAAAAAATTGTAAAAAGAGTGGCATTGTTTTCTTTGTTGTTTTTTTGTTTTGTTTTTGCAAAACCCCTTAATTTCGAACTTACTAGAAAACATGCAGTTTCTCATGTTTCTGTGTCCAGTGCTACAATATGTTGTTTTGATTGAAGTGTATGAAGAAAATCTGACCTTATACAAATGTAAAGTTGGGAAAAAGGAGGAGTATTTTAATAGCCTCTAGAGATAATTGTGAATATTTTCCTTCAATACTGTACAAAAACTTGACAAGAGGTATTTTCTTAAAGTTCAGTTTCAGCAGGGAATCTGAAACTGTACTAGTGAACTTTTTGCACTCTGTAACATTAAAATCCATCCTTATATCTTGCACTTTGAGTGGATCTTTTACCTATGAATGATTTTTATAATGTGCACAGATCATTAGGAAAATATTGTTTCACTCTGCAGATCTTGCAAATGTTGATACATTTCATTATAAAAATAAAAGAATGACATTTATTAAAGTCATCACCCATCTTACTGGAAAAGTCTTGGGAAGCTATTAAGCTGATAGTAGCAGATAAAAACTTAAAATTTATTATTGACAGTCAATACTGTCAGATTTTTTCTTTGAAACACTTCCTTCTTTTCCAAGAAAATATTTTCCAAATACCTAATGATGAATTACTATAGTTTTTCAGTCATTCTTTCATGTAAAAATGGTGCTCCATAAAAGAAGCACCTAGTTCAGCCCACAAATCAATTGCACAAGTGCTTTTTCTTAAGACAAGGATCATACTTTCATATGCAGCAATGCACTTCATACGTATTTCCCATCTTGATACATAGGATATTAAAAAGATGAGTATTAAAGAATTTTGATTTGATAAAATTAATATTTTTCTGCATCACTAAGAATATTCTTAAGTGAAAATGACATTTTATGACTTCTTTTTTCTGCAAGTGTACGGTGGTAAAGAATTTAAAGAATGTTAGTACAGCATGGTGTATCTGCCCTGATTTACGCTAAGGCCTCTGCAGTTTTTTTGCACCACTTCAAATATCAACACAAGGCAAAAGGCAAATAATGTGTTAGCATTATTTAGAAAATAGTTTTGACTTCACGGACTCTTTGAAAGAATTTCAGTAGCTCTTACAGGTCCATGGACTAAACTTTGTGAAGCATTGATATTCATGTATACTATTCGGTGATCTGAAGACTGGCTCAGCTGAATGTCTTCAGTTGGCTTCTCCATATAGCTGGGTTTCCTTATAGTATGACGGCTTCAGGGTAGCTGGACATCTTAAATGGTATGTTAGTGAATGTCACAGCAGGTAAGGCAGAAGCTGAATGGCTTTTTATGACTTAGCCTTTGCAGTGACATAGCATAATTTTTTAAATCATATTCTGTTTTTTAAATAGTCACAAGCTCAAGGGGAGAAGGCATATATGCCTGTCTCTCAATGAGATGAATACTCAAGAATTTGCAGCAATGTTTTAAAATTTCCACAGACTGATAGTGGCCATAAATTATTTACATTCTTCCACTATGCAAAATATAGTCACCCCTTCAAAGAACTTTTTCAAAATCTCATCATGTTAGAGAACCAGGGTCAAGATTCAGATTTTTTATCTAACTCAGGTCTAGGTGTGAATGAGAATCCTTGGGTTTGGATCCTTGGTGTGATTCCTCTTGATTTGAAGACTTATGGTCTAAAGAGATCAGTTACCTGCTTCACAATCACCCAGTATTCAATAATTGTCAGGTATAGGATAACATAATCGACATTGCAGTTTAAAAAGAGGAGAAATGGGAGGCACACAGCAGTCACTTATCATTAATAATTCTAAAATTTGACAGAATTCCTCTCACCAGTTCCTTGATTAAGGTCCAGTCCTGCTCCCTGCCCTACTTCTGGCTACTAGTCTGCCCATTGGATTTTAGATGTGCCAAGTCGTCTTTCCTTTTACATAGGAGATGGCCTGTATTTGCAGGTAGGTAGTTTGCCCTGCCTCTTCCTGTCCATAGAGATTTGGGTGTTCAAAGGCCTTTTTAACTTTATCCTGAGTCTGGGTTTTCAGCTTTTCAATTATTATTATTAATAATAATCGTCAATTATTGATGATTCAATGGAATTATCAAGTTTGTACTTGTAAATGCAGTCCTAGGCCCACTATTTATTGAGTGCTTAGTATGTGAAGGCAATGTTAGCCACTGAAATAGAGAATTTAGTAGGATAAGCATGGTTTCAACCTTCATGGAGACTAGAATCTAATTTGAGAGCCTTCACCATTGAGATTCAGGCCATGAAAGGAAAATAGAGGTCACTACAGCATGTAGATCAGAAGAATAGACCTCTTCTGGAGGCTGGTCAAAGAAGGCTTAAGGAAGTGACATTTAAGCTAAGCTCTGAAGGATAAATAAAAATTGACTTCAAAGTGTGCACTATTCCTGTATTGATGCTGTATATATTTGGGCATTAAACTGATGCCTCCTGATAGCTCAAAACAGCATTTTTAGTTTTTAATATAAAAATAAAACAACCTAAAAGGTATGTGCCTTCACCCTAATCTCATGTATCTAGCAAATGTATAGGGGAGAGATTTCCTTCCGTTTCTGTTGCAGAAGTAGTCATTATTATAATTTCATCCTTACACAACTAAATCTATATGCAGCAATACTGCCATGATGGTATTGGTAAGCACACATATATTCACATGAGTGGTTATCCCTCATCATTTGATCTCTTCCATAAAAAGAATAAAAGTTACTGTTGAAATAAATAAGAATGAGGAACACAGCTTATGGTTATGGGCCTATGCCTATGATTAAATATTTAACAAGTTTCCATTGGAAGCCTGCATTTTCAGGGATTTATTGTTCTGATATAAAATTCATTGGGATTAAACTAGGCAGATAGCAACTTTTTATTTTCCAAATCTAGTTTAAATTGGTTTGCCTGTTTTATGTTATGGGGGTTTAAAGGGAGAAAAAAGCATATTTCTTCAGTCTTCAATTACATCTGAGCTCCTTTTACTGAGCGCCTGTCTGAATTTAAAAAAGTAATAATAACAACATAAAAAGATAGGCTTATAGACATTCATTTTATGATAGAAGACAAGAGTATGAGATAGGTTTCTGGTAATTGAGTGTGTTTCAACTAATTGTATTTTCTTCTCTTTCGCAAAGAATTGTGTACCATGTGTAAACTGAGGCTTACTGTGTGGTATATTTAGTACCATTTCTGCTCCCCGTCAATTGATTTTATCTTCACAAGTAGGTTGACTGATCTTTCTTCTTTTGGATACTTGCAACCCCTGGCTTTTAATTTGGCTTAACATTAGAATAGATATTTGTAACAGTATGAGTTTTGTTTTGTTTTGCCCATAAATTTAACACTTTTTATGTAGTATCCTTTTAAAATAACTAATTCCAGTAGCTCTGAGCTTAGAAAACAATTCTCTCCCTTTGTTTTTAATAAAAAGTATATATTAGGACAATGAAAGAACATTTTTGACATTTTATTATCTATAAAACAAGGGATCAAATACAAGGAAATCAAGAACAATATGATCGGAGTATCTATAGAACTTGTCACCAGTTCTTGCTTACCAGCGCTGAGATGCCCACCATGATGTTTGGAAGTGTAAATTTAGTATGTAATATTAATTCCTCACAGAGTAGCAATTGTTATGAAGCTCAATAAGACTAGAAATGTTTTCAGAAAAAGAAATTAGAAAGCTGAAAAAGATTAAATAAAGGTGGATCATTGGGGGTTAATGAAGAGAAAGAAACAGAGTGAAAGGAATCAAGCTCACTCTGAAAGTTGGAACTTAAATACCCATTAAGGCAGTGGTGAAAGATAAGGTATATAGTAAAAGAAAGGAAGCAGGCATCCAGATGGGAAGGGAAGTGGTGTATGGAATTAGATTACCAGGAAGACTATCCTGTGCATCCCACGTGTAGTTGGAAAGCTGAGATTGAAACTTGGAAGAGGTCAAAACTGAAGATATAGAGTTGGAAGTTGCCTGCACAGAGGTGACTTTAGATAAAGTGACCCAGGAACTGAGGAATTAAAGACAGAGCAGAGCAGTACCAAGAACTTGTTCACTGTGGAATTTCTATATTAAAGGGAAGGAAGGAGTAAGAGGAGCTAGAAAAGTTAGAAAATAAGTTAATTAAAGAAAGAGAGGAGTTGAGAAAATAAATAACTTGTTCAAGTGTTTGCTCAGTAGAGAGAGATGAGAAAATTCAGTCCCTTCTTTAAAGAAGCTTGTAATGACAAACAGAGTTATAAAGCAGAGATTTTCTAGATATAATCTTTTTATAGAAATCATTTGATGAAGACAACATCAGATAGTGGGGGAAATAATAGATTTGAGAATGAGTAAGAGTTTTCTCTTTTTAAATGCACATGATTCGTAAACCTGTTTTTCTTATAGCAGATGTGAATTTCATGTACAATTTCCTGAGTCAAAGCATTTTTTCATTTGGCTTTAGGGAAGATAATTGAATGCAAAGATCAGCTGAACTCTGGAAGCCATTAACATCTGATTTAAATTTAGTCTTCCATGGAGCTTGGGTGATTAGACTACCACTTAGAAGAATATATCCTTTGGATATCCAAGTGGCATGCACACCTGTTATCACCATAGCTGGTTTGTAAATGTCACTGCTGCTTCATGTAAATAAAGCAGTGAAATGGATAAACAGCATTTCAGAAGCATATTATGATATCATTGTAGGGTGTTTTGATGATTTGTGCATTTCTCCATACATTAATACAGTATATTTGTTAAAATGGTATAGAAACATTTAAAGAAAACATGTTCGGCAAGTAATTGAGTCATTATGGAATGTAACATTCATCTACAAATTAAAGTGTTTTTCCTCATTCTGGATATAAAACCTCTGTCTTAGAGAAAATGAGTAAAAAGGCTGGAAAATGAATAGTACAAACGAATATAGATGTTACTGATAAAAGTGATGCCAAAAATATAGAAAATTGATTCCTTTTAAAAAACAGATAATATGAAATTTAAAAGACAAGGTGTCAAATCATATATTTTCATCTTTTTTATGTTCTGGCTGAATTATGATAGGGCATAGTCTGTATAATAAATGTTTCTTATGAGATCCAAGGGAACTATTTTGTTAAAACTATCATTTTTATAGGATGTAGAGAAAGCTATTGATAAACTATATTAAGGATGATAAGATTATCATCAAAGACACACATAAGAATATACATCCAATGATAGCTGTTTTACACTATTTTGTATGTACATCACATGAATATGCTTTAAGACATTAAACTATGATTATATGATAAAGTAGAAGTAAAAAATAAAGCATAGAGGCATATTTCAGAGATATTGTGGGTTTGGTTCCAGACCATTACAATAAAGCAAATATCACAATAAAGTGAGCCACATGAATTTTTTGGTTTCCCAGTGAATATAAAAATTATGTTTACACTATACTGTAGTCTGTTAAGTGTGCAGTAGCATTTTGTCTAAAAAAATGTACATATCTTAATTAAAAAAATATTTTATTGCTAAAAAATGTTAACCATCATCAGAGCCTTCAATGAGTCATAGTAGTAACATCAAAGATCACCAATCACAGGTCACCATAACAAATATAATAATAATGAAACAGCTTGAACTATTGGAAGAAATACCAAAATGTGACAGAGAAACAGGAAGTGAGCAAATGCTGTTGGAAAAATGGCATTGATAGGCTTATTCAGTGAGGGTTGCCCCAAACCTTCAATCTGCAAAAAAACAAAAAAAAGAAAACAGTAGCTCTGAAGCACAGTAAAATGATATATACCTGTATAAAACTGTTTTCTCTAAAATGGTCATTGCAATAAGCCAGATATAAATAGTGTAATACATGAGGTTCCTCTCAAGTAGCTCCTCTTAACACATAATTAAAAGAAAGTGACATGCCAGGGTCCATAATGCAAAGAAGAATAGTAAATTCAATGTCAAAGCAAAAATTGCACTGGACAATGTTAAACAGGCAAGGAAGACTATTTAAGGCTGTTGCAATGGGGGAGTGAGAGCAAAACTCAGTCTGAACTCAACTCCACTGACACAAAAGGCTATAGGGTTTTTAAGTGTTTGGATGAGGGGAAGATCATAGACCAATTATGTTTGCCAACTGAGTTTATCCAAAGGAAAAGTAAACTTTCTTCTATCTTTATGACACAAAATAATTTAATCACTTGAAGCAAGAAGCCCTGCAAAAGTTAGGTTCCTACTGTCCCACAAACTGAGAAATAGGGGTACTATCTTCCTTACTGATTACATTTCAAATAGATGGTTCCCAGGTTCTTGAGAAAGACATTCCTGGTCTGTACAACTGACAAGAGGTGTTAAAAAGATTTGCCTCTTAAAGGAACAGAGAAGGATTTATAATTACAAGTTTTCTAAAGTAAGTGCTCGAAAGAAAGGGAGGTCAGGGGCCTAGAGTCAGGAGGAAACCTGTCTAAAAGTTAGTGAAGCCAAGGGGAATGTTTTAAAGCCTTCTTGATCATCAAGAACCACATGTTCATAAGGACTCAGCGCCTCAAATGTTCTTAAAGGGAACATTTCTTGAATGAATGGATCAAAAACATAATATTGATTCAGTAATGCTCCTATTATATAAAGCAGTGTTTCTCACCTTTTTTCTCATATTATGGCACTCGCAGAAAATGCTAATATTTGAGTGACTCTGTGGATTAAGTCAGCTCAGTCAAATTAGGCCTGCTCAGCCTCCATCAACCTCGCCCAACTGCCCTGAGGGGTAACATCTCTGCACTTCCAACAATTTCTTCTAGAAAGTTCTGATAGAGAGCTAATTTTAGATGAGTGAATAGTGGAAGCGACCTTGGAAGTTAATTGAAATAACACGTTATTTTTCTTATCACTATTTCTCTTTTGCAGGTAGAACGATGCTCTAACTTTCCATCTCGTTGTTGAATCTCATCCTTCCTCCCCCAGTCTGACTTGTTCCTATCTATCGAAACATCTCTTCTGTTCCTCTCTTGGTACACACTGTAGGTTCCAGCTAGACACAGATCTCAGTTTGTGCTTTCACACAGTCTTGATCTCAGGGCTTTATCTTTCCTAAAACATTTTGCCCTTTCCTTAGCCTATCCAAATGCCAACCGTAACTTAACACCCAGTCTCACCTCCTTCATTCGGCTTTCTTTTTTTATTCCATCCTTCAGTGATCTCTCCCACTGGAATGTGTTTTGGCTTTTACTGTCTGTAGCATTTGTTTTAGCACTTCATTAAGTATTGACACAAGGCAGATTATGATTGTTTCGTAGGTTTATGTCATGTCTGCAAAATGAGATTGTTTTCTTCTAGAAGGCTTTAATGTTTCTCTGCCTTTATTCTCATCACAGTTAGATTTTGATGATTACCTGTTGACTTAAAAACAAACAAGAAAAGTAAATGATACCATGACATGTTTACTTCAGAAACATTTAGCAATAATAGTACTATAATGAATAGTCTCAAGTAAAAAGATAAAGTGATCTTTCTGTTCAGCAAAGGGCTGTGTTCAAACACAATTGATGTATTTTTTAACTAGGTGCCCTGATTAATAAAACAATCTAGGTAGTCAAATCAAGTGTAGCTACAAAGTAGTAATTCAGTGAACCTAATGACATTCTGTGGAGACGTAGCCAGAATTTCCTCTTCAACATCAGTCTCCCTTCAGCATTTATCTATTTGTTATGTGTCATTATTATCTTCTTCCTATTAATGCAAAGTATGTTCTTTCCTTTGTTGACAAGGATGTCAGATGCTTGACCATAAATTTAAGTATGGCACCTCTGACTGCTATCCATTTGGAAATGCTCAAAAGAATAAGATATAAGGAGATAGCCAAGTCTATCTCTGTTCTCACCCTTGCAATGACTGAGTAAAGCTGAGTTTTGCTCCCTGATACCAATGACCTATAGTATATTTTGGGGATTGCAAATGAATGCACATCTAATACCTTACTATCAATTTCCCATCCATATTAAACCCACCGTGATTTGGTGTATCTGTTATACTCCCTTTAAAATTAATTTCAAATTATATGTTATCTATCCACACTGTAGCTTTTAAAGGAAATCATTTTTTAATTATGCTAGATTAATGATTGCAATATTTGCTGGTTAAGAATTTCATTTACTCAGAATGGAAATTAAACTATATGTTAAAATGAACAGCTTGTGTTTTATAGAGAAAAGGAATCCAAGTTTGGTAACATTACTTTCTGTGGTATACTGAAAGACCTTATAACAAACAATGAATATTAAAATGTGCTCTTATTATATTAACATCACTGTTTTTACTATCATTATGACATTTAAGAACCTCCCTAATAAATTTGCAAATGTTCCAATCTATCAAAATTATAAGTTCTCATGATAATATTTAATATGTTCTTAAACATTTTTGAATTTTACTGTTTTCAATTGGAATAGAAATATTATAAAAGAAATATTCCCCTGATTATTCTTGCTCAAACTGAGCCTGTATCTTAATACAGTGAGATCAAAGTGTATAGAAATGGTCACTTGGTGATAAGTTAACAATTTCCAGTGGTATAAAACAAAGATATGTCATAACCCATTTATCTTAAACTTGCACCTTAATGGCTTATAACTGTTCCTGAAAGATTTGGATCTATGTGCTCCTGCTTTGAATAGAGACTGCTATATATTTTTTTCATACTAATGATATGATTTAATTGTCTTTTAATAGATACAACTTCAAAGTGTCTAGCCACAAAATATTGTCAGAACAATGGTTAAAAGAAATTATTCTATAAAGACGCAGACGTAGAGAATGGACTTAAGGACATGGGGAGGGGGAAGGGTAAGCTGGGACGAAGTGAGAGAGTGCCATGTACATATATGCACTACCAAGTGTAAAATAGATAGCTAGTGGGAAGCAGCTGCATAGCACAGGGAGATCAGCTCGGTGCTTTGTGTCCACCTAGAGGGATGGGATGGGGAGGGTGGGAGGGAGGGAGACGCAAGAGGGAGGAGATATGACGATATATGTGTATGTACAGCTGATTCACTTTGTTATAAAGCAGAAACTAACACACCATTGTAAAGCAATTATACTCCAACATAGATGTTAAGAAAAGATAGTAACAATTGATAAAATAAATATTAGTGCAACAGGAAAAGAGAGATTTGGTCATAGAATGAGGTTAGCTAATATTTAATAAGCTCACGATTCCCTAAGGTGTGCCAGGCTCTTTATGAAAGTTATTAGAGAAAAAAAAAAGTTATTAGATTTAATAAAGGTGTTAAAACTAAAAAAAAAAGAAATTATTCTAAAATTAAATCATGTTGTGCATACAACAATAATATCTAACCAGCTTATTTCCAACTTCTTTTTACAGGGGTCATTTGTAATTAATCTAAATGAAAGTATGATCCAAGAATCCATATTAACGAATAGTAAATACTGGTGGGGTGCTTTACTGAGAGTTTTTAAATGTTAATTTGTCAATTGGTAATATTTACTTTGACATTTTACTAGACAAAAATAATTGAGATTGATCTACAGGCAAATACTTTGGCCATTTTATCTGTATTGTAATAGACTTGACCATTTTCTGAAGAAAACCTCAGACATGTCTGAGGCTTAGTGCAGCGACTGTGTAGACTGTTTCATCAGGTATCAGATCACATTATGCATATACAAGGGTGTCACTGTTTTCTTTACTCACAGAGTATGGTTTTGCTCTCTGTTGGCAGCAGAATTTAGCTGCACTCCAGGCTTTAGCACAAAATAGAACCTCTGACTCTGAATGTTTGAAGTCATTATCAGTGAGGGTGTCCACTCATTTCACTAGGTCATCTTATGATTGTTTAATTATTTAATTCGTTGTTTTAGTTTTCCTGAACCATCAGGAAGGCTGTGGAAAATTTCTTTAGCTGAATTGTGTGACTATGTTATCACCTTGCATTTAAGAAAATGCTGTCACGTTTTACACAGAAGTGTCCTTTTTCAAACACATAGAAAAGATTTTTTAGGTCTCAGTACTAGAAAAAAAATATTACTTTAACAGGTAACTAAGTTTGTTCACCTTTTTACTTTGGCTTCTAAGAAACTAAGAGAAAATTACTTCTATTTCCAGCAACCTATGGGATGGATTACTTATATATTCTAAGAGTTCCTGATTTAGTTTTGCTTTCACACCCTCAGTTTACTTTGACCTGATTTCCACATGTTTGGTTTCTCCAAATTCTTTGGAAACAAGGCATCGTCCAAACGAATAATTATACTTCAGAAACTCCAAAGTAGATCAAAACTTACCTTAGAAAAGAAGGAAGAATCAATACCAATGAAGAGGAAGAGAAGAGGAGCAAAGATATCTGGAGTTCAAACCATGTCAAGCATTCTTCTAAACATTTCCTAAATAGTCTCATTTAATCATCATAACAGCCATGTAAACTATTATGATACTAGGTATTATTACTGAGCACTTATTTTTCCCAAGTATTTGTTTAAGTCCTCCACATATATTTAAAAATTTAACCCAGTGTTCTTCTAAGGTAGGTTCTAGGATTATCCATGAGGTTCAAATAGGGTAAATACCTTGGCTGAGAACACACAACTAGTGTGTGGAGAAATAAGAATCCAAACCCAGATGTTCCAGCTCTAGATCCTCTAATCTTAACATACCATGCTTTTCCTTATTGTCCCCATTTAACCAGTAAGGAAACTGTGGACCTCCAAATCTGTAAATAATTTCATATAGGTAGCGTGTGTTGGAGCCTGGTTTCAGAGCCATTGTGTTGGCAATAGAATCTGCTTTTGTCCTCTATATCGCTCTATCTTCCAAAACACATTTTATGTTCCAGGAATTACTGTATGCCAAAGTTTCAAAAATACCTTCCATGAAACTTTAGTTAATACAGGTATTTGGGTAAAAGCTTCCCAAGGTAAAATAAGTTTGGGAAATACCGAGTTAAAATTAAATAGTTATCTATCCCTAGAAATATCTCAGAATATTTAGTGTTTTAATGCATTTTCTAAATTTACTTGATAATGAGCCATTATCAATTCTTTTACCTAAGTGTCTCCCAAGATGAGTAACCTATGGACCACAGTTTTGAAAACACTTATCTGTGCTATATTTCAGATTATTTTATGTTTCTTTATGATTTAATGAATTCTCAATGGCTTCATGAGGATTGTACACAAAACGCAGTGTTTTGGAATGGGTAAAGATTAATCAGATGTCATGATTAAGTCAATTGGATTATCTGTTTATATAAGATAATTTCCTGATATTTATTTAGTCGTTAAAATGACCAGATTGGAATACATTTTAAAGATTAAGTTAGGTCAATTTTCCTGTATGGTAAAAGGACAAAAATGACGCAGTTCTCAAAGGGTGTATTAAAGGTTCTCTAGAGAAATACACTGTCATATTACATGAAAAATAGAGACAACTATCCTGATTATGTGAGCCAAATTGTGTTTAACCTGGAACACGCAAGTAAATTTCCCCTGAATCGTTAAAATTGTCTTTTACTTTGTCCTTAATTTTAAATCAGTGTCCTTTACCCAGCCTTCTTATGATGCTAAACTGATTATCTCAACTCTTTAAAAATCTTCCTTTCTAAGAACTCGTTTACTTAGAAATATTAAATGTACAAAAAAGATGTAATTTACATTCCACATAATAATACTTGATTCTAAATAAAGAGCAAAAGAAAAAGAAGAATGCTGGATGAATTTAAATTATAAGATATTTTAGAAGAAAGTTTATGACTTTCTGGCTTACTCGTTTCAACAACTAAAATATAAATTAGTGTTAGTAAAATGAACTGAGTTAATAAAAAAAAAGTTCAAGTGGCTAACACTGTAGAATTAATGTCTCGTAATATTATTGGGTGAGCCAAAAGGTTTGTACATTTTTTCCCATAAGATGGCTCTAGTAGCACTTAGTTGTCTTTAACTTCATTCGAAACAATTTTGTTAGACTGTATGTGACAGCTGTCATATCAGCGTGCATTAAAAAAAAGACTTATCAAGTTTGGTGAATTTTTGTGTAGCCATTTTAATATTGAAGATGGAAGAAAAAAAGCAACATTTTTGGCGTATTATTCTTTATTATTTCAGGAAAGGTAAAAATGCAACTGAAATGCACGAAAAGATTTGTGCGGTGTATGGAGAAGGTGCTGTGACTGATCGAACGTGTCAAAAATGGTTTGCAAAGTTTCATTTTGGAGATATCTCATTGTAATGAAAAGGTTCCTTTTTTAAAACAAATTGTGACGGGTGATGAAAAGTGGATACTGTACAGCAATGTGGAATGGAAGAGACTGTGGGGCAAGCAAAATGAACCACCACCAACCACACCAAAGGCCAGTCTTCATCCAAAGAAGGTGATGTTGTGTATATGGTGGGATTGGAAGGGAGTTCTCTATTATAAGCTCCTTCTGGAAAACCAAACAATTAATTCCAACAAGTACTGCTCCCAATTAGACCAACTGAAAGCGGAACTTGACAAAAAGTGTCCAGAATTATTTAACAGAAAATGCATAATCTTCTATCAGGATAACACAAGACGACATGTTTCTTTGATGACCAGGCAGAAACTGTTGTTACAGCTTGTCTGGGAAGTTCTGATTCATCCACCGTATTCACCAGACGTTGCACCTTAGGATATTCATTTATTTCAGTCTTTACAAAATTCTCTTAATGGAAAAAAAATTCAATTCTCTGGAAGACTGTAAAAGGCACCTGGAACAGTTCTTTGCTCAAAAGATAAAAAGTTTTGGGAAGATGGAATTACGAAGTTGCTTGAAAAATGGCAGAAGGTAGTGGAACAAAAGGGTGACTGCATTGTTCAATAAAGTGCTTGGTGAAAATGAAAAATGTGTTTTATTTTTACTTAAAAAACCGAAGGCACTTTTTGGCCCACCCAATAAATTTCCAGGTTACTTCCTTGATTTTAAACTTTATGCACAATGAGAAACATACAAAAAATGTCTAACTCACCATATACTCTGAATTGACAGGGTTCAAACTAGTTTTTCACTAGAAATGTTTTAGCTCTAATATTCCCTAGGCAAAATATTTTGGTAGAAAACTAAATAGATACCCAGTTTGACCCCTTGGTAGCTTAGAATGATAGAACATGCTCATTCTAGTATTCAGTTTCTATATGGATTTGATTATAACTTTCCTGGGCCTCAGTTCCCTCGGTTATGAAATGGTTATAATGGCACCTGCTTAGAAAAATTTGAGAATTGTATTAGAATTCTATTGCTGTGTAACAAATTACCACAAACTCAGTGGCCATCTGTTATCTCACAGTTCTGTAGGTCAGAAGTCTGGGCACAGCATGGCTCGATGGGTTAGGGCAAAATCAAGGTGTCAGCTGGCCTAGGCAACTGCTAGAGGCTCTGGTTAAGAATCCACTTCCAAGCTCATTCAGGTTGTTTACAAAACTCAGTTCTTGACAATTGTAGGATTTCATAATTTTAGGCCCCTTGTTCCTTTCATCTACAGAACAAGCAACAGTGTGTTGAGTTCTTCTTACGTGATTTAAATCTCTTTTTTTTCTTCATCTTCCTTCTTCTCCTCTTTCTTCCTCCTCCTCCTCTTCTTCTTCCTTTTCTTTAAATTAATAGACTAATTTTTAGAAATTACTATATTTATTTATATTTATACCTCTAAAAAAATCCCCTGTACTTCACCTATTCATCCTTCTTTCCCTCCAACTACTGTCCCCATAGTTTTGCCTTTTTCAGAATGTTCTATAGTTGAAATGACAGTGTGTAGCCTTTTCAAATTGGCTACTTTCACTTAGTAATATATATTTAAAGTCCCTCCATGTCTTTCATGGCTTGCTAGTACATTTCTTTTTAGTGATAAATCATATTCCATTTAATAGATATTAAAAAAGTTTTTATCCGTTTACCTACTGAAGGACATCTTGGTTGCTTCCAGCTTTTGGCAATTATAAATAAAACTGCTATATTCATCTGTCTGTAAGTTTTGGTGTAGACATAAGTTTTCAACTCATTTAGGTAAGTAATAGGAGCATGATTGCTGGATCATGTGGTAATTATATGTTAAGTTAGTAAGAAACCACCAAACTGTCTTCCAAAGTAACTTGCCATTTTGCCTCCCTACCAGCAATAATGAGAGTTCCCGTTGCTTCACATACTTACTAGCATTTGATGTTCTCAGTGTTCTGGATTTTGGCCATTCTAATAGATGTGTAGTCGTATTTCATTTTTGTTTTAATTTGTATTTTCCTGACAACACACAATGGGAACAGTTTTTCATATGCTTATTTGCCATCTGTATATCTTCTTTGTTGAGGTGTCTGCTAAGACCTTTGGCCCATTTTTTAATCAGGTTGTTTGTTTTCTTATTGTTGAGTTTTAAGAGATATTTGTATATTTTGGATAATAGTCATTTACCAGATACGTCTTTTGCAAAGATTTTTCTCCCGGTCTGTGGCTTGTCATTTTGTTTTCTTGAGTATCTTTCACAGAGAAGATATTTTTAGTTTTAACAAAGTCCAGCTTATCAATTATTTCTCTCATGGATCGCACTTTTGATGTTGTATCTAAAAGTTATCACTGTGACTAAGGTCATATATGTTTTCTCTTATGTTATTTTCCATGTATTCCTAGTTTCCTGAGAGTTTTTATCATGAATGGATGTTGGATTTTGTCAAATGTTTTTTCTTCATCTATTGATATGATGATGTGATTTTTCTTTTTTAGCCTATTGATGTGATTTTTTAAATTCGCATTTCTTTATTTTGTAAGTTCACATCTATAGTTTTGTAACCTATTAAAATGATATTCAGAACTAGGTGCTTTGAGACACACATCAGAAATCTGGAGTTAGAGATAGCAGCTGCAAACTGACCAACAGCAGCATTTAATTCTGCCTCTTGTTTTGATGGCATAGAATCAATAAAATTCCGATTCACACAGAAAATAACTTCTTAACCCCTGCTCACGATCTTCATGATTAATGTAGGGCCATACACACCCCAAAACTATCTATGACACATTATCACATCTGAAGGCTACATTAACTGCTTTTTGAATGTTGAACCAGCCTTGTATACTGGAATAAATCCCAATTGTTCTTGTGTAAAATAATTTTTAAACATTATTGGCTTCTATTTGTTATATCTTGTTGAGGATTTTTGCATCTGTGTTCATGAGAGATATTGGTTTGTAGTTTTCTTTCATTGTAATAACACGGACTGATTTTAGTATTAGGGTGATACAGGTCTCAAAGAATGAGTTAGGAAGTAAGTAGTCTCACTTTTATCCTCTGAAAGATATGGTAGAGCACTGGTATAATTTCTTCTTTAAATGTTTGGTAGAATTCACCAGTGAACCCATGTGGGCCTTATGCTTTCTGTTTTGGAAGGTTATTAATTATTAATTCACTTCTTTAATAGATATAGACCTATTCAGATCATCTGTTTCTTCTCGTATGAGTTTTTGCATTGAATCTTTCAAGGAATTTATCCATTTTGTCTGGATTGTCAAATTTGTGAGCATAGAGTTGTTCATAGTAGTTTTTTGTTATCCTTTTAAAGTCTGTTGGGTCTGAAGTGATGTTCCCTCTTCACTTATGATGTAAGTGATTTGTGTCCTCTCTCTATTTTTTCTTAGTTATTCTAGTTTCTGAAGGTGGAAACTTAGATTATTGATTTTATATCTAACTTCTTTTTGACTATATGCACTCAATGCCATAAATTTTCCCCTGAGCACTGCTTTCACTGCAGCCCACTAATTTTGATGTGTTTTATGTTCGTTTAGTTCTCATTAAATTTTCTTAATATTTCTTCTTTGACCAATTGTTATTTAGAAGTGTGCTGTTTAGTCTCTATATATTTTGAGATTTTTCCAGTTATCTTTCTATTATTGATTCTAGTTTTATTCCATTGTGTACTGTTAACCGATGTTGTACGATTTTTATTCCTTTAAATTCATTAATATGTGTTTAATGGCCCAGAATGTGGTCTATCTTGGTGAATGTTCCATGTGAATTTGAGAAGAATGTGTATTCTGCTGTTGGTGGATGAAGCAGTCTATAGCTGTTAATATATCTAGTTAATTGATGGTGCTGTTGAATTCAACTATGCTGTGGTTTTAAAAAATCTCAACTCATTCTGACTGAATGGGTAGTTGAGAACCACTGCACTAAGGTTATTGCTATTTTTATTTAACATCAAGAGGAAGAATTCAGAAAAAGCAGTTAGTTACACAAGAGTTAAGTTTATCAATCTTCAACTGTTTGCCCCAACAAATTTCTTACATCTCTTATAATTTGGTGCCAATGGTGTTGAATTCATGGGATTTTATTCCAAAAGGCTTGGATTAATGTGTCTGTTATTTCTTGTATTATTCTCTTTATCATTTAATACTAAAGAAACCATGTAAAATAGTTAAGGCATTATCTCCTTTCCTACACAGTATTCCTATAAAGAGAGTGGCAAGGTATTTTAAAGTATGCTTTAACATGGCTGTATTGCTAAAGATTCCAAAGTCTCAGCATTGAGAACTTTCTTCTCCCTTTAACTGGGAAGAAAGTTTAGGGACCAAACATCCATTCCCAAATACAAAAAATAGATACTAAGTTCTACAAAACCTTGTGGCATCTAGGAATGCAATGAAAGCATCATGTTTTTTCTTAGTAATAAAAGCATGAACTGAGAATCAGTTTAAGTGCAAGGTGAACTTTAAAATGTTTGGTGATATCCTCCCCTCTTTAATATGAACTAGAGACAAAGATAACTATGCTTAGGATAAAATACTACTGAAACCTAATTTAATCCAAGTCACACTCAGTAGTGGATATATTTGGGGACATTGCTTAGATTGAATTGTAATGGTTGGTAACCTAGTACCTGGAGAGTAATACTACAAGGACTGCATCTTGAGTTTGATTAATCTTATCTTCCAATATCTATGAGTTCCAAACTCCAGACTTATAATTATCTAACCAGTGTATTTCAGATCTGACAAAAGGTTCTGAATGAGATGGAGGTGGTAGACATATACTAATTATAATAATCTCCTAATGCAGATGTATAATTTACTAATTTATCATGGACTTTGTATGTGAAATCGTATAAAATGAAGATTGAATTAGCCATGAAAATAGTACATGTTAGCAATGGATAGGCAATTTAAAATACACCTTATATTTCTAGAATATTTAAGAGTTGGCCAAGTGCTTCACCTATATCATCTGAGTTGATCTTTAAGTGAAACTACAATATAACTACAATAACTACAATATCCGCTATAGGAGGTTAAATAATGGTCACTGAAGACAAGTCCTAACCTCTGGAACTTGTAAATATTACCTTATTTGGACAAAAGTGTATGCATTCACAGATGTGATTAAGTTAAAAATCTTGCAATGTGGACATTACTCTGGATTATTCTGGTGGACCATAACTGCAATAACAAATGTTAATCCTGTTATTTATTATTCATATTATTTACATATTGTTTACCTGTGTAAGTAACACATGTTTTATAAGATAGAGGCAGAGGGAGCATTCATATAGAGGAGGAGAAGGAGAAGGCAACGTGCTTATGGAGATAGAGATTGGAGGGAAGTGGCCACGAGTCAAATAATGCCGACAGTTACCAACAGCTGGAAGAGGCAAAGAACAGATTCTCTCCTGCAACCTCCAAAGGGCATATGGCCCATACAAAAATGCATGAGACCCACAGAAGATTGTCTCCCAACAACATCCATCCTTCATTTTTTACAGTGCCTTGCCTTCAGGAGAATTTTTGCATAAGTAAGGCATCCTATCTACCACTGCATTATGTGACCAATAGAGACTAGGACCAAACCCATTCTATTTGTCTCACTGGTATTTGGTTAAGGATACTATCAACAGACTCCAAACAGCAGAATGAAGCCAGTCTATGATACTGACCTCAACTATGTCTTCCTAGGCCCCAGACCAACCAGCTGAATAAAATCTATACATTATTAGAGTCTACTTTAGAAGGCTGGGTGACTTTCTACTTGTTTCTGCGTTAATATTTCAATGCAAAGAAATGTCAAATGAAGAATCGGTTATCCTTCCACAAATCTACCTTGAATAACCAAGGACAGCCCTAGTTTTGAGAGATCTGCTCAGTCTTTTGAGGCCTAATAGCCTACAGGTTTTGGGTTTTTTTTTTAAGACTTGAACATCTCTTATGACCACCTCTAAGCTAATATCACAACGTTTATAAATTTTATATATTTAATAATATATACTGTAGTTTTTGCATATGGTATGAGGCAGACCTCCAACTTCCTTCTTTTTCAGGTGGATATTCAGTTGTCCCCAAATTCTTTGCAATTTTAACGCATGTGCAGATTCATGTAACCACCATCATGAGAAATTTAACTTTTAACTTAATTTTACTTAACTAATTTAAATGTAAGTAGCCACATGTGATTATTGGGTGCTGTACTGGATAGCACAGATCTACATAAAAATCACTTCATTGAATTACAATAATGCTAAGAAAAGAAAAGAAGAAACAAAAACAAAAATAGATTCTACAAAGAATATTCTTGAAGAAAAAGAGAAATATGGGCTTCCCTGTTGGCGCAGTGGTTGAGAGTCCGCCTGCCGATGCAGGGGACACGGGTTTTTGCCCCGGTCCGGAGAGATCCCACATGCCGTGGAGCAGCTGGGCCCATGAGCCATGGCCGCTGAGCCTGTGCATCCGGAGCCTGTGCTCCTCAACGGGAGAGGCCACAACAGTGAGAGGCCCGCATACCGCAAAAAAAAAAAAAAAAAAAAAAGTTTGAAAAAACATAACAAGGAAGCATGGAAATTAGAAAGAATGAGACCCAAGGGAAGTACAAGCAAGCATATCTATTATGGTAATAATCACAACATTTTTTCTCTCCTGTTATAAAATAGTCAAATATAAATCTATACTACTTATATGAGCCAAAACTAAAATAAAATTTTTGAGAAATGTCAAAAATAAAAACAATAGTATATTTTTACCACACAAATTCAAATGGAAATGAGTATCATTATTAATTTTATGCATCAAAAATACTAAATGAGAAAGAAGATAATTATATATTCATAAAAGGTGCAATGTACAAAGAAAATGTAATATTGATGAAGCATTGTGGTTTAAATAACAAAAGTATTAAAAAGCAAAGCACATATTAAAAATGTTAGAAGACAATGATAGAAACATAATTGCATATTTATTTAACAAGACTTTATTAGCTTTCTGACAATAAGTAGGCAGAGTAAATGATGGCAGATGATTTCACAATATAATTAATAAGGTTTCAAAAGATTAATTTTTTACCATTCTGAAAGATAATATTCTTTCAATAAGCAATAAAGAAAAATAAATGAAAGTTATAACCATCAGAAAGCAGGGATCAATATAATCAAATACAGTCACTAACAAGCAAGAGCCAACATAATCAAAATAACAATATCTTCTGTAAATAATATAAATATATACATAGGATATCAAAAAATTAGTAGAATGATTTTGAAATTTAAACATTTACAAAATGGCAGGTCAAGAGCCAAATACACAAGCTGGCTTTTAAAAAAAGCAAGAAATCCCATTAACAATAGTATGAACACAGTTCCTCAAAATAAACATAAAGGAAATGTGTGAGAACTATATATAAAAAGTGAGGGAGAGAATTACACCCATTTGTACAGTGTTAAAAGGATCATTTAAACAAGAGAACATATTGTGAGGAGGGAAGTTTATCTTAAATTCACTTACATGATTAATGAAGCCTCCATTCAAGTTCTAATGGATTTATTTACAAGAGAACAATTATAGAATTAAAATCAAAGAAAAAATTGTAAATTTGAAACAAAAGTGATGAGCAAACACCTCAGATTTTTAATATATATATTAAACTTTAATATATATTAATATATATATATTTAACTTTTTATTTTATATTGGAGTATAGCCAATTAACAGTGTTGTGATAGTTTCAGGTACACAGCAAAGGGACTCAGCCATACATATACATGTATCCATTTTCTCCCAAACTTGCCCCCACCACCCAGGCTGCCACATAACGTTGAGCAGAGTTCCCTGTGCTATACACAAGTCCTTGTTGGTTATCCATTTTAAATGTAGCACTGTGAACATGTCAATCCCAAATTCCTAGACTATCCCTTCCCCTCATCCTTCCCTCCTGGTAACCATAAATTTGTTCTCTTAATCTGTGAGTCTGTTTCTGTTTTGTAGTTGAGTTCATTTGTACCATTTCTTTTTAGATTCTGCATATAAGAGATATCATATAATATTTCTCTTTCTCTGTCTGACTTACTTCGCTCAGTATGACAATCTGTAGGTCCAACCATGTTGCTGCAAATGGCATTATTTCATTCTTTTTAATTGTTGAGTAATATTCCATTGTGTGTGTGTGTGTGTGTGTGTGTGTGTGTGTGTATATATATATATGTACACACACATACCACATCTTCTTTATCCATTCCTCTGTCAATGAGACACCTCAGCTTTTTATTCCAGATAGTACTAGAGTATTTCACATATAATGATATAATTGCAAAGAGAAATAAACAGATTGGAGCAGAAAAGGTAGCTCTTAAAGAGAACATTAAAATATATGATAAAATACTAATGTTAAACAGAGGATGAATTAGTCCACAAAAGACTTTTGGAAAATTGGATGTTTGAAAACAATTATTCTTGACCCTTACCTCACAAAAAACATGAAAATAAAACCAGGAGATAATAAACTATTCATTATAAAGCATTAGATTGTAAAAACAAGATGAAATATTCTTAATATAAAAATATTGAAATATATAACTATTATATAAATTATGTATTTTACATAAATGTTTTTAAATAAAATAAAATTCTATAATTCAAAATGAAAATTAGAAAATAACAAATCTTCCTGCTCACAAAAAAGTAGAAATGATATATACAACTAATAAAACTACAAAAAAGTATTTCTCTTCTATACACATAAGTGAAAACTAAAATAAGAAAATATTATTATCCTGATGGGTCTAGTGCAGTCACAAGAGCCTTTAAAAGCAGCAGAAGAAGGCAGAAAGATAAGTTAGAGAGATGGGGTGGAAGAAGAGAGAGGGGAGATGCAATGCAAGGAGAATTTAGAGATTAGAGGCGTTAGAAGGACTCTACCTGCCTTTGTTAGCTTTTTGAAGATGGGAAAAGAGGCCCCAGCCAAAAATACATGAGTGGCCTCTAAAAGCTGAGAGCCAAAACCCAGAAAGTTATCCAGAACTTCAGTCCCACAACCACATGGAACTGAATGCTTCCAACAACCTGAACGAACTTGAAATGTATTCATTCCTAGAGGCTCCAGAGAGAAAGAAAGCTCTAACACCTTGATTTCAGCCTTGTGACACTAGGAGCAGAGAACCAGCTGAGGCACAGTGCACCTAGACATCTGAACTACAGAATTCTGAGATCATAAATAGGTATTGTTTATGCCTCTAAGTTTATGGTAATTTGTTAGGGCAGTCATAATAAACTAAAGGATAAGAAAAATTTTTGTCCTGATGATTTGGCAGAAATTAAATAAACAAACAAAAATCATTGCTGGAAGATAGGTAGCTATATTCAGTATTGACAAAATATAAGTTATTTCAGATTTTCTAGAAACCAGTTTGCTAGCATGTATATAGAGCCTTAAAGATGTCCATCTTCTGTAATGTACTAATTCTGTCTTTTAGAATCTACTGTAAAGACCTAATTAGAACTGTGGACCCAGATATAAGTGTAAGGATATTATTCATAATAGCAAACATTTGGAAACCACCTTTACTCTCAAATAAATAAGTTATGGTAACTCATAGAATATTGAATAGACTAATATTACTCATAGAATAATTGGTATATTTTTCAGGCAATAACTTTATACTTTCAAAAATGACTTAAATAAATTTGATATACCCAGATATACTCAAAATATAGTGCTAAATAAAAAAGTGTACATCAAAAATAAAATCTGTCAGTATCTCTCTCTCTCTCTCTGTCTCTCTTTTCTATTTATATACACATACACCTCACACCACACTGAAAGGAGATTAGGAAAAATTTAACCAAATGTTAATGGTAGATATTTCTGGGTGAAAGAAATATGACTGTGTTCTTTTTTATAATTTTCTGTATTTTCCAATTATTATAATCATATGATTTTTGCTCATGATAAGAAAAAATATTAAAAAATAAATGTGTCATTCCGTATGAATAAATAGAAAAGTTACATGTGTGGATGTGATAAGCAGCTAAACTCTGAAGTATACTATAATTAAAATATTACGCATTCCACATGATATTTTCTAGGTTTTTTCTTTGGTATTTTCAATCAGAAAATATTGATTATATTTGATGTTTTAAACAGACGTTATTTTTTAGAGCAGTTTTAGGTTCATAGAAAAATTTAGAGGTAGGTACAGAGATTTCCTATATATCCCTTGCATTCACACAGTCTCTCCTAGTATACTTAGGTTCACAGCAAAACTGAGCAGAATATACAGATTTCTCTATAGCCCCTGCCCCTGCATAGCCTCTTTCATTAACAACATCCCTCTCTGGATTAGTACCTTTATTACAACTGATAAACCACATTGACAAATCATAATCACCAAAAGTCCATAGTTTACATTAGGGTTCACTGTTGGTGTACATTCTATGGGTTTAGACAAATGTATAATGACAGGTATGCACCATTATAGTTTCATAAAAGTAGTTTCACTGCTCCAAAAATCCTTTGTGCTCCACATTTTCATCCTTCTCTCAACCCCAAACTCCTGTTATTATAAATATTCAAAAATACTGCCTAAAACAAATACAGGATTAAGAGTTATATAAAGTATTATCAATTTGAGAGGCTGTTTAGAGAAGTTGTTAAGAGTATGGATTTTGATACAAGACTGACTGAGTTTAAATCAGTTCCAGCAACTAATAGCTCTATGATACTGGGCAAATCAATTAACCTCCTTATGTCTCAATTTTGTTTTATGTAACAGATAATAATAGTACTTACTTCAAGGTTATTATAAGAATTATGATAGTATTTCTAAAGCACTCAGAACAATGTCTATCACATAGTACACAGGATGTAAATATTTGTTAAATAAAGGTGAAAAATGGAACTATGAAGCTTCTGAAATATAAAAATGTTTTACATACGCACACACATTCCAGAGCAATGAAATCATACTGCAAATTCCAATTCTCATTTAATTTTTTTAAAAAAATTGGAAAACAGAAAAGGAGTATGACAGAATTAAGATCAGTCATATCTGTCACATCAATTATGGAAAAAAATTTTTTTCAATTATATTGCCAAATAAGACACCGTTCTCTTTAGAATAGAAGAAATAAATCTAAATTAAAGTGATTCATAAAGCTTAAAAATAAACAGTATGGTTCATACACATAGAAAGTATAACATCAAAAGTGAGCACTAAGGTAAACTGTGGACTTTGGGTGACTGGGATGTGTCAATGTAGGTTTATCCTTGGTAAAAAAAAATGCACCATTCTGGTGAATGATACTGATAATGGGGGAGACAAAGCATGTGGGAGCGGGGAGTATGTGGGAAATCTGTATACCTTCCTTGCAATTTTGTAAACCTAAAATAGTCTTTAACAAAAAAGTTTTTTAAAGAGTATACATAAATATAACAATCAAATATAAACCAAAACAGAGTGGTCACCTATATAAGTATTAATAATCAGGCCAGAAAGTATTGAATAAGAAAGAGCATTCTAAAATATTTCTATTCTCCACACATTTTTAATAGTTTTGAATATCTATGCATGGAGTACCATAATAACAACATTCAGAAAGCAGAAATTATAAGAGATAAAAGGAGAAATCAATAGGAAAACATAGAAGAAAACTTTAATGCATCTTTGTTAGTGCATTAAAATATCAAGTTGACAAAAATAAAAAAGGCTATAGAAGGCATAGAACAGACACAGGTGGCCAAACACGTGCACATTGTTCCCTGAAAATGGAGTGTATAATTTATTCTTAAGTGCCTGGGAAACCATCACAAAGAAAATAAAAAGGCATTAGAATCCCCAAAGTCAAAATTTTCACAAAGGATCACAATACAATAAAACTAGAGATGAATGATAAACACAGAAATTTCTTCTATTGAGAAATTAAAAAGAAAACTCACTTGTATAATTTGTTAGTAAAAGAAGAATAGAAATCAGAACTTTAGGGTGACTGAGCACATTTGTAATGAAAACACTTTGTAATAGAGCACATGGAATACAGTTAAAGTTGTGCTCAGAGGAAATTTTATAATCATAAGTACTTAAATAAAAAGATAATGAAAACAAGGGAAACATTGAACTCAAACCCCCCAAATAATAAAATAAACAGAAGAGAAATATAAGGAAGGGATTAATAATGATAAAAACACCAATTAACTACTTAGCAGAAAAGAACATGGAGTTCACGTCAGAATATGAAAGTTAGAAGCCTGCATTCTTTCATATACTTTCTTGGCAAGTTATTTGACTGCTATTATCGTCTATTTTTGTCTAAAAACTTCCTTCAAAGCAAAATTTCATTCACTGGAAACATTTCCCTTACTTTCTCTTGTGATAATGTACATGTGCAGTTTCTCCATTAGAATTTACCTTTCCCATGGTGATGGTAATGAATGCTTAAGTGGTGTACCTTGAAAAGCGCAATTTGGCTCCTGACCCCAAACTTCTCCTTGTTTTGGCTGAAATTCTGCTTTTTATCATTTATTCCACTGGATGACAGCAGTAGTTGCTCGGGAGATCATGTGGAAGGAGGGGAAGACATTAAAGTGAAAGATCGGGAAATGAAAGCGTTCCAGTTGCTTGACAAAATCTACTTTCCAAAGCTGCTAGTTAATCAGACCCACAAGCATCTTGTTCAGTTAAGAAATGATTGGCTCACACATCCACTTTGAAGAGACTAGATAGGAAACTAGTCCTGAATCCCTAGTCCTTACCACCTTCAGTCTTGTTAGTCAAGTCACTGAGTCTCATTTTGTCTCTTAGAATTTCAGGGAAACAGAAGCTGCTTTTACCTATAATTTAATGTTTTGATAGACTCAGCAACACTCCGAAAGGAGCCATTTGAGTAGTAAATCTTTTAACTTTCTCAGAAGATAGTCTTGACTTGTCCTTTTAATCACAAATTTCAAGCTTTTACATAAAAGTATAACAGCTCAAGCATGCCACAGAAGATAGCATTCATGAAGAGGAGGGTGTTTATAGAGAGACATATCTCTTAATTTATGATACAGTTGCTCTTGAATAAGTAACGAGGGGTTTCATAAACTGACATGAAGAAGCAAAAGATATTATTGGTTTAAAACATTTTATTTGTAACAGAAAAAATACAGTTTTATTCCCACCATACTAGCCATTACTAACAGATTTGAGGGTAAAATCTGCCACTTTGAAAAATATTCATGTGCTATGAAATCCCATACCTATGTTGATAATTTAATAGTTTAGATTATCTGAAATATGTTTATGTGTAAATATGGAACAAAAAGAAACTGGGATTTATATTTGTTTGTGATGCAACCCAAATGAATATTATATAAAGTAATATAACGTTTATCACTTATTTTCAGATTGTGTAACAATTCTAATCATCCAAATGGCTGAACTATGAGGAATCCTGAATTGTTCAAATGATTGATTTTTTAAAATTACAGTAAATTTTTAAAATTACAAATTGAATTAACTCAATTTGATCTGCTTATTTTGATTACTGTTTTAAAAAAATCAACCTGCATAGAATCAAGTGAGTTAGAGAGATAAAAATAGAAATAATACTCTATATAATAATACTCTAGAATATAGAAGTGAGAATTTTTGGAACCTTGATTACTCTATGGTCAAAAATAATGACCTAGAGGAATAGACTAGGAGGATAATAATTTGTTATAAAATTTCGTGTCAGAGTTCCATTATTGAAATGAGACACAATATATAATGTAAATAAAAGCAATCAAAATATCTACTGAAAGGTCTAATATGCTCATCTTTGTAATCATCTTCATTGGAAGTAAATAAAGAAGACATCTGGAACAATCTAAACAGGAAGAACTAGGCAATTAGAACTTTCTCAAAACCATTTATTTTTCTCTAAATTTTATTTTGATGCCAATTACTTTAAAAAGTATAATTGTAATGTCTTTTTTTATTACTTTCTTTTTTCCCATTCTTCCTACTTTTATTATATATAGTAAGCATTATAGTATTATTGTTTGTTTTGATATTAAAAATATCTATTTTAATCCAAGTAATGTATGCGCTTAGCTTGAAAACCAGCTAATACTGCAAGACACTGAAAATAATAGTTCACTCTACTACCTCTCTCACCCCCATCTAATCCCACACTAAATGAGACGTCCATTTTCAGCTTTTTAAACTGTCTCCTGTCTTCACCAATGCATTCTAAACAATATGTTATACTGTCTTTCATTTATCAATCTTTGACATTTTCTGTTGACTTTCTGTCTTGGTAAATGAGGCTTAGCTTTTATACTACCTCCCACTTTTCTTCCCCTTATCCTGCCCATATATAACAATTAAATGAAGTCAGTGTTTGTATTATTAAATCTATTTAACATTTTCTGTTGTTGTATCCTCTAGTGTATCATTAGTATGTTCTCTTTCTTACATGCTATTTTTTCCTGGATCTGAATATTGCCTAATTTTATTTTTACTTGCATAGTTTTGCATAGTGACCCTATCCTTGAATGTATCCCGTCTTATTTATCTGCTTAACCTTTGTAATATTTCCCAAATGCTTACATATATCAGATATTCTACCAATGTTATATTCCCCCTTAGATCTGTCTCTTCTTGAGCCTGTTGTGCTTTTGCTTCAATCTTCCCTGCTTTCTAGGCTTGGAGAACAGTTTCTCTTTGCCATGTTAACTCTGCTGAATTCCCTATATCCTAGATGCTATGTCTTCCTCTTCTGTGGTTAGTACTTGAATTTTGCTGGATCCATGCGAACAATGTTCTAAGGTAAATTTATTAAATATTTGATGCTTAAAAATGTCTTTATAGCCTTAATATTGATACATGGTTTGTCTGGGTATATATTTTGGGGTTAAAAATCAACTTCCCTTAAAATTTTAAGGCATTACTTTCATGCCTTCTGGCATCTAGAATTGTTTTTGAAAGGGTAATGCAGTTATAGTCCCAAAGTTTGTTTATTATGCATTTGTTTTTATATGATTAGTTTTTCTTTTTTTTTCTTTTTTGTGGGAGACTTTAGGATTTTTTTTATTATTATTAGTGTTTTGAAATTTCATGGTGATGTACCTCCTTGTGGATCTTTTTTGATTCAAGTGTTGAACATTCAATGGAGTCTTTTAATATAGGGAATCCTGTTCTATAGGTCTGAGAAGTTTTATTTAATCATTTACTTATTAATTTCCTTCCCATTTGGTTTTCTCTAGAAATCCTGAAGAGAGATTCTGTACTGACTTGACTGTTTTCTTACCTTTTCTATCTCTCATATTATGTAATTTTGAATTTTTGTTCTGTCTTCCAGTAAATTTCTCATATTTTATCTTGTCACCTTTTTATTTTTAAAAATATTTTCACATATCATGTTTCCACAAATTTTGTATTAATATTTAATTAGTTATATTTTAAAATCCCCTTCTTGTGTTGAGGATGTATTATCTTTATACTTTTAAGATATTAGAATAACTGTTGCCTTTTCTCTATTAAGTTTCCCAGTTCCCTGAATTGTGTCTATTTCCTGTAAGAATTTTCTTCCTGTTATTTTTTTGTTTCTGCTGTTAGGTGTTTTCCTCAAATGTCTGGTGATTACTGTAGATGTGTTCATATTCAAGAGTGAAGAATATATATGTATTCTTATATATAATCACCATTCTTACATATAAGAAGATATGTGTACTTACACACACACATACTCATACGTACACACACACACTAATTGAGAGCTGTGTGTATGTCTGTTGGGGTAGTGTGGACACTATGGTGAGCTCACCAGTGTGAGATAGAGGGTGACCCTGTCTTTATAGTTAACACTCTCATTACCACCAAGTCTCACAAGTGTTATGGGAGTCTTACATTTTTCACTCTGAAATTTTAATTTCTCAGAAGAAAAACACTTTGGTCTCTTCTGTGGGGTTAGTAGACCTGGCTTTAAAAGTTCTTAGAGTAAGAAAGAGGACGAGGTTCCCAACATTCATTACACACAGGTATAGTTACTTTCCTGGTGTTTTGTCTCAAGATTCACCTGCTACACTATGTCTCCTGTCTTCAAATCTAGAGTCTTGCTGCGGGGGGTGGCGGGGGTGGGGGAGGCGTGTATAGTCACGTGACTACAAAGCATACAGGGGATCTGGGGATCTAGCGACTCCTTTTACAGTACTTACTTTCAACATATCTATTTTCAGATTGTGCTTCACCACAACCATTCACATATATGAATCTTTTCTCAGGTTGGTTAGTTTCTCATTATTATCTCCACTGTCTCTCTGCAAATGGAGTTGAGCCTGGGTTGAACTTCCTGTGTTCTGCTAAGTTAATACACATCTCTGCATCTGACCTCCAGAGGTAAATAAAAGTCTTTCTCCAGGGAAGTCCCCTATTACTATATTTTGGATTTATTCATTTTTTGTTTGATTAAAAATTAATTTCAGTGTCATTCTGTTGGAATCTGGGCATAGATAATTGACAGATAAACCCTGTCAATATATCATTTTGGATATATTAGATTTAGATATATTTAAAGTTAGGAAATATTTCTATTTGAATTTTTATTTAAAAATTATTTTTATAAATAAATTGTTCCTATCTCTAATTTTTAGTAAAGTTCTTTATATTACTGTTAATAAATTTCAGAGACCTTTCCTTATCCTTTTTCCTTATCAAAGGAGAAGAAGAATTATTCTGATTAAGATCTAAAATGGCACCATCCTATGTCAGAGAAGCACTACTTTTATATCTACCCTTTGTCAATTTTGTGATCTCCAGACTTTCTGAAAAGAGATTGCTCTAATTTAAATTTTACTATGGATAAAAAAGTATCCCTTTAGAAATGGTGCATGGCCTGTTCTTACTGAATCCAGCATTCTCTAATCTGTCCTTGATGTGCAATGTTCTTGTTTCCTGAGTTCACATTTTGTATTTCAGATCCTTCCATTCTGTCATTCAATTCACATTGTATCTATGTAAAAAATGGGCAGTTGAGCACTTTAAGAAATTTTTAGCCAACAGGATATTTTAGGAAATAAGATGTTCAAGACCTTTTTACCTGCCAGATGGAAGGAGAGGGGCTAATATATATGATAATCACAAATATGAGAAAGCATTGACATTCTGTGTCCTGATAGTGAGCCAATAGGTTTCAATAGATATGTTAGACAAATTATGGCTCAAAGTAGCTTAGATCATTTCTGAAATTGATTATTTACAGGTTTAGTAGAAACAGTAAGTAATAAAAAGCAAATTATACAAATGTAACCGTATGCTCTGATATTATTTCATAAGTCATTTAGCAAACCTCTAGTTCTCTTATAATTTACTTCTGGGAGTATTCCTCACACCAGTAGTTCGAAAGTCCTAATCTATGGTGTGTATATGAATTATCTGCGCTAAAAATGTTAAGAAGCCGGAGTAACACTCCTAAAGATTTCACCCTAAAAGTCCTGGGCTCTGGCCTGAGAATTGGTAATTCTAGTGCAGGTATCAATGAGCTAAACTGATGAGAAAGAACACTGCCATAGTTTCTTCTGTTTCAAACAGTGAGTTGTTCTCTTCCATTTAATGTTATTCTTACTTGAAAAGTTTGGATTATGTTTAACATAAACAGTGCATCCTTATTACATCCTGTGCCTCTGCTTTGTTTCCAGCATTGCTTTGATATAATTCAACCAAGGACAATTCTTTACAAATTAGAATTTACCAAGATAAGGAAGCTATAATGAGCCTCTTACCATCCTTACATTTACCATAATATATTCCTTTACTAATACCAAAATCACTAAAAAGGAGAGAGACATTGTTTAATTCTCTTTTCCCTTTAATTCTAGTTATCGCCAGCCATAATTATTCAGTCTGTACCACCTTCAGTCAGTCTGCATATGTCTTGAGTTATTTTACTTTATTGACCATCCAATATCTGTCAATTTCTTGAATATTTAATGTACCACAAACAGCAAAGCAGCATGAGATCGAAGTTGCTTGAAGTGAGGGCTTATGTACGTGGTACAGCTTGAGGCATGACAGATGTTTCTCTCAGTAATAATAACAATAACAGTAAACATCTCTGGAACATAAGGTCCCACTCTTTAAGCTTTCACTCATTTGTATTAAATATTATGCTCCCCAGATATCTTCTTCCTTAATGCACATACAATGGGAAGTCTAGCTTGCAGAGTATAGACTTAAGTAGTCTTTAGGGACTCTTGATATATGTGACTTTGAAAAAGTTACTTGTGTCAAAGAAATGGCATATGGAGATTATGTACAAAATTTTTTGAGGATTAAATAAAATATAGTTGTGTAGGTAATTTTTCTTCATAAAAAGGTAAATGCTTATTTTGCTATACATAATTTCTAAGGATGCCTGAAGCACTAAGTAAAGAAGGAGGGGAAAATCAGGGAAAGAGCATAAGGAAGAAATGGGGCAAATCAGGAAGGATAATAAAAATATATATCATGGTGGATACCAATAAGCAAAGTAAAAATTTTGCCTAATTCACTATTTTGACTGGGGTTAACTTTGTGTAGAGTTATGTCAAATAATAAGATAAACACATTGGTCAGAACTTGAATTTGTGTTTGATGTAGTGAAATTAGTCATCTCAATTCTTCCTGCTCATGATTGTGATGCTAGTCAAATATGAGTGTGTCTATAAAGCACTATCAATTCTAAGAAAATAACCGCCTTTCACCTAGTAATAGAATTGGGAGGATGAGATTGATGGAGCCTGATCCATGGAGCTGCATGCATGTGGCTAGGAGTTGTTCATTTAGGCACATTCATCTGCTGGGAACAATATGAAGCTCAGACTAAGAGACACCTCAGAATTCTGAGTCTGTAATTAGCATGATGGGTCTTAAAGGAGAGGTGTAAAGCTGTTTGTTTACACATGACCAGGGGTGCAATGCTGTTTGGTTACACATGAATAGCTAACATTGGAAAGCAGAGCATTTCAATCATAATGTGATGACCCTGTTCTTGACTCTTAGAACCCAGGAGCTGGCGGAGCTATTGTCATTCATTCATTACCAAGAGCTCTTTGGATGGTTATTTAAGCTTCCTTACTTCAGAGGTCCCTGCTGTTTTCTAGCCCTTAAAACTATTGGAAATTAGGCAGCGTCTTGTCCCAGCCTTTTTTATGTTCTGAGAAGAATGTTAACAATGATCCAGTAGAGCAGAGATCTTTTAAAATTAAAAGTAAGTCTATGTCAAAAAGGAAAGGACAGATGAGAAAGATCAAGGCAGAAAGTGGCTGTCCCTTAAGGACAACAATATTAAAATGGCAATGATGGTGGACATAGAATGATTATAATGAAACTAAATTATTAGAGTGAAGTGAAAGAAAAGAGCTTGCATTGCATTAAAATAAATGAGGAAATAACATTGGATTTCCCCCCCAAAATCAGGGCACTGTATTTAAGAACTGGCACTATATAGGATGTTTACTATTTTAATATATTTTTATTAATAATTCTGGAAGCATATTCTTTCTTTAATGAAATATTGTATATATTTTAACAAAGGCTATATTAAGCAGAGAGGTAAAGAAGTATTTTTGAAATTTCAGTTTTTTCCTTGAATGAAAATATTTGTTTCCAAAATTCTGCAATATAATTCAAAATTTGTAGTGCCTATAAGAAGCACTGTTTGAAAATGTGTATTATTTACCCAAAAGTTTAGAATAGTTGTTATTGGTGATTACAAATGCGTATTTTTCATGAGTGTGGAATAACATGTTAAAGGAGAAATTTCCAGATGAATTAATTTTAGATGAAATGATTCCCCTCACCATGTCTTCATGTGTGCCAGACTTTAAGGCCTATATCTCTCTTCAGTGAAGATTTCAGTACCACATGGATAACTTTTCATCTTTTAAGGTATTTGTGACTGTAGTGTTCAGCATTAAAATAAGGTTTTACTTGTATCATCTCAGAGAAGCTCTACTTTTTTTAGTTTATCTTAATATCACACCCACACAGAGAGACTAATCTCTGACACGTTCTTTTATGGATCTCTCAAGCAGCAGTGAACCCACCCAGGCAGGCAGTGGTGGTCTAAGGTAAAACTTTGTCGGGTAGCAGGGCTGGATTAGCTGTGGAATCATGAGTCAGTTCCTCTAATGAATACAAGGGTGTCTGATCAGCATGCACAATGCGGATGCAACACTCCTAGGTTGCTATGGTACACAGACTGTAAATAAGAAAGGAAAAATTGTAATTTTACAAAGTGGAAAGTTATAAACACTACTGGTAGTCTGGAGTGCATAGTCCTCTACATTTTATTCTTTACATCACAGTGCATTTTTGTTGTTTTAAAGCAAATAGTGTTTTCTAGCTCACAGAGGTTCTGTTGGTACCCAGCTGTTTTTTATTAATTCAGCTTTTTACTTAAAAGAGAAAAGGGTACTGCATGATTAAAATCATTGTATAGTTAGGACTATTTTTTTAAATCCTTTCTCTTTCTATTCTAGTTAAAGAAACTAAAAATAGAATAAAGTAAAAGTTTTGTGTGAATTTTTTTGGTAAAAATTAATAAATTGTTAGTTTTGAACTAGCATAAATAATATTTATAAGCTGGTACTTTTAAGATGCCTGAAAACAGTTATATTCCTGCAAGTATTATTTAATATACTTATAAAAAAACCTCTTGGTAAACTTCAACCTACAGTCTTTTTCAGTGATCACAAATACTAGTCAAATAGATGCCAGGTTAATTCCCTTTTATGGTACTATTAATATGGTATTAGGATGGAAGAACTAAAATGCTGGTAGGTAGCCTCTTATAGGTTTGATATGGCTAGATATATTTTAAGGGAAAAAATCAAAATTCTCAAATTGTTGGTTGAGTTCATGATTTTGAGATATTAGGCTCAAAATTATGTAGTTATTAATTATGAGACTTGATCACATGAATCACAGAAAAGGTAGGGAAAATTGGGAGTAGAGAATATCTGTTTTCACATGTCTGAATGGTTATAAGATTAGGGAGATACTATTTATTTTACTAGATAAATAACTTGATTGTGCTTAGGTATCACTTAACAAAATTTTATAAAATGGAGATTTTTAGGGCTTCTTCCAAGAACTAATAAATAAGAAGAGTTAAGAGTGGCCCTTAGGAATCTGTATTAAAAAGAAAAAATTATCCAGGTAATTCTAATTAGACAGCCAAGATTGGGAACCCCAGTTTATGTGATTCATGATAAAATCAGGCTTAATCAGTAAGTCCATGTACTGTTAGTCTTCTGGGAGCAGAAACAGGAATTAAATTAATTTCCATCCTCTTTGTCCTATATAATTCCTGTCCACACTAGTTGCTCAAATATATGTTTGATAAATGAGTGAACACAGTAGGAGGCATGTTTTGTTCAAGTGCAATGAAAATATTTTTTATCACTTAGAAGTGTCACTTCCTAGGACTGTAGCTGTCAAAACAAAGACTAGATGATCACTTATCAGATGTTGCTGGTACCAGAAAAGTGCAGAGATCAGCATATAGTAAGCACTCCATAAATGCTTCACAAATTAATGCATAAACTAAACGTGTCTTATTTCACGAATTTCTTAATCAAACTACGTTGACTGTGAAGCAGATCAATGGTAGAATTATAATCAGATTAGTAAGAGCAAATGAGCTCCCTAAAAACTCATTCTATAGGATAATATAGGTATAACTAAAATGACATTTTAGCATTTATCAAAAAGAACAAGTCTTCAACTTTAGCTGTATGCAAAATTAATCATTCACAACATTGTAGCATCAAAACACTTTGTATTTACTTTTCTTATATCATTTATCATTTATTTGGAAACATATCTGTTTGTCTATTGTAAAACCAACCTTCCTTGAGGACAAGGACACTGCTATCATTTTGTCCTCCTCCAACCCATCTGAAAGCTGAGCGTAGATTTGTTTGACTTGATAGTTAGCTATTTTTCACTGTGTAATAGACTTGGGCTTCACCTCACTGCACAGAGCTGCAGTGCATGGATCACTTTCAGTAACTTGGCAATTCTCTTGACTATCAATCAGTGCTAAGCTTCTGTTATCATATATTGGGGCACTGAAATTGTATGCTGATTTAAAGACAGAAATCCAATTATACCTGAATATTTTATGTCTGATTCTTTACCTCATTATAACACATGGATCTTATTATTTTTTCATCTTCTTTGGGCAGAAAGGACTTTCAAATATCCTTATTCTTCCTACATGGAAGAAAAAGAAAAATTTGGTTTCATTTTAACAAAAAGTTGAAGATAACACAAATAACCAGGGACTGCACCTTTGACATAAGAACTGACCCTTGAGGCTTTGGAGAAGCCAGCTGCATGTTCAGTTTCCTTTGTCCCTGTTTCTTGGGATTTACTTGAAAGAAAAACATATTGGACAGAAACTGTTGCCATCTTGCACAAGTTGGTTACATGATCTTCAGATTTTTTGATGGATTTTACCTGTTGTTCTGGGTAGTAGACTTGGAACAAGTTAGACAATATATATTTTGACAGTGGCTGATTTATGCAGTTCCAGGAATGATCGATTTGTGTACTTTTACAAGGGTAAGGCACACTTCATTTTACACAGCCCATTTTCACCGTTGTCAGGGTTTAGTTTCTTGACATTCCAATAAAAAATTGAACCACGTTTTTTATTTTTCAGCTCTATTAGTCTCTGCTCTTGTTTCCTTTCTTTATAGGATTGGTGAAAAGTATTTGGCTAATCCCTTGAGAGACACATTACCATTGTTTAAGTTGTTGGGGGCAACCTTTAGGCTCAGGGTATTGATGACATACAAAGTGATTGCATGATTTCTATAGTAAAGAGAATATTACAGGTGGAAGCTATAACTGGCTAAAGTAGCAAGTGCTCTCACATCATATCCTTTTTCTCCCCTTAGCTGACAGTTCTAAGTATGCTCCTTGCATGTGTGGTTTAGATTTGGTAGAGACTTGGGTAGAGAATACACACAATTTTGAGGTGTTTCCATCTGTTGTTTTGTATCCTGGATTTCTTCACATTCCAGTGACTGTGGCATGCCATGAAATCCTTCAGAGTGAAAGCTGAGAAAAATTGGAAACTCACATTCATGTGAAGCTCTTCTTCAAGTTTTAGGGTCCCTTCTAGAATCTGCTGATCCTGCTGCTATTGAATCTAGAGGCTTCAAGTAGTTGTGTATTATATTTTGTTCAAAGTTTGTAGTTTTTATCTGCCAAGAGATTGGGACTTATTTGGCCATTTTAGAAGAACTTTCCCAGCATTTTTAAAATTTTAAGGTAGAATAGCAGTTTATCAATCCTATATTTTGTTCTATGCTGTTGGTTTCAAAAAAGAACTTGAATATCTTACTTTGTATAAGTAACCAGAGTAAAATATAAATTTAGTAATTTAGGTAAACATTGAGTAATTCAGTTGGCAAGGTCAGTGGTCAGGGAGATAGTGAAGGGAGAGTCCTCAAATCTGAAATAATCTGGAGTAATCTGCTAGAGGGTCAGACAGTTAAGAACTCAGGATGATGGAAATTATTAGAATTTCTGGAGTCATCGAAGCCTGGTATTGGACAGAATCTTGGAATCAGTTTATCAAGCTTTGTAGCTAAAACTAGAATCCTTCCAACGGTATCTCCCTACAAGATAGTCACTACAGACTATGAAAGTGTGCTGAAAAGAATGTTAGATATGGCAGTGAAGTAAATTGGAACAGTTGGCTACAAATGGTAAAATATCACACAAGTTTTCTCACATAAGGTACTCTGCAACATTTCCTATTTATTTCTGAATTTCAAATTTCTAGGCTAGCTATGCCATTGTACAATTTTTTACTGTGTAATTTTTGTACTTATAGGATAAAAATCAGTATTTCTGGGTGAATAATGTCTTATATGTCAAAAACTAGCATTATCTCTCAGTTTTTGGAAGGGTAAGGTATAAGGGAGTCAACTGATAAATAATAAATAAGAAGAGGAACTATGGATCCCTTTGGTTAGTTTTGTAATGCATACAAAGTCAAGTCCAAAGAATTTCTGCAACATAAAAAATTGTTTTAAAATGTATTGAGATGATGTGAAAAGTTAATCTAATGACAAAGAATTATACAGTTTCTGACCATATATCAAAATTATAGTGTTAAGAAGGCATGAGAATCTTTATTTTCAGATCATAAATACCAACATAAAAGAACACTTGAAATGAATTTTGACAGTTTCAAGCCTTTGCCCAAGACTCATTAATTCTTATCTAAGAATTATAAACACTGGGTCAGCATAATAATCATTAAAACACTAAATGTAAATAAACATGTACAAAATACATTTTTTTCAGATACTCTTACTATTTATGCAGTACATTGCTCCCAAGAACAAATATACACAGTAAATAACTTCTATAGGGAACAGCACAAGATATCGAGGACAAGAACTGAGTCTAATCAGAGATTCATAATATGATAATTTTCTAAAGACATACTTAATGTTGCATCCATACATTCCCTTAGGATCAGTGAGGCACTGATGTTTTATATCAGCAAGGACTTAAAATGCCTACTTAATGCACAAACAAAATACCACTGCACCTCAACATCACCACTACCACTAAACCCTTGAAGAAAAAAATGTAGCATAATGCAGTTAATCTCAAAATAAACCTACTTTAACTCTATACTATTATAGGATACATATGGGGTATCCACTATTTTAAAAAAGCCAGGGCTTTGCATCTCTTCTTTTTAATGTAGATGGCATTCTTGTATATTTAGTTCTATTGAGAGTCTAAGCTACAGATTAAACTCAATGGAGGAGAGTTTAGTGAATGGATTCTAAGCTAAGTCCCCTTAAGCACTGTGTTTCATGAGTGTAGACATGGAAACCCTCTCCCTTTATTATTTTCTAGAGACAGTTTTTTTTTTCACTTCAAGTGAGCCAGTGTTTTAGTCCTTTCTAACATGTAAAAGGTCATTCATTACCTTCTCTCACCTTTCTCTTCAACCTCTCCCTCTCTACTCTTCCCTTTTAGCTTGTAAAAATGCCTGAGTACTGCCTATCTGTAAACAACAACAAAAACAAAATTATTTTCCAAGTGTTTTCTTCCCTGTACTGTTACAATAATTTTCTCTTTCCTTTCAAAGAGAGCCACAGTACTCAAAAGTACAATATACAATTTAGATATCTTCTTCACCTTCCTTCATTCCTTTGCACATTACAATTGGGGTTCTGCCCACATCACACTCTATCTAAATGACTCTTGACAAGATTACCAATTAATACCCAAGATATCTACTCTTCTTTCCTACTGGGAACTTTCATCCTCCCTAGGCTTCAGGTATATTATTTTCTCTTTCATTTTATTCCTCTTTCTACCTCTTTTGATTTTTATCCTCAGTCTTTTCAGTAGAATCTCCTTTCAGTACCTCTTGCTTACAAGCTACTGTTTTCTAAGATTCTGTCCCTGAATATTCCTTATCTCTCTATCACTCTATCAAGACAGGATAAGCTGGGCTTCCCTGGTGGCGCAGTGGTTGAGAGTCCACCTGCCGATGCAGAGGACATGGGTTTGTGCCCCGGTCCGGGAAGATCCCACATGCCGTGGAGCGGCTAGGCCCGTGAGCCATGGCCACTGAGCCAAAAGACAGGATAAGCTAAATTACAAGTAACAACCCTTACAATCTCAGTGGCTTAAAACAATCAGCATTTATTTCTTGCTCATATTACATGTTTATCACAGTTGAACTGGGGGTACCCATCACATTGTCTTCATTCAGGTACACAGGTCAACAGATCCTCCATCACCAGGGATATTCTTGGTCATAGTGGCAAGGGGAAGAGAACCACCAACTTAGAAGTGAGCACCAACTTAGAACCTGCTTCTGCTCCAAAGAGGCATAAATTCCTTCCTCTCAATTTTGTTGGCAAAGTGAGTAATATAGTCAAGACTAACTTCAAAGGGGGCAGATCAGTATAATCCTATAATGTGCACAAAAAGTGCAAACCAAAATAGAAGAGAATAGTTCTAATGACCATTACAGTCTCTGAGTGATTTCATCCAACAAATGTGGTTTCAATTGCTACATAAATGGTAATGACTTGCAAATATATACCTTGAGCTCTTGTCTTTTAATATCTATACCCATCTATACAACTTCCTACATCACTTGTATATCCAAACACTGAAGTCAACCCTCCCCAGTGAAACTTGTTATTAAACTTCTCATCTTGGTTACCTTCCAAGGATACAAGTTAGACACTTCTTGGTTATTCCTGATTTATTACTCTTCCTTAACCCATATGTCAGTAGTTACCTACTTTAATTCAATCAATGGTCTCAGTACTATTAGAATCTACCCCTTCCCCTCTGTTTACATTATTTCTTCCTTAATGTGATCTCTCCATATTTATTACCTGGATTGCTGTAACAGCATTTTATTGTGTTCTTCTTGCTAATGGGCTTAGTCCCTCCCAAACTATCCTTGTCCCTGCTGTCAAAGTTATCCACATCACAAATTTCATCATTTAATGTTTTAAAAGTCACTTATAGTTTGCTCCCTGTTGACTTTAGGATAATATTCAAACTTTTTTATATCATACCAGGCCTTTTCTGATGTGATCTCTGATCATCTGGCTAGTTTCATCTCTCTCCACTTCCCCCAACTCATCTCATTCCATGATCTACTATTGATGATCAAGCTCACTTAGAGATATAAGAGAAGTGTAACTAAATGATACGTTCAGAAGGAAAAAAAAAAAGAGGAAAATGAAGAAAACTCTTAAGTTGGATATAGAACCTGGGATAGCCTATAGTCTCCAGCAGGAAGTTCTAACTCTGTCTTTTTGTTCAAACATTTCATTCACCTAGAAGGAGATCTGAGTAGGAGACTAGTAGAGGTAGTTTTGCTATTGGAGAAAGATAAGTAGCTTGTGGAGGCAGTAGGTCCTTGAATTCAGACTAGGAAGGTATGTCCAATCCTGACATTTATGATATTCATCCTTTGATGAAAAGCTGTGTCTGTAGGTAATACCAAGGTTATTATGTGAACAGTGACAACGCTTCTCAGCTACATGGCAGTGACCAGCTCAGCTGGGTCATGTCGCGTATAGGGCTGCCCCTTACAGGGCTACAGAAGAGCATGTTCTTTACGAAAGTGGTACAGGATTAGTTTGGAAATGTTTGACAGATATAATGATTGGCATTCTCTGCAATAATTTTAATGTTTCAAAGCTACAGATCAAAGACAGGGAAAAAAAGAGAAAATCAGAGAAATTACATCCTTTGGAATAAGAAAAAGAACAAAAAAGGAGACAAGTATATTTTCACATCTAAACAATTCTTGTACTAGATTTTAAACAATTTTAAGACTATGGAAATGGTGAAGAGGGTGAGGTTTTTGTAGTAGTTGTTTGTTTGTTTGATTTTTTTCTTAATTTCTGTGTTTTTTTAAACCATACCCATCTCTTTACTTTATGTAATTTAAGGAGAGAAAAACACAATTTCTATAGTAGGCTGCAGTATTTTAGAATGTGTCTTTTGTTTCCTACTAAGGGGGAATAAAAGGCAAAGAGGAAAGTTTCCCAAGTTACTAGTTCAACATAAGTGAATGAAAAAAATATGTGCTTTTCCTTCAATTGCCTAACATTTATAAGCAGAAGGATGAATTAACAGAATGACAGGTGTTGGGAAATGACAAAAGGAAACAGATTACTGATGGGAATCAAATTGCTTAGTCCTCAGTTACATTCCAGGCATAAATAAAGTAAAACAATTAATCTTTTATTTCTGCCACCTGTAAATCTGCCAGGCATTCTATGCTCAACAGCACTAATGATGCAAAGACAGTGCCTAATTTTTTTCTACTCTGTAATTTCAGACCCACAATATTTGACAGCTGAAATCATCTTCTGTAGTGTCTCTGTGCCAGTCCAAGAGGTAGAATGGCTTCTATGCTGAAAAAAGGTCCCTTCAATTTCATTGAAAGGGAGTGGAACACTTTAACATTCACCAGAATGGAAGAGGAAGAGTACATGGTCTCACCCCTAAGTTTTAAGCACTAAAGTGTGGCTAATTTCTGGATTTTAAGGGAAGAGTAAAGATGGGAAACTAGAATAGAATGAACTGGAAAAAATTGTCTTCTGCTGTTTCTGTTTGTTAAGAGGTTAGTAAGTGTAATGATTTTCTATTACCATTTTGACATTTGGAAAAAATAAATGAAAAAAAACAAGCTCAACTATTATTTATGGTATATGCCACTGAATTTCCACATTTTTCTGGATCTCTTAACCAGAATTATGCATTATGCTTTTAGAACTATGTTTTCACATTGACAGGCTGAGAAATCTGATTAGGCACCAGGACATGAGATAAAGTCTAGGACTCTTACACTTGCATCATAATAAATTAGCCTGAAAGAGTGATTGTGGACCTATGCCCCAAACTCTACCCCGAAGCTATGTGTCTAAGGACATCCATGCCTGTTTCTAAGGAGAAATAGATATTTTTCCTTCTTCCTGGTACCCGACACAAATCTTCCTCTTTCTGTGTAGTTTTCTCTGATACATGTCTGGCCCCACTAGTAATTAGGCATATGTTTGACTGTCACTGGCTTCCCTAACTCTGAGGTTATGCAGAAATGCATCAGTTGAAGACCTCATGGAAATCCTGTTAAATAGCAGACATCCTCATTTTTTATAAGAAAAGTGGTTTCTCTTCAATACAAGCAATATTTTCTTTGTAGCATCTCTAACTCAAATGCAAAAAGACTCTGCTTATTTACTTACCTGGCATTTTCTTTCCCTGGATTATCACCCAGAACATTTATTTCTCTTTAGTTCATCCCTCTTTTGAGTGACTTAGCAGTTAATCAGTCTTGTCATGACTACTGCAAGTGATTGGATTTTGTTTGATTTTTAATGAAGCGATGTTTCAGTTCCATTTTGGCTTATGGTGATAAATTATTTGCAAAGCACAATGAGGGAAAAAGGGGGGTGGGAAGAGAGAGATGAAAGCCTCAGGGTCATTCTGGCTTATTCTAATTTTTAAATATGTTCTCAGCAGTTGTATCCCCCAAGTGTTTAAAAAATAACTGAAAGCTGAATACTGCCCAGAAACAAGAAAATATGAATTGATTCTGGCTTCTTAGAAATTCCATACCCCGTGGAGCTCCCAGTAGTGTTTTCATCTCTTTAAAAATGTTTCCACTTTGATTCTTTTTTTTTCCTTTAGAATCAAGCTTTGTAGTTAATTGCTGATAACATCCTTTTTTACTTAGTTTTATACTGAGCAATCAAGTCTGCTTTCTTCTCTATCTAGCTTCCAAAACTCTTGGCTATTTTAAGGATTTTTTCCCCTGAGGTTAGCTAGTTTCCTAGAGCTAACAACCAATGCATTAAATATCCATCCCAAGAAAAACTGCAATCTGACTTTTAAAAAAATCTTTCAAAACATGTTCTCAAATGGAGTTTTGTAATTATGACTCTGGAGAATAAGTTACCTTGTTTAAATCACCCAGGATATTTTCCCCAGGCATTTAAACATTTTAAGATGCTGGCTAAGACAGTCTGAACATAGAAGCAATGGGTAGCCTCTGCTTGACCCCAGAGAGCTATGTCCAACCTCATGTGTTTCTAACACCTCTCCTACCTCTGCCCAAAGTCTTAAAAAAAATCAAAACAAGTACTAAGTATCGATTCCAGAGCCTACATAAAATATACAGACCTGGGACCAGGAAAAGAGTTAAAGCCCAATAATCAACTTTCCGGTTGTTGCCTTGGGACTCTGAGGGAATAAAAAAATGAATAGGTAAATGCTAGCGTGGGGAATGCAGGGTTTGGCAGTTGGGCAGTGGCCCAGGGTACCAATGAGTGAAGTGGCCTAAGTGTTGGCAGATATAAGAGGTGGAATGTGGATAAAAGTGGCTGAACTGTAAAGAACATGGCAGAACCAGCTGGCCGAGTCAGTATCAGGTTACATTTATACTTCCCTTTCCCATCTGTATCTTGTCTTTATTCTCTAATCCATTGCTTCTAACCTTCTCCCTTGTGTTTCCCCCAAATGGTTAAATTAAAATAAAATAAAACAAAAGCACAGAGACAAAGAGAATATTTAATTAGAATAATTGAACAGAAAAAAATTGTGTATTTCTCCCAAAAAACTATGAAAATATTCATTCAAAGCATTTCTAGCTATTTAAAGTAGAAGCATAGGCCTTCACAGAAATGGGAGCATTATAACAGACATTGGCAAAGTAAGCACGAGTACGTCCATTGCCTCAGATATCCTTTGCACTTTTTAGCTGTGTTAAGTAATCTTAGAAAAAAAAATTAATTTTCAACAGTGTTCATTTCCAAATTTTTAAACATATTTTTAGAGGTGATATACATGCTATTTATCATTATTATTTTCACATTTCTATTACCATCAAGGTATTGGAATTTGGAATGGAACCCCAAGTGTAGATAATAAACTTGTCAAGTTTTTGGTGGTCTTTTGGCCCCTTCTTCACCTGGTTTTTAAACCATTTACCCTTTGTGCAGTACTTCTTTGCCAGCCCTCCATTGGTGCCACCGTGCTCATCTTTTCACATTGTTATCCCTATTAGGAAAATATTTGAATCACATTTATACAAAAAAATGAAAATAAAAGTTGACTTTCATGGTGTTTCTATTCCCAAGATGTCTACATTTTTAAAGGGTTCAAATCCATGAACTAAATGAATAATGCTTAGATAGTAGACTTTTAATGACCAATAACAAGACAGTAGATGGATTCCTCTGGAAATCAGCCATTGTAGGTATGCATTACAACATTTCATTTTTAGGCAGATAATTCTTGAGGTTGGCAAGGTCAGATGAGATTGCTGGAAGTTTAGTGGTTTTTAACTATTTCCTTAGGTTTAGGGGGCAGGGTATTAAGCAAATATCCTTGCTCATCCTGTATGATCAAAGAGTACCAATTTCTAGATTTGTTCTCTTGAAAAGGGGCCCCAGAATATTCTTAAGAAAAAGTGTAGATTCCAAAGTTGTTCAATAAAAGAACATATCACTTCTTTTACTTAGAAATGATAATCTATTCATCAATCAAAAGCTACATTCCAGTTCTCAATCTGTTGTGCAGAAATCATTAAAAAATGGGCCAATCAATACATGCATATTCCCCTCAGTTTTAGAATACATGCTCCTCCTAGAAAACTAATTTAGTTGGGTTAAAACTAAACTTATAGAGACAGATATACCCATTATTTTTTTTTTAATACAAGGATATAACATGTTAAGTATCTTCAAATTAAAGGCTTGAAATTTTGAATCTATCTCGTTAAAATTACTCATGCCTCAAAAAATTTAATTGTTACTGTTCTTTGAAGAGATTTTCCTAATTTAGAATTTCTTTCACTAGCAAATCTTGCAAAACCGTATTATCATTTAAATGTAGAAGGATCATACTGGTGAAAGATTCATATGAAAACATTCTTGATGTGTTATCAACATATTACACATATTTTCAAGTTTATTTGGTAATTTGGAGTTTTTCAACAAACTTGTGATACTGTAGCCACACCCTTTAGACATTTCTCCTTTGTCAGATGGTGCAAATGTTAGACTTTGTTAATTGAGGCTGCTGGAGAGACATTTCAGCACACTAGCCCAGAAAGGTACTCCATTTCTAGACTCTGATCTTCTTTCTTTATTATTCAGCATGGTGGCCCAGTGGTCTGCACACACCAGTTCTAGCCCTACTCTCAGGTTGGGAGACCATTTCTGTCACATAGTTCCAGCCATATTCTCAGGCAGCTGTCTCCTCAATTGGTAAGCCAGTTCTACGTAGCAACTCCATCCTGCACCCTCTGACAGGTTTGTACAGGCACCCTGGGTGTTCTCTTGTAGCTGTGCCCACTTTGAAGAGATCTGAACTCATCCTTAGGGAAGAACTTCTTCTAGGTCCTCTGTTCTTTTGTTGCTCACTCTTCCCCAACCTAATGACAATGGCTGCTTTTGTTTTTTTTCACCTGATAATTCTTGGCTTTTTGGAGTCCACTTTAACCCTTTTAATAGTTAACTACTTTTTAGTAGTTAACAATTTTTACATTAAATTTTCTTATTCAACTTGTGGGTATGTTTTCTGTCTCCTGAAGGGGTTTTAATGATATACTAATTCTATTTTTGAAATAGCTTATTACCATGTCATAGAAAAAGCAAAACTGCCTCCAATCCACATTAACAAAATTATATGATCATAATTATATGATCATTAATTGTCTTAACAAATAGGAAATACACTAGCAGTTTACTGAAAACTGCTCAGAGAAAGGTTGTATTGTGATAGGCCAATGGTGTTTACTAAAAATAATATGTATATTTGAAATTATTATGTTTTATTACTATGGTTTAGGGAACAGTGTTTTTTAAAAAATGATTTCCTATGAGAAGATGTTACCTCTTCTGAAATAGCTATAAATTATATAATTGTTCCTATATAAAGTGGTTACAAAGTATCATTGTTATAGCAAAGTAAAGTGAGATTATAAATTTGGGGGACTCAGCTTTATCTCTTTGGCAAGAATCATGATATTTAGCTTTCGGGTCATTTCTAAGTTATTAAGGTAGTGGGTTTTAGGGCATCTAGTGCAATACCTAGAATATAATATGCAATAAAAGGACTGAATAATACATGTGAGACTAGGTACTAGATAAAAAGAAGAGATTGGGGCAGAAGCTATGAGGTAAAGGGATGTAATACAGCCTACTTTGGAATTGAGCAATGGCTTATTTAGCATAGGTAGAGTTAGAAAAGTGCTGTGAGCTGTGCTGTTCAGAGAGCACTGGGTTTGAAAGTTCTATAATTAATAGAAAGGCAAATAAAACACAGAAGAGCAGACGTTTGATCCCAGCTATAAAGTAATAGGAAGAACTTGAAACTCTTTTGCAACAGATACATAAGAATGAAAATTAACATGCAATAAACACTGTCTCAAATGCACAGCTTATGATATAAGGTCTATCTCAAGGAGCCAGTGATGAAAAGAGAGCTAATGACCAAAGCAATGTGCTCCTGGGCTTACACCATGGTTGCATTGGGTGTTGCTACATGGTTTTGGGTTACCTTTCGGAGATATCTAGGTCATTCAGATAAGATCCATACAGAAAGGAGTCAAAAATTTTAGTTTGGACTAATCAAATATTCAAACAGAAGCATGTGGCTGGGACTCTAAAGGGAGACATTCTCAGTAAAATGTTGCACTAGGGAAGAACTTGTGTTCACTACCATAGGGAGGTGCAGAAATTTTTAAGACTCAGCATAGGATGTATAAATTTGAACGCCATATCCCTATGAAGTTCATGCCTCTGTTCATGCACTTCTAACTGTAACTTTTTATTCCTCTTACCCAAAGTTAAAGCAAAAGAACCTCCATCTATTTGAAAATACAACAACAATATTCTAAGTAACTTATAATTTAAAAATTCAAAATACATAATAATTAGAAACACCGTAGTATTAATACTGAAAGCTATGTGTAAAAACTTACGGAATATAAGTAAAGTAGTAGTTAGAAGAAAAAGCATAACCTTTAATGTTTACATTACAAAAGAAGAAAGTCTGAAAATTGTTAACTATCCAAGTCAAGAAGTTAGATAAAAGGTATATAACAAAAGATTACATCATAATGTTGAAATTTATAGCCATTCCCTTTAGAGTCTATTCAACATTGTACTGCATGTGTTAATCTACATAGTAAAATGGGAATAAAAGTAAATGAAAAGAAAAGCACACATGTCATTTTCGCCTTACATATGATTGTCTACATAGAAAATCCAGGAGAATCTTCAAACACTTGATACTAATTAGCATTACTAGCTTATAACAAACGTAGTTAGTTTGCTGCAGAAAACTAATTTGATCCTATACATATTCCATAAAATTCAAAAAATATATTCTTTCAATAGCATTTAACAAATTAGTAAAATATATATGAAACAAAAGTGTGAAAGATCTTCCTGGAGAAAAAGTATAAACCTTAAGTGGAAGTCATGATGAAAAGATCCAAACAGAGAGTCCTCATTCATGGATGGAGATGTGAAGTAACATGAAAAAGAAAGATATCTTCAAATGTTCTATAATCCAATGCATTTCCCATAAAATTACCAATAATATTTTTCACAGAAGTTGAATTGTTGAACAGAACCTTACATGGATAAACAAACATAGTTTGGCAAATTTTGTAGATAAAGTAGGTGAGGGAAACTATACCCACACCTAAAGATATTCATTCCACAAATATTTATTGAAGACAATGTATGTACCGGACATTGGGTTAACTGCTTATAATAAAAAATCAGTGAACAAGCTGATGGAAAATATTGATCCATTTGAATATAAAAAATAAACAAAATTCTCAGGACATCAAAATACACCATTAACAAAATGAAAATATAAATCATAGACTTGGAATGAATATTTGCCATACATATAATAAGCAAAGAATAGGTAACCAGAATATATAAAGAACCACTAAAAAGCAATAAGGCAAACATTTCAATTAAAAAAGATAAAGGACATTAGCAAACATTTCACAGAAGTGAAAGCTCAAATGGCTAATAAACATGTGAACAGATGTTCATTTTAATAGCAATCCATAAAATGCAAATTAAAACAACAAGGCATTATTTTACAACCATCAGATTGGTAAAAACAAAAAAAAATGTTGATAATAACAAATGTTGCTGAGTGTCTAGCAAAAAAGTTCTCAGGAAAGGGTATGTGACTTGTTGCAATTATTTTGAAGAACAATGTGGCAAGATCTGGTAAAATAGTAGAAATTACCCAGTTATCTAATGAGTGGGCTCACTTTCTGTCTATGTATCTTCAAGAAACTCTCACGCAAGTACATTATGAGATATCAACAAAAATTTTTTATTAAAACATTATTTTTTTAAAACATTATTTTTAATAGGAGTAAATTATAAGCCACCTTAAGCATCAATGACTAGAAGAAAAACAGTGATTTGTTTATATAATGAAACATTGTGTAGTAGCTAGTGAACTAAAGTTTCATCTATTGATATTGATGAATTGCAAAATATTGGAATGAATATTCCAATACACCAGAATGTCCAATACAAAATGATACAAAATAATATTTCATAGTTTAAACATGCAAATAATAATATATATTTTATTAATATATGCACATATATATGTGCACATATAGAACACATAAAACACCATAGTCAGATTTTATCTGCACATAGAAGGAAAATAATGGGGCTGGTGGAGGGCACCTAAGGGGCTATAACCTCTATGTAGTGTTTTTACTTCATCAAAAATTATGAAGCAAATATTGCAAAATAAAATTTGATAAATTTAGATGGGTATTCAGATACTTAAAAGTATTTTTTGCTTGAAATACATTCAAAAATTTAATAATATAATTTTTAAAAAATTAAAGAAGAGCAGTCATGAACTAAATTGGATTTTAATTCTTAGAGAATCAGGCTAAGAGTAGGAAATTAGCCCCAATGGCCCAGCCAGACAATATTTAAGAAGAGATTAGAAATATACTTTAGAGGGAAAATAGACAAACCTTCCGCATCTCCTTAGATCTTTTTCCTGAATGACAATAAATAACTTTAGATAGATGGATGGTTTCTAGGTGTTATCTGTGATAAAAGTGGGAAAGCTTCAGCTGAAGGAGCAGTCAGAGCCATTTCTAGCAATGCCAGCAATGGGCAGAGAGAAGAGGACAATTATCAAAAGTTAACTGTGTATCACTCAGGACTATAAGTACTCTGGTTAGGTTATTGCTTCTTATCTAGCAAACCCAGGGAATTTTTTTTTCCCTGTTGAACATGTGATAGTAGCAACAAGAATAGTCACAAATGCTGGGATCTAGGATGTATAGTAAAAAAAATCCCTGATATTCAATTTCTTACAGATGTTGAGGCCCAGCAAATGCAGCTTCTTTGAATTATGCATTAAGAAAAGAAAAAAATAAATAAGGCAATCGAAGGAGCAAGGAAGTAGGAAGCAATAAAGTTTTCATCCCTGGCCTAGGAAACAGGGTACCTAGAATCTACTTCAGTCTATTCCATTAAATATTTGGTTTTTTCTTAGGCAAATAACTCACACTTTGGAGATTTTATTTTCCTCAATTATAGTATGAGAACATTTAATATTAACTCACTTTCTTTTAAGGTTCATCTGCTTTAAAATACTAAATCTCTATTTGGAGATTATCATCTTTCTGACACGGAATTGGAGAGGGAATGGATAACTATCATTCCTAACTGATGTCCCTAAAATTAGCTCTTTGTTAGTCCAAGCCTAGTACTTCCTCAGTCAACACAGTAATACCATACTCTCCTTGGCATCAGACATGATGTAGGTATTCCACCAACCCTTACTGCTTAATTAACTGATCTTTCCTGATGAGGCAGGATCTACTCACTTACCTCTGTTTCCCAACACTGGAAGTCAGCTAGAAGTAGTTAAGGATGTTTGCTTCTGGTTGTTTCACTAACTATATAAGAATTTGGTATTTGAATAAGACACTCTCATCAATCTTAAGAGCAACCAAGACATTTTCATTGTGCAAATACGCTTTTGACAATTGCTGGAGTGTGATACACTCAGGAAAGCTCTGCTTTGTGGACCTTTTACCAGAACTGATTCTGTTTATGTAAATTAGTGTCTCAATCTCAGGCATGACAGTTGTTAAGGGAGGCTCTCTAAGGACAGGTTTTCTCCTTTCTGCTTCCTAATATATTGAATTGTGCATATGTGTTGAGTTATTCGATAATAAGGCAAAGTTTGAATCTATTGGTTCTCTGGTCAAATTACAGATTTCAGAGTTCCCTACTATAAACCACATCTGTGAAGCCCCTCCATGGACCACCTTTCACATCTAAATTATATGAATGACCTGTCATCCTGGCATATCAACTCACTAATAGAAATGTGTAGGGATGTTCCTAGATATAGTTGGCACCTTAGTTTTGCGTGTAATCGATATTTGTGCTTTACTGAAGCTAAACACTTTTTCCACACTAAGCTGCACAATAATGATTGCAAACCAGAGAGCAACAACTTTGGTAAATGAAAGTAATACTATGGGAGTCCAAAAATGCTGTGTTAACAGTTCACTGATCATTTATGGGAATCACATCTATTAGATGTCTTCATACAGGGACAAGGAATCTTTTCTCAGTGAAAATAAGGCTAGACTCATAAGGGGGAAAGAAACCCTACAAAGACAGAATAACACTTTGGACTCAGCTGATATGCATCTGGTAATCCATTATTATGATAGTCAAAATTTATCCCTCAGTTCTTATTATTTTCCAGGCTATATTCTAAGTGCTTAAAATGTGTATTCTTACTGAACATTCACAGCAATTCTATAAAGTAAGAAACTATTGTTATTCCTATTAAACTGATGGAGCAACCCAGAATTGTCAGGGAATTTGACCAAGGTCACACAGATGGTAAATGACAGCACAAGTATATGACCCCAGACAGTCTGAGATGAAAGTCACCACCCACAATATGATTCCTAGACGTTTGTGTTAAAAAGTAATATTTGTCTCCCTTGTACAAAAACAAATATTGCTAGCCACGTGAGCCAAAAAGAAAAAAATCATTGAAAATAAAAATATTTTATGTGTTTGTTTATGTGTAATGAAATTCTTTTGGAGAAATGCTGAAATTATGAAGCCTAGGGAAAAGCCTTTATCTTTTGCATATCTTTTAGAGTCACATCCAGTTTCAGATGACACACTGGCCAGTTTTTACTTCCTACCTGACTTGGACTGAATCTGCAAGTTAGCCCATTAATCACTGGAAAAGCAAAGGACAAAAGAATATACTGTGGCTTAAAATATCTAAGACTGTTACCCACCAGCGTTCTTGGCCTTCCTTAATCAATAGAAATTGCTAAGAGGCCAGACAAGAAATTCAGACAAGGTTTTATTGGGGCCCCTGCTGCAAAAACAAGTAACAGGTTCCCTTGCTCACTCCCCCCGGGGTGAGGGGACTGCTTCCTTATATGGGGTGAGGGTAAGGGTGTGTCCAGGGGTCAGCTGGAGGGCTGGCCTAGATGGTCTGCCCACCCCTTTGGTGATGTTGAATGCGTGGGCATGCGCGGTACCCTGCTTTTGCTCCTGGCTCTTCAGGAGTGGCAGTTGGGTTTTTGGTCTTTTTGTATCTTGTTGTCCCCCACTGCACATGCTCATAATTATTTTTAGTCCCGCTTAGTTTCTTTGTATTTTGCTGCTCGAGGAGATGTTTGTCTAGGTGCAAGCACTGCAGCAAAGGGTCCCAGGTCCCAGGTCCCAGCTTGTCTAAAGACTAGAAGTTTCTGAATTGTTATGAGACTTCCTAGCATTATTCCCCCTCAAAAGGCCATGGTCCTAGAATCAAAGTCCTTCCCCTACACGTTTTATTTTCCCTTTTGCCCTCTTCAGTAGAACACATGCCTACTCAAACATTCAAAACATTCTCTATTTTAGTATGAATTTTACTGCATAAATTTTGCAAGGTGTTCTCAATTTATACATGGGTTGTTATAACAAAGTTCTTACAAAGTTTATAATAGGAATAGTTTTCCTCATAGAGATAATTTTATAAATGATAATAATGCATTCAGGCCATACAAAACGATTTAACCTCCAATGTCTTTTGATGTTTCTTGGTAATGGTACAATCTATTCACAAAATTGTCTTTTGTAGCATCTCATGGAAAATGCATTCTTTGCATGCAGAGGACACATCTTCCCTCACTGGGGGCAGAGTCAGACAGACTGACACAAGATAGTCATTATTGGCACCAGTAGCATGTTAAGGGTCTTCTTCCACTTACATATATTGTTTTATATATATATATATATATATATATATATATATATATATCAGGAATCTCTCAGTCTGTATTTCCATCTATATATACCAGTGCTTTAAAAAACTTAACTTCTTACCCCTCTCCCTCCCCATGTCCTCAAATCCATTCTCTACGTCTGCGTCTTTATTCCTGTCCTGCCTTAGGTTCTTCAGAACAATTTTTTTTTTTTTTAGATTCCATATATATGTCTTAGCATATGGTATTTGTTTTTCTCTTTCTGACTTACCTCACTCTGTATGACAGACTCTAGGTCCATCCACCTCACTACAAATAACTCAATTTTGTTTCTTTTTATGGCTGAGTAATATTCCATTGTATATATGTGCCACATCTTCTTTATCCATTCATCTGTCGATGGACACTTAAGTTGCTTCCATGTCCTGGCTATTGTAAATAGAGCTGCAATGAACATTGTGGTACTTGACTCTTTTTGAATTATGGTTTTCTCAGGGTATATGCCCATTAGTGGGATTGCTGGGTCATATGATTGTTCTATGGACTTATATATACTACCCAATGTAAAATAGATAGCTAGTGGGAAGCAGCCGCACAGCACAGGGAGATCAGCTCCGTGCTTTGTGACCACCTAGAGGGATGGGATAGGGAGGGTGGGAGGGAGATGCAAAAGGGAGGAGCTATGGAGATATATGTATATGTATAGCTGATTCACTTTGTTATAAAGCAGAAACTAACACACCACTGTAAAGCAATTATACTCCATAAAGATGTTAAAAAATAAAAATTAAATTAAAGACTCCTTGAAACATCACAACCTGACGGACTAGTTTCTTTTATTATCTGCATTTTACAGATGAGGCAGTGGAGATGCTTCTAGGCTATGTGATTTGTTCAAATTCACATAGTTGTGAGTGGTGGAGCTGGGATATGAGCCCATGCAGTCTGACTCCAGAGTCTGTACTCTAACCACTGTGTATCTGCTCTTTGATCTCTTTAAGATAGAGCTACTCACCTGATACATTCAGCTTTGAGTGAGGCTAAGAGCTTTAATTGAGGTACTTCCAGTATTTGATTTTATAAATGAAATATTTATATGTTGTGTTTAAAGGCTGGGGTTCTCACCATTCATTAATATACAATCATGATTCTTTTCTCATTTCTCCCATAACTTGTTCTGTTGAAGTTTCTTCTGGCCACAGAGAAAGAATCCCAAGTCCAACTCTTAGTTTTAGATTCGAATGATTCTCCAAATCACCCAAGTTTTTATTTCATAGCTCACAGATGTTTTCCCCAAAGAATTTTTGTGAATGGGATACCTTTCCCTCTCTGTACTCTGAGAAGTTTCAGGGGATCTGGAAATCCCTGAAGTTATACGTGTTTCTGGGGAAAAGGTCAGTGATGTTAAACTGATTATCAGAGTTACTTTGGGATCTTAACACCTGAAGACTGCATGCTCAGTGATTTAAAATATGATCAATATGCTTGTCTGTGGTTATCACAACTGAAGGCAAGGGGGTATGTATAGACTATTTAATTAAGCAATTCTATTTTATAGGTCTATACGCACAGTATTGTTAGTAAGCAACAAGTATCCACAGAACACTCTAGACTATTTTCCCAAATTATGTTTTATGAAACACTGTGTTCCTCAAGATATTTTACATATCGTATACACAACTCCATATACACACACACACACACACACACACACACATAATTCTATAATCAGCAGAGGAGAAATTTCCTACCATATTCTCTCAGACATTTACAACTATAGTCTCTGAAAAGCCTTAGGCAGTAGAAAGCAATTTAACTATTTAATTTAGCATTCTCCAAAACTACTTGATTTATAGAGTACTTTTTATGTGAAATAATACGAAAAATTCTTTTTTAGCTAGAAGAATTTACATATAAGGATTTGTGATATATATTTTTAACATACATATAATTTATAAGTTAGGATATTTCAAAAATTGTGTTTACTGTTGTCATGATGGTGATATTTGAACCAGGTGATAGGAACACAGATATCTCTACCATTATTCAATTTAAAAGGTATCTGTGAATATATGATCAGCAGGAGGAAAGTGGCATTTCCCTTCATCTATATTTACTTGCTGGTCAGGCAGAAGGGGGCACTTTTCAAACTGCTGCTGTATGCAACAGCTGTGCAATCACTCATTTTAATTAAATCATTTCTAAAAAGTATTCTTAGAAAAATCACATAACGCCCACTTGAATATTTTCTATAGATCAGGTCCGCTGTGATGAATGGTGTGCTCATATATTCACTTGCTCCTTATCTAGTTTACAGGATAAGGAAATTTATTCATTAGCACAAAAGTTATGTAGGAGAGCGAACCAGGCTGGAAAAAAATGAAGCTTTTATCATCCTTACACTATTTCCAGATGTTGGAGGGATTTTTTTCAGTGTCTTTTCATTGCTACATTTTTTTTTTTGTTTCCATCTGTCTCCTCAAAAGGATTTTAGAAAAGCTAAGCAACACCATAAAACCTTGTTGGTTTACTCTCTCCTGGCTTCACATGGCTCAAGACTCTGCCTTGCAGAGTCACAGTGAGGGAAAAACCTCCCTTCATACCCTCCCTAGAATCTGTTCCATTTGAATAGACAATCATTCAGCTGTAGCCAGCAGCTGCTGCCTAATGCAGTCCCTAAACCTAATGCAGATTCCTAAGGGAATTACAAAGTCATCTAAATGTCTGTCTTGGTGGAACATGTGAGAGCTGTTCAGAAGACTGGAGCGTGTCTGAGGCAGCACATTGCCTGTTCCTTATTCATGACGATGCCCCTGAATCACTACAAGCATTTTAGTGTTCAGTTGAGCTTGACTTCGTTCATCTTAGCTCTCAGCAACAGTTCGTGGAGTGTGAAAGCAGGCCACAGTTGTGCCCCCATTTCTCTCTTGTAGGTCAGAAGTATCTAGCACAATGATATTCTGTCCTTTAGAATCATCATCAATTTTTTCGCAAAGAAAGTCTTTGGTGGAATATAAAGCTGGTTGTAAACCGAATTGCCCTGATGGCAGGGAGGCTTGGACACTGGAACCAACCTATTCGCCCTCCTGTGTATCTCCATGGAATTCCAAAATTCTGAGAAAGAAAAAAACTTCAGAAAGTAGGAACCTAGAAAATTTCACTACCTGAAAACAAAATTCCATTATATTCTTTTAAAAATAAAATTGTATTCTCAGCTTGTATGGCAGGATGAAAACTTATATGAAATATCCTAACCAAATTGTTGTTTTGATTGAGTCAACTTTGTGATGATTATTTACAGAAATAAGCTAAATCTTCCAGGGATCTAGAACCAAGAAAACATGTGAATATAGTTTAAATGAGTGACCTTTAGATGATAACTTTTCACTCTTTTCCTCAGTGACACTAAACTTTGCACTGTTGCTAGAGCCTACCAGTTAATATCAAGACATTGTTCACTTTTTATGTTATGTGCTTTCCCTTTGATTAGAATGCCTTCAACTTCTTCTTCACTTGGTAAACAATGGCTTATCCTTAAGACCTAACATCAGTTTCATCTGGATAAGAGATCCCTTATCCATCAGGCAGTTTGATGCTCAACCAATGTGCTCATTGTTGTTTTCTCTGTAATAATAATGATGGTGAAAATGGGATGAGATTGTTGAAAATCACAAACCAGAAAACTAACACTAATTAGCTTACTATGTGCCTGTTATTGCTATGAACCTTAAGTGCAGAAAGCATTTAATCTTGTAAGGTAGCTACAATTATTATCACAATTTATAGATGAGGAAATCAAGGCATAAACAAGTTAATAAACTTCACCAGTGAAAAAACTAGTAAGTGCAGAGCCAAAATTTGAGCCAAGCTTCTCTTTGGAACCCATAGTTACAACCATGATGAAATACTGCTACTGTAACTTAATAAGTTCTATAGCTGCTATCTATTTATAGGTCCTTCTCAATTAAAAGATAAATTCCTAGAGAGTAAGAAACATATATATCCATTTCCAAAGCTTAGTCTAATGCTTATCACAGAATTAGTATGTAAATGGACACTGAATAATGAATGGATGAATGTCAAAAATAAGTGGACCATTTTTATGATAAATCTCAATCTGTTTAAGTATGGAGATATAATAAGGATAGTGTTTACTAAAATGGAATTTCATGAATTCTAAGAAATAAATTTAGTCTGATGTAGTACCATTTTGTTTGTTTTTGCTTTTGTTGTCCTTGCCTGAGGAGACATATCCCCCCAAAATATTGCTAAGACTGATGTCAAAGAGTGTACTGCCTGTATTTTCTTCTAGAATTTTTAAGGTTTCAGGTCTTACACTCAAGTCTTTAATCCATTTTGAGTTTGTTTTTGTATATGGTGTGAGAAAGTAGTCCAGTGTGATTCTTTTGCATGTAACTCTCTAGTTTTCCCAACACCATTTATTAAGGAGGCTGTCTTTTCCCCATTGTATATTCTTACCTCCTTTGTCATAGATTAATTGCCCATAAAATTGTGGGTTCATTTCTGTACTCTCTACTCTGTTCCATTGATCTATGTGTCTGTTCTTGTGACAGTCCCATCTGTTTTGATTCATATAGCCTTGTAGTATAGCTTGAAATTAGGCCACGTGATACCTCCAGCTTTGTTCTACTTTCTTAAGATTGTTGGTTATTCATGGTCTTTCCACACAAACTTCAGAATTATTTGTTTGAGTTCTATGAAAAATGCCATTGGTATTTTGAGAGGAATTGCATTGAATCTGTAGATTGCCTTGAACAGTAGGGTCATTTTAGCAATATTAGTTATTCCAATTCATGATCATGATTTATCTTCCCATTTCTTTACATTATCTTAATTTCTTTCTCAGTGTCTCATAGTTTTCTGAGTGCAGGTCTTTTACCTCCTTATTTAGATTTATTCCCAAGTATTTTATTCCTTTTGATGTGACTGTAAATGGGATTGTTTTCTTAATTTCACTTTTTGATTGTTATTAATATATAGAAGTGCAGCAGATTTCTGTATGTTAATTTTGTATCCTGCAACTTGACTGAATTCATTGATGGGTTCTCGTAGTTTTTTGGTGGTATCTTTAGGATTTTCTATGTGTATTATCATGTCATCTGCAAATAGTGACAGTTTAACTTCTTCCTTTCTAATTTGGATTCATTTTATTTCTTTTTCTTGTCCAATTGCTGGGGTTAGGATTTCCCATTCTATGTTGAATAAAAGTGGTGCCAAGAATGAACATTCTTGTCTTGTTCCTGATTTTAGAAGAAATGCTTTCAGCTTTTCACTATTGAGTATGATGTTAGCTGTTGGCTTGTCATATATGGCCTTTATTATGTTCAGGTATGTTCCCTTTATACCCACTTTGTTGAGAGTTTTTATCGTAAATGGATGTTGAATTTTGTCAAATGCTTTTTCTATATCCATTGAGATAATCATGATTTTTATTCTCATTTGGTTAATGTGTTGTATCACACTGATTGATTTGCAGTTATTGAACCATCCTTGCATCCCTGGGATAAATCCAACTTGATCATGGTGTATGATCCTTTTAATGTATTGTTGAATTCACTTTGCTAATATTTTGTTGAGGATTTTTTCATCTGTGTTCATCAGTGATACTGGCCTGTGGTTTTCTTTTTTGTGATTTCTTTGTCTAGTTTTGCTATCAGAGTGATGATGGATTTATAGAATTAATTTGGAAGAGTTCCCTTTTCTCAGTTCTTTGGAATAGTTTGCAATGAATAGGTGTTAACTCTTCTCTAAATGTTTGATAGAATTCAACTTTGAAGCCATCTGGTCCTGGACTTTTGTTGGTTGGGAATTTTTTAAATTACTGATTAAATGTCTTTACTGGTAATTGGTCTGTTTATATTTTCTGTTTATTCCTGATTCAATCTTGGGAGATTGTACATTTCCAGGAATTTGTCCATTTCTTCTAAGTTTTCCATTTTATTGGTATATAACTTTTCATAGTAATCTCTTACAATCATTTGTACTTCTTGGTGTCAGTTGTTTCCTGTGGTGTCAATTTTTCATTTCTGATTTATTGATTTGGACCCTTTTTCTTGTTTTTCTTGATGAGTCTGACTAAAAGTTTATCAATTTTGTTTACCTTTTAAAAAACCCCAGCTCTTGTTTTAATGATTTTTTCCATTTTTTTAGTCTACATTTTATTTATTTCTGCCATGATATTTATGATTTTTCCTTCTACTAACTTTGGGTTTTGCTTGTTCTTCCTTAGCTAGTTCCTTTAGGAATAAGGTTAGATTATTTATTTTAAATGTTTCTTGTTTTCCTGAGGCTTGTCTCCCTATAAACTTCCCTCTTAGCACTGTTTTTGCTGCATCCCATGGATTTTGGATCACTGAATTTTCATTTTCATTTGTCTCCAAGTATTTTTTAGTTCTTCTCTGATTTCTTCAGTGGTTCATTGATTGTTTAGTAGCATATTGTTTAGCCTCCACATGTTTGTGTTTTTTGTGGGTTTTTTCTTGTAGATGATTTCTAGTCTCATAGTGTTGTGGTCAGAAAATATGCTTGATATGATTTCAGTCTTCTTAGATTCACTGAGACTTGTTTTGTGGCCTATCCTGGAGACTGTTCCATGTACATTTGAAGAATATATAATCTGCTGCTTTTGGATGAAATGTTCTATTTATATCTATTAAGTCTACCTGGTCAAATGTGTCACGTAAGACCACGCTTTTCTTATTGATTTTCTGTCTGGATGATTTGTCCATTGATGTAAGTGGGGTGGTTATTAAAGTCCCCTAGTATTATTGGGTTAATGTCAATTTCTTCCTTTATGTCTGTAAATATTTGCTCTATGTATTTAGGTGCTCTTATTTTGGGTACATACATATTTATAATTGCTATATCTTCTTCTCAGATTGATCCCTTTATCATTATGGGATGTTCTTTTTTGTATATTGTTACAGTATTTTTTTAAATCTATTTTTTCTGATATAATTATTGATTTCTTTTTATTTCCATTTGCATAGAATACTATTTTTCATTTCCACATTTTAGGTCTGTGTGTGCCTTTACATCTTAAGTGAGTCTCCTGCAGGCAGCATATATATAGGTCTTGTTTGTGATTCCCTTTAGCTACTTTATGTGATTTGATTGGAACAGTTAGTCCATTTACATTTAAAGTAATTATTAACAGGTATGTACATACTTATTTGCCATTTTGTTAATTGTTTTTGTAGTTCTTTTTCATTCCTTTCCTCTTCTTTTGCTCTTTTGCCTTGTGATTTGATGACTGTCTTTAGTTTTATGTTTGGATTCCTTTATCTTGTGTGTATATGCATCTATTATAGATACTTGGTTTGTGGTTACCATGAAATTTATATATAGTAATCTATGTATATACATGATTATTTTAAGTTGCTTATCTCTTCAATTTCAAAAGCATTTTAACAACCCTACATTTTTACCTCTTCATCCCACCACACATTTACTGTTTTGACATCATATTTTACATCTTTCTTGTGTGTGTGTCCCTTGACTACTTGCTGTGGGTAGAGCTCATTTTAATATTTTTGTCTTTTAACCTTTCTACTAGCTCTGGTGGGATTGGGGCCTACAGGATACTAGGGATAGTGCCAGCTACTTGGTGGGCCAAGTCAATTCCTAGGTCTCTGACTTAAGGGCTATGGGGGTCCCAGAGTTGGTGTCAGCTCATTGATGGGTGGGGCTGGGGCCCAGGGTGTCCTGATGCTGGTACCCACTCACTGGTGGGCAAGGCTGCATTTCAAGGTCTCTACAGGGCCCTGGGAGCTGGCCTGCTAGTGGGTGGGGCAGGAGCCCAGGGGTTCCCAGGGCTGGTGCCAGCCAGTCCTGGTTCAAGTTGTGGGCCCTCTGGTGGGAGGGGCTGGGTCCTTGGGCCACTGGGGGTTCAGGGGGTCCTAAGGCAGCCAGCCTGTTGGTAGTTGGGACTGCATCCCCACCCAGCTAGCTGATTGGCCTGGGGCATCTCAGGACTAGTGACAACTAGCAGTGGGCAGGGCTGGGTCCCAGCAATAAGCTAGAGGGAGGATTCCAAAATGACATTTTCCAGCATCAGTGTCCTAGTGGTTGGTTGAGTTCCCCAAAATGGCTGCTGCCAGCATCTCTGTCTCCAAAACTGAGTCCCAATTGCCTCCTACCTCTCTGGGGGGCTCTGTAAGATCAGTAAGTGGGTCTGACCTAGATTCTTTTCAGATTACTGCTTCTACCCTGGGTCTCAAAGTGTGTGAGATTTTGTGTGTGCCCCACTGACCTACAGTGCCAAATGTTCTGGGGGCTCACGTTCTCAGTGCAGGACCTCCAGGCTCAGAAGCCCATTGCAGAGGTTCTCCTCAAGTAGCAAGGGGTGGGGCTCAGACACTTTGTTCCCTGAGGAAAACCTCTGCAATTGCAATTATTCTCCCGTTTGTGCGTCACCTACTCTGGGTGTATAGATCTTAACTGTACATTACCTCTGCCCCTCCTACCCTTGTTGTGGTTCCTTCTTTATATCTTTGGTTGTAGAGTTTTTTTTCTGCTAGTCTTCAGGTCATTCTCATCGATAGTTAGTAAGTAGTAATTTTGGTGTGCCCAGAGGATGAGATGATCTCAGGGTCTTCCTACTCTGCCATCTTGGCCCCTCTGTTGCTTTCCATCACAGGGCAATCACATTTCAGACAGCCATATCCTCTGACTCCCACAGTGAGAAGACTGAAAGGTAACATCCTATAGCAATGCCTCAGCACACAGCACAGCCACTGATAAGTCCTGCAAAAGAGATATAAACAGTTGTTGCTTTAAAGCCACTGAGAGTTTTGAGGTTATTTTTCACAATGCATTATCACAATAAAAGCTGAACAGTGACTGGGAATTGCCCCTCCCCCCCAAAAAGAATTTAGATCCCCAAAGAGACTGCAATGCAACAAATACTAATTGTCAAAGATAGAATATATAATAACTATGTATGAAAAGTGTGTGTAAATAAGGACATAATTATTCAAATGGGAAAAGAAGACGTTGTAAGGTATAAATAGCAAAAACTGAAAAACAAAACCTACAGAAAAGAAAAATATAGCTGTAAAACAAGTAGAAGTGTCAAATAGTGGATTAGACACAGCTGAGTAGAGAATTATTGAACAGAGAGTTTTATCTAAGGACATTAATAGAAAGAGCAGAAAGATAAAGAAATCTGATTCTATAAGAGAGAAGTTAAGATATGAACAGGATTGAATGAGATGCTTGAAATATATTTGAGTCCCACAAAGAGAAAGCAGATTAGTGAAAGAATATATGTGAAGACATAATGGCTGTCAGTTTTCCAGAACTGGTTTTCACCAGTTCCACCAGTATGGATTCACAAATCAGGAAGCATAACTACTCCAAGCAAAATAAATTTTTAAAATTACCTAGACATACTATAGTAAACTGACATAGAACCAAGAAAAAAATCTTAAGAGCAAGTAAATCACCTATATAGAAACATGTAGAATGAGAACAGAATTCTTACAGGCAACAATGGAAGCTAGAAAATCATGGAGTAATATCCTCAAGTATTTAAAAGGAAATAATTGTTGACTGAAAATTATATTTTAGTCTATTTTCCAAGAACATGAAATAAAGAAATTAATAGGTGCATAAAAATCAGCATTTTACATAAGGAGATATCAATGGGACCTTTCCTTGTTGGTGTACTTCAGGAAGTGGAAAAATTATCTGAGAACAATCTAAGAAGTGAGAATGTGAACATACATATGAAAGGATAACACATGTCAAAAGAAATATAATGAAAAATAATATTTATTTGTGATCTGAAGATTTAAAGTATTACATGTACATGTATGGATATATTTATATTATATAATAAGGAAAACTATCAAAGTTGAATGTTAATTTAAATAAATAATACATATATTCCTAACGAGTAAAGAGTGAAATAAAAAAATTGGAAGACTATAAAGTGACTTTTAAAACTAATTTTTTTCAACATCTTTATTGGAGTATAATTGCTTTACAATGGTATGTTAGTTTCTGCTTTATAAAAAAGTGAATCAGTTATACATATACATATATCCTCATATCTCTTCCCTCTTGCGTCTCCCTCCCTCCCACCCTCCCTATCTCACCCCTGTAGGTGATAACAAAGCACCGAGCTGATTCAAAGGCAAAAAAGGGATATACTAAATTAAAAAAAAATAGTATTGTATAAAAGTTCTACAAGTATTAATAATAATAACACTCATAAATAGAGTAAACTCTTCAATTAAGAGACTGTCAAATTGAATGTTTTTAAAAATCTAACTATATGTTGATTTCAAGGTACATATTTTAAAAGAAATAGCAATTGAAAGTAAAGAGATGGAAAACAACTGGGCAAATATTCACCAAGAAAAACAAGCAATTGGTTAACTATGCTATATGAGAAAAATTTAAGACATAAAACAATTTTAGGAAGAACAGGTCATTAGATAATAATAGGTTCATTCCTTGAGGCAAAACACACAGGTGCGTGCACACACGTGCACACACAAATACCCACACAAATTTATGTACCTAATAAAATTAGATTTATATGCTTAGCAATGTAGCTAACACATACTAAGAACTCAAGAAACGTCAATGACTACCATTGTTGGAGAAACAATCCAAATATCTAAGAAGAGAAGATCCATAATATAAATTATTGTTGTATAGTATGGATCAATAAGGCAGACGAGAAAACCCAGGGTTAGACTTTATTACAAAGAAGTTGTAAATGTTTGATATTCAAATACTTATATATTTGAATGCAGTGTAACAAATAAATAGAAGTATTTGAAAGAATATGCATTAAAACAATTGAGACTTTTTAAACTTACTTTATAAGCCAACAAAATACAAAACAAAAACAAAAAATGATAATATTTCTAGTGAGTATATATGAAGATTGCACTTCCATGAATACTTAATGTGGGTAGAAAATTGGTACATATCAATAGAAAACAGTAAATATGCATCAGTGGTCTAGTCATTCAATTATGTTTACAATATGAATAGCATTTCCATAACTTGAAAAAGGGAAGAATTTCTTTTAATAGAACTTTTAATAGCAAAATTTCTGAACAAAAAATGTCTAAAATAGGGCAATGTTTCAGTAAATCTCTGTTTATTAGCAATTATTATGATATTAATAAAATATATTTTCTAAAAGTATCTAAGAAATAGAAATCACTCATAATGACAAAAATTCCAGGATATGAAGCTGAATATAATGTGTGATCTAAATTTTGTAAAACCTTAGACAGATATAGCCATAGATATAATATAGAAAAATTATAAAAATCAGCCCCAAATATTGACTGTGATTAATAACTTCTGAATGGTGAAGTTCATAGTTTTCTTTTTTCTTTATACTTAAATGATCTCCATTATTATTTATATAATTAAAAAATCATATTAAATAAAAAAGATAATCTTATTTTTTTTACCATACTAGATATATATTTCTAGCAAAAGAGTAACCATAAAGATATTAGTGTGTAAAGCTTTAATGATTTTTACTAAATATTTTTACCTCAATGTACAGTTTCAACTTTACATATATCTATTTGAATGTCATAACATTCTATTGTTTTTGTCTCTGATCTGTTATTCAGTAACTGCTTAATATTCAGAATGTATAGTTTTGCACAACACTGATCTTTATACATTGATAGGAAAGAAAATGCAGTTGAAATCAGTTAGAATACTTGAATAGTACTTAGTCTTGATACTTGCCTTAATCATGGGTATTTTCTTTTCTTTCATACATCTTTATTGGAGAATAATTGCTTTACAATGTTGTGTTAGTTTCTGCTGCACAACAAAGTAAACAGCTATATGCATACATATATCCCCTCCCTCTTGAGCCTACCTCCCACCCTCCCTATCCTACCCCTCTAGGTCATCACAAAGCACCGAGCTGATCTCCCTGTGCTACACAGCAGCTTCCCACTAGCTATTTTACATCTGGTAGTGTATATATGTCAGTGCTACTCTCTCACTATGTCCCAGGCTTCCCTTCCCCACCTGTGTCCTCAAGTCTGTTCTCAACGTCTGCATCTTTGTTCCTGCCCTACCACTAGGTTCATCAGTACCATTTTTCTAGATTCCATATATATGCATTAGCATACGGTATTTGTTTTTCTCTTTCTGACTTACTTCACTCTGTATGACAGACTCTAGGTCCATAATCATGGGTATTTTCTATGCTAAGTCATTCTTGAAGAAAAAATATCTTGCAGCTCATTTTTTCCAATACATAACAAATTATTGCTTAAGAATTTCAAGATGATTAAAGATTGCTCAATGTTTCCCAGATCATCAGAACATCATCTGAAAATCATTGCAGCCATCTGTTCCCAATCACAAGAGATGTAAGAGAACAGTTAGTAAAGATACATTAAAAACCCCAGGCTGTAACAAGAAAATATGTCTATGTAGTTTGAAGAAGACTTATTTCATTGACCTAAAAACCATTCTATTTTTATCAAAAATGTATCCTACATACTCCTTGTATCAATTTATTTTGGGTAAGTTGGGCTGTGATAAGAGACAACCTCCAAATCTGAGTGATTTGTAGTAAAAAGTTTATTTCTTCTTCTTATAACTTATCCAAAATAAGTCACTTCAGTCAGGTCTTTACTTCAGGATCTGAGTTGGTGAAGCAGTGCTCTTTCTGGACATTACTGGTCTTATGGTAAAGAGAAGAGAATGAGTGGGTGAACCAAGAGCTGGTTTTTGTAGTTTCTGCTTAAAATTGGCATTTAGTTATTTCTACCCACTTTCATTTACCAGATCTAGATAAACAGCCATTCTGAGTTCAATGGTCACAGCAATGGGGGGGGGGGTCTAATCTTCCCCCAGAAGACTGTATCACAAGTCACAACATCAGGCATGATTTTAATGAAGTAGGGAACTATCTTCTCCTAGAAAAAAGCAACCAATATTTTGAACGATATTATAATCTACCAACCCTCTGAAAATCTAAATCTTTTGTAATATTTTTCATTCAGGATTGAAATGATATTTATTTAAAACCTGCTGTGTTATTGGAAATGTGTACAGTGCTGAAGGTTAAGACTTGAGTAATACAGATACATCTCTGCTCTTATAGAGCTCACAGATAGTCAACAGAGAAGCATATGTGAATATAACATACTGTCAGATTGTACTCCGAGTCATGGCATAAAACACTGGTTGACAAATACTTTCTTAAAGGGCCCAATAGTAAATATTTTAGGTTTTGTGGACCCTTTGCTGTCTGCTGCAAATATTCTATTCTGGTTTTGTGGTATAAAAGCAGTCATACATAAATAAATAGCATAGCTCCGTTTTAATTAATCTATATTTACTAAAACGGGCAGATGAACTGGGAGTTACAGTTTGCCAATCCCTGGAATAGAGAATAAGTGGAGGTGAGGGGCTTCTTCAAAGGACTGTCAAGGAAGACCTTTCAGAGGATGTGAGTGTGAATGCTAAGTGGCCAGGCATGGGAATATCCAGGAGTGAAGTATGTGAGCAAGGGGTGCATCATACGCAAAGGCCTTGGGTTGGGAAAAAAAAAAAATCAGTGTTTTGAAGAACAGAGAAAAGACCAATGTTGCTAGAATATAGTGTGCTATAGTTTGTGGTTATGAGCTAAGAGAGGTGCAGATTGTATCAAGTTTCATAAGCCATGTAAGGGATTTAGATTTTATTCTAGTTGGAACTGGGAGTCACTAGAGTCTGAAACACAGGGATAGCATAATTGGATTGGCTCTGAAAAACGATCTTTCATGCTGCCATTTAGAAAAGGATTGAGGGGAGGGCAAGAGCAGAAACAGGAAGGTTATTATAGTTATCCAGGAGAAAAATAATTGTTTGGACTAGCCATGGAGATGGAAGGAATTGGGCAGATTCAACACATTTGAAGGTAGAGTGGTTGATCTGACTGAGAGTATGGTAAAGAAAGATGTGTAGGACTCTCGAGTTTTGGGTTTTAGCACATGGGTGGGAGATGGCATCTTTCAACTTTTCCTACTCATACAAAATAAGTTTGAAAGTTTAAGTAATTATCTGGAGATTTTAAGCAAGAAGAGCACTTCTATTCAAAATACAGTCATGATATATCTTATGATTGCTTCAATTTTCTATTTCAATTTTCTTTCTGTAAGTAGAGATTAAGTCCATTGTAGCTCAGTGAACTTCTCCAATCAGCAAAGTTTAGCTTTCTGATTTCAGAAACCAATAGGTGCCCAAGACAGATAAAACTGTATTTTTTAACGTATACTCCAATCAATATGTACGTGTAAGTACCCTCAAATCCAAGAAGCTAGTGTTTTTTTGCCATTTTTTCCTGAAGAGTAGACATGTACGCATTTATTCAATAAATTATTTATTGAAGATATTGTATATGCAGGGAATACAGGGGTGTGGCAAAATCGCCCATACATGGAATTTATTATATTGGGAGTGTTAGATAATGTTTAATTAAATGAATAAAGCAATACGTAATTGTAATTAGCATTTACTGAGAAAGTAATATGTCTTCAGTAACAATTCTTATTTCTGAATTTTATTGCTTCACATATGCCCCTCATTCAAATCTATTATAGATTTTCTAAATGTATTTGTTTTTTCTACCCCACCATTTATTATCTTTATGTTAGATATTAGATTATAGTGAAAATGAGGAGGGGTGTAAAATTAGTAAAACATTTTAACATGATCACACTTCCTCAAATGCATGAATCTTTGGCCCTAACTGACAACAGTGTGTTGGTTGAAAAACTTCATGTTTCAGATAATAAGAACACACAACACACAAAGTATATATGCTTAAATCAATTCAGTTTCATTATACTGCCATAGTCAGTTAATTTGTTTTCCCACTTTTAATAACATTTCTGTGTGGAGAATAGATGATGGAACAAATTTTCCACTAAAATAGCCACTTTATCAGTTTAATAATGTCTCCCTTTCCAAAGTAATTTGTTGTCACAATTATTGAAAGATGATGTGGCAAGCACACAGATACTTTGATTATTTTCATTACAATTATCATATGGTAGTATTTAAAAAATGAAAGAAAGGCAGGAAGTTGAGAGTCCCAGGACTAAATTTATGATTGTGAATAGAAAGCCTTTCAGAGGGGAGAACTTATTTTTTCTATTTTAGTTATAAGAAATCAAATAGAGAATTTTGAGGAGGTTGAAATTTGAACTGGGACAAATAGGATTGAGCAGAATGAAAGTGGAAACCTCAGGCCATCTCTTGTATTGACATGCTATCAGTTGGTTAATATGAAATACAGGTGAATAATGTCCGAAACCTCTTTTCTTTTGTTTCTTTGTTTATTTCTTATTGCCTCTTTCTCAGTCTTTCTACCCATATACAATTACTACATCATTTATTTCTCATTTACTTTTTCTTTGGTGTATATTGCATCTAAAAATAAATTATAGCTTCTCTTTTTCTCTAAAACAAGACCACACAAATATAATCAGTGTTCTGCAGGTACTAACCCACCACCCACCACTTAAACCTATTAGCATGAGAAAATTCCCTGACAACTTATACTACCTACCAATTAATCCTAGAAGAAGTGAAATAGAAATCAATCTGACAGAAAAAATGTTGATGTGCTGAAATAAATAATTGACATGTACATATATTAGACTGATCTAAAACAAGTTACACCAGAGAAAATTGAGCTGACCAATGTACCCAAAAAGTCATTTGAGCATTTTGGAAATTATACAATCTTTTAAATTATTATTTTTATATTATATTTAAAATTATTTTTCCCCCTGAAGAAAAAATGCAGTTTCCCTTATGCAACATAATGTTTTTTTCCCTTTTAGTAATTTGTTTTATTCTATTCATGAGGACTCTTGTTTAATCAGGAATAATTTTAGAGAACTACATCTTCCTCCCTGAAACACATAGTCACACTACAATTACTTCTCTTTGATACTAAATCAAATTAGCATTTGATTAGTGCTTTTTTTCTGACCCCAGTTAAAATATTTATGAAGGCAACACATAGCCTCATTTTCATTCCCTAGCATCCTCTGTATTTTTTTCCCTCCCTCGATCTCTCTTGTGCCTTCCTCATACTCTATACAATGTTCAGGTTCCAATCATTCTTATATTTAGATATTCACTACTTAAGTAAATGATTCTTCTGAATCTAAAAATTTTCTTCAAAATCTGACTGAAGTAAGTATCAAAACATGAGTCATCTAATACATAAAGAAATAGATTGCAGTAGTAACAGATGATCTCATATGTAATTTTTATTTTTATTTTTAAATTAATTTTTATTGGAGTACAGTTGCTTTACAATGCTGTGTTAGTTTCTGCCTTACAGCAAAGTGAATCAATTATACATATACATTTATCCCCTCTTTTTTAGATTTCCTTCCCATTTAGGTCACCACAGAGCATTGAGTAGAGTTCCCTATGCTATACAGTAGGTTCTCATTAGTTATCTCTTTTATACATAGTAGTGTATATATGTCAATCCCAATCTCCCAATTCATCCCACCCCCTTCTTCCCCCATTGTTATCCATAAGTTTGTTCTCTACATCTGTGTCTCTCTTTCTGCTTTGCAAATAATGAAAATAAAAACAAAAATAAGCAAATGGGACCTAATTAAACTTAAAACCTTTGCACAGCAAAGGAAGCCATAAACAAAACAAAAAGACAGCCCTCAGAATGGGAGAAACTATTTGCAAATGAAACAACCAACAAGGGATTAATCTCCAAAATATACAAACAGCTCATGCAGCTCAATATCAAAAAAAAACAAACAAACCAATAAAAAATGGGTGGAAAACCTAAATAGACATTTCTCCAAAGACATACAGATGGCCAACAAACACATGAAAAGATGCTCAACATCACTAATTATTAGAGAAATGCAAATAAAAACTACAATGAGGTATCACCTCACACCAGTCAGAATGGCCATCATCAAAAAATTCTACAAATAATAAATGCTGGAGAGGATGTGGAGAAAAGGGAACCGTCCTACACTGTTGGTGGGAATGTAAATTGGTACAGCCACTATGGAGAACAGTGTGGAGTTTCCTCAAAAAACTGAAAATAGAACTACCATATGACTCAGCAATCCCACTACTGGGCATATACCCAGAGAAAACCATAATTCAAAAAGATACATGCACCCCAGTGTCCATTGCAACACTATTTACAATAGCCAGGGCATGGATGCAACCTAAATGCCTGTCAACAGAGGAATGGATAAAGAAGATGTGGTACATATATACAATGTAATATTACTCAGCCATAAAAAGGAACGAAATAGTACCATTTGCAGAGATGTGGGTAGACCTAGAGACTGTCGTACAGAGTGAAATAAGTCAGAAAGAGAAAAACAAATATCATGTAATATCATTTATATGTGGAATCTAGAAAAATGGTACAGATGACTCATATGAAATTTTTAAATATCTCTACTTGTGTATTCATTAATAAACAGTCAGAAAAAAATTAAAACACAAAGTTCAGTATTTTTTTCTTTTGGAGTGTAAAATTTTTACCTTCTCCCATTAGATTATACTAAATAGTCTAATTCCTCTCCATAAGGAAACAAATCTTTTTAAAAAAAAACTTTGGAATTAATTAAAGCAGTAATAGGTCAACATTTGTTTAAGTGGTTCCAATAAAGTACAGAATAAAATGTTACTGAGTCCCTATTATGAGCCTTGCGTATATAACTTTAATTACTACTCAGAAAAAACTTTGCTAGGCAGTTAATATCTGCAGTTTGCTAATGAAGAAACTGAGGTTCAGAGTTTAATGAACTTGTTCAACATTGTGTTGTAGGTAGTGGATGGAAGTGGAAATTCATCCTAGATCTATTTGTCTATGGTGGATTTGTCCTTTGTTTTATTAATAATTCTGCCCTGTTAAGAGGCTTGATTATTATTAAACCTTATTATTTAATTTCCTCCAAGTTGGGGTTTTGGAATTTATGTTTTCCTTTTCCTGGAACACTGTTTTCCAAACTTTTGAGTACCTCCTCAGTATTTTGGTCATAGCTCAATTGAAATTACCTTAGAGGACTTTCCTTCCCACCTCATCTAATTTACGAAGGATGCCCTCTACACAGTGCCTTTTTTGTTTTTTGTTTGTTTTCCCCAGCTTTATTGAGATAAAGTTGACATGTAATGTTGTATAAGTTTAATGTGTACAACACAATGATTTGATATATGTATACATTGCAAAAATTTACTGCAATAGTTTAATTAACATTCATCATTTCACACAGTTACATTTTTTTTTCTTGTGATGAGTACTTTTAAGATCTACTCTCCTAGCAACTTTCAAATGTATAATACAGTACTGTTTACTACACCATGCTGTACAATAGATTCCTTGTTTTTTGTCTATTCTTTGTATCTATGAGTTAGTTTTTTTTAGATTATACATATAAGTGAAATTATACAGTATTTCTCTTTTTCTGTCTAACTCATTTCACTTAGCATAATGCCCTCAAGGAACATCCAGGTTGTTACAAATGGCAGGATTTCCTTCTTTTATGACTGAATAATATTCTGTTGTTATATATACTTCATTTTCTTTATCCATTCATTTGTCCATGGACATTTAGGTTATTCCTATGTGTTGGCTATTGTAAATAAAGCTGAATTTGAATGTAAAGGGACAAATATCTCTTTGAGACAGTGATTTCATTTCCTTTGTATATATACCCAATGGAATTGATGGATCATATGGAAGATAGAAAATAGATCATTTGATCTATTTTTGAATATTTGAGGAACCTCCATACTGTTTTCCACATTGGCTGTACCAATTTACATTCCCACCAACAGTGCACTAGTGTTCCCTTTTCTCAACATTCTCACCAACACTTAACCTCTTGTCTGTTTTATAATATCATCCTAATGGTGTGAGGTAATATCTCATTGCGGTTTTGATTTGCATTTGTCTGATGATTAGTGATATTTAGCACCTTTTCATGTGCTTGGCCATTTGACTATCTTCTTCAGAAAAATGTCTATTCAGGTCTTTTGCCAATTTTTAAATTAGATTATTTTTGTTGTTATTGAGTTATATGAACTCCTTATATATTTTGGATATTAACCTCTTATCAGATATGAAGTTAGCAAATATTTTCTCCCATTCCATAGGTTGCTTTTTCATTTTGTTGGTTCATTTTGTTGTGTAGAAGCTTTTTGGTTTAATGGAGTCCCATTTGTTTATTTTCCCATTTGTTGCTTGTGCTTCGGATGGCACCTCCAAGAAGCCATTGCCAAGACTTAAGTAAAGGAGCTTTTCCAGCTATGTTTTCTTTTAGGAGTTTAATTGTTTCAGGTCTTACATATGTCTTTAATCCATTTTGATTTAGTTTTTGTGAATGGTGTAAGATAGGGGTCTGTTCTTATTCTTCTGCATATGACTGTTCAGTTTTCCCATTTATTGAAGAAACTGTCCTTTCCCCATTGTATATTCTTGGCTTCTTTGTCATAAATTAATTGACCACGTGCATGGGTTTATTTCTGGGCTCTCTCTTCCATTCCATTGATCTATGTGTCTGCTTTTATGCCAGTACTATGCTATTTTGATTACTAAGGCTTTGTAATATAGTTTGGAATTAGAAAGTTTGATGCCTTGTTATATCTTTTTGGTGGATTGACTTCTTTATCATTATTTAATGACCATGTCTCTTGACCATTTCTCTCTTTAAGTTTGTTTTGTCTGATATAAGTATAGCTAGCTCTGATTTCTTTTGGTTACCAAAAGAGCTCTATTAGTTTCCTTTGTTGGGCATCATGTTCACTTGGTTCTTCATGAACCTTGATTCCTTCTATTGGTATCTCCATGTTTGAGTAAGTCATCTCCTCTTCCAGACTTTATAGGTTCACTTCAGCAGAGACAGTAGTCCATCACCAGTCAGCTCAGCCTAGAGTTCTGGATAAGTCAGCTGGTAGCATCCTTGGGCAGGTGAGGCTTGCTATCAGTGTCTCTATTTGGGTGGGGCCGCTCCTCATGTTCTGAGGTCAAGAGCAGTGCTACTGGCTGGGAAGAGTTGTATAGGAATGCTGGTTTGATTCCTTACCCAAGTGTTGCTGTATGGTGAGCTCTGTGGTTGCCTGGATGCTTTGATCAGGCTTTCTAGCCAGCTGGGACTGTACGTTATATTCAGCAGTTGGACAGGGCTGCAAATTTGTTTCCCTGCCTGAGCAGGGCAATAGAAATGGCTCCATGGCCATTATGGCTTAATGGCTAGGATCCAAATGTGGCAGAACTGCCCAGTGAGCTCCCTGGCCAGATAGAGCAGAGGATGCAAGTAAAGTATGCAAGTATCCTACAGCAGCTGCTGTGAAGTTTCAATTCAACTTGAGAACTCTTAACTGATGCGTGGCAACTCTAACTAAATATTTTGAGTATTCCATGATTTTGAATCCTTTTAAATCTGAAAGTCTTAATTATTTATCTGAGACTTTAGAACACAGGGTCTAATCTAGATGCAAGAATAATTTCCACTGATTTCTTCTCTACTTTTGCAGATAGCAAAACAAACAGGGATAGAATAGCATAGGCCACAAATGTATATTACAATATTCATTGCCTCTTTTTTTAAACAAAATATATTTTTAGAGATATTTTTGCATATTTTGTTTTCACAACTGGTTTTCTTTTATCTAACTAAAATTATATCTATAAAATTAAGTTATGATGAAATAATTTCTTAAAGAGTTTAATTCAGCCATGAAGTTAGACTGGAGACACAATTTACGATATCCAGATAATTTACCATATTCCACGTCTCTTTCTGTCATCATAGTTTTACATGCATAAACCTAAGTTTACTTACTTTCATTTTGGTTATGTCTATATCATATCATTAGGTTGGCCACAGCATGATTAATTTAGAAATTTTAGCCCTATGAATGAGCCATGTATTAAAGGGTGTACTATTATTATTTGAATATTTTATCTATCTATTTATTTATCTGTTTGAAGTTAGCACATGTATGCTCTCAATTGAACATCTTATTATTTTTCTCTTTTCTTTCCCTTGAGAAAACTTCTGTAATACATAGTGTTCCCTGAGTCATTTACAAGGACTTATCATTAATTTAGATTTTTTTTACTGATGCCTAAACTCCTATATTCTTTTCAATAGAGATTTTAATATCAGCTAAGTATCACTTGATAGTAAGAAATTGCTTTCTCTTTTCTGCTGGAATCATCTAACACATATGACTGCTTAATCATATTTTAATGTATAATAGATTTTATCTATTTTATGCTAGGGTCACTAGGTCATTAGGAAAAAATTAATTTATTTTAATCATAAATTTAATATATTTCCTTAGTAGTTGGTGCAAGAGGTCTAAATAGTGTTAAACTTTTTTTCCTTGATCTTACCAACTTTTTTTCCAGTGATTGTTTAAATAATTAAATGTTCTATGCTTATGATTCAAATTTTAATACTACAGGGACACATGCACTGTAAACTTTTGTAAATAGAAGAATCCACCTACATTATGCAAAATCTAAATACATATGATTAATTAAAATAAAGCTGATCTATTTGACAAGGAGGGAGGACACTTGGAGCCTTTTCATGTCAGCCATACCCTTTGGCAGCTTTCTGGTGTCCACTTGTTGGTCTTGAAATACCTCAGAAGAATCCCTAGGATCCTTTAAGTACAGTTTGAAAGCCACTAATAGCAGAGAGAAGGACATCAACTGGAAATAAAGAGATTCAAGTTCTTGACTAAACTTGACCACTGATTTGCTATGTGGCTCTTAGCATCTTTCAACTTCTATTACCCTCAGGAATTGAACCTGGTTATCCTCCAATTTATGTGGTACATATACTTCATACATTTTCAATTAAAAAATATTTATGCCTATACACCACTTACAAGTCAACTGAGAGTTACAACCAACTGATCACCAATTTAATTTGGAATTTGTATTTTAAAAACCTAGAAAGATATAGTCATTTTATCCTAATATAGGTCAGCAGAAGCCTTACCACATTCACATTATAATAATTGCTGTTATTATTATTGTTATAACTAAATGCAAACATAAAGATAGATTTTATTTATTCCTTGCCACAAGCCTGGAGGAAGATACATACTTATTTTTATTATATAAATGAGGAAATTAAAACTCAGAGAAGTTAAGTAATTTGTTCAAAATTAGTTATAGACATGCGTAGGATTTGAATTCAGGCCTACTTGTCTATATATTTGTTACTGTTAGCCAATTAATTTGATCTCAAGAATGGTCAAAAATAGTAACTTTTCCTAATAAAAAACAATAAGAAAAAATTTGCCTTAAATTTTACATGATAAGCTTTAGGAATCCACTAGGAATTGTACCTATAAAATATGAAATGTGAATGTAATTAAACAGTTCAATTATTTCTATAAAAATGTTGGAAAATGTTAAAGCAGGCAGTTGACATAGGAGATTTGAATTCTAATCCTAATTTCCCCACTGATTATTTGTACCATTCAGATAAGTCACTTAACTTCACTGGGTCTAAATCCCACATTTATAAAAGAAATATGATTTTCTGGGATATTTCCAAGACCTTTCTAGCTCTCAAATTATAAGATCTCTAGAAGTATTTATTGGTTAATTTATATTAAGACTGAGAAAAAAAACTGATGTAATGTCTTTGCTTATTATCTAATTTAACATTTATTTTAAAATAATTTTTACAAAATTTTTCTTAAAAAAGAATATGACTTTGCAGTTATGGAAATATATAAAAATGAATCTATATGAGATTTTACTAGTTACAAAAATAATTGAAACATTTAAGATTTAACATCTTAAAAATATTATTCACCACAGTTTTCACCTTGTAGTTTGACAAGCAGATTTTCATTTTAGTATGTATTGCATAGGTTGAATGAGTTTTAATGTAATTATTTTATGACGTTATATATGCTTATATTTGAAGAATTCCAGAAGTGGCATTCTGAAAACCAAGAAATTGAAACGTCTTATAATTCAGTAGAGGTATCTTTTGAAAAATTTGACCCATCCATCTATCCAATTTTATTCAAATAGAGCTACATAAACTTTGGCTACAATGATGTATAGTTGAGCCTTGTCCCAAACATATTTGAAATTTTAGTACAACCAAAGAGCTCCTCAAGTCTAAGACTGAGACTAAGTTGAAATATGAAATCTTAGTATCCTAATTTTGGGTCTTGTCCCTTTTAATGTTTTTTAACATATTTTGCAAAATGTTCTAAAATAATTTAAGAAAATTATACATTAGTGAAATATAGTTGCTAATCAGCCAGATGTGGATTATAATTGTATCATTTTCTAGATTAGCTGTGGGGTTGGATCATTTTATTTAGGGTAAAATAAATGTCAATTGCCCCAAGCATATGGAAGTAGAGGAAAGGTTTCTCAAATCAAAGTCTAAATATTTTTTCAGTTCTGTCTTCTAAAACCTCCAGTAATTCTTCAGATCATATAGTAACTCCCTTTCATTTTGTTTTCCAAAGGCTTTGTGTAGTCAACTTTTAAAGAACCGCACCTGCAGTTTAACCCTAGTTCCTACAGAAAAAGACGCTTTCCTCTGCCTCCCAAATAGTATCTGCATAGTTCTTCCAAAGAAGAAGACAATCTCCTCTTCCACTGACTCTAAATATAGGAAAAGATTATATACAGTGTTTGGGAGATATTCCCAAACACCTTCTTTCCAGTCTACCAAGAGTATTTTGGGATGATATGACACTATACTCAGAGAAAACATAAATGTTTTAAGTTGTAGGTTTTGAACTATACTTACTAGTTGACATTGGATCAGATGACATAACCTGGATATCTGAATTTCCAGCTGCAAAAAAGAAGAGTTCAGACATACTTTAAACACATAATAAATCCTAGGTATCTGAAACCAAAAGGTGAAATTGGTTCTTTTGTCTTGGTTAAACTGCTTAAAAGACATTGTGCAAATACAAAGGAATTGATAGAGTGGAATAGTACTGTACACTGAAAACTTGTCTCAGATGGCATAATGACAGCTGGAGAAGTTTAGATAAGGAACAATGAAATGTCAGAATTCTTCTCTTAAAGTTTTGAAGTCTGCTGGAATATGCTTTTGTTGAAGCTGTGGGAATCTGTGACTTAATCCAATTGTTGAAAAGTGCTGGTTAAAAAAAATACGTTCACTTCCAACTATGATGTAGAAAATGTTCCTATTTAAAACTGTAAGACAACAAAGAACAGCTAAGTGATATATATTCAGTTTTTCTAGTTTAGAAAATTAGAGAAAGGAACTGTCTATATACATAGTACTCAAAGCACAAGGCAATTTGTGAAAATGTGTGCAGGGCTATTTTAACACTAAAAGAGAGTAATACTTAAAAAAATTTTAAACCCAAACAATTCTACCTATTCTATGTGAAAGTATCATTGCAATGCCACTTTCATTGAGGCTTTTCAAAGACAGATATGGATGAGTGCTACTACACTGCCACCTGGTGATTAGGCAGGTGGGAGGGATTTGAATAAAAATGCCCAACAAAGAAAATGTCAGAGTTTGTTAGTGAGTATTCAATATGCTGCGTTTGTCTGATCTAAACAAATTTTCTAATAACATGAAGATGCTTTGTATCACATTACGTTTTTTTAAGAGCATGTTTCTGGTAACTTCTAAGTTGATTTATATCAAAATGTGTGTGTTCTTTATTTCATATCTACTTGCAGCTAAATCCTTTATTATTATTATTTTGTTTGAGTAAAGTAAATGAGGAAACTCTTTGCAGAGGTTCAGAGGTTTGTGACCTATTCCTGGAAATGGGAGAAGAAAGAATGACATGACCTATATTTCTATTTCAAATGGTGCATTTTGTGTTAACAATCTTGACTACACTGTCAAACTACTTATTCAATTTAGAATTCCTCATTGATTTTTATAGTACTGCCTTTTCCTTTTAAAAATGATTTGGCATACAAAAGAATGGTTTCAGCAATTTGAAGTTGGGTGTCAAAGGCAACAATAGTAAATAAATGACGGGACCAAAAGATGTGAGCTTCCATCCCATGAAGTTGTATTTTTTTTAACGTTATCTTTTTTAAACCTTTGAGACTTGTAAATATTTTAATAAGCAAATATAGGTGTTTAGACAATAAAATTATTAGACAACTCATTTTTGGACAAATTTATTTATCTAGTCATGGGTATAGAAATTAAATTTAATATTTGCATTCATTTCTCTGTTTCTATGCTCATTCCTACTAAACTATAAGAGAATATAGTTAAAAATGAGGGATGGAACAAACCATGGGAGAACCAAAGTGGCAGAGCCATGTTACAATGAGTCAGCTCTTCCTCAGTAGAGCTAAAGTAACTTCAGAAAGTCAAGAACTGCAAAATGTGGACCCTTCTTGTTAGTGTTTTTATAGACATAGTATCTTCTTAGTGACTGTCATAAACTATGAGAAAGGAGTTAACCACTAATGCGGATTTCCAGGTGATTTAGATCGTCTTTTCGGACCACTATAGAAATTGTCATATCATCCAAGCTTTTTGTTAAGAGATAAATTAGTAATTTACTTATAACCACCTTCAAGTGTGTTATTTTTATTCTCCATGATTTCACATTAGTATATTCACTTATTAACTTGACTAGGGTACAAGTCAAAATTGGAAAGCTAATTTATTTGAGCAGAGATTTGTTCATTGTACTTCAGTATTGGATAAAATATTTAGAAATAGATCTTTTTCTTACAATGGACAGTCACACTCAAAATACTGTGGACAGTTCTATTCATTGCTCTTCTGAAGGACAATGAGAGATGGACTATTTATTTTCTCCTCAAACTCGGGCACACCTGCTCCCAGTGTTTCTCCCCCAGGTCCATATTCACAATACTCAGCCAAGAGCAAATTTCAGCTGAATAATTTTAGAAGCACTGAATAAGGGACAAGGAGGTTAGAAAGGAAGTATAGAGATGAATCCTGCTATGTTCATCTATGCATTATAAACAGCCAGTGAACTGCTCAGTGGATAGTGGGCACAAATAAGTCTTGGTTTGACTGACATTTCTAAAAGGACAATTGAACAAAAGCAGAGGTTTTCAGTTTGAAAATATGAAGGCTAAAATAATGTGATTTATTTCTATAAAATCACAAAGAACTGGACATGTTCACCAAATTTCAGAATCTCCCTTAAGCATGATGTTTGTGGGCAGAGTGCTTTATAGCACACAAAGCACTTCAATATTCTTTATCTCATATTCTTTCTCCAACAATACTGAAAGATGTGGTGTAGTATTCTCTTTGTAGATTTGAGGAAGCAGGATCTTGGGAGATCTCATAACTCAAATTAAAATTGATCGTTTTCAAACATATTGTAACTTAGTGGAGATTTCTTTTAAGACAGATAAAAGAAGTCGTACTTTACACACCATAATTTGAATTTCTTACTCTGAGAAACTATTTAGGTACAAAAAGGAATTAATTCAACAAGATTTTGTAGATAATAGAACTCTATTATATTTAGAGTTATTGGAGTTGTTTAGTTAAAATTCCTATTTTGAGATTTAAAACATGGAAGGCAGATTCCCACATTGGAACATATGTCTCTTGGTAACACTGGTAGTACACATAGGGCTTACTCTCTATTTCTAAGTCAAGAAAAATCTGTAATGCATTATTTTCCAAAAAAGGGAATATGAGCCATAACCATTACATAGATACTTTTTAGAACATCATTAATCAACAAACATTGAAAATACTTTGACAAAGTTAAAGTATAATATTGACTCTTATATAATGAAAACACTGTTCATAGTTAAATGAAGAATATCAAATCAACATTTGATAAATTTTATAATTGGTCTTTTAGATATTGAGCACAAGGGGATTTATTTCTTCCATATTATTGTAGAATCCAAATCAAACTATTCAAAAACACTATCATGTTTGTCAAACTTTGCCTTAATATAAGAAAATCAGTTTAATTTTTAATTTTGCTCTGAATATGTACGTCGAATTATTTTAGACTGTGTATAAAACACTTTGAATAGGAAATAAACTAAGGTAAATTACCATAGGAAACAACCTACATTGCCTTTCCATTTCTTCTTCAGCTACTTTTAATTGGTGAGCTTTGTCGGTTGCTGTCACCATCCCCCAAACAAAAGGAATGGAAACATTTATGAGTGACTCTTAAAGAAGTAATTGTCCCAAGCCTCCTAATTCCTTGTTACTAGGTAAATGCTCTCTTGCCTTAATTTTGCACATATGTAGCATATATAACAAAAAAGGAAAACTGAATCAGAATAAATTAAAATGTGCTTTGTAAACTCTTTTATACAAATTTATTCTCTATTTACAGAAGAAAGAAACCAGAAGATGTGCACATAATCAAAATGACCTGATGGTAACTTGCCTAAGCTTTTGTGCTATATATACCTTTTCTTTTATATACAGAGATAATGTGAAAAAGGAAAATTACTTCCTCCCTAAAGGAAAATACTTTCATTAAAATTACAGAAGCAGGGCTTCCCTGGTGGCGCAGTGGTTGAGAGTCCACCTGCCGATGCAGGGTACGCGGGTTCGTGCCCCGGTCCGGGGGGATCGTGCCCCGGTCCGGGGGGATCCCGCATGCCGCGGAGTGGCTAGGCCCGTAAGCCATGGCCGCTGAGCCTGCGCGTCCGGAGCCTGTGCTCCGCAATGCGAGGGGCCACAACAGTGAGAGGCCCGCGTACAGCAAAAAAAAAAAAAAAAAAAAAAATTACAGAAGCACTGTAAAGCTTTTAAAATACATTGTTAATGATTAAACCTTGAGATAGAGTAGAGATATAATAACAAACTAGAATGATAGAACAATAAATAACAAATTAGAATGAGTTTTTTCCCCTATATTTATTTCTCTATCTCTGTCGCTTATACAAATATAAGCTAGGATATTAATAATGTTTTATTTCTTTTTTTCTTTGTCAGTTTAGCCAAAGGTCTGCAAATTGTGTTGACTCTTTCAAAGAAATTATTTTCGGTTTCACTGATTCTCCCTATTTTCTGTTCTCTATTTCATTTATCATTATCAGGTATTACTTTATACCCACTACAACAACAACAAAAAGGAAATGTGTTGGCAAGGATGTAGAGAAATTAAAACACGTATACATTACTGATGAGAATGTAAAAAGGTTCAGTTGTGGTGAAAAAGCATTTATTGGTTCCTCAAAAAGTTAAGCATAATTACAGTATGACCCCACAATCCCATTTTAGATTTAGATATAATTACAGTATGACCCCACAATCCCATTTTAGATTTAGATATATATCCAAAGTAATTGAAACTGGATAGTCAAATAAGTATACGTACGTGTATGTTTACAGCAGCACTATTCACAATAGCCAAAAGGTAGAAACAGCTCAAATGTCCAGCAACAGATGAATGGATAAACACATTGTGATTATATAAATATGAATATTATTCATCCATAAAAACATTATTATTATATTATAATATATATAAAAACATTATTATATAATGTTTATATAATATAATATATATTATTTATAATATATTTATTAAATATAAACATTATAATATATAATGTTTATATAAAAACATTATTATTATATTCATCCATAAAACATTATTATTATTATAAAAACGAATTTGTGGTACATGCTGCCGTATGAATGAACCTTAAAAACACTATGCTAAGTGAAAGAACCCAAACACAAAAGCTCACATACTGTAAAATTCTGTCTATAAAAAATATCCAAAATAGACAAGTCCATAGAGACAGACTACAGATTGGTGGTTGTGGGGGATACTATTGGAAAGAGAGAGAACTGGGGGAAAACTGGTTACTGGGTAAGAGGTTTTACGCTGAAACAATGGAAATTTTTGTTTTTAAAAGAAAAATATATTTTGCCATCAAACATAATGAGATAACTCTGAGAAGAGTTAGAAGGCCACAGCTCCATTCTTTTTTTTCTTTCCTGAATTTTATTTTATTTTTTATACAGCAGATTCTTATTAGTCATCAATTTTATACACATCAGTGTATACATGTCAATCCCAATTGCCCAATGCATCACACCACCACGACCACCACCACCCCCACCACCCCCGCTGCTTTCTCCCCTTGCTGACCATAAGTTTGTTCTCTATATCTGTGTCTCAGTTTCTGCCCTGCAAACTGTTTCATCTGTGTCATTTTTCTAGGTTCCACGTATATGCATTAATATAGGATATTTGTTTTCCTCTTTCTGACTTACTTCACTCTGTATGACAGTCTCTAGATCCATCCACGTCTCAACAAATGATACAATTTATTCCCTTTTTATGGCTGAGTAATATTCCATTGTATATATGTACAACCTCTGTTTTATCCATTGGTCTGTCGATGGGCAATTAGGTTGCTTCCATGACCTGGCTATTGTAAATAGTGCTGCAATGAACATTGGGGTGCATGTGTCGTTTTGAATTATGGTTTTCTCTGGGTATATGTCCAGGAGTGGGATTGCTGGATCATATGGAAGTTCTATTGTTAGTTTTTTAAGGAAACTCCATACTGTTCTCCATAGCAGCTGTATCAATTTACATTCCCACCAACAGTGTAAGAGGGTTTCCTTTTCTCCACACCCTCTCCAGCATTTGTTGTTTGTAGATTTTCTGATGATGCCCATTCTAACTGGTGTGAGGTGATACCTCATTGTAGTTTTGGTTTGCATTTCTCTAATAATTAGTGATGTTGAGCAGCTTTTCATGGGCTTCTTGGTCATCTGTATGTCTTCTTTGGAGAAATGTCTAATTAGGTCTTCTGCCCATTTTTGGATTGTGTTGTTTGTTTTTTTAATATTGAGCTGCATGAGCTGTTTATATATTTTGGAGATTAATCCTTTGTCACTTCATTCGTTTGCAAATATTTTCTGCCATTCTGAGTGTTTTCTATTCGTCTTGTTTGTAGTTTCCTTTGCTTTGCAAAAGCTTTTAAGTTTCATTAGGTCCCATTTTTTTTATTTTTGATTTTATTTCCATTACTCTAGGAGGTGGATCAAAAACGATCTTGCTGTGATTTATGTCAAAGAGTGCTCTTCCTATGTTTTCCTCTAAGAGTTTTACAGTGTCCGGTCTTACATTTAGGTCTCTAATCCATTTTGAGTTTATTTTTGTGTATGGTGTTAGAGAGTGTCCTAATTTCATTCTTTTACATGTAGCTGTCCAGGTTTCCCAGCACCACTTATTGAAGAGACTGTCTTTTCTCCACTGTATATCCTTGCCTCCTTTGTCATAGATTAGTTGACTGTAGGTGTGCGGGTTTATCTCTGGGCTTTCTATCCTGTTCCACTGATCTGTATTTCTGTTTTTGTGCCAGTACCATATTGTCTTGATTACTGTAGCTTTGTAGTATAGTCTGAAGTCAGGGAGTCTGATTCCTCCAGCTCCATTTTTTTCCCTCAAGACTGCTTTGGATATTCGGGGTCTTTTGTGTCTCCATACAAATTTTAAGATTTTTTTTTGTTCTAGTTCTGTAAAAAAAGCCATTGGTAATTTGATGGGGATTGCATTGAATCTGTACATTGCTTTGTGTAGTATAGTCATTTTCACAATATTGATTCTTCCAATCCAAGGACATGGTATATCTCTCCATCTGTTGGTATCATCTTTAATTTCTTTCATCAGTGACTTATAGTTTTCTGCATACAGATCTTTTGGCTCCCTAGGTAGGTTTATACCTAGGTATTTTTTTGTTGTTGTTGCAATGTTAAATGGGAGTGTTTCCTTAATTTCTATTTCAGACTTTTCATCGTTAGTGTATAGGAATGCAAGAGAAGTCTGTGCATTAATTATGTATCCTACAACTTTACTAAATTCATTGATTAGCTCCTGTAGTATTCTGGTGGCATCTTTAGGATTCTCTATATATAGTATCATGTCATCTGCAAACAGTGACACTATTACTTCTTCTTTTCCAATTTGGATTACTTTTATTTTTCTTCTTTGATTGCCGTGGCTAGGACTTCCAAAACTATGTTGAATAATAGTGGTGAGAGTGGATATCCTTTTCTTGTTCCTGATCTTAGAGAAATGCTTTCAATTTTTCACCATTGAGAATGATATTTGCTGTGGGTTTGTCATATATGGCCTTTATTATGTTGAGGTAGGTTCCCTCTATGCCCACTTTCTGGAGAGTTTTTTATCATAAATAGGTGTTGAATTTGGTCAAAAGCTTTTTCTGCATCTATTGAGATGATCATATGGTTTTTCTCTTTCAATTTGTAAATATGGTGTATCACATTGATTGATTTGCGTATATTGAAGAATCCTTGTATTCCTGGGATAAATCCCACTTGATCATGGTGTATGATCCTTTTAATGTGTTGTTGGATTCTGTTTGCTAGTATTTTGTTGAGGATTTTTGCATCTATGTTCATCAGTGATATTGGCCTGTAGTTTTCTTTCTTTGTGACATCTTTGTCTGGTTTTGGTATCAGGGTGATGGTGGCCTCATAGAATGAGTTTGGGAGTGTTCCTTCCTCTGCAATTTTTTGGAAGAGTTTGAGAAGGATGGGGGTTAGCTCCTCTCTAAATGTTTGATAGAATTCACCTGTGAAGGCATCTGGTCCTGGACTTTTGTTTGTTGGGAGATTTTTAATCACAGGTTCGATTTCATTACTTGTGATTGGTCTGTGCATATTTTCTATTTCTTCCTGGTTCAGTCTTGGAAGGTTATACCATTCTAAGAATTTGTCCATTTCTTCCGGGTTTTCCATTTTATTGGCAGAGTTGCTTGTAGTAGTCTCTTAGGATGCTTTGTATTTCTGCGGGTCTGTTGTAAGTTCTCCTTTTTCATTTCTAATATTATTGATTGAGTCCTCTCCCTCTTTTTCTTGATGAGTATGGCTAATGGTTTATCAATTTTGTTTATCTTCTCAAAGAACCAGCTTTTAATTTTATTGATCTTTGCTATTGTTTTCTTTGTTTCTATTTCATTTATTTCTGCTCTGATTTTTATGATTCTTTCCTTCTGCTAAGTTTGGGTTTTGTCTGTTCTTCTTTCTCTAGTTCCTTTAGGTGTAAGGTTAGATTTTTTATTTGAGATTTTTTTTTGTTTCTTGAGGTAGGCTTGTATAGCTATAAGCTTACCTCTTAGAACTGCTTTTGCTGCATCCCATAGGTTTTGGATCATCGTGTTTTCATTGTCATTTGTCTCTAGGTATGTTTTGATTTCCTCTTTGATTTCTTCAGTGATCTCTTGGTTATTTAGTAATGTATTGTTTAGCCTCCATGTGTTTGTGTTCTTTATGATTTTTCCCTTGTAATTGATTTGTAATCTCATAGTGTTGTGGTCAGAAAAGATGCTTGATATGATTTCAATTTTCTTAAATTTACTGAGGCTTGATTTGTGACCCAAGATGTGATCTATCCTGGAGAAGAAAGTGTAATCTGCTGTTTTTGGATGGAATGTCCTATAAATATCAATTAAATCTATCTGGTCTATTATGTCATTTAAAGCTTCTGTTTCCTTATTTGTTTTCATTTTGTATGATCTGTCCATTGGTATAAGTGAGATGTTAATGTCCCCCACTATTGTTGTGTTGCTGTTGATTTCCTCTTTTATAGCTGTTAGCAGTTGCCTTATGTACTGAGGTGCTCCTATGTTGGGTGCATATATATTTATAATTGTTATATCTTCTTCTTGGGTTGATCACTTGATCGTTATGTACTTTACTTCCTTGCTCTTGTAACAGTCTTTATTTTAAAGTCTATTTTATCTGATATGAGTGTTGCTACTCCAGCTTTCTTTTGATTTCCATTTGCATGGAATATCTTTTTCCATCCCCTCACTTTCAGTATGTATGTGTCCCTAGGTCTGAAGTCGGTCTCTTGTAGACAGCATATATATTTGTCTTGTTTTTGTATCCATTCAGCAAGCCTGTGCCTTTTGGTTGGAGCATTTAATCCGTTCACGTTTAAGGTAATTATTGATATGTATGTTCCTATGACCATTTTCTTAATGGTTTTGGGTTTGTTTTTGTAGGTCCTTTTCTTCTCTTGTGTTTCCCACTTAGAGAAGTTCCTTTAGCATTTGTTGTAGAGCTGGTTTGGTGGTGCTGAATTCTCTTAGCTTTTGCTTGTCTGTAAAGCTTTTGATTTCTCCATCTAATCTGAATGAGATCCTTGCTGGGTAGAGTAATCTTGGTTGTGGCTTCTTCCCTTTCATCACTTTAAGTATATCATGCCACTCCCTTCTGGCTTGTAGAGTTTCTGCTGAGAAATCAGCTGTTAACCTTATGGGAGTTCCCTTGTATGTTATTTGTTGTTTTTGCCTTGCTGCTTTCAATTATTTTTCTTTGTCTTTAATTTTTGCCAATTTGATTACTATGTGTCTCAGCATATTTCTCCTTGGGTTTATCCTGTATGGGACTCTCTGCACTTCCCGGACTTGGGTGGCTATTTCCTTTCCCATGTTAGGGAAGTTTTCGACTATAATCTCTTCCAATATTTTCTCTGGGCCTTTCTCTCTCTCTCCTCCTTCTGGAACCCCTATAATGCGAATGTTGTTGCATTTAATGTTATCCCAGAGGTCTCTTAGGCTGTCTTCATTTCTTTTCATCCTTTTTTTTTTTTTTTTGCGGTACGCGGGCCTCTCACTCTTGTGGCCTCTCCCATTGTGGAGCACAGGCTCAGCGGCCATGGCTCACGGGCCCAGCCGCTCCGCGGCATGTGGGATCTTCCCGGACCGGGGCACGAACCTGTGTCCCCTGCATTGGCAGGTGGACTCTCAACCACTGCGCCACCAGGGAAGCCCATCCTTTTTTTTCTTTATTCTGTTCCACAGCGGTGAATTCCACCATTCTGTCTTCCGGGTCACTTATCCGTTCTTCTACCTCAGTTATCCTGCTATTGATTCCCTTTAGTGTAGTTTTCATTTCAGTTATTGTATTGTTCATCTCTGTTTGTTTGTTCTTTAATTCTTCTAGGTCTTTTTTAAACATTTCTTGCATCTTCTCGGTCTTTGCCTCCATTCTTCTAATGTGGTCCTGCATCATCTTTACTATCATTATTCTCAATTCTTTTTCTGGAGGGTTGCCTATCTCCACTTCATTTATTGTTTTTCTGGGGTTTTATCTTGTTCCTTCATTTGGTACATAGCACTCTGCCTTTTCATCTTGTCTGTCTTTCTGTGAATGTGGTTTTTGTTCCACAGGTTGCAGGATTGTAGTTCTTCTTGCTTCTTCTGTCTGCCCTCTGGTGGTTGAGACTATCTAAGAGCCTTGTGACACAGCTCCATTGTTAAACCTCATGAATTCCTGAGGTTTAGATTGACATCTGGAAGTAGCCACTATTAGAAGAGGAAGAATGAACCAATTGAGAATTATGTGATGTGGTTCGCTGTTCTGAGCAGTTAGTCTTCTCAGGGAGTAATACAGCTTGGCAACTGAGTTATCAATGCCTAGTCATTTATCCACTGCTGTAATGGGGAAGCTGTATTTACCATAGTCCATAGTATGTATTTTTAATTCTTTGTTAGGAATATATATATATATATGTTTATATATACACATATATGTGTATGTGTATGTGAGTGTATAGATACACACACACACACACAGAATCTAAATTAGGCACAGTTATTTAAAGGAGTTTACAAATAGAAACATCCTGGTAAAGATGAAAAACAAAATTTAAAAAAATAAGAAGTTACAAAGATTCTTAAATAAGTCCAGGTAGAAATTGAAAAGAATATAGTAAGAGAATATAATAAGTTATATTCATTTTCAGTCATTCTTCACTTTTGGTATTCTCATTCCTCTATCTTTAAAGATATGGTTTTCAGTGTTTTACCACAGTAGGCAGTATCTACAATTCAGGTGTCTTTTTTTTATTGAAACCCCAGGCGTCTTCTGCCTTCCTTCCATTAAATGACAATCATGTGGCAGATAGTTTAGTGGGAATGATAATAATACATGTATCATAGAGTAAATTGTCACATTCTGAAGATCATTAAAATAATGATGATTCCTGCAGAGTCATATTAAGAAGTTAAAGCTACACCTGTATTGAAAGAATTGTACAAAATGAGTATTTTCATGGTAGAATTCAGCATCTAACTATTACAGTGTACTTTGATTCACAAATCAACCATGACATTTAAAAATTATACTCAACCAGCAAATGAATTAATGAGTGTGGTATACATAGGGAGGAAAAATCACTACTTAACTATGTTAGGACTAACTTAATATCATACTGCTTATAAGCTATCTAAAAATGTCAAAAATGTCAGCCACATTTTATATTTTTCTGCAATGTATCTTCTTTTGCTTCATAATTTTGTATATAATTACCTGCTGCAAAAATGTAAAGTAGACATTCGTATTTAACTTGTCTATTTGAAGTTTTTGAAGATTACGTATATATGAAAGCTCTAAGCCTTTATCTCAAAGTGTTTTACATTAATTTTGCAATTAAAAAATTGAAGCATTTGAAAAGATGTTCCAGGGAATTCCCTGGGAGTCCAGTGGTTAGGAATCGGCACTTTCACTGCCATGGCCAATCTTTGTCTTTGGTTGGTGCATTTAGACCATTAATATTAAGGTTAAGTACTGGTATGTTTGCAATTAAATATTGCATTTTATTGTTTGTTTTCTATTTGTTTTCTTTTATTCTTATTGCTCTTTTTCTCTTATCTACCTGGGGGCTACTTAAACATTTCATAGGACTCCATCTTGATTTATATATAGTATTTTTGAATGTATCTCTTTTTATTAGTAATTTTAGCGATTGTCCTGGGTATTACAATATACATATTTGACTTAGTATTTACCTCTTTGAGTGAAGTGTGGAAAACTCACTTTCACTTAAATCTTTTTTATATTCCCAATGTTCAAATATCATTGTCTTGCGTATCAGAGGTATTAATTTGCTAAGGCAGCTGTAACAAGTTACCATAAACTGGGTGACTTAAACAATAGGAATTTATTATTTTGCGATCTTGGAGGTTAAAACTCCAAGATCAAGGTGTTGGCTGAGTTGGTTCCTTCTGAAGACTGTGACAGGAATTTACTACATGCCTCTCTCCTAATTGCTGGTGGTTTGATGGCTTGTAGGCATATCACTCTGATCTCTGCCTCAATTTTCAAATCTCTGTTTCCCCAGTTTCCTTTTAGCCAGTTCCATTCCCTCCCACCCCTGACCCACTATCTACTGCAGGGTGGGACAGACTTACGGAGAAAGAAGTGTCTGGCCTGGGACACTTGCTATGGTTGAGTCTCTCTTGTTGCTTGTGCCTGCCTGTCTCAGTGGAAAAGAGAAGTCTCAGTCCTGGCAGGGATAGAAAACACTTCCCTTGGATGTGTTTTCATATCACTGATGAGAATAGATGCAAAAATCCTCAACAAAATACTAGCAAACAGAATACAACAACACATTGAAAGAATCATATACCACAATCAAGTGGGATTTATCCCAGGGATGAAAGGATTCTTCAATATACACAAATCAATCACTGTGATAAACCATATCAACAAACTGAAGAAGAAAAACCATATGATCACCTCAATAGATGCAGAAAAAGCTTTCGACCAAATTCAACACCCTTTTATTATAACAACTCTCCAGAAAATGGGCATAGAGGGAACCTACCTCAACATAATAAAGGCCATATATGACAAACGCACAGCAAATATCATTCTCAATGGTGAAAAACTGAAAGCATTTCCTCTAAGATCAGGAACAAGACAAGGATGTCCACTCTCACCACTATTATTCAAAAAATTTTGGAAGTCCAGGCACAGCAATCAGAGAAGATAAAGAAGTAAAAAGAATACAAATTGGAATAGAAGGAGTAAAACTGTCACTGCAGATGACATGATACTATACATAGAGAATATTAAAGATGCCACCAGAAAGCTACGGGAGCTAATCAATGAATTTGGTAAAGTTGCAGGATACATAATTAATGCACAGACTTCTCTTGCATTCCTATACACTAACGATGAAAAGTCTGAAATAGAAATTAAGGAAACACTCCCATTTAACATTGCAACAACAACAAAAAAATACCTAGGTATAAACCTACCTAGGGAGCCAAAAGATCTGTATGCAGAAAACTATAAGTCACTGATGAAAGAAATTAAAGATGATACCAACAGATGGAGAGATATACCATGTCCTTGGATTGGAAGAATCAATATTGTGAAAATGACTATACTACACAAAGCAATGTACAGATTCAATGCAATCCCCATCAAATTACCAATGGCTTTTTTTACAGAACTAGAACAAAAAAAATCTTAAAATTTGTATGGAGACACAAAAGACCCCGAATATCCAAAGCAGTCTTGAGGGAAAAAAATGGAGCTGGAGGAATCAGACTCCCTGACTTCAGACTATACTACAAAGCTACAGTAATCAAGACAATATGGTACTGGCACAAAAACAGAAATACAGATCAGTGGAACAGGATAGAAAGCCCAGAGATAAACCCGCACACCTACAGTCAACTAATCTATGACAAAGGAGGCAAGGATATACAGTGGAGAAAAGACAGTCTCTTCAATAAGTGGTGCTGGGAAACCTGGACAGCTACATGTAAAAGAATGAAATTAGGACACTCTCTAACACCATACACAAAAATAAACTCAAAATGGATTAGAGACCTAAATGTAAGACCGGACACTGTAAAACTCTTAGAGGAAAACATAGGAAGAGCACTCTTTGACATAAATCACAGCAAGATCGTTTTTGATCCACCTCCTAGAGTAATGGAAATAAAATCAAAAATAAAAAAAATGGGACCTAATGAAACTTAAAAGCTTTTGCAAAGCAAAGGAAACTACAAACAAGACGAATAGAAAACACTCAGAATGGCAGAAAATATTTGCAAACGAATGAAGTGACAAAGGATTAATCTCCAAAATATATAAACAGCTCATGCAGCTCAATATTAAAAAAACAAACAACACAATCCAAAAATGGGCAGAAGACCTAATTAGACATTTCTCCAAAGAAGACATACAGATGACCAAGAAGCCCATGAAAAGCTGCTCAACATCACTAATTATTAGAGAAATGCAAACCAAAACTACAATGAGGTATCACCTCACACCAGTTAGAATGGGCATCATCAGAAAATCTACAAACAACAAATGCTGGAGAGGGTGTGGAGAAAATGGAACCCTCTTGCACTGTTGGTGGGAATGTAAATTGATACAGCTGCTATGGAGAACAGTATGGAGTTTCCTTAAAAAACTACAAATAGAATTACCATATGACCCAGCAATTACACTACTGGTCATATACCCAGAGATAACCATAATTCAGAAAGACACATGCACCCCAATGTTCATTGCAGTACTGTTTACAGTAGCCAGGTCATGGGAGCAACCTAATTGCCCATCGACAGACCAATGGATAAAGCAGAGGTTGTACATATATACAATGGAATATTTCTCAGCCATGGAAAGGAACGAAATTGGGCCATTTGTAGATACATGGATGAATCTAGAGACTGTCATACAGAGTAAAGTATGTCAGAAAGAGAAAAACAAATATTGTACTTAACTCATATATGTGGAGCCTAGAAAAATGGTACAGATGAACTGGTTTGCAGGGCAGAAATTGAGACACAGTTGTAGAGAACAAACGTATGGACACCAAGGGGGGAAGCAAAGGGGTTTTGGGTGGTGGTGTGATGAATTGGGAATTAGTATTGACATATATACACTAATATGTATTAAATGGATAACTAATAAGAATCTGCTGTATAAAAATATAACTTAAATAAAATTCAAAAAAAAATTAAGTTTAATTAAAAAAAAAGAATGTACCTGAAGTTCTGTCTCCCAACTCAATAGAAATAAAAGCAAAAATAAACATATGGGACCTAATCAAACTTATAAGTTTTTGCACAGCAAAGGAAACCATAAACAAAGTAAAAAGACAACGTACAGAATGGGAGAAAATATTTTCAAACAAAGCAGCCAACAAGGGATTAATCTCCAAGGGTTTAATCTCTATATAAACAGCTCATGCAATTCAATATCAAAAAAACAAACAGCCCAATCAAAAAGTGGGCAGAAAAAAAAAAATTGGGCAGAAGATCTAGATAGACATTTCTCCAAAGAAGATATACGTATGGCCAAAAAGCACATGAAAAGATGCTCAACATTGCTAATTATTAGAGAAATTCAAATGAAAACTACAATGAGGTATCACCTCACACTGGTCAGAATAGCCATCATCAAAAATGTCTAGAAATAATAAATGCTGGAGAAGGTGTGGAGAAAAAGGAACCCTTCTCTACTGTTGGTGGGAATGTAAATTTGTGCAGCCACTATAGAGAACAGTATGGAGGTTACTTAAAAACCTAAAAATAGAATTACCATATGATCCAGCAATCCCACTCCTCAGCATGTATCTGGAGAAAACACTAATTTGAAAAGATCCATCCACCCCTATGTTCATAGCAGCACTATTTACAATAGCCAAGACATGAAAGCAACCTACGTGACCGTCAACAGAAGAATGGATGAAAAAGATGTGGTAGGGAATTTCCTGGTGGTCCAGTCGTTAGGACTCTATGCTTTCACTTCCAGGGGCCCAGATTCAATCCCTGTTTTGGGGAACTGAGATCCCGCAAGCTGTGCAGCATGACCTAAATAAATAAATAAAAATAAAAAAGAAGTGGTATATATACACAATGGAATATTACTCAGCCATTAAAAAGAATGAAATAATGCTATTTGAAGCAACAGGGATGGACTTAGAGATTATCATATTAAGTGAAATAAGACAGAGAAAGAGAAATATATGATATCACTTATATGTGGACTCTGAAAAAATGATATAAATGAACTTATTTACACAACAGAATTAGACTCACAGATAGAAAACAAACTTTCGATTACCTGAGGGCATAGTGGCGGGGGGCTGGTGGCGGGGGAGATATATCAGGAATTTGGGATTAACATGTACTCACTACTATGTATAAAATAGATAAACAACAAGGACCTACTGTATAGCACAGGGAACTATATTCAATGTCTTATAATAACCTATAATGGAAAAGAATCTGAAAAAGAATATATATTTATATGTATAACTGAATCACTTTTCTGTACACCTGAATCTAATAAAACATTAACTATACTTCAATTAAAAAATGGTTAGGGGCTTCCCTGGTGGCACAGTGGTCGAGAGTCCACCTGCCGATGCAAGGGACACGGGTTCGAGCCCTGGTCCGGGAAGATCCCACATGCCACGGAGCGGCTGGGCCCGTGAGCCATGGCCGCTGAGCCTGCGCGTCTGGAGCCTGCGCTCCGCAACGGGAGAGGCCACAACAGTGAGAGGCCCGCATACCGCAAAAAAAAAAAAAAAAAAAAAAAAAAAAGGTTAAAAAAATTGGGCATAAGACCTGAACAGAAACCTCATTAAAAAATGATATACAGGTGGCAAATAAACATTTCAAAAGACACTCCATATGATATGTCATCAGGGAAATTCAAATTAGAACCATGAGATACCACTACATATCTATTGGAAAGGCAAAAATCCCTAACACCAACAACCTTAAGTAGAGGCCAGGATGTGGAGCAACAGGAACTTTCATACATTGCTGGTAGGAGTGTAAAATGGTGCAGCCACTTTGCAAAGCTATACATACTCTTACCATATGATCCAGCAGTTGCACTCCTTGGTTTTTACTCTAATGAGCTGAAATCATTTGTACACACTAAAACTTGCACATAAGTATTTACGGTAGCTTTATTCATATTGCCAATACTTGGAAGCAACCAAGATGTCTTTCAGTAAATGAATGGATAAACTGTGGTACATCTAGACAATGGAATATTATTCAGTGATAAAAGGAAATGAGCTATTAAGTCATGAAAAGACATGAAGAAATCTTAAATGTATATTTTAAGAGAAAGAAGTAAATCTGAAAAGGCTACACACTGTATGATTCCAGCTATATGGTATTCTGGTAAAGGCAAAATTAGAAAGGAAAAATATCAGTGATTCCCAGAGTTTTGGGGAGAGGCAGAGAGGGATGATTAAGTGGAGCTCAGGGAAAGTTTAGGACAGTAAAACTATTCTCTGTTGTGGATACTTGTCATGTGTTTGTCAAAACCCATAGAATATACAACACCAAGAGTGAAACCTAATATAAATTATGGACTTCAGTTAATAATAATGTATCAATATTGGCTCATCAATTTTAACAATAGTGCCATACTAATGCAAGATATTAAAAATAGGGGAAACTGTGTATGTCTATGGGGGCATGGGGGTATATACATTCCACTCAATTTTTTTGTGAACTAAAGCTGATCTAAAGAATTCTAATAAAAAACAAAATGTGAAGCAGATTAAAAAAAAAGAGAAAGAGAGAGGGAAAGAAAGAGAATAAAATGTTTGAAGGAGTACATTTAAATAATGTTCTATTATCTAAGAATGCTTGGCAGTTACTATCTATTTATAGATTGGGGGTCTTTATAAAATTATTTTGTAAAGGTCTTTTTTAAAAAAGAAGAATGCAGGTTCAGCAGTAGTCCATGCTAGTTCACTCCAAAATTTTCCACTGTCAGGCTTGGAAAATTTGCTTAATTTTCCTATGTATTTTATAGCTTCGTTCCTTTAATCTATTAGATAATGCTTAGAAAGTGTTTAACTCTTTGCCTGGAACATAATAAGTACTCAATAAACATTAGTTTTGTTATTTGAATGTTGCCTTTCTCTATCTAAGTCTCCTAATTTTAGAAATGACCATAGTGAAAATTAGCACAGGGTAAGGGAAAATGCTGTTAAGTTTCTTAAAAGTACTTTTAATCCAAAATTTCTATTTCTGGTTTGTTTAGGAACTTATGTCTTCTGTTTCTGTCTCCAAATATGGCCAAATGAGGGCCTAAAATATTCCATTTAAGAGTTCAGTTTACTTTGTTTTTAATTAATAAAGATTTTACCAGAAATGATCTACATTAATCAACATTATATCCACAGTCCAATTATATCACCCTATTAAATCAAAGCGATTCATAATTTTTTTTAACATAACGAAAGACACCTTTATTACTCTCATCACATAATTTATTTCTGTAGTTGGTTATGCTGATTATCACCTTACATATTGAGTAAAAACTATGACTATTTGTTTCTAAGTTTTATCATCAATTACATATGCATATAATGTAAATATTGGGATGATTTTCATTGAAAAAGAAAGTTGTAGATGCTTGAAAAATAGGACAATAATTGTATTTTGAGGAAAGTCATTGATATCATTTGTCTCTTTGGCCAAGTTTACAATGAACACTGTAGTACCAGTTAAACTAATAGATATTTATCAATCATCATAGTCATCATTCTAGTATGCATCTATATTTATCGGTCATCTATCTTTAACATCATTCTAGTATGTTATGCATGCATAACAATGGTTGTGGGTCCTACTTCAAGCAGTCTAGTTGATAAGATGAATTCTGAACAGTTGACAATCTAAAATTCTCTGGAATTAAGTGTTACATTATGTGGTTTGTTGTTAGAAAATAAATGAACTAGAAAAAGTGAGATGATTTTTGCAACTTCTCTGCAATGTGTAGATCAACAGTAGCCATTAGTTCACTAGTTTATGGTGGAGTCTTAAGTACCATTGAGAGGGTGGGGCAACATGCTGTCTAGCATTTGACAAACTGATTATAAGACTAATATATGATAATAGAGGGGCCTGTGGCAGCAAATTCCAATGTTCATTTGTGAAGAAAAAATTATTTAATGAATTCTCCTTATTCTGCTAAATATATTAGAGAGTGAGATACTTGTAAAATTTTGATGTTGCAAACTGAGAAGTGCTTAAATGTCTTATGTCGTTTTCAATGCACTTTGACCAACAATATACCTAATTGCACTCTGGCTACATGACGTGTGAAAAACTAAAAAAGGGAAAAAAAGTGCAACAAAATTAGTCATACAGAATTTTGTATGATCAAAATCATTTTGGGTGTTATTTGGAAATAACATATGTAATTTAAACTTACTGCCTTAAAGGACTATGAATATTTTTCCATGGATATTTTACTTTTATAGGTGAGCTATCAAGTTATTTGGTAATTAAAATCAGATAACAGATTTGAGAAATCAATAGTATGGGCAAATACGTATTGTTTTTATATACTATAGACAATTTACACAGTTTGCCAATATATGCTAAATGCCTGATACATGTTCATTAGGTCTTGAAGATTGTATTAGGAATTTGCCTCTTTTTTCAATCACAGTAAATATAATTGTACACTCAGAAATAGGGATGCACAGATGTATCATTTTTAATCTGCTTTTTTTGTCCTTGAGATATCATCTCCACAATTATTTCTATGTTTACTTCTACCAAAGCAGACTATATCCTCTCATTCTTATGCTATCAAAATTTATAACCTAATTGAAAGCCTTTTCTCTGGGTCCATCTTTATCAACTATAAAACTGCTCACTGTGGTTTCGGGTCAGTGAATACATTCTCTTTCGTTGTGCCATGTTTTAGATGACTCAGCCAATTTTATCTGCAGTTTGCCATGAGCCTCAGGCACATCTTGGAATGCCAAAGCAAAGCCAAAATTGGGATTAGAATCCTAGCATGTAAATGCAGAAATAACAGGGCAATTACTCAAATATATCTGAAGCTAGTAGAGACAGTGGATTGGTGGAAAATCATGTTTTGCAAGAAGTGTCAAAAAACGGTAAAAGAAAAAATGCCATATCTTTCATTAGGCCAAAGGATGAGGATAGGGCTGAAAATAGCAGTAGGAATTAGAGGTCAGAAGTCAAGCAAACTTTGGAGTGGAGCAAAGTGGGAATGAAGGAAGAATGACCAAGGATTTTTTCCTTATAAAGGCTGTCATCTGGAACTTACTATTAACAGAGGCTGGTAATGAGATGTTTGAATAGGTTAGCATGTATCAAAGGCCCAGATCAAGGCAATTACTATTAAGACTATCAAATATTATGCACATTATACATAAATATATAAATATATACCCTAAGAGAGTTTGAGACCAAGTTGGGTTTAGTAAGATGCCCGAATGGGTTTGGCTGTCTCAGTTTTTGTACAATTCACAAGATAATAGTTCCAACTGCTAATAGTACAAAAAGGAGTGGCCACCAAAACAATTTGTTAAAAACTAGTTTTGTAACTCTTAGCTGTTAATCCAAAATTGGTTACAGAGTGAGGGAGAGGAAGTGGCTATTGAAAAATGATTACAGAGAGCTATTGCGGTCCTGGGACTTAAATCTTCCTCCATGCCCCATTGGGAGAAGTTAGATATTTTAGAAAACCATTTGACAAAATTCAACACTTATTCAAGATAATAGCTAATAAAGGTAATTGGCAAAAGTCCTGCAGGTAGTCTCACTTTTAACAGCAAAATATTGAATGTTTGTCTTCATAATTTTGACAGTGAGGTAAGGATGCTTATTCTCATCACTCCCTTTCACTATTATATGGGGGAGGGAGTAGGGAGGGCATGGCTATTACAATATGGAAAAAAAAAGAAAGAAGAAAAGCCATACACATGAGAACTGAGGACGTAAAACTGCTTCTATTTTCAGCATATATGAATGTTCACATAGGAAATCCAAAAGAATATACAAAATGATTACAAAAACTAATAAGTGAATTTAGCAAGGTGAATAATTACACTATTAAATTACAAAAAGTATTTACTAGAGGCAAACAATTTTAAAATAAAACATTTACAAAAGTGTTGAAAATATAAAATACTTAGAAATAAATATAACCAATGACAAATAATAGTTCTACTCTGAAACCATAGGATACTGCTTAGAGAAATTTAAAAATACATAAATAAATGTTTATGAATGGGAAGACTCAGTATTGTTAAGATGTCAGTTTTCTCCAAAGAGAGAAATGTCTAGATTTGATAAAATCAAAATAAAAATTCTAACCTACTATTTTGGAGAAATTGGCAAGCCCATTCTAAGTGCATATAAAATTTCAAACAACCTAGAATAGCCAAGGTTATTAAAACAAAAGCAGTAACAAAATTGAAGTGCTTATACTTCCTGATTTCAAGAATTGACACATATAGTATTCAAAACAGTGAAAGAGGAATTTAGATCAATGGAACAGAATAAGTGAGTTCAGAAAGGACCCATGAATATATGGATTTGTATTAAAAAAAAGTGAACATCAAACTTTACCTCATACCTTACACAAGGGTTTACCAGTCTTGTCACTTGTTGTTTAAGATCAGATAATTCTTTGCTGCAGGATTTTTTTCTGTGTATTTTAAAATGTTTGCTTGGCCTCTATCAGCTAGATACCTGTAACAAACTCTTCCCAGGCATCACAGCCAAAATGTCTACAGACCTGGCCAAACACCCCTAGGGGGCAAAATCATTCCCACTGAAAACCATTGCCATACACAAAAATTATTTTGAGAAGGATTTATATGTTAACATAAAATCCAAACCATAAAATCTTAGATAAATATTTAGAGAATATCTTCATAATAGAGGTAGACAGAAACTCCTTAGATAGGAACTAATTAATATGAACAATAAGAGAAAATATGAAAAACCAGATTTGATCAACATTAAAAACTTTTGCTCTTCTATCACAGCTTATTTTCAACATTTAACTGTCAAACCAATACCACATGATAAAGAGGGGAAAAAAAGCTAATTGTCTCAGCAAATTTTGTGCATTACTGTCTGTGAATTGGCATGTGGTTATATTTATGTATAATATATATTTGTATATATATAGAATTATATATATACACACACATATGTATATATGTATACATATGTGTGTATATATATATATATACATATATGAAAAGCCAAGAATAGCTTTATCTTTAAAAAGAACAGATTTACAGAATGTATACTACCAGATATCAAGTCTTATTAAGTGATTAAAATAAATTGGCATTGGCACAAGAATAGACCAAAGAACAGTGGAACAAAATAAAATCCAAACATATGTATAGTAACATTTTGACAAAGGTAAAAGATGTGAATTTGCAGATTCAAGAAGCTAAGCAAATCCCAGATGAGATTCATGTCTAGGTCATGATAACACAAATCCAAAGAAAGCTTGAAGACTATATTAATATCAGAGTAAATAGTCTTCAGAACAAGGAAAATTACCAGGGCTAAAGAGGGACAATACATAATGGAAAACGTATCAAGAGAAGGCCAGCATGGCTGAAGTGCAGTGAGCCCCAGAGGGAGGTAGGGGATCATGTCAGAGAGAAGCAGAGGGGGAAGCCAGAGAAGATAGTGGGGAATTTGCATTTGAGCTCAGCCAGTTAGGCTCTATAGTCCCCATATTTATACTCTACCTGGTATTAACTCTCAGCTTGAAAATGGGTGCCTTATATTCTGCAAAACATTTGTAGAAATTTGGACCTTCTGAACTCTTTGCAGAGTCTGCAATTTTTTTCATTGTAGTTGATTTACAATATTGTGTTAGTTTCAGATATACAGCAAAGTGATTCAGTTATATATTTTTTCAGATTATTTTCCATTATAAGTTATTACAAGATATTGAATATAGTTTCCTGTGCTATACAGCACATCCTTGTTGCTTATCTATTTTATATATAGGAGATTGTATCTGTTAATCCCATACTCCTTATTTATCCCTACTCCCCTCCTTTTCCCCTTTGGTATCTGTAAATTTGTTTTCTATGTCTGTGGGTCTATTTCTGTTTTGTATATAAGTTCATTTGTATCATTTTTTTTTAGATTTTACATATGAGCAATATCATATAATATTCATTTTTCTCTGTCTGGCTTCATTCACTTAGTGTGATAATTTCTGTTGCTGCAAATGGCATTATCTCATTCTTTTTTATGGCTGAGTAGTATTCCATTATATATACACACCCTCTCCAGCATTTATTATTTGTAGACTTTTTGATGATGGCCATTCTGACCAGTGTGAGGTGATATCTCATTGTAGTTTTGATTTGCATTTCTCTAATAATTAGTGATGTTGAGCATCTTCTCATGTGCCTATTGGCCATCTGTATGTCTTCTTTGGGGAAATAGCTATTTAGATCTTCTGCCCATTTTTTTGATTGGGTGGTTTTCTTTTTTGATATTAAGCTATATGAGCTTTTTGTATATTTTGGATATTAACTCCTTGTCAGTTGCATCATTTGCAATATTTTCTCTCATTCTATAGGTTGTCCTTTCGTTTGCTGATGGTTTCCTTTGCTGTGAATTTATAGGTCAACAGAACTACCAGTTTGGCCCTGAGGGACACGTCAGGGCCAAACTGGTATTCTATCATGGACTGATAGAATTTAAGTTCTCAGTATAGGTTCTCTTAGACCATCAGCCTGGTCTTCGTTAGGAGCCAATGAAGAATTTTTGAAAAAACAAAACAAGATATTATTTAGGTAAGATTATACAAATATATAATTGGCTATTACTACTACTACTGCTATTACTGCTACTACAGATAATAGAAATAATGATAATAATCATCTTATAAGTTTCTTTTTTGTTGAATTGTAATTGATATACAGTATTATATTAGTTTCAGGTGTTTGACATAGTGATTCAATATTTTTATATATTATGGAATAATCACCACAGTAAGTCTAGTTACCATCTGTCACCATACAGAGTTACTACAATATTATTGACTATATTCCCTATGCTATGCCTTACATTCCCATGACTCAGTTTCTTATGAGGGAAATGGCTATTAATTCTCTACAACAAAGGCACATAAACCCTCACAAATTCACCCACAAATTATAAGGTAATAGGCTAGGAAAGATGGAGTGATTGTTGTTATATATTCATTAGATATAAGTATTTGGCCACCCAGGGGTAGGCCTCACCAAGAAAGCACCGAGTATCTCTTAGACAAGGTGATGATCTCATAATAAGTGAAGTTCAAATAAGCTCTAAGTGTAAGATTAACAAAAGGTTTTGATTTCAGTTTTATTAGGGAGACACACACCCACATTTACATACACACAAATCCTCCTTGTTATCTTTATTAAAAGACAAACAAAAACCTTGGAAAGGATTCAAGTTCATATTACCAACGAAAACCATTTGTACTACTTGTATCCACTGTTTCCAGTTGTCAGTTGTGCCCTTTTCTCCAGTTCACAGAGGATAGCAGATGAAAATGACTAAATCCAGGTATAAGTTTCCCACTTTCCCAAAGTAGAGCATGCCTATGAAGCCTTTTCTAAGCTGAAATGGTGTGAAGCAAAAAAGCAATTACCTTAGGACACATCTTGCTAATGGCTTCATAAAATAAATTGAGATCAAGCACGTAGGCTCACAAACACAGTTCAAAGTTAAGGAGGCTTAATGCTGAGATGCTGAGTGTAGTTCTGGAGGAGGGAGCTTAGGGATGCCAGTCTCACTGCCTCTTATAACACCTACTACAAAACAAACACTGAACACTCTCATCACTTTTTGCCTTTTTTTGGAAAAGCAAAAATCCTCTTTAGATTTCTTTTGGTTAGTGAAAACATGTACTAATGTAGGTCTTTTGTAAAAGTGAAGTGACATAAAGTGAAATTTCGAAAAGCGGGGGTTCCATGTAATAACCAAAACCTCACTTGTGAAAACAGATCCCACTGCCAGCTTTTCCCAGGTGTTATTAGCCCTTAGCAGTGTCTCCTATTTAAAGAACAAAGGTGTTTGTGAATTTTTTTTTTTTTTTTTTTTTTTTTTGCTGTACGTGGGCCTCTCACTGCTGGGGCCCCTCCCGTTGCGGAGCACAGGCTCCAGACATGCAGGCTCAGCGGCCATGGCTCACGGGCCCAGCTGCTCCACGGTATGTGGGACCTTCCTGGACCGGGGCACGAACCCGCGTCCCCTGCATCAACAGGTGGACTCTCAACCACTGCGCCACCGGGGAAGCCCTGTGAAGTTTTTACTTTACTCATGACATATATATCTTTAGCCAATTTCCACTTTTCTTTCTGTCCTCTCCTTAAAGTTTAATGATTCAGACTTATTCAGAACTTTGTTTATCTCTCAGTGCAATATTTTATCAGAAAGTTAATGCCAAAGAAGTCAAAAGCATTTCCCTACACACTTCAATCCTCCCTCTCGGATTCATCCGTCGTTTTCATATGTATTCACAGCAAAACTGAGGCACAGGGCTTTAAGTTCTGTTTCTCATGGACAACTTAGAGGTATAACTCCATCCCTGAAACTTTTCAAAAACCATGAGAAAAAATGCCCCCGTTTCCTCCAAATTGGTTCCTCTTCTCTGCACACACTGTCATGAACAGAGGTGAAAAAATATTGAAGTTTTGATCTCATGCATTGGTAACATATAGTGATATGAGCAGTGTCACTTAGGAAGCAGAGAGGATCAGCTCTGAGAACTGCCAGAAGGGCTAGTAGCTTGGAACAACACAGTTAAGTTACTAAGTTGGCAACTATTTTGTTCAGTTATTTGCCATATTAATTATAGAACTTAGATAGATAGATGATAGACTACTTGGCAATTGCCTCCAATTAATAGATTACATTAGAGAAGTGACATAAAAAAGGACACCATATCCTTTAGGTTTTTATGCATTTTGCAATTTGAAAATGGGAATGAACTCTTTTAATTTCAGTTTCACAATTTAAATTAACTCACTCAGACAACTAGACTTATTACAGTGAGCCTAAAGAGGTCAAGAATAGATTTCTCTAAAATGCTGATGCCCTAAGTAAAGGAGAAACAAATTTCCTGAATGGAAGAGTTTAATATCATAAAAAATCTATTATTCCCAAATGAATATATTAATACATGTTGGTAAGAATAACATTTTTTGTTCATTTTGGTCAATTTGAGAATTTAAATTTGACAATTTAAAATTGTCAAAATTAACTTGTCAAAGTTATTGTCAAAATTGTCAAATTTAACTTGTCAAAATTATTTTTCAATTCAAAGTATATACTTGAGAAATGACAAAAGATTTTTACAAAAGAATAGAGAGGAGCCTTTTTGCCGTAACACATTTGAAGACAAATCTACTGTACATAAAATGTATAATATTTGTATATCATTAAACAAACAGATGAATGAATAAAAATATTGAGTCCAAGGATAGACCCAAGGATATGTGGAAATTGCATATGACCAAAAAGTGATGGACAATGAATGTTTAACAACCAGCTCTCTGGGGCTGAAATGAGGTGAGGGGAGCCTGATGTAGTGATTTCTAGTTTCTATGATATAAATACTCCTACCTTGGTCAATATTAACGTACCAAGTGTGATGACAATCAGATTCTCCTAAAAATTAAACAATTGGTGTTTGCATCACACCACTAGCAAAGGTCAGTTGGAAATGATAATTTGCTCAGTAAATGGAGCTGGAATAATTGCCTATCCAACTTAGAGAAAATACAGTTAAATATCTAGCACAATTGCACAAAAATAAAATATCTATTGTTTAAGAATCCACATGTAAAATATTCCTATTTTATTACCTGAAAAATGTAAAACTTGGTAACCAAAAAGGTAAATATACACTAAGAAAGCTAAATTTCTTTAGTCTATTACTTAATAGACCAGGAAAGAACCTGCAGCATTTATTGAAAATGAAAGTTAATATCCCTAACACATACATACAAAAAGCTCTATAAATTCAAAAGCAGAGAAAATTCAAAAGTGCCCTGAAAATTACAAAAAAAGAAGAAAAGAAAGAAAGAAAAAACATTCTTAACTTCAGGGTAGATAAATCATAGTGAAATGCCATTTTTTTAAGCATATTAGATCAGCAAAGTTTTAAAAGACTAATAACACCAGTATTAAACGGAGAGATGTGTATACTGGGACATTTTGTGGGGAAATGTGATCTCCTCACTTATTCTATAGTTAAAAATGTAGATACTCTGACTTAATAATCCTATTTTGGTTTGTGTGAGGTAGAGGTGGGGACATCTCTAGCCTAGAGGAAAACCAAACAGACAAACACAAGTAGAAAAGGGGATGTCTACGTGGACATTTTTAAAACAGGAGTAAAAGATTTGGAAACAGAATGCGTATATGCCAATAGCATAATGTTTGAATTAATTATGGAGGATTAACATTGTAAAATATTACCCAGCTACTAAACTGAGTTATATCTCTCACTGTTGATGTGTAAGGGACATAAATGATATACTAAAAAAAAATAATGGTGCACTGTATATTTGTAAAATCCTATTTTTCTAAGATAGCAGTAGGTAAAGTGCCTATATATACCTGTGTATGTTGGCACACTTGCGTTTAAACATGGAGAAAGATATGGGATACCTATATTAATAAAGATAAATTCAAGATAGTTATATTTGAAGAGGGAAGGGAGATTATTACCATTTTATTTTTGTCATCTCAACACTGTTTGGCTTATTAGAAAGTGCATATATGACTTTTATAATTTAAAATAGACTGAAAGTTTGAAATAATTAGCTAGATCAATTACATTAAATTGGAAGATTGCTATGACGTAATATTTTATAACTTAAACCAAGTGAATATAATAATGTATTATGAACAAATAGGCTCATTTCAAAAACAAAACCAAAAGAAACTGTGTGTGTGTGTGCGTGTGTGTGTGTGTGTGTGTGTGAGAGAGAGAGAGAGAGAGAGAGAGAGAAAGAGAACACTAGTGTATGTTAATTTTAATTTATTATTATTATTTTATTCCTCTGCTTTTTCGAGTGGTACAAAAAACATGATAGAAAGATTCAGAAAAAATGCAGTCTTCTATATTTGTGAGAATGTAATTGGTACAAGCATTCTGGGGCTTAATTAGGCAGATACATATGAAATGCTTAAAAATATTTATGCTTGTTTCCCAAAAATTTAACTTCTAGTCATTTATCCTGAGGAAATAATCAAACATTTATATGGCAAATACATTAAGCAAAGATTTAGGCATTAGTGTGTCACAACTTAGCAAATATTTATTTGCTAAGAGATTAATTGATTAAATGCACTGTTGAAACAGCCAGGACAGATACGCAGCTGGTACTCAGCAACAATACCAGTTGTTTATGTTGGCATCTGTTTCTGTTATTTGCTTTATGGTCATTTGTTGATGCTTGGCAACTACAACATACCAGTTGTTAAATGTTCTAAATATTACCTCCGAAAATAACCTTCTGAGAATATAGTATACAACCTTTAAAAGTGATATAGTAGAGAATGGTGTTTCCCAACTTTAGTTATTTGCTATTCCACATTCAAGATTTTTGCCATATGCGTGTGCCAACTGAATTAATATTTTCTTAATATATCTTCCTAAATCTACCATCTTATCAAAAGTAGAAACCAATATTGCTTAATATGAATGAAGAGTAATGATAAAAAATAATCAAAATAAAATTATTCATTTTGAGCTAATAAGCCTGTTAAGGCATTTTTTAAAAGGGTGATTAGCAAAAATTAGATAATTATTTAAGTCAGACTAAGACCCTCTTCTTTATATCATCTGAATGATCAGAATAATTAAAACAGAAAGTGGCATAAAGTTTTGCTATATGATTTAATATTATTTAATGCCTTGTCCTAAACAGCTTGAAATTCAATTTTGTAATTATAGCGTCAGCAATATGTATGCTATTTTTAAGGAAAATCTGAGATAGATTAAAGATAGAAGGCATGTATTTGACTTCAAGTAACAGAAAACTCAATCACAATGGCTTTAATAATTTATATTTATTTTTCTCTTAATAAACATAAAATAAATAAAGGAACCTAGAGGTAGGCAGTGCTGGCTTAGGTTCAAGGATGATACCTCTGTGATCCTCTTTGCCTTTCTCTTATTCTCCCGGGATGGCTACCATAGCATCAGCCTTCACATCTATATGCAAGTCAGAAGAAGGTAAGGGAGGGGAAGGGAAAAAACCCAGCCAGTTGCATCTGTCTTATTTAATCAGAAAATCAAAAGTTTTCTGGAACCCCTCAACCCCCTTCTCTCAAACCTTATTAGTCTGAACTGGAGCATGTGCTCACCCCAGATGCTAAGGAAGCTGGAAAATTAGGTAAAAGGATCTCTGTGTGTGGTTTGCACCAATTCTCATCCAGCCTCTTGAATTTCACAAATACACTGCTACTTCATACTATGTCCTTTTCAGCAGAAAAAAAGGGATAAATGTTAGGTAACTAGGTTGTAGGTAACTAACAATTTCTACCATAACCTGCAAGGTATTCATGATATATTTTAAAGTTAAAAAAGTAGTTTGCAAATGATATGTACTGTATGATTTTGTTTTTCAAAAGGATTTAGTGTGTGTGTATATATATGTGTGTATATATACACACATGTGTCTTTATGAATGAAAATGTATGTGGTTCTCTATGTAAAATGAAATGATGGTTGACAATTTTTTAAAACGTAACTCTATTTTAAATACTGGATTTATAATATTTAAGAAAAATAAGATCGACATATTTTGTTGGATCAGATTTTGTTAGATTTTTAGAAAATAGTCCAGGTTTTCTGAAAGGCTTTGGTCTGCTCACCTCATATCTTAGTGTCCCAACCACCAGAATTTCTGTCTCCTGCATGCAGCCCTGAGAGTTTCTTAACTGGGGTAAGAGGCGTTATATGCTTCTTGCTCAACAAATGCGTTGTTTCATTTGGGAAAGATTAAACTGTAGATCAAGATCTGACTTCACCTTCTATTTATCCCTTCATAGCAGCATAAAGGGCTGTGAAGCTAGTACAGGGCTTACAGTTTTGACACAAGAGCTTTCTCTCTTATCTAATTCTTCCAGAATCCAGATTTGGTGACCTTTAGACACAATGTAAGCTACATCTGTTTGATTTAACAATTGTATAAATTTTATTACTGTTGAGACAATGTATACTGCAAGAAAAATAATGGATTTCAGCGTCACATCTGTGTGTATTTATATGAATTGCACATCTCTGTTGTTTTGTTCAGTTATCTGAGGGGCTGTCTGGCTGATGGTACCCTGGGATTTTAGTGCTTTTTAAACATTCTGGGTAAGAATTTCTGAAAACCAAGTTGATATTAAAACAAGGTCACTGGTCCCTGTCAGTAGTTACAGCTCACTCCAGAGTCAATGAACGTAAAAGACCACTTGATCTAGCATTGGATCGCTACTTTTTATTTAATGCCACTTGGTTTTCTTATTAACTGGTGGAGGCAGGAACTTCTCAGTCTTTTCTGAAATTTCAGACAGGTATAAGGCCAACTTCAAAATAATGGCTATCTTGGCAACTCTGTTGATTAGACCTCATTTATTTATTTATTTATTTATTTATTTATTTATTTTTATTTATTTATTTATTTTTTTTTTGCGGTACGTGGGCCTCTCACTGTTGTGGCCTCTCCCGTTGCGGAGCACAGGTTCCGGACGCGCAGGCTTAGCGGCCACGGCTCACGGGCCCAGCCGCTCCGCGGCATGTGGGACCTTCCCGGACCGGGGCACAAACCCGTGTCCCCTGCATCGGCAGGCGGACTCTCAACCACTGCGCCACCAGGGAAGCCCTAGACCTCATTTATTATATAACACAGAGGCACAAATGTATATCTATCTATCTATCTATATATATATATTCATATATAACCACACAGGTGGAGAGAAAAGGGTTGCCTAAACCAGTGCTTTAAAAGCTTTAAGCATGGTCTAACTATAAGCCATAACTACAATTATTTCACATTCAAAATTCAAAATAAAACATACTTCATCCTTTCACACACCTGTTTTCTCTCTGTCCTGCTTATCCCAGGGGAACATCTGGACTCCGTATTTAGAAATCATTATGTTAGTGAATTGAGCACCAAGGCAGCCAGCATGAGGGAGATAAGATCCAATGAATCATTCATATCCGGGAGTTGAACTGATTCATTTTGGAGCCACTGAAGTGGACACAGGGCTTTTCATAGAAGACCAGCATGAAATACCTTCCAGTTGTCAAGCCAGATTGAGAAAAGAAGCAAATTATCTGAGCATCATTTCAGAACGTGTCAAAAGAAATGCCAACCGAGTGGCAGCAGAGGTTTTTGAGTTTCTAAACTGCATGATTTGTCATAACGGAATTTTAACCATTTTATTTTTTATAACTTATTCCAAGGATGGAACTATTACAAGTATTTCTTCCTTATGCTGACATTTGAATGATATTTATGTGTAAATATGTGCTTCACTTCTTTATGTGGAATAATAAACTCCATAGAATTTACTTTTGAATATGATCATTGAAGTATAAATTAAAGTTTTAATGAAAGAAAACTGGAGTGACAAGCAAGAATCTGCAAAAATGACCCCAGATTCTTATGTCAGGTTGCCTTGAAGGATTCAAGCTCTAGAGGGAAAGTCCACTTCCCACTTCCTTGGATGCTGGCTCTTGTGCAGTCTCCTTCCTCTGAGCATGGGCTGCACCTAGTGACTTGCTTCTAATCAAGAGAATAATGGCACAAGTAATGGGGTATCACTTCCAAGATTAGGTTACAAAAGGCTGTGACTCCTGTCCTTCTAGCTCCTGATCTCGCTTGCTTTCTGGTCTTTTTTTTTTTTTGCTTTGCTGAAGCAAGCTGCCATGTTGAAGAAGCTCATGGGATGAAGACCTCGGAGGGGCTGCTGCCCAACAGCTAGTGAGGAAATAAACCCAACAGCCCACAGATGACTGAATCCTACCATCAACCGCTAAGGGAGCATGGAAGTGGCTCCCACCCTAGTTAAAACTGGAGATGACTACAACCCTGCCTGTGCGGGCTCCTGAGACCCAGCTTAGTTGTGCCAGGATTGCTGGCACACAGGAACTGTGAGATTACAAATGTGTATTATTTAAACTGTCAAGCTTTGGGGGAATTTGTTATCTAGCAATAGATAACTAATACACCCACCTAAGCTCCTGTGTTCCTCAGGTCTCCAAGTGCTCAGCAACTCCTGTCTCACAACTGGCAACTGCTGACACTATGTTCAGTTAGCCTGGTGACCAGTAAATCTGTCTGTATAAGGCAGCTTTTACACTTGCCCCATGCTTAGGTGAAGTTGTCTAGTAGCAGACTCTGACATGGGTTAAGGATTAGCGTGTGCAAGTGATTTACTAAAGAAGCCCTCCTGAAGAAGCATGTAAAGAATTGGGGAAAGCTAGTTAGGGAAGAAGACAAGCCAAGATGTGATTCCAGGCAAAGTCTGGAGGGGAGTAGCTTTAGCCTGGTCCCACAGAGGAACTCTGGAGTATGTTACTCCTCAGATTGGTCCTGCATGAAGGCAAGAGAGGTGGGCCTTCATATGCTCGCAGCTGTTAGTCATTGACTAAGGGCAGCTTGATTGGGGATGGAGATAGTGTGGTGGGATGTAAACTCCCAGGTACTTTTTGCTCTTTGTGCTTTTGGAGGGGCCTCAGGTACTAGCTGTTAGAGGCAAAAGCACACCGAAGCTGTAGAAGGGGAATGCTAAAATGGTAAAACATGTTTGAGGAGATCTGGATGGAGTACCATCAGTGTTTACTGTCACGCCCTGTAGAAAGTTGTACTGAAGTGTAGTACATCTAGCCCTGCCCTGATGCAAGTGCACCTCCCCGCAGGACACTGAGAGATGGGGGACCTGTGCCACCACTGCTCTTCTCTGTGTAATTTCCAGCCTAGGTAGGTAAGACTGGGTTTTTCCAGACCTGAAAACATGACAGAAACTTTACATGATGCCCTGAATTTATAATGAAGTTCTTTCTAGGCAGCAACTTGTGAACACTGGGGGCTTAGCACAGATGTGGGAGGAGAGCACATCTGCACTGTGCCTCTGTAATCTGAACATCCAGCATCCTTCACACAGAATTAGAACCAGCAGATTTTATTTAGTTTTTATAATTATATAACTAAATTATCATAGTCATAGCAAGACACGTTATCCTCCTTATTTCAAGCATAGTGTGTTTGGTTATCAATCAGTGGGTCTTCTAGTTTCTAAAGGAATTTAGCAAAGTGAAAAATTCTCCAATAGATACACTCTGTAAACTGAGCTACACGTGTCTGAGTCTCCTGAATGCCTGTATGGCTGACTTTCCACAGACCCACATGCTCAGTTCCTGTAAGATTCCGGGACATCAAAGATGGGGCTCCTCCCTGAATTCTAGTCACAGAATATAAAAATGAAAAACATGAAAGCAGGAGTGAAACAAAACAACAAATGAACCAAAAGAGCAGCGTGTATAAGGACACTCTCACCCTAGCGGGTAATGTCTTCCACATTTGCCTTCATCTGGTGTCAATCTATAGGTTGATGCTGACACACAATAGAATCTCAGGTGCTGTCAAGCTACCTTCAGTCCCTGCCAGTCCGTCTGTCAAAAGAAGTCGCCTCTTGAGGGGATGGGACATCAGAGAGAGAGACCAGGGAGCTGACCACCACTCCACACTGACCCAGAATTGGCAATAAAATGAGCATTACAAAAAAAAAAAAAAGTCACCTCTGAGTGCTAAGAATGGCTGCACAGTCTTGGCCAGAAAACTGATGTCACTGAGGGGAGGACAATCAAAATGTTTAATAGATCAAAACTGACAATCATCCCCCACTTATTTGCTGGCTATGAAGAAAGAACATTCAATACAACTTTGCCTGATTAAAGGGGATTGCAAGTGCTCTCTGACAGAGGATTAACCCCAGAGAACACAGTTTTCAGGCACTTTCCCAGACAAAATAGTCAGTGAAGTGTGGTTTTAGAACTGCTAGCCTGCCAATTTGACATTTGAAGTCTACAGATTGATCTGACAAATAATTTTAAACCATCACCTTTTAATACATTGGCAACTTTGAGTAATTTTATTTTCTTTCTCTTTTTCTGTATATCACTCTATTAAGATAAAAATTTTGAGTTTTACTTGCTATCAGAGGAAAAAATTGGGGAGCATTTCCAGAAGCCAGTAGGTGGTGGTTCAGGAATGATTCCAGTGAGAAAGAGAACAGGATAAAGGAGAGTATGTCGGTGCACTCGTGAGAGCTACATTTACATTCTGAGTGTCAGCAGTGTAAACATTTCTGGGATGGCCCAAAGCAGTCCTAAAACTTTAGGTAGAAACTCTGTGAGAACTTTATTTTACTTAAAAAATTTTTTCCTTTTCCTTTTCTTGTTTGTAATCGCAAACTGAAAGACCGTCAGATGTTTCTCAGGAGGCACCATTTTGGCTAAAAAGCCAATATGCATTGATTTTTAACAGGGCTTCTCACAGCATTTTTGTACCTGGATAATGAATCAGATGATGATTAGCTTACTGCCATCATAGACATTTCACTTCCTCATTATCAGTATCTCTGGGCAGGTTTGACCTCTGGTTCCCATAGGCTTTCTGGAAAAGGCTTGAGTCATTATTTTGAAGCACCTGCTCAATTGTTATCTTATTGCAATCATTTGCCTGCCATCAGATTGTCACAAGTCTTTAGAACACACAACTGATATTGTGAATGTTAATACTGGCTCAGTAAAGTATTGTTCATTATCTATAGACATGCATTTTCACCATTTAATGGGCCCTACAGATTGTACATTTCTTTGTTGTAGATGCTATTTTATAAACATATTCTTCAGAAAGTCTAGTCCTTGCACTAATGCACCAAATTGAAAGAATAGCTTGGTAAATATAATGAAAAGGGTTATTTTATTGTCACTGTAATGACATACCCTTGGGGAAACAACTATTGATTTTACCTACAACTAATTATCTGAGAGACCAAGAGGGAATAAACTGTAAAGCAATTCTGGGTTGTCTGTGGTATTAGTGTGTATCAACTGTGAGAGAATAAGTGGCTCCAGGATTGGATCCTTCTCTCAAGGAAACAGCCACCAAGGAGATCAGCCATACAGTTTCCCAAGGAAAGCTGTATCCCATAATTATTTTTCCTATTTTACTGCTTAGAAAATGATCCCAAAATGGTATCTCAAAGACAAAGTCCATCAATATTTTAAAACTGAAAACTTTTCACTATTAAAAAACCTCATAAATTAATCATTTGTCTTGAAATTGTACACTGTACACTACAAGTTATCTGTATTAGTACCTTATATACAGAATATTTTCCAACACTTAATTATCCTTGTTTGATTTGGAAACTAAAATTCTGCATGTCACGTCAAAGGGAAAAATTAAACATATCCTTATATTCTTATTTTTTACCTATTAAAAACATTTTCCTGTTTATCACTGCAAAAAAACCTTAAAAATATACATTTTTCTTACATAGACTCTTGATATTTCATTTTTTTCTATATCACTATACACAATTTTATGACAAAATTCAAGTTCTAATAATTTTTAGCTTGAAAAGATCTTTGTAACTCTTAATCCTCAGCCCTTTGTGTGAATAAAATTGTTAGTATCAATATATCAAGGACTGCTTGGTTAACATAGTTTTTAAAGTTTTGTTAAGATTCCATTTCAAATAAAGAGCATACTTTTATATACCAGGTATAAGGCACTGACTAAGACAAAATTATAATAATAATAATTAGAATAATTTCTATCCTCATGGAGTTTAGGGCAGCCTTGCCAACAAAATTTGCAAGATAGTGTAAGTATAAGAGCGAAGGTATGTCTGGTGATCGTACAATAGAAGGAAACATCACCTCTACATGGCTGGAGTCGTTTATGGATGGCTTTGTGGAGAGGCACTTGGGCTGGATGTGGAACATGAGCAAATATCCTACAGTGAGTGAGGGTTCAAATGTATTCCAGAAAAAGGGAACCTGTAGGTTCAAAGACATGGCACAGGCGAGGTGACTTAGTAGGGCATTGCAGAGAGGACCTGAGGATTAAATGGTGCCTTAAACTGCTTGGACCGCTAAAGTGTCCACCAATCCCAAGATTTTTGGCTCATTGAATCTAATTTATCTCTAAGAAAACCAGGCTTTGGCGGGGTATGCAATACATTAGTGAAATCTACATAAGTACTCTTGTTAACACAACTTGGAGATGATGGTAATAGACAATATGATTCTGAATATGATAGTAATGTTGATGCAGAGGGAAATAATTTTTACTTGTTTCTGTGGTGTAGTTTATTCTGCTAAAAAAATCACCTGAGGAGTTCTGAAAATGTATATTCTTCATACAATACCATAACTATTGAATAAAAGTTTGGTAGCATAAGAAATTACATTTTTAATAAACATTCTCGTTTATCGACAATGTAATTTTGGTCATGTGGTCCTTGGAACACACTTTGAAAAACACTGATCTAAGGAAAATTAGCCGAAAAAACAAACCAAATAAAAAACTGAAATGAACACAAATCAAAACTACAATGAGATACCCCCTAATACCCATTAGGATGGCTACTATCAAATAAAAACAGAAAATAACAAGTGTTGGCAAAGATATGGAAAAATTGGAACCATTGTGCACTCGGTGGGAATGTAAAATGGTACAACTGCTGTAGAAAACATTATGGCAGTTCCTCAAAAAATTAAACATAGAATTACCATATATATGATCCAGCAATTTTACTTCTGGACGTATACTCAATAGAATTAAAAACAAGGTTTTGAGGAGATATTGATATACCCATGTTCACAAAAGTATTATTTTATGATAGCTCAAGCGTGGAAGCAACCCAATTGTCCACAGATGGATGAATGGATAAGCAAAATGTGGTATATACATACAAAGAAATATCATTCAGCCTTAAAAAGGAAGAAAATGTTGACATATGCTACAACCTGGAGAAATCCTGAGGACATTATACTAAGTGAAACAAACCAGTCACAAAAAGACAAATACTGTATGATCCCACTTATATGAGGTAATTCATATAGTCAAAAACATAGAGACAGACATTAGAATGGTGATTGTCAGGAGCTGGGGGAAGAATAGAATGAAGAATTATTGTTTAATGGGAATAAAGTTTCAGTTTTACAAGATGCAGATTGGTGGTGGTGATCATTGCACAGTGTTATGAATGTATTTAATATCATTGAACAGTACACTGAAAAATGGTTAAAATGGTAAATTTAATGTTATGTGTATTTTACCACAATAAAAAATTTAAAAACAAACAAACAAAAAACAGGAGCAACAATCTGTTGTTTACATGCCAAGAACATATTCAACATCATCTTCTCCATAAAGCTTTTTGAAACAGCTCTAGCCAGAGTAATTACTCAGTCCCTCTTTTTTGTCTTCCCATGTCATTCCATTCATAGTAATTATTGCTTTCATCACACTGTATTAAAATTACCTTTTACTTCCATATCTGCCCAACTATATAATTCCTGAATACAGGCTTATCTTTATAAATCCAGTCCCTAGATTAATGCATAATGCATAGTTGGTACACAATAAACATCTATTGAATTGATTGCCAATAATTATACATTATAATATAAAGACTGACAAGATAAAAAGAAAAAAAGTTGAATGAATAAAGAGAATGAGTCCATTAACAAGCCTCAGAGTGATGCAAATGGCTTTCCTCTCACTGACTGCAAAAATGCCAAAAATAATTTTTAGAACATCATTGCTATGTTCTTGTATATAATGTAATACTAAATTTTAGTGTGGTCAAAGAGTTCAGAATCAAATTTTTTACTGTCTTTAGTAAATTAAATGTAAATATCAGGGCACCCACCAACTTTGCAAAATTACATCCTTGGAGCTTCATCAATATAATTATGTATGAATGAAAGAGTGATTATCTACTTTTAGATAAACCATTTGCTGGATTTACAGTGGATAATTACCTGAAAAATTGTGAAAAAAAATGCTTTGCAATAAAATAAATAATACCTTAAATTCATTGGCGTGGCAGACTATGCAAAGAAATTATGAAAATTAATTTCCAAAGTGCAAAGTAATTCTATACAGAAGATAAATAACCTTTTGATTATATGAAAAATTTTACGTATCTAGTTTGCTTAATGATAAGATGCACCTCTACAAAAAGGTGTGGACTGATCCCCGCACTGAACGGACAAAGATCATCTTGATGTGGTTTCATTAGATCAGGGATATTTTAGGACTAAGGAAGGTTCAGAAGCTGAAATATAAAACAGCTAAAATCAAAGATGATCTTTTAACATGAAACAATAAATTATTCTGTAAATGTTGGCAATAAATACATGAACAGCAGAAATTTAAAAATCTATTGTAATGTATAATACTGCTAGAATGATCCCAACTTTTCCGTGAATACAAAACAATCATTTCAAGAAACTATGTTAACACATAACTAAAACTTTTGTAACATCAAATTCCTTAAGAACTAATTATGACCCTTGTTTCTCCTAGAAATATTTTGTTTACATTTCTATAGACTGGTGGAGTCAATTATTTCTCTATGTACAAGAAAAAAAACGCATGTCTACAACAGATTGATCATGACTGATTATCATCTTTATCAGTGACAAGATACTGATACTTAAAAATTACCACTGTAGGGCTTCTTTGGTGACGCAGTGGTTGAGAATCCGCCTGCCAATGCAGGGGACACGGGTTCGTGCCCCGGTCCGGGAGGATCCCACATGCCGCGGAGCGGCTGGGCCCGTGAGCCGTGGCCGCTGAGCCTGTGCATCCGGAGCCTGTGCTCTGCAACGGGAGAGGCAACAACAGTGAGAGGCCCGCGTACCGCCAAAAAAAAAAAAAAAAATTACCACTGTAGTTGCTTCATTCCTGAACATACAAAAATACAGTTTCCCCACATTGCTGCGCCAAATATGGTATATAACAGGCAAGATGCTGAGGCTCAGGATCCTGCTAAAGGCTTTGGTAACTAGCATATAAAGATAATGTACAATGAATAGTCAAGAAGTAAAGAGTTGAACTTGAGAGGGTAATTTTTATCCTTTCTTTCTGTTATGGTAAAGTGTGGAATCTTTAAGAATGTCGTCTTAATAGGAACAATTAAAAAATTGAATTTAAATGAATTCCATAGTAAGTTTTACCTCCTTCCAGATTCTTACTGTCTTTCAACCATATTAGTGTGCCTATCTTTTTTATTCTTTATAGCTAATTATGATAATTATTTTGGATATTAATAAAATCAACTGTAAAGGATCTTTGTTCAGATTCTATTAAATGGGAGTTAGTTTCTTCAATTATTCACATAAATGTTTGTGTGGAGATTTCTTATAAGCCATTATCAAATGCAGAGAAGCTTCCTGTATATATTTTTATATACAGATATTTGTGTGTGTAAACACACATACATATACACAAAAATCCAAACGCATAAGTAGGCACAATTATTTATACCCAAAAATTATTGTTTTCCATTGACATCAGATTTCTTTAAAATGTCCAGCTTTCATTACGCATTTTAATTATACTATTAACAAATATTGTATTTGCCATTTTGCTGTTATGCACTCCTTTGGTAAACTGGTGTGAAATGATGCATTTTCCTTGTCATTCAGTTCAAAATAATTTTTAATTTCCTTTTTAATTTCATCATTGACCTATGAATTATTCAGGAGCACATTATTCAAATTCCAGAAATTTGAGATTTTCTTACATGCCTTATTGCTCCTGATTATTAGTTTAATTACTTTGTTGTCAGAGAATACAATCTGTAGGATTTTAATCTTTTAAATTTATTGAGACTTATTTTAAGGTCCATCATGTGGTCGATTTGGGGAAATATGCTATGTGCTCTTTAAAAGAATGTGTGTCCTCTAGTTGTTAGATGGAGTTCTATAAATGTCATTTAGAGCTAGGAGGTTGTTAATGTTCAGAACTTCTTTATCTTTACTAATTTTTTTTTTTTTTTTTTTTGCGGTACGCGGGCCTCTCACTGTTGTGGCCTCTCCCGTTGCGGAGCACAGGCTCCGGACGTGCGGGCTCAGCGGCCATGGCTCACGGGCCCAGCCGCTCCACGGCATATGGGATCTTCCCGGACCGGGGCACGAACCCGTGTCCCCTGCATCGGCAGGCGGACTCTCAACCACTGCACCACCAGGGAAACTCTATCTTTACTAATTTTTTATCTAGCTCTATGATTCTGAGAGAAAGATGTTCAAATTTTCTACCATGATTATGAATTTTCTGTTTTGCTGTTCAATTCTACCAATGTTTGCTTCATTCATTTTGAAGCTTTGTTATCAGACACATACAAATTTATAATTGCTGTATCTTCCTGATGAAGTGTACTTTTTCATTATTATGAAATCACCTATTTTTTGCTAATAATAATCTTTGTCTTGAAGTCTACTTTTTTTGATATTAATATAGCCATTCCAACCTTCCTATGCTTGTTATTTATTTGAGTAGTGTATATGTTTCTACCCATTTCATTTCAATCTATCTGTTGTTTTTAGCAAGCAGCCTATAGTTGGGTCTTGCTTTTTTATGTAATCTTTCATTCTCTATATTTTAATTATAGTGTTTAATCAATTAGTACATAATGTAATTCCTACTATGCTTTGATTTAGGTCTACTATTTTATTATTTGTTTTCTATTTATCCCTATTGCTTTTGAGTACTTGTATCCCCTTCTCTTCCCTCTCTTAGGTTACTTCACTTTTAGTGTTCATTTTAATCTACCTACTGGCCCCTTGGCTCTATTTTTGTGTTATTTGTAGGGGTTGCTAAAAATTCTATCTGATATATTTCATGAATCTCACCTCTGCCATTCTGATTTTGAGATGTACTCTTCCTTTCGCACTTTAATTTCTATTGTGAGCATGTTCCACATTTGGAAAGAGAACTAATTTTCATAAAAATCTATGGTGTGACACAAAAAATAGTGAAGGTAAATAAGGAAACTAAGGCATTCTACAACCAAATATTTGCAAAGACTTGTCATGAGAAGGAAAAAAATATATATGTATATATACTATATGACTGTTAAGGAAAAATATATTAATTCAATGCTACCAAACTGGTAGCATACTTTGGTATAATCTCAATAAGTATGAAAGAATTAAAGAAAGGACTAGCTAGAATAACTCTATATTCATTGCTAAGGACTTTGGACTTGATTCTGAGAAGATGAGTGACATGATAACATCTTTGTGTTTGAAAAGGTAATTTGTATCCAGTGTGATTAATCATTGATTGATAGTCTCAGTGGCTATAAACAGGAAGTCAATAGGAGGATATTGATAGAATTAAGATGAATGATAATAGACAAGGATAGAGAAGAGTAGGTGAGAATGGAATAGAAGAGGGAATGATTGGGAGGAGTGGGAATCTATTTGAATATATTAATCTGGAGACTCTGTAGCAATAAATGTGTATAGCTCAAGAGAAAAGATGAGATACTAATATGAGGATTATTATATAAAGCCTTAGATATTAGAGTTATGGCATATACACTGAGAAATAAAAGGAACAATGATATTTAATAGGTAGATAGAGTAAGGGGAACAGAAAACAGAAAAATACATAATCTTCATTTAACATGTTTCCCTTTCATATTACGTACACATATTTATTTCATTTTTTTTCAACTAACCTATGAGAAGCACAAATTGACCTTTTGAATCTCAAAATTTTTATTTTTCACTAATATCTGAAGAAAGAATAATTCTTTCCTGTTAATATCTTGGTTAAATCAGGGAGTGGGGGAAAAGAAAGAGAGAGAGATGAATTTTGTATGTTTGCAGTATAAAACTGAGGTAAGTAGTTGCCACAATAATACTATATTTTCTCAAAAGTTTCCATGTACACAATATTTGTTTTTCAAAGACCCACCTGATTTTCATCAGAGTCATCCATTTAGACTAAGTAATTACTTTCAAGAGGCTCTTGTGTATGCAGATGTCTTACCTCTTTAGTTTGTAAGTCATGATGAACAATTTTGTGTTAGTTAATAGAAAATTTTGAAAAAAAATTGGAGGGAATGTGGCATATGACATATATTTAGAGGAGAAGGCAGGTAAAACAGATCCTAGCTCTGATATCCTTCTTGGAGATAAGCCTGTTGAGTTAGGCAGTTAATTGGTAAGGCCTAGACCACTGCAAAGCAGTATGCTCTGGGAAACAAAGCAGTGTAGTTGTTCAAGAACCTAATGACTTTCATTCAAAATTCTGATTTTATCACTTCTAGCTATGTGAAATTGGACAGGTAACCTCTCTGTGCCTAATCCATGAAACAGAGATAATAATGGCATCTACCTCTCAGGACTATTAGAAGAATAAAAGGAAATTTGGGGTACAGACTATTTAACAGAGTATCTCAGTAAATGATGACTTATTATTAGAGAAGCTGAAAAAAGGGCTAAAGATAGTTCAAAACAAAATGGATACATATTGAAAAAAATCACAGTATAAATTAAACTAAAATATTGAGGGATTATAAAGTGAGTGAATGAGAATGGATAAATCAAAGAGACTAACAAACAATACATGCAGAAAAATAGGACCTCCCAGTGCCTCCTTATACACAGTAAGTGATCAGTGCTAATAAATGAATGACTAAAAAGGTAACATGTTTATGCCTGACCATACATTTGAAACTAACATAGTAAAGAAATGAAAAACAAAAAAAAAATGCATAATTAGTAAAACAGGAAAAAAGGCAGGCATGTTTTTTTAAAATTACACTTACCCTTTTATGAACCATTGACAAAGAAAACTATATGCATCTACTCCTAAACTATGGACTAGGTAAGATATTATCATTGAAAAAATTTAAGTGTGGCAATCTCTAGTAGCATGACACAGCATCTTTTTAAACTGTCTTCCCATATAAGTTAATCATATCCAGTAATGTTTGTGAAGTTTCTCATATGGCATTACCAGTGGTGGTCGTCTGTGTTAAAAATGTGAATTTAGACATTAATGGCATTTCCATAGTGATCTGTTCTTCAATAAAAGAGCCAAGAAAATTTTTTTAAAAGGTGTCAAGTTCTTCATATTAACTTATCCAAAAAACTCAAGTATTTATCTAATGTCAGCAAACCAAACACCAAATACAATTTCCATGCTTGACTTTCAGTATAAATGGCATTCAGTCTAAACCAATTTTAGTTAAGAAGGGCTGTTAAGGACAGCCTGAGTTTTATGTATCTGCACATGTTTGTGTTTAAATTTATTACTATTCTGTAGTATGATATTAAAAATTCTGAAATTAGAATGCATTGAAAATCTTCTTTGACGCAAATCACTCCCACAGTCCTTGAGGCAGTTATTCATGAATTGCAGTAAACTGATGATTTTGCCCCACATTGCTAACATAAGATGACACAAACCAGATTATATTTAATTTGATTTTGTTGTGTTCATACAGCAGTTCTAATTAACAATCAAATAGCTGAGATTCACCTCTCCTCAGGCAAAGCTACAAAATCTTTGAGAGAAGAGAAAGTTATTAGCTGTCACTGAATTTCGCTTCTGATTCTTTCCTTTGCTCTGTCAAATGTCAGAGCTATAAATCAGGAATTTGAAAACCATATCAAAGAAAGGCAAACACATGTTATGGCAAGGCTCGTGCCAACACTGCATCAGGATTCACACCAACACAAAGACTCCTTGACCCGAGGTGCCATGCAACCTTCTGTTGAGATGCGAGACATTGACCTGCTCTTTCTGTCATTTTCAGTCACTCCTTCGGGTTCAGCAGGGACCCATTAGGTATAAAGATCAAATGACAAAATAAGCCTCCAATCATGAGTGGCTACAGCACAGGCACATCAGTATGTCACACATCAGTATGTCATTTTGACGGGGCTTGTCACACAAGGGTAAAGACTGATATTAGTAAACATTTCAATAAATATTTTTTTTAAAATGGTTCTTTTCTATATACCGTCACAGGAGAGTATCAAGAACAAACAAAGGTAAATATTTTAAACTGATACTAGGGGAAAAAAATATTGAGTTGGAAAAGAAAATTTTTCTTAAAAAATATTTGTGAAAGTGATATTCACCCTCTCACTTACCTCCTTGAAAACTACTCATTGGTGAAAGCAAATGCAACATTTTACGTGTATTTTGTTGGTAGGACCCCTCCGAAACTGAAGTCACACAGGCTTGTTTGTACGTCTGTCCTAACTGTTGTCTGTTACTCAGTCATGTGTTGTGTGTTGTTTCCTTTCCCCCTCCTGGGTATCTGTTAAGCTTCAAAGGGATAAAGGAAAACAAAGCTGAGTATCAGGTTGAGTGTCAGCTCCTCTTCAAGCAGTGTAAGAGGCATAGTAATGAGTTTGTGAGCAAAAAGGGCGGTATCTTTGCATGGGATTTGACTCTCCTGAGAACGAGTCTTCCTGAAAATGAGTCTTCCTGAAAAGTGGCACATTACACTGGCATGCCTATCTCAGTGCTGTCTCACAATTTACCACCATTTATATCTGCAAGACCAGTTCGGAACTTCTGCAGGTTCTGGTCAGCCAGAACTTTCTTTGGAACATGCTGTAACTCCTGTATTGTATGAGAGACCAACAAAAAATAGTCAACAGAGCCCAGAATAGAAAAATTTCAGTCATTAAAATGACTTAGGCTTCAACAACATGATTCTCTAAAGCAACAAACATGATCATTTTAATATAATACCCGTTGCTACAGAAAAAAGTAACTTCAAGTAAAAACAAAAAAGGTATCATAAACTTAAAACAGTGTATCTAACTACACAATGATAAAAAGATAAAACTACACAGTATTTAGGTGGTGCTATATGAAATTGTTAATATCCAACTAGTTTTTAAAAAATGCCAATTTCATATGGTTTGATCTAATATGAAAATGTTGTCTGTATGAATATCTTCAAAGATCATATATGCATCCATCCGTTATGCTGTTAATAGATCATTTTCATCACTAAACATCAAAATAAATCATTATATTTCAAAATTCTTCCTAAGTAGGCATCTTTATCAAATTATTTATAAAACTGCTTCACTTTGTTTTGTTTTGCTCTTTCTCACCTGTGTGTCTATGGAAACGCTTGATGGCATTTAGAAATTGCATCTAATTCATATAGTGTATCACTTGTAGGAAAGAAAAATCTATTTTATACGACTTGAGAAATATACCTCAGTTTGGCTGGGAATTCGAACATTGTTAGTGAAGGATTATTTACCAGAGAGCAGGTAAACTTTCCTCAGAAGTCAAAGCTTGAGCCAGTTATGCTGAAGACACAACCCTCTAACCAGAGCAGTTACAACTGGGAGATAATTAGGATTCTGGTCTCTGACATCCTGCACAACGGTTAGATGTGGGGCTTGAAAAAATGCCCTTCTGACACCCAAATCCTTTATTACTTCGTGAATAAATGTTAACCCCCTGACAAGAGTGCTAGGTGGGTGATATCTTCTGTTTAATGTGGTCACTGCATAACTGACAGGAATAAAAATGTCCCCTTGTTTCATGTCACACTAATTCAGTTAGCAGGTTACCACAACAAAATGTGAAATTATACAATAGATGTGTGAAGTACAGTTCACAAACAGTGTGACGCACTGGTCTCATGGTACAAGCAATGTGAAGAATAAGTTACTTGCTACATGCATACACATCTTTATATATAAATGTCATATTATCAGAAGTGTTTAGGTACTTGTAAGATAGAAATGAATTAAAGTACCCCCCCATTCTTAACGTATTTTCAATCTCTTATGAAACTGCATCTGACTTTTGTAACTTTTTACAATATAGACTTGTTAATTACCTATCTAAATATTAATTACCCATCTACATATTTATTGTTAAAAATAATATCCTTAAGTTTTTAATTTTCATATTTATTCTCTGAAAATAATAACATGGATTTCTACTCACCAAGGCTCACCAATCTATGGCTACTGCTGAATGTTCCATCTACCAAAGCAGAGATCAACACTGAGTCCCCATTATGACTACCTGGTGTCAGGTTGATTACACTGGACCACTTCCACCATGGGAAGTGTTTTGTTTTTACTGGAATAGACGTTTACTCTGGATAGAGATTTGCCTTCTCTTCATGCAATATGTCTGGTAAAACTACCATCCGTATCCACCATCATGGTATTCAATTATGCATCATGACTTCCACTTCCTTATATGTGTAATAAGTTTTTATAGGATGCTGGTCACTGTTTTGTGTACTGATTTCATTGTTCTTCTTCAAAGGATATTGAACATTTGTTTGTTTGCTTGCTTATTTTTCCTGGCAGGTATTAATTTATTTGGGTTTGCAGCTTGATTTTTCAATTATTACTTTACCTCTGTATCATCTTGATGATGATGGTGATAACGGCAATGACGATGACAACTTTACTCTAAAGTAGCTTTCCTCTGGGGAGAGTTTTAATCCTCCTCTTAAAGAAAATAAAAGGGTGTTTGGGAATTCTCTACTAAATGTCTCAGGTGTTGAACAAGGTTTCTCTACTCTGTTTTGTCAGCTCTCTGACGCCTCCCAATCCTGTGCAAGCTATAGGAAATGTTCCATTCATAAATTATTGGTCATTGTTTTCTTCCCTGGTCGTTTTTCTTTTCCTGACCACACAGAGTCTTGCCTTCAAATGCCCACATCAGGATTCTGCAACAATTCAAAGCAACACCTACCTATGCAGATTTGGTAGTTACTTTTCAGTGTGTCTTCCCCTTGACAAGTGCATTGCTGCTTTAATTCACCTAAACCCTAATCTCTATCTCTTTAGTTTAGCAAGACCACAATGTTCTGCATGAGTTCCCCTTCCAATCTGTGCTTTGGTAAAACCCTACTATCAAAAAGTTAGTTGCAGGGCTTACTTCATTTATTCTCTACTCTGAGGGCTCGTAGTCCTATGTTGCCTTTGTCCAGTGCTGGAAAACAGGATTTATTTTTCATTTATTTTGCTCAGTTTTCTATTTGTTTATGAGAGAGGGCTAGTTTAGTTCCCATAGTTAATCTTTATGGCCAAAAGAGGGAGTCCCAGAGAATAATTTTTATTTTTATTTATTTATTTATTTATTTTTGCTGTACGCGGGCCTCTCACTGTTGTGGCCTCTCCCGTTGCGGAGCACAGGCTCCGGATGCGCAGGCTCAGCGGCCGTGGCTCACGGGCCCAACTGCTCCACAGCATGTGGCATCTTCCCGGACCGGGGCAAGAACCTGTGTCCCCTGCATCGGCAAGCGGACTCTCAACCACTGCGCCACCAGGGAAGCCCTGCACAGATATTTCTTATTTTAAAACGTTTTAATAATGAAATATACAGAAAAATTGTATGAAGACTATATGTAGTATTTAAAGAAAGATACTAATGTGAACACTGCTGTAATCCTGCTGATTAAGGAACAGAACTTTCGTGTTCCTTAGATACCAACCACATCATCCAGTTCCAAGCTACTGCATTCTCCCTCCAACCTATCACATCTCTTTTCTTCTCAAAGATAACCCCTACCTTAAATTTTATGATAATAATTTCCTTGATTTCTATAGATTTGTTACATAAATATATAGACATAAGCAAAAATTAATGTTGCTTATACCTAATTTCTATTAATGGAATAATAATGTGTGTATTTTTCTGAGGTTTTCCTTTTTGCTTAACTTATTTTTGAAATTTATTCTTTTTATCTCATGTAGCTGTAGTCATTCATTTTCAACACTATATAATATTCTATTGATTGTGCACATTGTCACTGATTATTTTAATACTGATGAAGATTTGAGTTGTTTTTGCTGTTGTTTTTGTAATGAATATGCTCCCGTACCTCCCCTGATGCATTTGAAATAATTCCTCTAGGATCATTTCATAGGTAGGAGTTGGATTGCGGGACACCAGTGATACACATGAATGCTGAATTGTCTCCAATATGGTTACCAGTCTGCACATTCACCAGCAGCATGTGAAATCCAATATATGAAAATCAAGTCTTTCTGAAACTCCAATCACATCTATGTTCAAACTTCTCTTTCTGTGTATGAGTGATTTTTATGTGTTCCATGACTGGCTTCAAGATGGATCAGTTGTTCATATCTATCTTTGAATAAATTTATACTTTCTTCTCTTGAGTTTAACATGCTGAGTAAATCTATCCATTGAATTACTATTACCAATTATATACATATATGAATATATTTCACTCTTTATGCTCTATTTGGTTTATTTGGTTCTGTTTGAAATCTGCCTCTTTTGCTTTTTACTATCAATATACCTCAATTTTATAATCAAGGGTCTTCTCCTGACCCTTTTATATACTTTGCTTGACTCTCTTTTTGCGCAAAGTTGATTCTTAATTCCAAATAATTTGCTTTTTCTCTTGCCTTTTTTGTTTTTAATATGATTCCATGCAAGTAATTTTGCACTATTTTCCTTATGCTAACAGTCTTCCTTAATTGCCTTGAGATATTTTGTCAAGTACCTCTGTTCCCACATTTTCTCATTAAAATTCCTCTTATTAAAATTTAATGTTCTATAAAATATTGCTCATTACATTCACTCTGAAATTTTAAAGACTTTTTAAAAGTCTTCATCTCCTTTAAGCTATCAGTTGCATTTGGTTAACATAAAAGTATAAAAATAATCAGGTATCTATCTATATATCATTTTTATTTATTTTTTTATACATCTTTATTGGAATATAATTTCTTCACAATGCTATGTTAGTTCTTATTGTACAACAAAGTGAATCAGCCATATGCATACATATATCCCCTATCCCCTCCCTCTTGTACGTTCCTCCTACCCTCCTTATCCCACCTCTCTAGGTCATTATATAGCCCCAAGATGATCTCCCTGTGCTATGCTGCTGCTTTCCACTAGCTATCTATTTTACATTCAGTAGTGCATATATGTCGATGCTACTGTCACTTTGTCCCAGCTTCCCCCTCGTGCCCTGTGTCCTCAGGTCCATTCTCTATGTCTACATCTTTATTCCTGCCCTGCAAGTGGTTCATCAGTACCATTTTTTTTTTTTTTTTTAGATTCCATATATATGCATTAGCATACGGTATTTGTTTTTCTCTTAAGAATTAGAAAATATAAACAGACCTATCACAAGTAATGAAATTGAAACCATAATTAAAAATCTTCCAACAAACAAAAGTCCAGGACCAGATGGCTTCACAGGCGAATTCTATCAAACATTTAGAGAAGAGCTAGCAGCAATCCTTCTCAAAACTCTTCCAAAAAACTGCAGAGGGAGGAACACTCCCAAATTTGTTCTATGAAGCCACCATCACCCTGATACCAAAACCAGAAAAAAGATATCACAAAAAAAGAAAATTATAGACCAATATCACTGATGAACATAGATGCAAAAACCCTGAGCAACATACTAGCAAACAGAATCCAACAACATATTAAAAGGATCATACACCATGATCAAGTGGGATTTATCCCAAGAATACAAGGATTCTTCAATATACTCAATGTGATACAGCATATTAACAAATTAAGGAGTAAAAACCTTATGATCATCTCAATAGATGCAGAAAAAGCTTTTGACAAAATTCAACACCAATTTATGATAAAAACTCTCCAGAAAATGGGCATAGAGGGAACCTACCTCAACATAATAAAGGCCATATATGACAAACCCACAGCAAACGTCATACTCAATGATGAAAAACTGAAAGCATTACCAGTAAGATCAGGAACAAGACAAGGATGTCACTCTCACCAGTCTTATTCAACATAGTTTTGGAAGTCCTAGCCACAGCAATCAGAGAACAAGAAGAAATAAAAAGAATACAAATTGGAAAAGAAGTAAAACTGTCACTGTTTTCAGATGACATGATACTATACATAGAAAATCCTAAAGATGCCACCAGAAAACTACTAGAATTAATCAATGAATTTGGTAAGGTTGCAGGATACAAAATTAATGCACAGAAACCTCTTGCATTCCTATACACTAACAATGAAAAATCAGAAAGAGACGTGCAGGCTCCCATTTACCATCACAACAAAAAGAATAAAATACCTAGGAGTAAAACTACCTAAGGAGGTGAAAGACTTGTACTCATAAAACTATAAAACACTGATGAAAGAAATCAAAGATAACACAGATGGAGAAATACACCATGTTCTTGGATTGGAAGAGTCAATATTGTGAAAATGACTATACTACCCAAAGCGATCTATAGATTCAATGCAATCCCTATCAAACTACCAACGGCATTCTTCACAGAATTAGAACAAAAAAATTTTACAAGTTGTATGGAAACACAAAAGACCCCAAATAGCCAAAACAATCTGGAGAAAGAAAAATGGAGCTGGAGGAATCAGGCTTCCCAACTTCAAACTATACTACAAAGCTACAGTAATCAAGACAGTATGGTACTGGCACAAAAACAGAAATATAGATCAATGGAACAGGATAGAAAGCCCAGAGATAAACCCGTGCACAGAAATGTCACCTAATTTATGACAAAGGAAGCAAGAACATACAATAGAGAAAAGACAGCCTCTTCAATAAGTGGTGCTGGGAAAACTGGACAGCTATGTATCATTTTTAAATTAGAATGTAAACCATTTTCTTCACTCCTAATGTGGTTTATAGGCATTTTCACTTAAAAAATTGCCTTCCAAAATGTGTCACTTCCTTTCATATGGTTCATCTAGAAATAATACTACACTTTCTTAACAGTATCCAGAGCTGATAAGGCTTTGAAAGATTTGTCATATAATACTAAATAAATCTGACATATTGTTGGCAGGCATATGCCCTGTATATAATACTACTCTAAGTAACCAAATATGACATAAGGTGATACTTAATTGCATATACTCCTTTTCTGAGATAAGGAAAATATTGCCAATGAAGGTGACTATGTTGTGTCTGTGCTATATATTTAATAAGAGACTAAACATCAGTTATGATTGAGGAAGAAAATTAGACATTAAAAATGACAGATTTCTAGGGTTAATAACATAGTTATTTGTTTTTGTTCCTTGGAAATAGTAAAACCTAACATATCACTTCACATTTCACTGTTTTTTGGTCAATATAGTTCACAATTTAAAACCTAAATATTAGTTAATCAATAAAAGCTGCATTAAAAATGAACCTCAAAATGCATAACTCAGCATATAATGTGTAAGCATGTTGTTGATTCAAAAGTTTACTGATTTGTGGCAAACTTTCATTTGAAATTGGATGACAGGCATTTGCTATGTAAAGTAACACCATTTTTGGTGAGGGTGATTTGAATCTATGCTTGGTAGGAATCACTGTGTCCAAGGGTAATTACAGTAGACATGAAAACTGTAAAAGTAAGCAGAAGTTCAAAATGTTGTAATTTAATCAAGTTGTAAACTTATCTGTTTGCTAGTCTGTTTCTTTACTCATTCACTCGTTCATTCATTCATTCATCCTGTATTCCTTCTATAAAAGTAGCATACCTCAGTCAGGCAGAATAATGGAAGACATCCTGGCATAAATATTCTAGTTTTTATAGGATCCTTTGCTATTGAGTCTGTTTGTTAAAGACTCACGGGGAATTCTTCCTTCCATACTTTCACTACATTTTCTTTGATTAGTGGGATCATTAATATGACAAGTAATTTATAATATCAGTTATGCTCAAATGCATAACTTAATATCTTCATGGTGGAAATGATATACTTTTCTCCTAAGCTAAACACTTTGTTAAAATTGCATATAATTACGTTAATTTAAGTAAAGGCAGTAAGAAACAGTCAATCTTCTCTGGCATAATATGTCAGATTACTAAGAAGCAAACAAATTTCTTATTGAAATATATAAAATTACTCTTCATGATTCTCAAATGCATGTTCACCACAAACATTAATATTTCTCTCAAGAAAGTTACCATGTATGGCCCTTTGAGCAAAGTACCTCTGACAATAAAGGAGAGTTACTCAGGCTTCCCTGGTGGCGCAGTGGTTAAGAATCCACTTGCCAATGCAGGGGACATGGGTTAGAGCCCTGGTCTGGAAAGATCCCACATGCTGTGGAGCAACTAAGCCCATGCGCCACAACTACTGAACCTGCGAGCCACAGCTACTGAAGCCTGCGCGCATAGAGGCCACACTCTGCAACAAAGAGAAGCCACTGCAATGAGAAGACCATGCACCGCAACAAAGAGTAGCCCCCGCTTGCCTCAACTAGAATATGTCCGTGCGCAGCAATGGAGACCCAATGCAGCCAAAAATAAAATTAATTAATTAATTAATTAAATTTATTAAGAAAGGTGAGTTACTCATTAAAGCTCAAAATTTTTCAATAGACTGATCAAATTTAATTTAGATAACATAAATTCTAAGATGATTGTAAAATGCTACTTAAGTAAATATTTTACACATCGTAACTAGTTGGTTTAAGAGAAGTCTGAGAATTAAAATTATTATGAGAATAAGTTCTATTTACATATTTAAACTCAAAATATTAGGCAATTTCTATGGAAAAGTCACATATTAGGAAATATATTTAGAGTTTTTATTTGCAAACTCTGCCTCATGTTTGGACAAGTTAGTATGAGATTGAGCTGCCAATCCCCATTAAGACATCAGGGGCTGAAATCGTAGACATTTTGTATGCCAGTGCTGGACTACTGTATCATGACCATGGACATGTTTGTATATTGCCAGCCCATGCTGTCTATTCTTGGCACCATTGAATACAATAAATCTTCACCTCAGAGGCTCTAAAATGCATTATATAGCTTCTCTTTAAAAAATACTACCACAGCTTCCTATAAAATAGGCCTGCTTGTAAAACCTAAATGATGCCACAACAATAGATTTCCTGTCAAATAACGTGTGACCAAGAAAAGAGTAATTGACTTCACTAGCAATGCAGTGAGCTTTAGATGAATTGTATTTGTATATAAACATACAAATCTCCTTCTTATAAACACGTTTTATCAAGTAAAGTTTGTTGAAGAAATGCCTTTATTCTGATAACTTGGAAAGGATTTTTTAAATATTCTAATAGAGTTATCTAATATTTAGAAAGTGAATTTTACTTCATTCTGAACTTTTAAAAATGCCTTCAGTTTGGCACCCTATGACTGCATAATTATTTAAAGGTGTGATTGGATCTATTATGCATTCTTACTCCTCTAAAGCTTAGAAATGTCATGAGCATTACTCTGATTAATAAGTAGAGGAAAATCCCCTATACTTATTATGAAGAATACTTTTCTCCTCGCTCAATCTTTTTTTTTTTAACTGTTTTTTCTTATATAAATTTATTTATTTTTTTTATTTATTTTTGGCTGTGTTGGTTCTTCACTGCTGTGCCCGGGCTCTCTCTAGTTGCAGTGCACGGGCTTCTCATTGCGGTGGCTTCTCTTGTTGCGGAGCACAAGCTCTAGGCATGCGGGCTTCAGTAGCTGTGGCACAGGGACTTAGTTGCTCTGCGAGAGCTCGAACCCGTGTCCCCTTCATTGGCAGGCAGATTCTTAACCATTGCACCACCAGGGAAGTCCCATCCTCACTCAGTCTTGTAATCCATGTGTGTCACAGCTTCACTAAGAAAGGGCAGGCTTTCATCTGTGTTCCTTCTTCAGTTCTTATCCATTTTTTTTTATAAACATGTGCCATCATTACCATCATCCAGACCTTTTACGGATAACATGTAACTGGCTTAATAACATATGTATAACTTTTTAAAATATTCTTTGGTATCTACAACCAGTACAGTGTTCTGTTTAATTTTTTTTTTTTTTCTTTTTTTGCGGTACGCGGGCCTCTCACTGTTGTGGCCTCTCCCGTTGCGGAGCAACAGGCTCTGGACACGCAGGCTCAGCGGCCATGGCTCACGGGCGCAGCCGCTCCGCAGCATGTGAGATCTTCCCGGACCGGGGCATGAACCCGTGTCCCCTGCGTCGGCAGGCGTACTCTCAACTACTGTGCCACCAGGGAAGCCCCAGTGTTCCGTTTAAAGGAGGAACCAGATAAAAAATGCATCCTTCAAAAACACAAGCTTCTGTCACTACTCATCTGTGATTTTAAATGTAGATGACATATCATTTACACTTAAGCCTCATTATGATGCTGTTCTTCAGGTGTGAGTGAGTGTTGCTCATCATAGATAAAATTATCTAGTATCGGGGAAATTAGTAATGATGTTTTAAAAATTCTATTCTCTGACAAGTAGACACCTGGCAAGTTTTCAGCATATCTTTCTGGTATGACAAGGTAGAATAAAGTTTCTTGAGACATTTTCCCATTATATGGCATCTTGTACCACATATGTAAGTGTTGGAAATGGCTGGAAGTAAATTGAAGAACTGTTTTCCCCCTTAAGGGCTGAACTATAACCGTCCTGTGACCCACAGACATCTTTAGGTACTCAGAAAAGTACCTATATATATATTGAGGCATTGAAACTAATGTGTTAGATTACATTAAATCAGCGAGTTCGTGGAACTCAGAGTAGGTTATATTTCTTTCCCCCCAAAATGCTAGTTGAACAGTTGATAATACCCTTTAATAGATGTTTGAAGGACACATGTTGGATGGTGGTTGGCACTTGCAATGCTCAAGATTTTCTTTTCAAGTCAGAATGATTGACATGGTTTTTGGTTGCGAATGTTGATTTAAGCTTTGAGATTGCCTAGTTATTAAAATAAAGGCTGAGTCTAATACCTTTTAATAGAGAGAAAGACAGTTGCAATGTAACAAATATTCTTGGCAGCTCAGACACTCATTTTCTTCTGCATTATATTGCCAACGGCAACATTTTAGTCAAATTAAAAAATATTTTATCACTTTTCTTGGTTGAACTAATTTAGACTTCATTTTTTTATAAAGGTGATTATAAGTGTTAATCTCCCTGATGAATTCAGAGATATTTTGCTACTGAGAATTATCAGTCACAAGTGATAATTTACCTTTAGTGGATTTGATGATACTGAATCCACTGGTGCTTCACTAATAATATTTTAATAAAAGATGAAAGAGTGACCTAAACTAATTACAGAAGAAGAACAGTTCAAAATAGAAAGATATCAGAGTTCTAGGAAGGAAACATATGATATTACAATATAGTAATTGTTAAAGAATTATTAACTGGGAAAATTTTGATGTAACCTCAGCACAAATATCTTCTATAAAGTTTTTCAGACCCAGTGAAATATATATGTATAATGCAGATATACATGTATAGGTGAACAAAATGTAGATGTATGAAATGCAGATGTATAGATCTTGCAGATGTGTACGAAATTGGTATGTTATTGTCATGGTCAATTACTTTTCACACTTCGGTGGAAGTAGGTAGAAAAAGCAAACATAGGAATCACTGGGATCAAATTTTGTCCTGCCTTCACCTTTCATATTATTTTCAATTCAAGCAAGTGACTTGCCTATGTTACCCAATGGCCAGTTTCCACATCTACAAATAGGAGATAATAATGCCTACTTTATTATATGAACATTTTAATTCAGTATATTTCAGAAGTGTTTTTAAAACTAGGTTATTAAGTTGTCATTATTTTAATTATTACTATTATTATTAGAGTTGTCAATTCTATACTTTATTCAATAATGGAACACAGCTGTTCAGGTATTATTGTTACTCCAAAATGAATTGCTAAAAACCATTCTACGCACGAATTTTAAAGTGACATCTAAACGTTTTATCTTAGCATAGATAGTTGAAATTATGATATTATTTAAGTATTGACAGCAATGGAACATAAATACTATAATAAATTGATATCATCATCATTCATTTAAAAACACAGAAACAAGTTATTATTTAATGGTAGGAAATTTTATGCCATTGATTTTGTCTCCTTGAATTTTTACTCCCATTCTAATTCTGAAACACTAATTTAGCCCAATGTATGATTTTAAACTTGAAGGTTTTCTACTGAACATCTTATCATACTTTTCTATAGATACTTATTTTAAAATTTTAATTTCCTGTAGCCATAAAGCTCTATATATCTTTTAAAGTGACTTTTTATTGCAGTTATTATTTGTACTTAATTTATTTAAAACAGCAAAATACATTATGAATTCCAATAAATACTATTTTTATAAAGTAAAATTCATTTGAAAAACTATTTTATGAGATGATTGTGAATTACTTGCTTGAAACAATTGTGGAAATGTTCCTTTATTTGCCATTCTGGAGATTTTTCCACATCAGGCCAAGCACTGAAGGGAGTTTTGAGATTGCCTTTTTTTAAAAGGATCGCTGTTAAAGGGAGAAGGGAAAGGAGAACCCACAGGGCAGACAATTTTTCAGGCTGATCAGTTTCATAATAGACTACAAATAAAATTTAAGAATATGATATCTGACTTCTTTTAAATTATTAATATTGATACTTTAATAGCTCTTTTGTTAAAACTTTAGGAGCTGCCAAGGGTACAAATTAGAAAACCATTTTCGTAACACTCCATTGCTCCCTCAGAACATAAAACCTCTCACACTCTTTATTGATTCTGAATAGTCAATCATCTTTCCAGTCTGTTTTCATCAGTGACTGAAATTGTCTCAACTGTAATTGAAATGGAATAATATAATTCAAGAGAGGTCAGGTGGACCTAAGTAAGTCTAACCTATGTAGAACCTAGTCAGATCAGCTACGGAGAGAACATTTGTGTGTTTGACTATGCTCTCCAATTCTCTCTAGCTCAGAGAATTTAAAGTCTCTGAAATACAGAGATGGAAAGAGCCACCATTATAATTAACAGAAGATAGTATTTATTGAATAACCTATCACATAGGTGGCTTGGCAAGAGGCTCTAAACACCCTCAGGTTTTAAATCAACATAGAGTGGAAAGGAAACAGCTTTAAGTCCAAAGAGCAGCCTGAGGCGAAGAAACCTCCGACAACACTGTTATGAGGGCCTCAGCAATTATTTTATAATACGATAAAGAAAAAACTGAATTTAGAATCACATACCCATTAAAGTATACGTTTAGTTCTGTTTCTTTGTTTGTTTGATTGTATAGTTCAAGCAGAAACATTTTGAGCTCATGTATAGTCACCTTTGCAGAGGAAGCCAGGATGAAGGGAAGAGCTCCTCTGTAATTTAAAAAGTATTTTCAAACCTTTGTATTCTGTAAGACCTTTGAATCGTCCTAATTAAAGGGCTTGTATGCTCCTTCGTGGCTCTTGATTTATATTCATAGATTTTGGGGTAAAACTCAAGGAAATAAGCAATCACCTGGGCCAACACTCTCATTTGAAAAACATAAAACAGTAAACCTGCGATAGTAAATGCCATCTCCAAGATCACACAGTTAATGGCTAAACTAAGTTAAGAACTTGACCTCAGTACAGTGCTTTTTCCCTTTGTCTTAATGCTAATGTAGTTCTCAAAATGTGGTCTCTGGATGAGCAGCGTAGAAATCAACTGGGAACTTGTTAGAAATGCAAATTTTATAGCTCCACCGCAGACTGGGTGGATCCAAAACTCTGGGTCTGGTAACCAGCAATCTTTATTTTAAAAAGTCTTTAGTGGGGGCTTCCCTGGTGGCGCAGTAGTTGAGAATCCGCCTGCCGATACAGGGGACATGGGTTCGTGCCCCGGTCTGGGAAGATCCCACATGACGCGGAGCAACTGGGCCTGTGAGCCGTGGCCGCTGGGCCTTCTTCAAATGATTCTGATGTAATATAACATTTGAGAACCACTGTTTAGAAAATAGAGATCAAAACTTTAAAACAATTCCTAACAGGGATGTCTTAGATGTCCTTGGTTTTGGTACACTGAGGCTATGTCCTGTCTCTAGAAGGACATTGGTCACCATCTTGTCACAAAATAGAAGTTGTACCATGTAGTGTTAAAATTTTGACCTATAAATATGTTTCTATGTCCACCTCTCATGCATTTCAATTTCGATATTATCTTTTCTTTTTTTAGAATCTTTATTGGAGTATAATT